>NC_134852.1:71102221-71702776 GCF_049852395.1 Peromyscus maniculatus bairdii | reverse complement strand
CTACAAAAAATAAAATAATCCATATGTTTAGTTATCTACCTCAATGCACCTAACAATATCATGTGGAACACATGTTGAGTAGAAACATAGAGGGAATAGATATCTATGCTCGCTAGTATATATGTCTATTTGATACACACTATAGTCATTTGGAAGACATAAATCAATATATAAAATGCCCTGACTAGACTTGCCTCTGGGCATGCCTGTGAGATAACATCTTGATTAGTGTCTAGTGTTGCCAACCCTAGGTAAGTGGCTCACAGTGGAACAGCACATGGGCCTTAGTACAGTCAAATTTTAGTCCAGTGGCAATTCAAAACCAAATCTGAATTCAAGTAATAAGGCCTGTCCTTGGATATCAGAGGAAAGTCACATATCTCTAAAGAGATGCTTAGGGAAGGCTGTTTAAAAGAGGACTATAGGAGAGTGTTTATAATACGGTAGTGCAGTATACTAATAATCTTGGATCTCCTTGATTTTTCTTCATTTTATGATCATACATTGCAGAATTACATTTAAATTGAGGCAATTACTTGCATAACACATGCTTCAGCATTTAGATCAATTACTGTACTAATGATAAAACTTATTTCATGCTAATTTTGAATACAGAGTACCCAAGGCTAAACTTCACCATGTATTTGTCATAATCTTATTAGACTAATCAGAGGGTGGCATTATAAAGTGAGACCTAATCAGGCATGGTAGTTGATCCACATAATTTCAGAACATAATAATCTGGCACTGGAGTTTGGCTGTGAATTCAGTAGTAGATTGAGCTAATGAATGAGATCCTGATTAGTGTGATGCTGTGGAGTGAGATTATGTCTTTAAAATTGAAAAGTATAAAGCAAGACACCCCAGGCCCCAACATCCCATTAAAGTAAAAAAGTTTGAAAACGATATATTCTCATTATTACTGCCTTTTATGATCTAAATCCTGCCATCTGACAGCAATTCCTGTTTCTGAGTGTATTTATTCCTCCACTTGCAAATATTCATAACCATACTGTACATACATATATAATGAAGCATGAGTGCTAATCTTTACCCCAGCATCACATGAACAAATCTAATACCAAATGCATTGAGCTACTATTTTATTTTCCTTAAATATTCCTCATTACCTGTAATAAATTTGACTCCATTAAGTAGGTCACACTCAGCAAAAACATCTGCATAAGACTATCAGAACTGCCCCTGCATGTGCTCAAGAAAACACCTCTACCAACCACATGTCTCTGCATGTATATTTGCAAATCACATCACAAAAGAACTGTTGTAGAATATTATTTTAACTAGGAAAAGATGTATTTCCATTTGTTTATGCTGTAGAATGTTACTTTTAACTGTGTAAAAGAATGTTACCTTTGTTGATGCTGCATTTGCTTAATGATGCAAGGATGTGTGTTTAATTATATAAAGATGTGCTACATCTGTTTGGCTCTGCCTGCCTAAGCACCAGATGGGTTAAGAGCTGAAGGGTCAATAGCAAGGCAGAGAAAGGATGGGTGTGTCTGTCAGGCAGAGAGAATCAATAGGAGAAACCTGGGCTGGGAGGGGAGGGGAGGGGAGGGGAGGGGAGGGGAGGAGAGGTTAGGTTGAGAAAGTAGAGCTGAAGTCAGCCTTGGTGGATGGTGACACTCAAAATTATGACTTGGATCATGGATTTTCCAGGGGTCCCATTGATGATGACTGCCGCTCTGGCATTGAGATCAAGCTTGGCCATCCATCCATTATCAACCACATACGCCTCCTCCTGTGGGACCGTGACAGCCGGTCTTATTCCTACTTTATTGAAGTATCCATGGATGAACTAGATTGGATCAGAGTGATAGATCATTCACATTACCTATGTCGGTCTTGGCAAAAGTTGTATTTTCCAGTTCGTGTATGCAGGCTTCTCTCTGAAGACCCCATTCTTCTCCACTTCCAGCCCCCTGTCAGTGTTCTCACAGGAAGGAGGAGGACTAGTGTGAGAGAGCAACATCTGTATCAGCAACATCAGAACCACGGTGTTCATGCCATCTTACTTCCTTTTTTTCCTCATGGACCACAGCTCATGGCAAACCTTGTTGGCCCTGCCTTCAACATGCTGGAACAACTTCCCCATACCATTGCCACTTCTCTGATCCAGGCCACCCTCTCTCAGATTATTGCAATGGTCTCATACCTGTCTGTCTTCCTGCTCCTAATCTTATACTCCTTTGGTCTCCTCTTGATTTCTGAGATCTTTTGTGGGTTTTTAAAAATTGTTGTTTGATTGTTTATGTTATTATTAAAATGTGACTCACATTAAAAAAATCAAGGAAAGTACCATGCTCTTTTTATGTGCAACCCTTCAGGTTGAGGATAGTTGAAGCCCAATCTTTGTCCATCTCTGATGCTTCTTTTGCTCTTTATTGATTGTAAATATCTACAAGTTATTAGTCAATGTTGTGGGCCTTGCTATACTTGCAGGTGTCTCAAGCACTGTTTATGATTTTTAAATGTGTTCTCACAGATACTAAGAGTATTTGTGTAGATGTAATTCTAGACAGTCTTATTAAATAAGAAACACAGAGCCAAATGCAGAGTTAAAAGCCCAGAGATCAGAGAGCAGTAGCCAAGAGCTAAGACCACCTTCTGACCACTGCTGTCCTTCCCCTGAAAAAGAGACCTAGTTCCTGTGTGTCTGTATTTTTATTGCCTTTCTGTTCTGCCTTCTCATTGGCTCTAAATCCAACCACATGTCTTCTTCATCACTGCCTGTCTATACAAACCTCCTGGTCTCTATGGTTGGTACTTGAATTAAAGGTGTGTGTCCCCATGCTGGCTGTGTCCTTGAACACACAGACTCTGCCTGCCATGTGATTAGATTAAGGGTGTGTGCTACTTAATGGCTATAACTTCTGATCCCCAGGCAACTCTATTTATTAACATACAAATAAAATCACAGTTCAGCACAAATAAAATATCACCATATTTCCCCCTTTTATTCTAATAAGAGGAAAAAAGGAAAAAAGTTATAAATAATATAAGAAAAACTATATACAATAAGTACAATAACTATATATAATATATAAAAGCAATAAATACCTAAACAATTTCTAGTCTATTTACATTAGACAGATTCAGAGAAAATAATTCCATTATCTATCCTATTTTGATAAGTCCAAAATGTACCTGGTTCAATTTCTATCCTAACTTATATTACTAACAGAGAACTGTCATTATAATGTCTTTCAAAATTTATACACTTACACCTCTTTAGTGAGTTCCTTCTCTGAAATTCTTAACAGGTTAAACTATAACTATAATTACCTAATCTTCAACTCCCTTAGAGACCTAGAAGCAAATAATATTACCTAAAAAAATAAAAAAAAAAAATTAACCAAAACAACAACAACTAGAAAAAAAACAGGAAGTGCACACAAGCAGCTTCCAAAATTTGTGAGTTGACAGAAACAGCCAGCTGCCTGGACAGTCACCCGAGGTTTCTCCACCCCATTGGGGCATCATCTTCAGCCTATAGGCTTAACATATCCAACAGACTCATTTGTAAAGTAGGATGTACACAAGGCCTACAGTTCGACCTCACATTTGGTGAGAGTAGTCCATGTACCAGAAACACCTGAATTCCATTAGTGTCCTGTCATGATTCAGAATTTTAAATTCTGGAAATTGTTGATGTTTTTGAATTCAGTTGTTCATTCTTCTTGGCTTGTGTGTGTGGCTTTATCTTGGCATCCCATTCTTCTCTGCATACCTCTATTAAATGCCATTCTACTATTGAGAGGTTAGACTCTGTCAGCTTAGTTACTCTTTCAAGAATAACTGTTTCAGCTGCTGTTCCACTGTACATCAGAAGTCATCGGTCCACTGCCAGTTCAGCTGCCTTTGAAGAAAGAGGCACTGTACCTTTTCTGAATTGTAAGGGCCACTTCAGGGATGGCGCCATATGGTCCTGGCCTCAGAAGATGCCTTTTGTTAAAGCCACAGCCACACTCGTCTTGGCAAGAATCAATCAGTAGTCCTTTGTTTTGTGTCCTGACTGTCCATTTTGTCCTGTTTGTCAGCAGTTGATTTGAGGATACTTTGTTGTCCAGTGACTAACTTTTGCCACAATGAAAGTTAACTCCATATACAGTTTCTTTAATGCCTATATTTTCTCTGAAGTAGATTGTTATTGCCAGCAACCAACATGCCTCATAAAAACAAAAAAGAAGAAAACTCTAAATTATTAAAACATTTTAAATGCCATATTTTGTAAATCTCTGAAGGGTTTAAAGATGACCTGTCTATCTAAAATATATCTGCTCGATCTTAAAAACATACCTAATATGACAAGTTTGATTGTAATGTCTAACTACTAACTTTTGTTTCTTTATATCCTAATAGTTGGCAATAATATCATTCAAGGATCAGCAAATTGTATTACCTTGTTAAATGAATGTTATAAGTACAATATCTTCAACAAGATTAGAACTATTCACATAGCATCTTCTAACAATATCAATCTCAATATATGCAATTTGAATACAATATACAAAATTCCAATCCAGCACAAATAAAATATCACCATATATGTTCAATTGTTTTTAGTACCAATAAGTCTACAGAATGGACTGGATTATCTCTCATAAAATTGATGCAAATTTTCTTAGAATCTAGTTATATTTACCTACATTTACTTATTTTCTCTAATTTTCATTCATGGGATTATGGTATAATTACATTTCATCCTGAAAATATTCCCACATACCCCTTATTTTTTCTTTCAAATCAACATTCTCGTTTTTTATTATTATTGCATGCATATCTATATGTGTATATACAGATATATTTCTAAATACAGCATACTCAGACAGTGTAATATTACTTGTATGTATGTTTTAAGGGCTGACCTTGGTAATGGTTAACCAACCAGTGTGCTCTTCTTACTCGGTCAGGATTTCTTAATTTTCTAGTTTACATGTGTAGCTGAAGCCTCATGGGATGTTTTCTGAATCTACTTTGGCATGTTTATTGGTGTTTTCTCTTTTCAGCTAGTGCTTTGACAGTCATATTGGTCAAATTTTATGGCCATAACTTCTTCCATTACTAGGAGACACACTTCCAGAGAATATCAGCTGATATTCAAGCTCTTGTATTCATTAATAAAATAATTTTAAACAAGATACAGAATTAAGATCATGAAACTACTTCTTTTCTCAGAGGCAAGCTGAAAATCTGTAATGCTGTCAAGAGTTGGTAAGATAGATAAATCATGCCTGTTAAGTTGGCAATTGGAAGTCAGAGAAAAGGTGAGAATGTACAGACTATCAGGTGAAAAAGCTTAGAAGTTGTAAGCCAAAAAGCTGAAGACATGGTACAATTATTTCCAGGCAGATATAACCTATGGAAAATAATTGCACCAGAAATGTGGGATTAGACATACAAAGAGACAGTTTGTTAAGAACAGAAAAACCCATTACAAGATGAAATTATAAGACAGAAAAAGATGATCAAGTAAAGATAGAGGGGATTGTATAGAAGAAAGGAAGGGGGAACTTTTATTATAATTTCAAAAAAATAAAAGATATATTACTGAAAAAAGAAAAAAAACAAAAATAATAAAATAAAAAGAAAAGCCAGGCCATGGTGGTACACTCATTTAATCCTGGTACCCAGTAAGCAAAGGCAAGAGGATCTTTGTGAGTTCCAGGCCAGCCTGGTCTACAGAGTGAGTTCCAGGAGCGATTGATTCCAAAGCTACACAGAGAAACCCTGTCTCAAAAATGAAAGAAAGAAAAAGAAAAGAAAAGAAAGATATTTTCACAAGTTGGAGTGGGATAATTATTTGAGGAAATATCCCCAAAACATCAGTCCATATGTTATAAGACCTTGATAGGACAATTAAAGTCCACACCTCTCTTGTTTGCATTTTGTCAACTTCTTTCACACCTTGTCTGTTTATTAGATACATCTAGGTAAGGAAGAACTTCCTGTCTTTCTCTGAGAACTGGTTTCTTTCACATATTAGTCTTGATGTTTCAGTTCAGTCCCTGTTCTGAGACAATCAGCATCCCCAGCCCATAGAGCTGTGGTCCTCAAAGTCATTGATGGAACAGGTTGTTGTTGATTAATCTATCTCCTATAACTATTTCCACACAAGGGTATAGGCACTGCCTGTAGCTGAAGTTTTCCTGTTCCTGTCCATCTCTCACAGCCCTGCAGCTGCTTGGACCCAAGCAACCACACAGAGGCTTATAATAATTAAAACTACTCAACCGTTAGCTCAGGCTTACTATTGACTAGCTCTTACACTTAAATTAATCCATAGTTCTTATTTATGTTTAACCACGTTGTTTGGTATCTTTTTTTTCAGTTCTGCCTTTACATCTTGCTTCCTCTGTGTCTGGCTGGCAACTCCTGACTCAGCCTTCCTGTTCCCAGAATTCTCCTCTCTGCTTCCCCCACCTATACTTTCTGCCTGGCTACTAGTCAATCAGCATTTTATTTATTAACCAATCAGAGCAACACATTCAGAGCATACAGAGTGATAGCCATAGCAACTGACTGAAGGCGCACAAGATTCTGCTTTATCTACTGGTTGGAGGGTTTTAGATTTCCGATAGAGTTGGATAGAATCTTATATCACAATTGAAAATTAACATTTGTCCTAAATGACAAAAAAAAGTTATACAAAAATTTTACAAATATGTAAGAATAACATAATTATGCAAATTGCTGATTTCATAAATGCTTAGTGCCAGGCCTGGAAACTTTTGGCCTTGATTTTTGCAAGACAGTCTTCCTTTGACCTTTACTCTTAGAATTATGATCCTGTACATTATGAAGGCATACTAATAGTTATTTATATATTAAGAATATGGTCAGAGCTCAAGAAATTGTTTGGTGGTTACCATCACTTGCTGTTCCTTTAGAAGAACTGTGTTCAAAGACAAGAACCCAAGTGGTAGTTCATAACTCTCAATAATGCAAGTTTCAGGAAATCTGATGCCTTAGCCTGACCTTGGTGAAATGCAACTAACATAAATGCTTCCTTCCTGAGGACTAGTTTTCATGGTACCAGGAGGAATACGAAAATTCCGAAGAAAGAAGGCAACCAATATTCCTATCTTGTTATGACAACTATGAATAACATCAATGACCATTTTGGCTTGACAACCCTAAAGGTTCAATGGTGGCATGCACACCTTGGTGGTAAACAATGGTTCTCTATTGTATTTAAGACCTGCTCAACAAGAATTATGTCATGCCTGCTACTGGGAACCCAAATTAACCACTCCATAGTAGTGATGTCATGATTTTTGCAGAAAATTCATAACTGTTAATTTAATAAACTAATCTATAAACATCTGTCCCAATATATATAGAGAAATGAAGTCTTCATCCCTTATCAAGAAAACTTCATTGTGAAACAAAGATCACTACAGAAAATCAACTGATCAAAATAGAGTTGTAGAACATAATCCCAATGGATACATCTACAAAATACTCCTGTACCTATTGTTTGGGGAATATTGCAGAAGAGAGGTCAGAAAAAGTATAAGAGCATGTAGATAAGGGAATATTATGTGAGATTGTATCTATTTGTAATATCAGAAATTATGCCCATGAATTCTCTCCAATATGACTGCCCAAATGTGTTTGTTTCTTAAACTTACAGATTTAAATAGTCTACCACACCCCTTGCTGCTTTGAAGACTTCAGTCCCCACTTCATTTTCTCTGAGGAGCTGTATTTTACAGTTCATAAGGAGGCATGTATAATTTCCTTTCATATGTATTCCTCTCTGTGGGTTCTTGCCTCTGTTCTCATTCCTTTCCCAGCACTGAGATTTTAGCACTGAGTGAATACAGCTTTTTTAATCAAATTCACTCTATATTTTTTAGCTTTTTAAAAATTTTATAATTTAATTTAATTTTACATATCAGCCACCAATTCCCCTGTCTTTCCTCCTCCCACCCCCCTGCCCTTCCCCCAGCCCACCCCCCACATTCCCATCTTCTCCAGGGCAAGGACTTCCCTGGGGATTCAGCTCAATGTGGTAGATTCATTCCAGGAAAGTCCAGACCCCTCCTTCAAGGCTTAGCAAAGTGTCCCTGCATAGGCCCCAGGTTCAAAACAGCCAGCTCATGCACTAAGGACAGGGCCCAGGCCCACTGCCTGGGTATCTCCCAAACAGATCAAGCTAATCAACTGTCTCACTTATGCAGAGGGCCTGATCCACTTGGGGGCTCCTCAGCTATTGGTTCATAGTTCATGTGTTTCCACTAGTTTGGCTATTTGTCCCTGTGCTTTTTCCAATCTTGGTCTCAACAATTTTTACTCATACAATCCCTCCTCTTTCTCGCCAACTGGACTCCTGGAGCTCCAACTGGTGCCTGGCCATGGGTCTCTGCATCTGCTTCCATTAGCCATTAGATGAGATTTCTAGTATGACAAGGTGTTTGGCCATCCTTTCACCCTAGGAGAAGTCAATGATTTAGGAAATCTGGTGTGTTGGGGGACTGCCCTCCAATCAAGATGGACACTGATGACACATTCATAAGTCTTCAGCCAGCTAAAATGATGCATTGCAATAACCAATGGCTTAAGGCCTGAATCTGTGATATACTAAGGTTTCTGGCCCTGTAGTTTGGATGGTGGGACCTGGAGGCTTGTCTATACAAAGAAACACTGATAATAAAAATGGAGAGACTTGTAGGCCCATATCACTGTCTCATAGAAATCAGCACTTTTGTGAGGTTGGTAACAAGAACACTCTAGTTCAAACCTGGTTCTACCACAAGGCATATCACCAAAACAAGTAGATTTTCAGTTTTTGATTGGTTAGCAGGAGGATCAGAGCCTCTGTCAGGGGACAAGAATGATTAGTTAACAAGAATTGGGGTCTCTCCAGGGCTAGCATTAAATGGGTACTCTGGAAGCTGTCAACAACTTCAAGTCCATGGCCTCAAAGTCTCTATGAAAGGAATATGAGACTCTATATTGTGGACTTTAGAAGGACACATTGTCTCTGTTGGTACCACTCAGCTCTGCATGCTGTATAGCACAGCTGTATAAGCTGAGGGGTGTGCTTTCATGCACTTTTAATGGGCCTCACATCTCTGATGGCTGACCTGTTTTCAGGTAATACATTTGGGAAATGTATATTTTACCCCACATCACATGGCACATGGGCCCCTCCTCTTCCACCCACATACCCCAACTTAGGATTTATGGAATAATTTGTACAGTCTGCCACTATAGTCTTCAATGACTGGATCTTGTGGTCCTTACTGGGACAATCTGAAAATAGTTGTCTGGAGTAGAAAACTCATCTTCTGAAAGCTCAGTTGTAGCTCTCTGAATGTGGTGACCGCCTCACATGACTGCCCTTAACAAAAAAAGGCTTCCTGGCTGGACTCAGATAACTGCATTCTTGACTCCCAAAGATGGCTTTTGAATACAGAGTAGGGGGAGTGATTGGAAAGGGAAGCGATGATTGGGGGAGGACAAATTTCTCTGCCTGAGGCTATACTTTGAATGTAGCCAAACAATCCAAGGATTCATTTGGCAGAGTTTCACAGACAGTGTCACAGTCAGTTAATGAAGTAAGTGAGGCAGTAAGGGTAGAAATGGAAAAACAAAGATTGTAGAGGTAAAAACACAGATAAGCACTGGAGAACCCAAGAGAGTTAAACTCACTCCAAGGCATACTTCAAAGGACAGACATGCTTAACTTGTCATTCCTGGAATGTTGGAATGGGTGTAGTTTACAACCTGATGATCCTTTGCTCTCTGTTGAGTCAGGCTCTGACTGTGTCTTCAAGAACTTGTTTCACTTATAACAGACCCTTTCCCCATAAATCTTGAACATTGCTTCTATGCCATAAAACTGATCCTTGTGAGAGAGGTGTCATTTTTACTTTACAACAGCCTAAGTGACTTCTGTGTCATCTTGGAGCCAGGCATGGTGTTTATCTCATTCATTTCCATAGGCCCTTATCTGGAACCTTGTTTCTAATTCAACAGAAACCTTACAATCAAAGCAATATGTACTTTGTATTCAGGTTTGCTGTACTCATGAGGCTAAGTTAATTTTCATCTGAAAACTTGTTTTTCAAAACTGTGCTATGCTAAAATATGGAAAAATATAAAAGCTGTTTTCAGACTCTAGAATTCCTGGCCTAGCATCAGTTAGTAAATCCAACTGAGTTTTGATCTTACCTCATCCTGATTGTTTTCCCTGCCTGATGTAATTCCTGCAGGGACACTTCCACAGCTGGTGTCTAACATGGGGCACATGACACACTGCCCCCCACAGAGAGGTAAGAAATTTTTCTTTTAATAGAAATTAGAGGTCTAAGAAACTCATCTTCTCACTCAAAGGGTTTTGACCATAAGTCAGAGTGGAAATCAACATGTGTTCTTCTCAGTCTTTTGAGACAAAACATTTAGTAAAATTATGGGATATTTATTGAGATCCAAAATAACACAATATTCAGAGCAATGGCTCTGCAACTTTATATGCATAGAAACTGACATAAACAGAGCCTATGAGAGGGAAGATAAAATTCCTGGTAATTATTTTACAAGCTGGAGTACAGTAATATATTGCTTGCACAACTCTGGGGTGGGAGGAGAGCTGAGAAAGAGAAAATGTTTCCTCACACATCTTGACAGGTCTTGGCAGGGTGGGCCCAAAAGGATTCCTACAATTCAGGATTCCCAGTAGTCACAGAGTCACATCTAGGCTCCTGATCTCTTCAGGTATCTGGCTGGAACTCAAAATCCTCCAGTCCATGGCATTTTGTTTTCTGCCACCAGCATCTGGTGGAGCAGAACAACTTCCAAGGGATGAGGAGCCAGGCTCCAGTGCCACAGCATGAGTGAGACTGACTGACAGAGTTTAAGTTTTAATTTGTTTGTTTGACTTTTGTTTAAATGTTTCCCCTCATAGATTACTCAATATCAAAGTTCTCCTCATGAGAAATTGGTTTGTTTGTTTTTCCCCAATAGTGGAAATGACTCAATATCAATGGTTGGTTCATAGGAGAAAAAAATTAAAAGAAACCCAAATTCTAGTACAGAAACAATTGCAGCCAGGGAAAAAAAAGCATTAATTCAATGCAGCATAAGTTTTCAGAGGTATTAGTCATTCATTATATGGAGGATGTTTGCTTCTCCTACTCATCTAATTAATACTTAAATGAATGGTTAACTTTCATGATAAGAGGAAAAATAAATTTTGAGTATTATAATTGAGTATGATTTTATCTGTTTACCATGCCTAGAATTTGGCTTTTCTACTTATGTTGTTTTTTGTAATTGCAGCTAAATTCAACATATATATGTACACACACACACACACACACACACACACATATATATATTAATAACTATATATATATATATATAGGTATTAATTTACTAAATACTATTGCTGCTAAAGCAGTTATCTCATAGAAATAATGCTTACTATTAATGAGTCTAAAGAAATTATAGATCTAAATGAAATGCAATACAATAATTTCTTCTACAATGGTTATAATTGGCAGTTTACATTAGCACGTTACTCAGAGATCTATAAATAATCACTATCCAAAATATTTTAAGGTCATTTTAAAGATACCCCATAAGTATTCCATAAAGTACATCTTAAAATTCTATAAAAAGTGTTTTTCTTGCTTTTATAGATGGCTCTTCAAAATGACAAGGAGTATATATTCTATAGACAAATTCCACATGCCCCACAAAAAAGATTGTATCCCAGATAGTACAGGTAAATAGTCTGAACCTGCTATAATCAATCAGTTTTTATTAGATATTTCTCAACTATTAAATACTTAAACTAACCTCATGTACAAATTAATCCAGGAAAGGTAGGATTATCTCTGTTTCTATATAAACTTTTTATCTCATGATTAGTAAATTTATTTGGTATGGGTTAAAAATCTGTAAAATCTATAACAAAAAATTATCTCAAACTTATAACAAAAGGCTGATAGTTAAATCTATACATAGGTAAATTAAACTTACTAAACCATACTATATATATGATTAACCTCTTCTTTAAAAATTGTTTGCTTTATCATAGTATATAAAATAGATGGTATTTAGATAATAGCCATATGGCTTGCCTCAATCTTGCTGATGGCACATCAGGATAAAAATGACTATATGCCCAACAGTCATCTTTGAACTAGGAATACTTGGTTACATATTTGCCATGACTTATAGAGAATTGATAGTCAAATAGTCAAACATTTTAGGAGCCTCAATATCCCACTATAAATACCATTTTTCATATCTTCTAATAATGCATTAGAGTGAACTAAGTGCTACAAGTATGTACATGTTTTTTTTTTCTGAATTCAATTCTCATAAGATAAAATCTGAACCTTAAAATTCATTATATTTACAAGATCATTTTTGAACTGGTCCTCTAGAGTTTTCCATTCTATCCAACAAATATTTGTTTCCACAGAAAACGTATCCCAAATATAGTGCTTCTCTATGCATTTTTATTCGTTATATATGAAGGACAAATAACTGGAGATTTTAAAACAGTTGAAGCTGAGACAATTGGTGGGCCTTAAGCTAGAACATGGAACCCATCTTACAGCCTGAGTGCAAGAGAGTCCAGTCAAGCATTGCTTATAAGATGGAAATGTGAATCAGCTATTTCCGCAAAACATAGCTCAGTATGTAACTCATAGTAGATGAAAATAGATTTGGCACACCCCTAAATTCAATTACAAACTCTTTTCTTGTTATTATCAATTTTATTTTACCCATATTTCATATTGTAGAGTAATAAAAGAGGAAGTCGGAGAAAGAATGATTATTGCCACATAAAGAAACCGTAATATGTAAAATAGACTAATTCCAGTATGACTTGTTTTTCTGTATCATTTTATACATTTCATTATTGTAGAGATTCTTTTTTAAGGGAATGTACAAAGATGATAAAAGAAAGTAAGAAAGAAGAGAAAACAGAAGTTTCATATTGTACATTGCTTCTAGGAATTGGGAATGATGAGGTGTCACCCACATTGAATTACTATTCTTTTTTTATTTTATTTTTTATTTTACAATACTATTCATTTCTACATAATAGCCACAGATTCCCTTGTTCTCTCCCTTCCTGTCCCCCTCCCCTTCCCCCCAGCACACCCCTCATTCCCACCTCCTCCAGATCAAGGTCTCCCCCAAGGACTGGGATCAACATGATAGACTCAGTCCAGGCAGGTCCAGTCCCCTCCTCCCAGATTGAGCCAAGCGTCCCTGTATAAGTCCCAGGTTTCAAACAGCCAACTCATGCAATGAGCCCAGGACCTGGTGCCACTGCCTAGATGCCTTCCAAACAGATCAAGCCAATCGACTGTCTCACCTATTCAGAGTGCCTGATCCAGTTGGGGGCCCCTCAGCCTTTGGTTCATAGTTTATGTGTTTCCATTCATTTGGTTATTTGTCCCTGTGCTTTATCCAACAACCTTGGTTTCAACAATTCTCTCATATAAACCCTCCTCTTTCTCACTAATTAGACTCCAAGCACTCCACCAGGGGCCTAGCCATGGATGTCTGCATACAGATTCCTCAGTCCTTGGATGGGGTTTATGGCACACCAATTAGGGTGTTTGGCCATCCCATCACCAGAGTAGGTCAGTCCCGGCTGTCTCTCGACCATTGTCAGCAGTCTTTTGTGGGGGTATCTTTGTGGATTTCTGTGGGCCGCTTTAGCTCTTTGTTTCTTCCTTTTCTCTTGTGGTCTTCATTTACCATGGTCTCCTACTCCTTGGTCTCCCTCTCTTTTCTTGATCCAGCTAGGATCTCCGGCTCTATTTCCCTCGATCCTCGCCCTTCATCGCTCCCACTCTTGTCCAGGCTGTTCATGTAGATCTCATCCATTTCTCCATGTCTTTTTTGGGGTCCCGTTTTCCAGGTAGCCTCACTGGTGATGTGAGTAGCAGTTCAGTCATCCTTGTTCCACATCTGGCATCCTCCTATGAGTAAGTACATACCATATTTGTCTTTCTGAGTCTGGGTTACCTCACTCAGGATGATTTTTTCTAGATCCATCCATTTGCCTGCAAACCTCATGATGTTATTGTTTCTCTCTGCTGAGTAGTATTCCATTGTGTATATGTGCCACAATTTATTTAGACATTCTTCAGTTGAAGGGCATCTAGATTGTTTCCAGGGTTTGGCTATTACAAACAATGCTGATATGAACATAACTGCACAGGGTCATGAAAGGCATTAATTTTAATCACTATGGTAGTTCATTTGTTCATTGCTTAAAGTACACATTGATCATAAATGCATGAAAAGTTAGGCCCCATAGGTATATGGAACTTATCAGCTATTCTGTGTTTGTTATTATACCATATTTTTACAAAGAAAATAAGTATAAAAAATTAATATTTATGAGTTGGTGTAATATGAACAAAAATTGTCTTCTACCATTCCACAAAAGTAACAAGACCTAGGAACTTGATGTATATTTTTATCTACTTTCAATTCTCCAGGGAAGATTGAGTAATGGACTATCTATGGATATGAATATAAATGATTAGGAATTAGTTAAATACTATGACTACAGTGCTAATAGTGAATTGTCTCCTAAGGTGTAGAGCCTGTGTAGCTACAGGTTCTTGGCCCCCAAACAGTACCATATATGAATTTCATATTGTAGAATGGGCTTAAATCCTATTAGAAAATTGCTGTTTACTCCCATTATATTCATGTCATTATTTTATCAATTGGCATTTTTTTTACAGGTCAGTCACTGTAATCACTGGGATTCAAAGATTGGTAGGATTTGTGATTTCTTTTCTTCCTCTGGTATCATGCATGAAACCTGCCAGCACTTTGAAAGCTATGCAGTGGGATCAAGCATACAAGTCAATACTATATTGATTTCTTACCTAGTCAATGACTTAAGTGTCTGGTGTCTTGCATAACAGGGTCTTACTTTCAAATTCTAGAGAGTAACCAACAATGTTAACAATAACCTGTCATGAGTGAGACATCACTGAAAACAATTTCAAAAAGGTCAGACATTTCTGGCATTGGACTTTGTTTTGTTAGTCTATAGTGCCCAGGAGATGAATTGTTGCTCTGTTATCTGTTGACACTATTTAATTTTTTTTTTATTTTTTTGTATGTTTACATTTTTATAGTAGTAGGGTTCCATATGTCTTACTCAAAATGACTCATTGTTATTTATCCTTCAGCATATGCCCTCTTTTGCCTGGCTCTTCCAGTCTCCTCAACATTCAACCTGCAATAGAAAATTTTTCCCTTGGTCCGTTATACCATTAAATACTAAATCCATTGCTCCCTTTAAATACACTCCCATACTCCCTTACTAGTTGGCTGATCTATATAGTTATCCCAAGTTGAACACACACATCTGAAAATCAGTTGTCAGTTTACCTCTGAATCATTTTCTTGTGTGACATGGGGTTTCACAAATATTGAGCCTTAAAGATGATCTGTGGTGCAGACAAACCTAGACAATGCATTGTGATTTCCTCACCTTCCCATGTACCTATGACTGCAATCTTGCATTATCAGATGTCACTGAGAATTTAGATTTCAAAATTGTATGAAATCATCATGGAGTAGCAAATAGTGGGATTTTTAAAAATTGTGAAGTTAGGGAATAATAGCTAAGTCATAATGTTCCTTCTGATTTTTGGCACATGTAATCCAAAGATAAGAAAATTGGACTAGTATGTGTAATGTTCACAGTTAAGTCCCTGGAAACAAGAAAAAAAAAAAAACAACTAAAATCTCCTGAAAAATATTAGGGGTGGTCTAATACCATTCTATATGTTTCACACACACTCATGAACAAACATTTACAATGTATTAGTAATCTTGGAATACACAGGCTATTTCTCCCTTAAAATAGTAATAAATTAATTCTTAACAAAGACGACCCAATGATTCCCAACCCATGCAGTTACTACTCAGCAACATACAAAATCTGGTATCTGCATCCAAATCTAAAATTTAAAACCTACATGTGTATGGAAATATAGTTCCATAGCAGACCAGTTCTTTAGTTTGAGTGAAGCCATGATTCTATCCATAACAGGAGAGAGGAAACCATGTTTCTTTTTCCTTCTAAGCCACAATTTGTTTCCTATATTGTTATGTAGAATCTACAACTGTTAGAGGAGTAAATCACCTATAAGTATTTATTAAAGAATGAGGTTTATGCTACCTTTGTTGTATTTGTTAAGGAAATATAAGGTCTTAAATTTACATTAAAATAGAAGCAAACTTCACTGGAAGTTGTATTTTATGTATAGTAATTTTCAAACATTGCTTTGGAAAATCAGAGACAGACAGGGGAGGGAGAGAGACACACAGAGTGAAAGAGAGAGGGGGGGGGAGAGGGAGAGGGAGAGAGGGAGAGGGAGAGAGAGAGAGAGAGAGAGAGAGAGAGAGAGAGAGAGAGAGAGAGAGAGAGAGAGAGAAGAAGAAGGAGGAGGAGGAGGAGGAGGAGGAGGAGGAGGAGGAGGAGGAGGAGGAGGAGGAGGAGGGGAGGGGAGGGGAGGGGAGGGGAGGGGAGGGGAGGGGAGGGGAGGGGAGGGGAGGAGAGGAGAGGAGAGGAGAGGAGGAGAGGGAGGAGGGGAGGGGAGGGGAGGGGAGGGGAGAGGAGGGGAGAGGAGGGGAGAGGAGGGAGGGAGGGAGAGAGATAGAGAGACAGAGAGACAGAGACACTTTGGTCCCTGTGTCTTTCATCATCTTTCCTCTTCAGCCTCTTACTGTCCACTGCGCAGGACTGTGATGTTCTTTATTGCAATATTCTCCTTCCTTAGACTGTTCTGAGGCGTAGATTTGGAAACACAGAATCCGCGAAAGATGCTTCCTAGTCAGCACCGATTGTTGAGAAACCCACATAAAAGCTCCCTATTTACTTTACTTTTCAATACCCTCCAAATACACTAAATGCTTATTGCGGTCCGCAAACGTCTCCGAAAGAACCGCTACAGGAAGTGCATCACAATCCGGTGCAGTGGACGGGAACAAGCTGCAGATAAAAGATGAAACCATAGGAACCAAAGTTTCTCTTTACTGGAGATTTCCCCTCCAGCAATAAAACGGTCGTACTTCCGGGTTGCTGACAAATAACCTTGGTCGTGGAATTTCGTTGTTTAAATTAAAAGTTTCTCGATATTTCTATATATTTCCGATTCCCCTTCCCCCATTTTCTGAGGAGCAAACACAGTCGCAATCCAGGTTGCAGGAAAGTGGCTTGAGTGCGGGATTTCATTTTCTAAATGAAAGTTTCTCTCTATTAGCGATTTCTCCCTGCAGCAAACACAGTTCACTTCCAGGTTGCAGGACATACTTCTGGGCACGGAATTTTAACTTCCTCTATATTTGCGATTTTTCCCCCAGCAACAAACGCAGACGCACTTCCAGGTCGCAACAGAGTGGCAGAGAGCAATTTCTTCTTCCGTTTTCAGTTTGAGGATTTCATTGTTTAAGTTCTAAAATCATTTCAATCATGAATTTGCGATCATACAGATTTTACAAGACACGGGTTTTTCTGTTGAGTTTTTTTTTTTTTTTTTTTTTTTTTTTTTTTTTTTTTTTTTTTTTTTTTTTTTTTTTTTCCTGTAGGCGTAACTTTTTAAATGAGTTCTAGAGAGAGGGGTTGGGGATTTAGCTCAGTGGGAGGAGGCCCTGGGTTCAGTCCTCAGCTCTGTTAAAAAAAATGAGTCCTAGAGAGAGTTTTGCTTTTTAACTCCAGCGCTAATTCCATGGGGGAGGGGGTTGCGGGGAGAATCATCTCCTGAATCAATCTACCTTTTATTTTGAAGATGAAATTTTTGCATTGAATTTTCAGAAAGACTGAGGCTTAAAAAATACTTTAGATTTTAATTCTTAAATACAATGTGGATGTCTAGCACACATTATGCTTTTTTTCCTTCTATTTTTCTTTTCTTTTCTTTTCTTTTTTTTTTTTTCTGATACAGGGTTTCTCTGTGTAGCTTTGCACCTTTCCTGGAACTCCCTTGGAGACCAAGCTGGCCTTGAACTCACAGAAATCCGCCTTCCTCTGCCTCCCTAGTGCTGGGATTAAAGGCATGTGCCACCATTATCTGGCCACCTTATGCTTTTAATTCTACCAATATTTTTTATCTACCAATATATTTCAAGACAGGAAAATCAGAGATAAAGTTTTATAGGGGATATTTGTTGCAGTGCTGCATAATTCACTGTCAAGTATCATGGCACATGATACAGCTTAAACAACATGCCACCAAAACAATGTGTGTGTATTCTCATTTATTTTGAGCATTTGTGTGTGTGTGTGTGTGTGTGTGTGTGTGTGTGTGTGTGTGTTTGTGTGTGTTTCAATTATTCAGTACTCTTGTAAAAGGTGGAAATAAAGCTGACCATTATGATAAGAACTTCATACATAGTATCTTGTTAGGGAGATGGAAGTTATATTAGAGTACACCATATGTTCTTAGGAATTTATTTATAGCAAAAAACCTTGGACCAATGGATGCAAAATTATTAAGCACTGAGGGAGACTCTGGATCAAGAAGGTCAGAGTGATAAGACATCATGGAGAAAACAGAAAGGGATGAGAAAGTTTCCTGCCTAGGTTAAATTAATGGTCAGACTTAAGAGTTGGGAATTCAGGAGCTAGGGGAAAGAACCATGTGCAAGTCCTCATAAATTGGGCTGGCAGCTAAGCCACTCTATTTATATTCCATAACTTATCTTCATGTTTTCTATAAATTATAACATGTTTATACACAAGATTTAGAATTTCTCACCATGTCTGTGAAATGTTTCAGTAAATTGATTTTGACATATCTGTTTTCTTTCTTTATACCATTGAGAATTTGGATCTAGAGTGACCTAGTTCAGATAATATGTTTCCATAGTTTTGTGTCACTGTCACCAGATGATGAAACTATTCCCATCATCTAAGTAGACATATTACATATCTCTGTCCTCTTGTATTCTTTCCTCCATATTTGAAAAGCACTGTTCAGTCTCCAAGATCCACTGCCTGTAATAGAGGCATTCAAACCTTTCATTCTGCTCAGAAACTGTTTCCACTGAGACTGAGAGTTAATATTAGTGATTAAAGTCAGTCTTTAAAAAATGTCTTTTGTAATGAATAATGGCTCAGCAATTGACAACATTGGCTGTTTGTCCACAGGATCTGGGTTCAAATCTCAGCACCCACATGTCAGTTTACAACCATTTTTTCCTCTAGTCCCAGGGATCTGAGGTAATCTTCTAGACTCCTCAGACACGGCATATATGTGCTACAAAGACTTCTGGCAAATGCTAATACACAAACACATAAATGAAAATAAATGAAATCTAAAAAAAAATTTTCATTGCAATTGGCCTGTTACTAAGGGAAATTGAGTCTACTTGGAAAAATGTTTGACAACATAATTGAGTATAATTTTAGAATTTATTGTTATTCCATATATTCTGATATTGTGTTAAGTCACAAATTTGTCTATCATGTTTGTAGCATATTATGTTTAAGACACTATATATATATGCATACATATGTATGTACATACATTCATATATATCTCTTGCTATATTACTTTCTCCATTTTTGGATAAGAAAATTAATCCTGTTTTGTCACCGAAAGCAACAAGGACCTTCCCTGAAGATGATGCTAAATACTTCAGTGTTGATGGTCCTTAGGATATTCCTTGAACAACCATCTTTGTTTCCAGACAACTAAAAAGACTCAAATTGCTGTAAGCTTATATACCTGATGGAGACAAGTTTGAATCATGGGTTGAATTATGTTTTATTTTGCTTTTTAAGATAGGTTTCTCTGTGTAGCCCTGGCTGCCCTAGAACTCTCTTTGTGGCCAGATTGGCCTGGAAGTCAGAGATCTGCCTGCCCTGCCTCCCTAGTCCTGAGAATAAAGGCATGCACCACAACCTCATTGCATTGTATTATTCTCTTAATGGAGTTCTCTAATTCATGTAGTAAAAGGTTTGTGGAAGAGGTATAAAGCTGAATTTTAAGGAACAAAATGGTAGCAGAAATAATATTAAACTAGACCACAAAGAATTGATGTATATAGGTTTAAATTAAGATGATTCTGGTGTTAATTGCACATTCTATAAAAGAGAGCTAAATGATTATTTTATTGGTTGGCTAACGAATGTGTCAAAAGATGGCTTATTGGGAAAGAGATCGAGAGATTCATGTTTTGTGACTATAACTTCCAGGTTCTTGATTGTAAATAATTGTTCCTATTGTCATTGTTACCAGAGTAGTTTTCAGGATCACTGTAATTATCTTTCCTTATATGCAAAATCATTTGGGATTGTTTGAATATAAATGACCCCCATAGGCCCTTAGGGAGTTGCACTGGAAAGAGGTGATTTTTTTTTTTTTGAGGAACTACATAACTGCTTGGGGGCAGGGGACTTTGAGGTCCTGGAAGCTGTGAAGATGAATCCAGGATTGTCTTGGAGAATTCAAAATGTTGGAGATGCCTGAGCCATAGGATAATTGCCAACATAAGCTGTTAACAAGCAGAGGAACTCTTAAAGATAAAGAAGTTGTTACAGTCAACAAAACTGAATGGAGTTAGAAATCTGAAGAACATTTTGATATCAGACATGGAGATTTAGAGTTTGGAACTTGTCCAGCTGTTTGTCAGTCTTGCATTGGTCCAGTACTTCCTCACTAGGTTCCCTTTCCTCTCTTTTGGAATGGTAATGTATATGCTGTGCCATTGTATATTGGAAATTTGTGATGTGCTTATCCATTTTAATTTTACATAGGACTACAGTTAAGAGATGGCATGAGTCTCAGAAGGGACTTCAAACTTAAGAAGACCCTTAAACAGTGCTGATACTGTGATAGACTTTTGAAGCTGGACTAAATGCATTTTGCATTATGGTATGACTATAAGCTTATAGGGGCCAGGAAGTACAATGAGATGATTTGAATGAAAATGACCCCCTTTGGTCCATAAAGAGAGGCACAGAGGATAGGGTCTACTTTGAGTAAGTGTGGCTTGTTGCAGGAACTACATAACTAGGGTTTGGGGTTGGAAGTCTCAGAAGTTCAAGCCAGGCTAGTGGCTCCCAGTCACTTCCTGCTGCCTGCACTTCTAGAAGTAGAACTCTCACTTACTTCTCTAGCACCAGGTCAGCCTTTATGCCACCATGATTCCCTCCAGGACAATAATGGACTAAACCTCTGAAGTATAAGCCAGCCCCAATTAAATGTTTCCTTTATAAGAGTTACCATGGTCATGGTGTCTCTTCACAGAAATAGAAACCCTAATTAAGTCACCATGTTTTATGAATGTATTGGAGGAAATTTCAGTCCTATGAAGTTCTGAGATTGGCTTATCTGTAGGTGCTTCTTGTTTGTCTCCTATCTTTAGGTATTTTAGTAAAGTATTCTGCAATATTATTACAGAGTATCCAAACTGATATTTTTAACACTATGAAAAATATGCACTATGTGCTGGTCAAACATTTGTGAGAGGGCTTCAAGTGAGTGTTGTGGGGGGAAAAGAAATGAGATTCCTGTTCCTTTATGTTGCTATAGACTAGATTATAAATGTTTCCACAACCACTGGGATATGCAAAATGCCCAGTGAAAATGCAGTGAGCCTCCCAAATTGTGGAGAAGAAAGACTTCCAAGAAAAAAAATTCTCTTTGTTTCCCAACTTGCTGAAATCTTTCTAAAGAGAGGCAATGAACTTTCCTCCTGCATCTCTTGTTTGCAATTACTCTTCAGTTCTTTTCTTCCTGTGGTTCTTCTGGCAGTCTTTATTCTTGACACCTCCTTGCTTCTTATTTTGGGGACATATGAAGAATCATAGTATATTCTTTAGGCATTATTCCTTTAATAAGGATGAAATTAATTTCTTCTTTTATCATTAGTTTATGTTTGACATCTGTTTTTTCAAATAGTTAAACACAGAGTACTTCTTGATTCATTGGTCCATTTTCTTGAAATATCTTAGGCATTCAATCAATTGAAGGCAATGTCTGTCTTTTGTAGTGAAATTCATTTAGTCTACTCATAATAATGTTATCTAACTCTGAATACATCCACTATTCTCCATTTTTTAAATTGGGAAATCACATCCCAAATTTTCATATTGTGCATGCTGAGTCCTATCGTTTTCTTAACCTTGAAGTGTTTAGGTATTTCATCATTCCTCTTCTGTAAAAAAATGTTCATTTTATGTGTAAACATAAATGTATACATTCCCCAGCATGTGTTTGCAGCTCAAAGATCAGTTGCAGTGGAGATAGTTCTGTCCTGCTTTGTCTTTATGAAAGGATTTCTCTTATTGCTTCTATCACAGCTTTGTTTAAGGAGATTCTAGACATTTTTTTCTTTTGTTGCTATCTTATATTTAGTATTTGAAGTCAATTATATTTTTACTGTGATATCTGAGTAAAATCTGTGTGTGAACATCTACTTCTACAAACTATTGCTTTGGATGGGGAAAACATTTTATAATCCATTTTAGCCAATGTTGCAAAATCAATTGACCAGGTATTAAAATATTTATTTCAGAAAAATTTTATATTACACTGATTTTTATCAGTCTTCATACAAGTATCACAACCTTCTGAATCTATTATTTTCAATACATTTTGAAGCACAGTTACTAAAGTTTATTTCAAAATGTCTAGAGTTCACTTCTCCACATAAATTTTCTGTTAGTCAATTACCCCTAACACAAATGACAAAATAGCAATATGGATTTCCTTGAGATCTGTAACAACAAGAACAAACTTTGTTCAGTGACTACATCTATAAAACCTATGGGATAAGTGATGGTATTTTTACTCTGTGAATAGCTACTATGTGAAGACTCCTCTGTGACTTCTATTTTAGGGCCATGGAAATATTTTCTTCATCATGTGTGATGCAAAAATGAAATAGTGTGACATCCTTGGTCTTGAGACCTAGAGTGAGTGGAATAGCTATGTTTTCCCACAATCTTCACTTTGATATCTTCGGTGATACTGAGCATGGACATAACATATAACATAACACAATTTTTGAAATTAGAAAGTTCTTATTAATGTCTGTGTAATTCCAGAAGGTGAAACTTCTTGGACCCCGTAGGGAGGACTTAAAGCCCCATAGAACATGTGATGCTTAGTTTTTCTATGTGAGGGCATGATGAAAAATGGGGTAGTGAGTCTCATTCTCACTGCTTTTTTTTCTGAGTTTGAGACTGTTTAAAAAAGGTACTGGTTGGTCAACAAGACAAAGCGACAGCCTACAGAATGGGAAAAGGTCTTCACCAACCCCATGTCTGCCATACCACTCTTGGGCATATATGCAAGGAATGCTCAATCACACTACAAAGGTACTCACTCAGCTATGTTCATATCAGCATTGTTTGCATAACCAGAAGCTGGGAAACAACCTAGATGCCCTTCAACTGAAGAATGGATAAATAAAATATGGTACATATACACAGTGGAGTACTACTCAGCAGAGAAAAACAATGACATCATGAGGTTTGCAGGAAAATGGATGAATCTTGGAAAAATCATCCTGAGTGAGGTAACCCAGTCTCAGAAAGACAGTATTGTATGTACTCACTCAAAGGAGGATACTAGATATAAAACAAAGATGACTAGACTGCTACTGCTACTCACAGTTCCAGGGAGGTTACCTAGAAAATAGGACCCTAAGAAAGACACAGAGATTGCCCAGTGACAGAGAAATGGATGAGATCTACATGAGCAACCTGGACATGAGCAGGGGTAATGAATGGCAAGGGTCAAGGAAAGAGAGCTTAGGGGAGCGGGATATCCCAGCTGGATCAAGAACAGAGAGGGAGAACAAGAATAAGAGACCATGATAAATGAAGACCACATGGGAGTAGGAGGAAAAATGCTAGATAGGTCCACAGATATGCACAAAGATACCCCCACAATAGAATGCTGGCAATGGCCGAGAGACAGCCGGAACTGACCTACTCTGGTGATGGGATGCCCAAACACCCTAACTGTCGTGCTAGAAATCTCATCCAATGACTGAGTGAAGTGGATGCAGACATCCAGGGCCAGGCCCCAGGTGGAGCTCCAGGAGTCCAATTGGCAAGAAAGAGGAGGGTTTATATGAGTGAGAATTGTTGAGACCAATTTGAAAAAAGTACAGGACAAATGGCCAAACTGGTGGAACACATGAACTATGAACCAATAGCTGAGGAGGCTCCATCTGGATCAAACCCTCTGGATAAGTGAGACAGTTGATTAGCTTGAAGTGTTTGGGAGGCACCCAGGCAGTGGGACTGGGACCTGTCCTTTGTGGATGAGCTGGCTGTTTGGAACCTAGGGCTTATAAAGGGACACTTTGCTCAGCCTGGGAGGAGAGGACTGGGTCCTGCCTGGACTGAATCTACCACGTTGAGCTGAATGCCCAGGGATTTCCTGGCCCTGGAGAAGATGGAAATGTGGGGTGGGCTGGGGGAAAGGTGGTGGGGGTGGTCCTGGGAGGGGGGAGCACAAGGGAATTCATAGCTGATATGTAAAATTAAATTAAATTATAAAATAGGAAAAGAATCTTTAAAAAAAAGTGCTGGTAATACACCACAGGTCTCCTAAATTGCCAAGTCTTTCAAATGTAGCCCAGAGTGAAAATGCTTACTATTTTGTCTTCTTACCAATTTTGTTCCTTGCTATTTTTTATTTCTTAATATCAGATTGCTTAGGTATTTCCTCCTGGGAACTCTGTAGTATTTGATTTATGAAAAAAAATTTTTAAGTTTTATAGAATTATTAATATCCTGATAGAATTTCCTATCCTATTTCAATATTAAGGGTATTCATTTATTTATATTATCTTATTCTAAAAACATAAACAATTATAAATAATACTAGTGACCATTTTTAGAATATGTATCGTGTTTTTATTTATTATTCATTGGTTTTTCTACTGATTCTCTTTTATTTTGGAATTTTTAATTACTATTAATAAGAGACTTTTTGGTTCAATGTCAAAGGTACTCCATAGATTCAAAGCACTATTATAAAATACGATGAAAATGTTATGAACGTTTCAAAGGACTTTCTTCCTTTTGCTTTTAAACAAAGACTGAAATGGTAGATAGGCATATCCTAATTAATGTCATCTATCCCTTTCTAATTTCTCTGAACCTTACCCATTATTTGGTAAGTTGCTCTGTAATCGGATATAGAATACTTTGGGTACATGCTCAAGAGTAGCACAACTGGATCTTGAGATAGATCTATTCCCAGTTTCCCAAGGAACCTGCACAATAGTTTCAAATGTGTCTATACAAGTTTTTATTTCCACCATCAATAGATAAGAAACCTCCTTTTTCTACATCCTCACCAGCATGTACTGTAATTTGTTTAATGAGCTTACCCATCCTGATTAGAGTAAAAGGGCATCTCAAAATGATTTTGATATACATATCCCTGATGACCAAGGTTGTTAATCATTTCTTTAAGTGAAACCAGTATTTGAATGGTCACTGTTGGTCATTAGAGGAAGGAATTTATCATTGAATACTCACAGCTAAGTAGTTAAAAGCCATGGAATCCAGAGCTAAGTAACACAATAGAAGGATTACTATTCAGAGAGAAACCATAGCAGACAAAGCAGTCAATTTCTTGAGACAAGCAGTACAAGGGAATACTAAGTGATTATTTTCCTGTCAATGTGTACAAATGTTATAAAATTTTGTGCTTCCATCATCAACAAATTTTGTATTCCAGCTTAAGAATGGTACATAAAATGAATTTAAGAAACTTAGGTAGTTTGTTGGTGGGGGATGGTAAACCATGGAATTTAAGGTCAAGTTTTAGATAGGAAAGGTAAAAAATATGAGGGTAGATAAAGGAGAGAGACTACAGAACTATAGCACAGGGAAATGGTAAGAAAAAAAATGCATTCTCAGTGTAGAATCTCATTTTGGTCTTCATTGATCTCCCGTTAAAGTTACCAGAATCTGACAAGTCATTTTAAGCACAGATTGCATTACAGCCATTAAAACCTCAAGCAAGCTATACTTGATGGATTGATGATCACTGTGCTCACAGTGCCATCTAGTGTTCAGCAAAAGAGGCAGGTGGATGGAAACCACCACAAAACATTCTGAAAAAAAATAAAAAGGGGAAAGAAAATATGAAATGATTTTGCTCATTTCAACAAGATTTGAATAGTTATATTAAATCCAAAACCTAATGACTGATTTATAGTGAGGATATCCAATGTATGTTGCCCTTCAGAAACTCACAGTGTACTGATGCAGGACCTTGTTTGTTGTCACATCATACACAAAAGAGCACAATGCCTAAGAGCAATTAAAATTCTTTGAAGCTGTCTGACTGAAAAATGGATCTAGAGAAACACTTTGCCATGGCACACATATATTGCAGATATGAACATAAAACTAATGCAACTGACCATTGAATATGTAATAGTTATCCTTGATTGTCTATATATTCATTTTCTGCGCTTACACTTCAATTCAGTTACACTAGAATTCCTGTAATAAACAGAATTTAATTAGCTGAAGCTTTGAAGCTGGACAGTCTTTAAAACATTGCTTCAGTGTGACAGTGTTTATTTGCCACAGACTCTAATTCTCCTATAGCTCCTGGCAGTCTTAGATGCAGGTGCCTCCCAGGGTGATGGCCATTAGCACTTCCAGATTGCCCCAGGACATGTGCTACTTTTCTCCAGGGAGGCCAATCTAGCTCTCTACTATAGGGAGGTCCTGTGAAAGGTAGGAGGAGAGTTGGTCTAGCAGGTAGAATCTGTTTGCCTCTGAATATAGTTAGGACTGAGAAATCAACATTCAGATAGGAACTCCCTCCCTATATTTCTTTCATTCTGTACTTTGGAAAAAATGTGTTCCTTCTTAAAGCAACCTCTGAAGATTCCTCAGAAGGTGATTGTATTGTAAGCCACCATTAAAAGTGGTCTGTTAAGCTTGTCTATGGATGCTGAAATTTTGCTCTGCAATTTCTTATTAATAACAGGTACACTATGCTTTTCCTAGTTTAAAGATATTAATCTGTTAAAGCATACTTTTTCCTCCCATGTATACTTACTTAGAGTGTAGAGAAAAACTAAATTTTGATTTCTTCCTCTTCATTTTCTTATTTTCACTGAAGATTTTCTAATCTTTTTCATTTAGTTTTTAAAAATTAACTACTGTTTTAATCATTTACTCTCCTCACATTTCAATAATGATTCTCTATTCATTTTTACTATGCCAATTTTAATTAGTTGACAGGAAACACAGCATTCACCCCAGTGATATAAGAGGCAGTTTATTCTGGAACCTAGTCTGGAAATATCCCAACTTCCAATATATAATCAGTTTTGTGCACTTCATAATGTAACTGAACAAACTCATACATATATCAGTACATTTTGCAAATATCTTTATTTCAACAGCAGAGAGAACAATTAAGGAAATAAATATTTTCAATGATAAATTGTAAAATTTTTGTATCTTAATGGCACTGTGAGTGATGGCAAGACTTACTGGCTCTCCTATGTAAAGGTATTTTAGGAGGGGGAGGAATAGATTAGTTAGTAAACTGCTTGCCATAAATACACTAACAACTGAGCTTAATCCCCAATACTGAGCTGTGCACAATGGTGTATACTTGTATTTCTAAGAATACATGCCTATCATCCCAAAACTATGGTAACAGAGACATGTGGATTCTAGATAAATCTGTGATGTCCAGGCTCAGAAAAAAAAAACTGTCTCAAATATAAGGTGGAAAGATATTGAAGGACAGGTAATGTTGACATCTGATTTTCTTTCTTTTTTTCTGTAGAGATTTTTCTATTTTGTTTTACATATCAACCACAGATTCTCCTGTCCTCCCTCCTCACACCCCCCACTCCCACCTTCTACAAGGCAAGATCTCCCCTGGGGAGTCAGCAGAGCCTGGTACATTCAGTTGAGGCAGGTCCAATCACCTCCTCCCTGCAACAAAGCTGAGC
Source organism: Peromyscus maniculatus bairdii (assembly GCF_049852395.1). Classification (NCBI taxonomy): domain Eukaryota; kingdom Metazoa; phylum Chordata; class Mammalia; order Rodentia; family Cricetidae; genus Peromyscus; species Peromyscus maniculatus. Next base: position 71,674,780 of record NC_134852.1, on the reverse strand, counting down.
AAAGTGTCTCACCATAGGCACTAGGTTCCAAAAAGCCAGCTCATGCACCAAGGACAGGTCCAGGTCCCACTGACTGGGGGCCTCCTAAATAGTTCAAGCTAAAAAATTATCTCACATATCAATAAGGCCTAGTCCAGTTCCAGGGGGTCTCCTCAGCTATTAGTTCACAGTTCATGTTTTTCCACTAGTTTGGCTAGTTGTCTCTGTACTTTTACCAATCGTGGTCTTGATATCTCTTGATCAGAGAATCTCTTTCTCTCATTGATTGGACTCTTGAAGCTGCACCTGGGTCCTGGGCATGGATTTCTGCATCTGCTTCCACCAGTCACTGGATGAGAGTTCTATCATGACAGTTAGGATGTTCAGCCATCTGATAACCAGAGTAGGTCAGGTCAGGCACCCTCTGGACCATTGCCAGTATTCTATAGTGGAGTCATGTTTGTGGATTTCTGGTGACCTCTCTAGCACTCTAATTCTTCCTATTCCCATGGACTCTTCATTTATCATGATATCTCTTTCCTTGTTCTCCCACTCTTTTCCTGATCAGGCAAGGACTTCCTGCTTCCCTAAGCTCTCTTTCCCTTCACCCTTGCCCTCCATCACCCGTCACCACTCACAATTTGTTCATGTAGCTCTCATCCATTTCTATGTTGCTGGGTGATTCCTGTGTCTTTCCTAGTGTCCTCTTTACTAGGTAGCCTCCCTGAAGTTGTGAGTTACCATCTGGTTATCCTTTACTTTACATCTAATATCCACATATGAGTGAATACATACCATGTTTTACTTTCTGTGTCTGAGTTACCTAACTCAGGATGATATTTTCTAGTTCTATCCATTTGCCTGCAAACCTCATGATGTCATTGTTTTTCTCTGTGGAGCAGTACTCCATTGTGTATATGTACCACATTTTACTTATTCATTTTCAGTTGAAGGGCATTTGGTTGTTTCCAGTTTCTGGCTATTACAAATTATGCTGCTACGAACATTGTTGAGCATGTGTTCTTGTGATATGATTGAACATTCCTTGGGTATATGCCCAAGAGTGGGATAGCTGGGTCTTGGGGGAGATTGATTCCCAACTTTCAGAGAAAGTGCCATATTGATTTCCAAAGTGGCTATACTAGTTTGCATTCTCACCACCAGTGTAGGAGTGTTCCACTTGCTCCACATCCTCTCTAACATAAGCTGTCTTCAGTGTCTTTAATCTAATCCATTCTGGCAGGTGTAAGATGGTATCTCAGAGTTGTTTTGATTTGCATTTCCCTGATGACTAAGGATGTTGAACAATTCCTCAAATGTCTTTCAGCCATTTGAGCTCCTTCTGTTGAGAATTCTCTGTTTAGCTCTATTGTCCATTTTATAATTGGACTGTTAGATATTTTGATGTCTGGTTTCTTGAGTTCTTTATACATTTTGGATATAAGCCCTCTGTCTGATGTGGGGTTGGTGAAGTCATTTCCCATTGTGTAGGCTGTCGTTTTGTCTTACTGACTGTGTGTCCTTTGCTCTACAAAAGCTTCTCAGTTCCAAGAGGTCCCAATTATTAATTGTTGCTCTCAGTTTCTGTGCTTCTGGTATTATATTTAAAGTTATCTCAGATGCCATTGCATTGAAAACTTCTTACTAATTTCTCTTCTATCAGGTTCAGACTAACTGGATTTACGTTGAGGTATTTGGTGCACTTGGACTTAAATTTTGTGCATGGTGATAGATATGGATCTACTTGCAATCTTCTATATGCTGACATCCAGTTATGCCAGCACCATTTGTTGAAGATGGTTTGTCTTCTCCATTATGTAGTTTTGGCTTCTTTGTCAACAATCACATCTTCATAGGTGTGTGGATTAATGTCAGTGTCTTCAGTTCATTTCCATTGGTCCACATGTTGGTTTTTATGCTAGTTCCAAGCTATTTTTATTACTGTAGCTCTAAAGCAGAGCTTGAAGTAAGGGATGGTGATGCCTCCAGAGGTTGTTTTATTGTACAGCATTTTTTTGTCTATCCTGGGTTTTTTGTTTTTTTGTTTTTCCATATGAAGTTGAGGATTGTTTCTTCCAGGTCTGTGAAAAATTGTGTTGGGATTTTCATGGGGATTGCACTGAATTTGTAGATTGATTTTGGTAAGATTGCCACTTTTACTTTATTAATCCTACCTATCATGAACATGGGAGATCTTTCTATTTTCTGATATCTTCTTCAATTTCTTTTTCAGGGACTTAAAGTTCTTGTCATAAAGGTCCTTTGCTTGCTTAGTTAGAGTTACCCCAAGGTACTTAATATCATTTGTGACTATTGTAAATGGTGATGTTTCTCTGATTTCTTTCTCAGCCCACTTTTCATTTGCATATGGGAGTGCCACTAATTTTTTTAAAATTAATTTTGTATCCTGCCATATTATTGAAGATGTCTATCAGGAATAAAAGTTCTGTGGTCAAAATTTTGGGCTCAATTATATATGCTATCATGTAGTGGACAAGTTTCCTTGAATAAGTGAAGTTATGATTCTATCCCTAAGATGAGATAAAGGGATACATAGTTTTCTGTGTGTGTGTGTGTGTTTTTTTTTTTTAGAATTCATTACATTTTCTAACTACAATGTCTAATTGTGATGGAACTAAATTCTAAAGCCGTATTTCTTAAAGTGTGAAGCATGTGTTAATTTTATAATATACGAAAATAAATTATAAAGGTTTTAAACCTACATTGAAATAAGTAAACTTTACTGAAAATTACCATGTCCATGTTTTTCCATATACCATGTTTTTCCTTTATCAGTGACAACTATATTCTTGAAAGAGTTCTTTCTGGTAGGTATTAATTTTCATTGTTACAGTGACTTTAAAATCTTAAACCTAGTATCTCTCATCACTAGACATGGATTTCAAAGCACAGCAATTCAAGGAAAATATTTTCTACCCAGGAACTACTGTTGAAAATCAACATTAAAGATGACATTCTTTCCCTTTCAATACCCTTCAACTTCCCTAAAATCCAATTGCAGTGTCCTGCTCCTGTCTGATACAGAGTTGACAGGATGGACATCATAATCCCTTGCTGCAGAATTTCCTGGGTTTTACTGGAAAATGATGAAAACACAGATACTGAAGTTCCTCCCATTTTGCAACTATCTCCAGTGACAAATAAAGATTCAATAACTGTGGTTTAAGTTTCTGTGATCTTGGGAGCATGACCTTGAGTGCATTTTCCCTTCTATTTTCAGGTTTATTATTTCATTGTTTGAGTCAGGACTTTGCAATCACATGGATTTTACCACATCCACCTTTTCTTTTAAGTTTGTTTTCTTTAGACATGACTTTGCAAATGCATCCTGAAGAGTTTTGCTTTTTATAAAGAAATGAAAACACAGCGTTAATTTTGTAATTATTGAAGTCATCTCATGAGTCAATCTGCCTTCTGTATTCAAAACGAAAATTTTATTGTATTTTTCAGCAGGCATGAAACCTTTCTTTAAAAAATAAAATAAAGATAGATAGGTGGTGGCTCATGCTTTTAATCCCAGCACTCGGGAGGCAAAGGCAGGTGGATTTCTGTGAGTTCAAGTCCAGCTTGGCCTACAGAGTGAGTTCCAGGATAGGCACAAAAGCTAGACGGAGAAACCGTGTCTCGAAAAATAAACAAACAAATAAATAAATAAGTAAGTAAATAAAAAAATACATAAATAAATAGAATGATTAACAACTGAGGGATCTGAATGCAGATATCCATGGTTAGGCCCCGGGTGGAGCTCCAGGAGTCTAATTAGCAAGAAAGAGTAGGGTCTACATGAGCGAGAATTGTTGAAACCATGGTTCGATAAAGCACAGGGACAAATAGCCAAATGAATGGAAACTCATGAGCTATGAACCAAAGGCTGAGGGGCCCCCAACTGGATCAGGCCCTCTGAATAGGTGAGACATTTGATTGGCTTGATCTGTTTGGGAGGCATCTAGGCAGTGGTACTGTGTCCTGTGCTCATTGCATGAGTTGGCTGTTAGAAACCAGGGGCTTATGCAGGGACGCTTGGCTCAATCTGGGAGGAGGGGACTGGACCTGCCTGGACTGAGTCTACCAGGTTGATCTCAGTCTTCAGGGGAGGCTTTGCCCTGAAAGAGGTGGGAATGGGGGTGTGCTGGGGAGAAGGGGAGGGAGGCAGGATGGGGGAGAACAAGGGGAACTGTGGCTGATATGCAGAAATGAATGGTATTGCAAAATAAAATAAAAGGAAAAAATGTTTTACTAAATAAAATATAGTTGTCTAACATACATTTTCATTTTAGTTTTATTATACTATATCTTTTTACCAAAATATATCTATACAGATAATTTAGATACAAAGTATTATAGGAGATTTTTGATTCAATGCCACATAATTAATCAAGTATCCCACTTAAGACATAAATATATGAATTTTGTGTATGTGTGTGTCTACTATATCTCATTTATTGAACATCTGAATGCTTTTTTTTAAAGTTATTTAATGCTATTGTTAAAACTATCTGCGGTAAAGTAATCCATCATGATAGGAGAAAAAAATTCAACAGAGTCTACTTTTAGGGAGACTGAGGTTAAAATAGAGTACACAAATAGGTTCTTGGGAATTTATAGCCAAATAACATTTGAAAGATCAGTGGATGGTAATTTATTAAGCACACAGTGATACTCTGGCTTAAGAATGATCAGAATGATTAAACGTCATTTTGAAATTGTAACAAATGAGAAATATAGTCAGTTGTGCAAGCTGATAGATTTTTGTTCAAAGAAGAATGTTTTTTGTTAAAATACATTTTTATATGAGAGTGTTCAGATATCCTAAAAAAAATTTGTAACCCTGAATGAAATTTGATTAAACAATGAAAAAAATGTTATTTTTAGGATCCCTAAGTTTTTAGGATTTTTTGTTTGTCTGTTTTATGGTTCTTCCCTAATATTTTCAGGAATGAAACACATGCTTCCCAAATGCTCTACTGCTACTTCAGTCTGATTCTTACAATTCTGCTCTTTATTATTATTTTTTCAAATCATACCATCCCAGCTCTATATTTCTTTTTCAGTCAACAACACATTTCATCAAATATGAGTAAAATCAAATGTGAGTTTTGTACACTCTGGTTTGTTTTATTCTGAATCTCAGCATCCGCATAGCAAAATGGAAATTAGAGCTCAAAAATCTTTGAACAATCTCTTTCACTGCAATTTCTAAAACAGGGTTTTAAGGATGGGGAACTTTCATGCTGAAAGTTTATAATTGGATAATTTTGAGTCATGGAATTAGGGAGTCTGGGGAAAGAACAATGTCCCAGTCTACATAACAAAGACTGACAGCTAATCCTCCCTATTTTAAAGGCCATTATTTAACCTCATATTTTCTATAAATGATAACACCACTTGTAGACGAGAATAATTAAATTCCTCACCAATTGTGTGAAAATTTGTAACTAAATTTATTTTGACATTTTTGTCTGTATACTATGTTGTTCTTTATGCTGTCAGGAATTTTCACCTAGAGCCAAGACTTACACAGCCTGGTTCAGTAAACATGTTTACACACACTTGTTTCACTGTCAATAGACTATTAAAGTCCTTCTCTTATCTAAAGAGAAATATCAATATCTCTGCTTTCTTGTACTTTATCAACAAGTTGTGAACGTAACTGTTAATTTTTCAACATCCTTAGTCTGTGATAGAGGCATTTGAAACTTTTTCATGTTCAAAAAATATCCCAATTGACCCTGAATATTCCTAAGCCTATTAATAGTGGTGAATAAGAATATCCTTTAAAATAAAAGAACACACTGTCACCAAGATATATTCTTCCATACTAGCATTCTGTGCATCTGGTTAAGCTGGGGGCAGATACCAGGATTTTCTAAAAGATGTTCAGTTTTTCTTGGACACATTAACAAAAAGTTTTGGTTAGAATACCAAAGCCAGTGTCATCACCAGACTCCTCTGTCACCTCTTGATTCCTTTCTACTTTCTTCTTTCCTGGGGCATCAGTGCTTGTGCAACCTGCTGGTGAAGTTCCAAGTGCTGCAGCATGCTCACCACCCCTTCACTGCAGCGGGGACTTACAATGGTGATACTAGGCAGGGCTACTGCAAACAAACCAAGGGCAGAAACATTCCACATTGACATCGACACCTTATGGGGATATTGATCTTATCCTCTGTGAACATCACCTTGTCTCTCACCCGTCATAGTGCAGGATTAGCACTGACTAGACAAAGTATATAGTTCAGACTGCTGGCACAGTGTTATTTGTTGGATAAAACGAAGACCTCACCCCTAAGCAGCCTTAGTATCTTCTTGGAAGCATGAAATACATTGATGGCATCAGATGAAAAGGATTAACATCTGATGTAGGATACTTTCTTTGCCTATGCTCTATGACCTAGCATCTAGGGTCCTCCACTTTCTTGGCCACTATCCAAGGGCTCTGTCAAAGCAACCTCTTACTTTCTTTTGGGCTGAACATTGTTATTCTCATCTCATTGCTGTGTTCCAATCTCATTGTCTTATATATCTCCTTCCTTCCTACTGAGATTGTCATAGACACATTAGGAGCTAGTACATGATATCCCGAATATTAACTGGAACTGATGCCAGGGGACGGTTCCTCAGACATGGCCATGGCTCACTCACTTTTAATTGCTTGGCCTTCTCTGCAATCATTGAATCTGTGTCGCAAATCCCCAAGAGACCACCACTGAACCTGTTTCTGATGCAAGCACACAAGGGTCTTTTTATTTTCACATTCCAACCTGGACCATTACCCTATGGTCCAATACAGCAGATGGAGGGAAATTTGGCAGCAGTAGCTATGAAACTATTGGGTTAAACTTGTGGTATATAACTACAACCTGTTGACAGGATATCTGGATATCTACAAGGGTCATAAACTGTGGACAAGATGTCTGCAGGAGCATCTGGATCTTGTTAAACTTTACTGCCTTGTTTCTTAATTAGCTGCTTCTAGGGTATCTGTTCAAGTTGTCATGGCACATTCCTGAGGTTCTTTCTGGAGCTGAGCACAGCCCCCTATCTTCAAGTGGTCAAAGATGGTGGCCCTTCTCTATCTAAGAGCCTGTAAATCAAGTCTAGGTCTTCGTGTTGCCTTCACACAATCATGCAATAAAAACTTCTTGCTTTCAGCCATTTATGCTGGACTGAATTGATCTTCTCGATTTCTTGATTGAAAAATTTGTTGCTGTTGATGTTTCCAGAGTAGTTTCCTAAAGCCATCCTCTCCATCTGCTCTGAAATTGAAAGGTTCTATGGCCTCAGCAGCCTTCTGGGTTTTGATCAATGAGGTCTTTGATCACTAATTTGGATGTGTTAAATCTGTGGTGATTTCCCTCTTTCTCAAAGTGATCTCCTCTTTGTGGGAGTAGGATGAGAAGAAAGAGGAAGACAGGTACCTGTACCAATCTTTTGATCATCATTGCTTCTTTTTTTCACCCCTTGTTAGTTCTGGCTTCTCAGTTGATCTTTCTTTCTAGCAGCTAGAGTTGTGAGGCTCCATTTCTTTGGATTTAATGGGTTTTCAGTTCTTTCCTTATTTTCATTTCTATGCTACCAAAAACCAGTGCAAAATATAAGAACACACAATATTTTCCCCTCAGGCCTGTAGTAAGAATCTGTTGTAACATCCTTTCCTCATGAGCTAAGCCAGCTTTTCTGAATGTCCTGGAGGACTTTTCTATCTACCTGTGTATATCTGGGCTTGGCTTATTTGGAGGTGCTTCTTGTTCATCTCCTCCCTTTAATTATTTAGTAAATTGTCCATGCAATGTTGTTCCCAAGTATCCAAAAGGATGCTATTTAACATTAGGAAGTGCTGTGGATATTGCTCTATATAAATAAAACACTGATGGCCAGTGACCAGGCAGGGAGTAGGTTGCCAGGCAGGAAGTAGGTGGGACAAGAAGAGAGGAGAATTCTGGGAAGTGGAAGGCTGAGGAGAGAGGCACTGCAGCCACCGCCAGGACAAGCAGCATGTAAAGATGCTGGTAAGCCACCAGCCACGTGGCAAGGTATAGATTTATAAAAATGGGTTAATTTAAGATATAAGAACAGTTAGCAAGAAGCCTGCCATGGCCATACAGTTTATAAGTGATATAAGCGTCTGAGTGATTATTTTATAAGTGGATTGTGGGACTGCGGGGCTTGGGGAACCTGGAGAGAAGCCCTCCAGCAACAAGGAAGTGTTCACTATTTCCTGGCTGTGTAATGTGAGAGGCTACAAACAATAAGATGCCTTTCTGTACTGAGAAATAGCATGAAATCCCTGTTCCTTTTTGTTGTTATGAATAAGAACACAACAAAACTCTTGTTCCTGAGCCACTTGGTCAATCATGATCCTCAATAAAAGAGCCCATCTAGGCAATAACTTAGGCCTCCCACATGAGTGAGGGTAAAGGATGAATTTCCATAGACACACACTAAAAACACTCCTTTGTTTCTCAGTATGCCAAAGTTCTCAGAAATCTTCATGGAGAGAGGCATATAACTTTTATTCTGTCGCTCTATATGTAGTCACTCTAAAATTCTTTTCTGCACATAGCCCGTCTGGTGGCCTTTACTCTTGACCCCTCCATGCTCTTCCTTTGGATACAAAAATATAGTCCTAATATTTTCTTTTGTTTATGTTCCTTTAATAGATATAAAGAACTTCTTTGATGTTTCTCATTATATCTGACTCCATATCTGTTTTTACCAAATGTTGAACAGAACTCTTGTTTAATTGGTTCATTTAATTGAAAAACCCTTCTACATTTAATCATATTGATTCCTTTTACTTTGATCTTATAGTATTTAGGCCATTCCTCTTCTTCTTCTTCTTCTTTTTTTTTTTTTTTTTTTGGTTTTTAGAGACAGGGTTTCTCTGTGTAGCTTTGCGCCTTTCCTGGAACTCACTTGGTAGCTCAGGCTGGCCTGGAACTCACAGAGATCCTCCTGGCTCTGCCTCCCGAGTGCTGGGATTAAAGGCATGCGCCACCACCGCCTGGTTTCCTCTTCTTTTTTTATTAAAAAGTTATTTATTCAATGAGTGTTTAAGTGTGGATTCAACATTGCACACCATGTGTCAGGAGCAACTATCGTGCAGTGGGCTTTCTCCAACCTCATTTTTAGGAAGGGTCTTTGTTTATGCTTCTACCACAGCATATAGTAATGTGCTCCTAGACAATTTTCTGATCACTGCATTTCAAATTTCCTCTTATTTTTCTCTTCGGCTACTTTTTGCATACTTCATTTGTTCTGAATAGTCAGTAATTATGTTGCAATAAATTGAAGGGAGCACACACACACACACAAAAAAAAAACCCAAAAAACAAAAAAAATCCAAACATCATTTTTTCCCATTTATATAACTTTTCTTTCTTTCTTTCTTTCTTTCTTTCTTTCTTTCTTTCTTTCTTTCTTTCTTTCTTTCTTTCTTTCTTTTTCTTTTTCTTTTTTTTTGGTTTTTTGAGACAGGGTTTCTCTGTGTAGCTTTGTTCCTTTTCTGGTTCTCACTCTGTAGATCAAGGGGGCCTTGCACTCACAGTGATCTGCCTGCCTCTGCCTCCTGTGTGCTGGAATTAAAGTCATGCACCACCACCGCCCGGCAGCATTTATATTACTAAATAATTCCTGTATCTGGATAATCATAGTACATGATTTGCAAGCTTTCTATTGATGTCTTCATTCATATTATGTGTAGAAATAACATATATTTAAGTTCAATTCACAGTTATTTCTTAATGATACATAATAAGATAAATAGTTTTGACCTGTGTATCCTGCAACCTAAGGAAAATTAAACTATTAGAAATGAGAATTACTACATACAAGCAATTGACAAATGGCTAAAATGATAAATTTATCTCTTGAGAAGAGATTCACAGAGATAGACAAAACAAATAAAATAAGAATGAGGTTTCAATCAGGTGCTATTAATATCAAACATTGATATTAAGGAACATTGATTTTAAGGTTCACAGGCTACAACCAGCATTTAAAATCATTAAGAATTATTCAGAAAAAGTGATTTTGGATACAAAAGCAAGTAGCTAAAACATGTAAAACATAGATGCAAAAGACAAACAAAAGATTAGTAATTAGATAGGAACAAGAGCTTGTAAAGAAGACTAAACAAGATGGCAATTAATGAAAGGAAAATATATAGATTTCTTCATGAAAGTAGGTGAGAATGTTAAATTTTTGTTTATGTGTGTTGTTTTCTGTAACTAAATATGCCCATGCAGGAAAAAAAAAAGAAAAACTGGTGAACTTCTACAAGTGGACTTTGGAGATTAAAAAATTAGGAGATAGGGGAAGACAGCATTACAAGAAAATCCTGTAAAAGGAAAGAACTTGTGTGCAATAGAATAAATTGCAATACCCTAAGACCAAGGGGGAAATGACAAGAAAAATAATATGCTTTTCAGAGTCGAAACCTCTTTTAATTTACCTATTTTTCTCTGTGACAGATTCTAAGATGGAACACAAACTCTCCTCCTGAAGGAGGCAATTTTGGTTGAAGTTCAGATTCCTTCCTTAGCTTAAAGCAATGGTTCTCAACGTGTGTGTTGAGACCCATTTGGGGTAGCATATCAGATATTTCCATTACCATTCATAACAGTAGCAAAGGGAGAGTTAGAGAGTAAAAAACAAAGTTTTGTGTTTGGGGGTCACCACAGTGTAAGGAACTCTTAAAGGAATGCAGGATTAGGAAGGCTGAGAACCACTGTCTTAAAGGCACATGTCGGACTTCCAGGGCCCATTCTCTTTTGGGGATCAGTGATTCCCTTGCTCACAGTGCCATCTACTGTTCTACAAAATGAACGTGCCTAAGGAAAGGTCATTGAAAGTTCTGAAAAGAAAGCTGGAGGCTGGAGAACAGATTAGAGTGTTCCATTTAGGGGAACTCTTATTTCAATAATGAAATGTAACAAATAATTGTCGAAGTAGAGGGATCTACTTCATCCTTCCTTGTAAAGAAATAAGGGATTCTGGCCCATGGAATGTTTCCTGCTGTTTCCTATGAATACTATTATTGCTGACAAAGTGAATATTATAAAGCTGTTTGTTATTTTATTTACAAATATGGAGGAACAAGAATTTATTGGAACTTTCACACACATTGTTCATATTTGGATCTCAAATTTATTCAGTTCACCTTGCATTGTGATGTTTAATCTAGAATGGATGTATGTTGTATGTTTCCATAACTATTTTTGTCTACAGTTATTCTATAGTTCACAAGCCTAGAAGAATCCCTTAAGTTAAATCTCTCATGCATTTTGGTAGTGTGATAAATGTGATAGAGGGGTCTATGTGTGTGATGAAGTCTCCAGGTTGTGTTCTGTCCCCTGACACCCTGCTGACATCAGTTTCACTGGTTGCCTCTAGCCCAGGGAAGCACCATTCTTTTAAATGGGACTGGTAGACTTGCTGGGAATGCAGAGTTCCTGTGTCTGGTGGCTAGGACCTAAAGACCAAGTAAAGCTTCACTCTTTTGTTGTCTATTGTGACTGCTTGATGTGAAAAAGAGTGGTGATCCTCTCCCTCTGTTTCCTTTGTCTCTGTTTAAGTCTATTTAATCCAGCTGTTGGAAATTTACCACAGATCTAATACACTGACAATTCTTTCATCATGTTGGCCACAGTGAAAATGTTTACTGTTTTCTCTTTCTGTCAGTTTTGATTCTTACTCCTTAAGTTTTCCTTAATTTTACATTGATTAATCTTTTTCTCCTAAAATATAGGTAGTATTTTGTTTATAAAGTACGTATAATTTATGTAGAATTATTAACATCCTGATATCGAGTTCTATCCTTCCTCTTCATTATTATGGACTGTCGTTTCTCTATATTTTATTAATCTGAAAATTTTAACCATAATAAGTGATATCACTGATAAATTTGGAAGCTGATATATTGCATTTGTCCTTTATGGTTCTTTTGATTTTCTAATGACTATCTTTTATTTTCCAATTTCCCAGCAAAGTAATTTTAACATGAGACTTTTTGATACAATGTCAAACATTCTTCATATTGTTCAGCATCTATTATAAAATACCATTTAAGAATTTTCTAAGTGTCAATGAACTTTTTTATCTTTGCTTTAAAACAAGTACAGGTGTCACAGCACTTCCTATCCTCACTTGATTCAATCTATCATTTGGTAATTTCTCTCTAATTGGCCCTGTAACTTTGACACTTTCCTTTCATTCAAAGGTTTTTTGTTTTTTTTTTCTTAAGAAAAATTGAACCAAACTTCATAATTCAGAGTTCAACAGTTTGTTTCTCTTCCACAGAGTCACTTAGTAAATAATTGAAATCTTTTGAGACAATCGTCTTCATTTGTTAGGGCAGGAAAACAATGATAGAACACATGTGAATTGAATAGACTTAGGGGGCTCACCTATTAAAGAGCTGTTTATCAAGGGAGTCTTTGAAGAAGAAAACTAATACTGAATCCTGCAGATTTCTCTCATGGTGCAAACATGGTAGAACATTCACTTAGTAATGACTATAGTCATACAGTTGTTAAATACTTTATTTTACCTCAATTTTTTACTTTAGGATGGAAATGTTATTACAATATTTGAGAAGGTAGGAAAAAGGACAGACATTGACACACAAATCACCAATAGTGGCTATCCTGATTTTTTGATCTATCATTTTTCTATAATTTTTACGTTTTTGGTACATTAACTATCTTATCTCCTCAAGATAATCATATGACTATGGTGATTTTAAAAAAGAAAGAAAAGGGAAAAGAATTTGTCATGGAAACTCTCCCTTGTCTTATAATTCCTGTCATTGAAAATCAATGCATAGGACATACAGTGGTAGCACATGCCTTTAATCCCAGCACTGGGGAGGCAGAGGCAGGTAGATTTCTATGAGTTCCAGGCCAGCCTGGTCTCCAAAGTGACTTCCAGGAAAGGCACAAAGCTACACAGAGAAACCCTGTTCCAAAACACAAACAATCAAAAAGTCAATTTATTAGCTACATTAGATTTCTGCTGCTGCATTTCACAAGTACAATTTTATGATTATTTTCATATCTGAACACAATTATTACCAGGAGCTGTATAACAATCCATATATTTGCAAAACAATAAAGTATGGAACTCCAACCTTAAAAAACAAATGGGAATGTTAGAGACAACATTCTAGCCAATATAATCTGGACGGCATTATTTATTTATTTATTTCATGATATTCATTAAAATTACACTCCTCATGATATCAATTACATTTGTGGTATTCATTCAATAATTATATTTATGATATTCATTAATTACATTAATTGTATTGATTTATTACATTCATGATATTGTATCCTGATAGTACTGTCCATTTGTAGGACTTTTTCATCACACAAAACAGAGATTATGTACTTAGGAAATCATTGCTCTGTATTTCTTTCTTCTCCATCTTGAGATAAGATCTAATCTTTCTTTCTCTATAATGTGTATATTCTATATATTTCATATAATACAATTCCATAATATTTCTCCCTTTTTAAATGTAAAAACATTTTATTTACAACTACAGGTGAAATAATAGTCTGATAGCTTGAACATAAACTCAGAAGAATGGATGAAGAAATTGTGGTACATATACACAATGGCATACTACTCTTAGGAAAGCTCAATCTTACCACAAGGACACACTCACAACTATGTTCACATCAGTAATATTCATAATATCAAGAACCTGCAAACAACCTAGATACCCCTTGACTGAAGAATGGATAAAGAAAATGTGTCACATATATACAAGGGACTACTACCCAACAGTAAACAACGATATCATGAAATTTGCAGGTGAATGATGGAACTAGACAATATCATCCTGAGTGAGGTAACCCAGACTCAGAAGGACAAACATAATATGTACTCACTCATAAGTGGATACTATATGTGATGGAAGAGATGGCCAGACTGCAAACCACAGCTCCAGAGGCTAGCTAATAGTGAAAGACTCTAGTAGCGACAAATGGATGGCCCAGCAAAGGAGAAGTGGATGAGATCTACATGAGCAGACTGGGAGAGGGGTGGTGGTGGTGGAGAGAGAGGAGTGGGGGATGAGAACATAGGGAAATGGGAGGGTCAATCTGGAACAGGGACAGAGTGGGAGGGCAGGGTGGGAGATACCATGATTGATGAGGACATCATGGGAATAGAAAGAGGCAGGGTGCTGGGCATGCTCTCAGGAATTGACAAGGATGTATCCACCTTGGACTGCTTGTAGTTTTCCAGAGGGTGCCTGGACTGATCTACTCTGGTGACCAGTCTAGTGAATATACTAACTGTCATCATAGAGCCTTTGTCCAGTGACTGATGGAGGCAGATGCAGAGATTAATGTCCAGGTACCAGGCTGAGCTCTGGGAATCCAATTGATGAGAGAGGAGGGATTCTGTAGGTGGGGGACTTCAAGATCATGATGAGAGGACATGTAGAGATGACTGACCACACTAGTGGAAGCCCATTAACTGTAGACTAGTGGTTGTGGAGCCCCCATGGGACTAGTCTGGATAGGGAAGATGGTTGTCTGGCTCAAACTGTTTCAGGGGAACCTAGCCAGGGGGATTGAGATCTGTCCCTGGTGCATGGGCAGGGTTTTGAGAATCCGGTGCCTGCAGTATGATGCCTTGGGCAGCCTTGATGCAGTGGGGAGGGGCTTGGACCTGCCTAGGCTCAGTGTGCTGGGCTCTGCTGACTCCTGGTGGGAAACCTTGATTTGAGGGATGTATGGATGTGAGGTGCTTTGAGAGGGAGGGCTAAAAGTAAGGGGGAATGAGGTGGGATCTGTGGGTGGTATGTAGAGTGAGTATAGAATTTCTTAATAAAGAAAAATGAAAAGTAAAAGAATAGTAGAGAGATGAGGGTTGTCTTCTCTGCCTGTACTCATAAAGTGAAAGCCAAGACCTGATCTCCAGACCCTTAGTCTGGGTCTACATGACCCTCACCTTACTCCATTCCAACTAAGGGTATTCACACAAAACCACAGCTATCACCTTAAATGGAATAAGAAAGTTTATTCTGGAGTCATTCTGAGTGACCATGGCCCAGCAACACAGATTTAGGTTACCCCAAATTCCATATTCCAATATGGAAACAGTTTCATAGTTTCACAAAACAAAGAAAGTCATCAATCAAGACAAGTTTAAAATGCATTGGTGGATACATCAGAGAAGTAGTTACAGCAACATGCAAGAAGCTTTTCCATAGGTCAAAGATGCTATCTGATGACATTCTTAGCTTTGGAGTTAGTGGAAGCTAACGGTCTGCTAAATTAATATATTCTGAAATGTTTCTGTTAGTTATATTATGCTAGTTCAGACAAAGAGGTGGGCAAGGAGGACTAAAACTAGGTCAAGATATGGCAATTAACTTCTGGACCTGCAACACTTCAAGTATTCCGCAGTACTGCACACACAGCTTCTTTTCAAAAATTCTCATTCACAGGAAGCCATATTGGTCAAGAATCACATTTTATACACCTGGGGCCCACAAAAATATTTATTAAATATTTAAGGTGAGCTCATTTCTGGGATCTGGAGGCTGAGAAGTATGCAGGACCGAAATCTTCAGGAGAGAGGAACAACTCATAAATGCCAGGAAGAAAGAAACTCTAAGATCATACGAAAACTATTAACCATCATGATCCAGATCTGAATTGTTTTACTCCCTCTGTATCTGACATAACATTTACATGTATCATAGGATTACTTTATCTAGAAAAAAGTAATTAAGAACACAGTTTGGGCTAATGGCATGAAGGTCACAGATGGAGAAAAGATGTATTTAAACTAACTAAAATCTATGTATTTTTATACAAGGTTTGCTATGTTTCTCCTAGTTATGTGTACTCTATGAACTATCTTACTCACATTTAAATAGTTAGAAATGGGACTTTGGAGGGAGTGACTGTAATATTGTCCCCTTTCTGATTTGTATGATACAAATATTACTTAATTAATGTTTAATACTGGCTAATTATACTAAGACATTCTAGACACTAATTAAGTAAACATCTGTATTTAAGGTATAAAATATCATGAATGTTGTTATTCCTCCAGAATTCTTTTTAATTTAGATAACATAAAGAGTTAACCCAAATCTTTGTGTATCTCCAGCTAGAGTAAATTGAATTAAAGTTTAAATAAAAACTAGAGTTTTTTTCTGTTTTATTCAAATTATACAGAATAATGAGAATATGTATATATATATACATATATATATATATATATATTTATAAGACAATGAAAATCTTTTATCTTTTAAACTTCAGTTTTGTATAAGGTAAGAGTTTAGGGTAAGCAAACAATAATAGCAAAAATTATTTTCTGGCATGCACAATTAAAAAGAATGATCAGGTTCAAATTGAAATATTATGATCATATATTGCAATAAGTTCATACTATTATTTTTAATTTAAAAGTTTTCTTTTTCCCAGGCTGGCCTCAAACTCGTGATCCTCCTGTCTGTGCCTCCCTCAGCAAATCCTACTGGCATGTGCCACCATAACCGGCATCACAGGGACAAATAGCCAAAACGTGGAAACACATGAACTGTGAACCAATGGCTGAGGAGCGCCCATGGAACTGGACCAGACCCTCTGGTAAGTGGGACAGTTGATTAGCTTGAGCTGTGTGAGAGGCCCCCAGGCAGTGTAGTCGGTACCTGTCCTTGGTGCATGGCCTGTATTTTTGGATCCTGGAGCCTATGCTGGGACACTTTGCTCAGCCTTGGTGCAGGGAGGAGGGTAATGGACCTGCCTGAGACTACCAGGCTGGGCTGACTCCCCAGGGGAGAACTTGCATTGGAGGAGGTGGGAATGGGGGATGTATGGGGTGTTGGGGGGTGGGAGGAGGGAGCACGGGGGAATCTGTGGCTAATATATGAAATTAAGTTAATTATAAAATAAAAATATGTTAAAAAGTTTTCTTTTTCATTTTACATAGTAATCACAGTTCCCTTCCTCCTGCTCCCTTCACCTCCCCCCACCCTGACTCTATCCCCTCCTCAGAGAGGGTGGAGTCCATACTATTTTATCTGTTAAAGTACTCTAAATAGCTTAGTACTAACTAGAAGGATGTCTTTGGGAATATTAAATGTTTCATAAATCTTTAACATTCTCTACATAGATTTTTGGAAAGATCTTATTTCAAAAGAGATTCCAAATTATATAAATTTTATCTTTTTATATAATGGGTAACATAAAATTCATATCGTGTTTTCAAAATATTCTTAATAAAAAACTGTTAACTGTATGTTTTTTTAATTATGGCTGGATTGTATACAAATTGATAAATATGTTTCTTGAAGATCTCTGTTGTTTCCATTTCACAATGAGAATTACAGAATATAATATAATGCCAACAAATAATAATGTTTAAAATCTCGGTTTACTAAAAAATATCTTAGGTAAGATTATGTACTAATAAACTATCTACCTACCTGTTTAAAAAAAAAAGGAAATGTGGTCCATATAAAAATGGAGTACTACTCAACAGAGAAAAAGAATGACATCATGAAATTTGCAGGCAAATGGATGGAAACTAGAAAATATCATTCTGAGTGAGGTAACCCAGAATAAGAAGGACAATGGTATGTATCCACTCATAAGTGGATACAAGATATAAAGCAAAGTGTAATCAGGCAACAACCCACAAATCCAAAGGAGCTGACTAGCAGAGAAGACCCAAAGAGGGAAGCATGGACAACACTGGGAAGGGGAAATAGATGAGCTCTCCATGAGTAAACTGGGGATGATGAGTGGGCAATGGAGAGTAGGGGATAGGTGATGAAAACGTAAGTGAATGAGATGGTTGAGCTGGACCAGGGAAGGATGGGTAAAGCAGATACCATAATAGAGAGAGATATCATGGGGATAGAAAGAAACTGAGTGATAAGGAAGTTGAAAGGAATCCCCCAGGATGACCCCATTCTGTACTGCTATCAATAGTGGAGAGGGTGCTAGACCTGAACCAGCATGCCCCAGAGATAAAAACCAGTGAATTCCCTAACTGTCATCACAGAGCTTTTCTCCAATGACTAGTAGAATTAGATGCAGAGATCCACAGCTAATCACCAGACAGTCCAGAAGTCCACTCAGAGAGAAGAGGAATTCTATGAGCAAGTGCATCAAGATCATGATGGGGAAACATGCAGGGAAGACCAAACCAAATGAGAGGGTACTCATGAAAATTGGATCCATGGCTGTGGAGCCTACATGGATCTGGACTAGGCCCTCTGCATGGTAAGACAATTGTGCAGCTTGATCTGATTGGGAGGCCCCCTGGAGGTAAGTACAGAATCCATCTCTGGTGCATAAGCAGCTTTGTGGAGCCCACTACCTTTGATGGGACAGGAGGAGGGAAAAGGGGATCTTTGATTGCTGTGTGAAATGAATGAAAAAAATTTCTTAATAAAAAATTAAGTTTTTAAAATAACAGATAATATGTTTTCAACATATTCTGGCAAAGGATATACATTACCATTCTAAAACATAGGGAATGGAGCACAGTGAGAAAATACAGGACCAAAGCAAAACTGAAACCCAGTTGGGCAAATTCCAAACTGCATCTCCATGTCTGATGCCAAAACGCTCTTCAAATCTTCAACTACTTTCAACTCTGTTGACTGCAATATATATCTTTTTCTCAGGCTGATTCTACTCCCTATTAGTGGCTTTTCTTGGCATGTATTCCAGAGCTCCAGCATCTTTAACATCTCAGGTTTTCCAAGGTAATCCCGGTTTCAACTTCACAGCTTCTTGCAATGGCCTCTCTAGACTTCCATTCTGGGATAACCCTGACACATGCCTGACTACAGTGGCTTTCCTGAAAGTCATGGGGTCAAATTCCATAGCCCTATTCTTCTATCCTTCACTCTAGAACCACAGGGCTGAAGCTGCCAAGTTATGCTGCTACTAAGGATGGAAAATTGCCCCTTGTCCAATTAAATCTTCACCACCTTTTTGTACTTCACTGCCTAAGCTGGCAGTCCTGGAATTGGATCTCAAAAGTGGTCTGGTCTCAAACTCAGCCGGCTTCTGTCTTTCAAATTCTTGGAATAAAGTTGTGCATGAGTACACTTGGCTCTAATCTTTCTTTCATTCCTTTTCACAAGTTGGAAACTTAGCAGGGTTGGATCTTCCCTTGAGGTAAGCATTCCCTTTATTCCACATTTAAATCTGTTTATCTCCTTGAACAGTGGTCTTAGTTCCATTCCTCTTCCTGGTGCTCTTTTTCCCCTCAAATTGTTCATTTTATATTTATCCTTGCTCAACTTGCTCTTTACATTATAAATCTTTATGATAGTTAACAATAGTAATTTGACAACAGAGTCTATACTAGGTTCTTCTGAGATTTCATCTGTCAATAGAATTAATCCAAATACCTTCATTTTAGCTTTAGGCAGGCTCATCGGACAAGAGAAAACTGCAGACATCATCCTAACCAAAATATCACTAATTCTTCTCTAGGCAACATACTAAAATTCTTCTCCTCTGAAACCTCTAGATTAAGTCTCCCAAAGTTCAAACCATTCTCAGCACCATTGTCTTCCATGCTCCTACTAGTTTGCCCCACTAAGCAGTGCTTAATGAATTCCACTGCGTTCCTAACCCAACATAATAAATTATAAATTCCCTCAAATCAAAACATGATTAGACCTATAACAGCAATACTCCAATCCCTGTAATGTACTTCTGTCTTAGTTGGGGTTTCTCTTGCTATAAAGAGATACGGTGACCATAACAACTTATATAAAGGAAAGCATTTAATTTGGTGAGTTACTGTTTGAGAGGTTCTGTCCATTATCATCATGGTGTTACATGGCTACATGCAGACAGACATGATGCTGCAGGAGCTGAGAGAGGAGGAGATACCTCTTAAATCAAAGGGAAAGGGAACTGTGCTATGTGTGTCACTCAGTAAAACTTGAGCACAGGGGACCTCAAAGATTGCCCCCCCAGTGACACATTTCCTCCACCAAATGCCACACCTACCCTATGCAAAGCCACTACTCCTAAAAGCAATACACCTGTTGAGCTTATGAGGGCCAATTATATTCAAACTACCACAGAAAGCAACCTCAAAGTTGCCTAGATTTTATTACTCCCTGAAACAAATATATTTTCAAATATAAAACCATTTTATATTTATATTAAATGAATAAAATATATAATTTATACATAATAAATAAAATATAAAACATATTAAATATAAAAACATAACCATTTTCAAGAAAATGATGTTTCCCTATGAGTGGTTTCTTGTGAAACACCAGACACTGCCAAAATGATTAAGGACATTACTGTTATTCATGATTGCTGACTAGAATTGAATGGTAAGACCTTAATTTGGAATAAAACACACACTACATGCAAGGAACATGAAAATCAAGCTAGAGTCAATCTGAAAGCTTCCACTGTTGTGGATATCATTTGTAGTACCAGCAGCTGGTAAGCATGTTGCTATAATAGAAACTTCAACCACCTTACCTATATGCTAGAGTACTTCATGAAATAATACTGACCAACCAAAAAAAAAATAAGTCCATGGATTCAATAGTGGCTTGGCTGCTTGAGACTAAGATAACTTTATAAGGAATAATCTTCAGAGGACAATATGAGAAAAGGAATCTCCAAAGACATAAAGGATTTCATTTTGGGAGGACAATCAACACCTTGGTATGTAAGTGAAGTAAGTGCATTTTACATTATTATATGGCTATAAGCCTATGACAGGGACAAAGAGTAGAATATGGTGGTTTGAATAAGAATGTCTCCCATAGGTTCATATATCTGAATGCTTAGTCATCAGGGAATGGCACTATTTGAAAGAGTTGAGATTAACAAATATGGCCTTGTTGGTTAAGATGTGGCCTTTTAAAAGAAACCGTGTTCCTAGGGGCAGCTTCTGAGTTTTCAAAATCCCATATCAGGTCTAGTTGTCTTTCCATGCTGGTGGAAGAGGCCATACCTCTAAATTTTTTTATTATTATTCAGAAATTTTCTGTTCACTTTAAATACCAACCACAATTTTGTCCTCTTCCCTCTTTCTACCCCTCAGCCTTCTCCTCCAACCTACGCCCCATCCCCACATTTTCAAAGTCAAGGTCTCCAATGGGTATTTAGCAGAGCCTGGTACACTCAGAAGAGGCAGGTCCAAGTCCCTCCATGCACCAAGGCTGTGCAAGGTGCTCTAAAAGCCCTCCAATACACCAGGGATGGATCTCGATCCTCCTGCCTGGGGGCCCCCCAAACAGTTCCAGCTAAACAACTGTCTTCCATATCTAGAGGGCCTATTCTAGTCCTATGGAGGCTCCACAGCTACTGGTCCACAGTTCATGGGTTTCCATTAGTGTTTCTGGTCATCTCTGCACATTTTCCCATGATGACCGTGATGTCTCTTGCCCACAGTATCCTTTCTTTCTCTCATTGAATAGATTCCCAGAGTTCTGCCTGGCACCTGGCCATGGCTCTCTGCATCTGCTTCCATCAGTCACTGGATGAAGGCTCTGTGACGACAGTTAGGGTATTCACTAGTCCAGGCACCACAGTAGACCATTGCCAGTAGTGCAAGGTCTGGTCATCCTTGTGGATTCCTGAGGGTTTCCCCAGTACCCTACCTCTTCCTATTTCCATGATGCCTTCATTTAATCATGGTATCTCTTTCCTTGATTGCCCACTCTGTCCCTGTTTAAGCTCAACCCTCTCATTTTCATATATTCTCATGCCCCATTCATTGTCCTCCATTAACCCCCACTCCTAGTTTGCTCATGTAGATTTCATCTATTTCTCCTTTTTTGGGATAGCTATGTGTTCCTTTTAGGATCTTCCTTGTTAGCAAGCTTCTTTGGAGCTGTGAGTTGCAGTCTGGTTATCATTTGCCTTACATCTAGTATCCACTTATGAGTGAGTACATACCATGTGTGTCCTTTTGAGTCTGGGTTACCTTACTCAGGATGATATTTTACACAGAAAAAGTCAAATATAACTATGTCCAAAATTAACATTTATGAATTAATATAATATGACCAATAATGTTCTACTCCCATTCCACAAAAGTAACTAGATCACAAAAAAAATTGATGAATATTTTTATCTAATTTCTACTGTCTAAGGAAGATTGAGTGATGGACTATCTATGGTTATGAATATAAAATATTAGCAGTTAGTTAAATACTATGACCACAAGGCTATTAGTGAATTCTCTCTTAAGATGTAGTGCATTTGTAGCCACTGGTTGCTGGTCTCAATAACAGTACCATGTATGAATTTCATCTTCTGCAATAGGCTTTAAATCCAATTCTAAATCTGTTGTTTACTCCCATTATAATCATGTCATTAATCTATCAGTTGCTGACCTGTAAACTGACCAAAAAACAAACAAAAAAACCTGAAAAATTTAGGGATAGTCTAATACCCTGCTATCTGTTTCACACACACTCATACACAAACATTTAAAATGTATTGGTAATCTTGGACTACGCAGGATAGTATTTCCCTAAAAATAGTAATTAATTAATTAATAATAAAGACTACCCAACGATTCACAATCCATGCAGATACTACTCAGCAGAATACAAAATCTGGTAGCTGCATCCAAATCTAAAATTTAAAACCTACATGTATATGGAAATATAGTTCCATAGTAGACCAGTTCCTTAGCTTCAGTGAAGCCATGATTCTATCTGTAACAGGAGAGAGGGAACCATGTTTCTTTTTCTAAGCTTCAATTTGTTTTCTGCATTACTATGTAGAATCTACAACTGTTAGAGGATAAAATCACATAGACATATACGTTAAAGGATGAGGTATGTGCTAACTTTGTTGTATTTGTTAAGGAAATATAAGGTCTTAAATTTACATTAAAATGGAAGCAAACCTCATTGGAAATTGTATTTTGTGTATAGTAATTTTCAACCATTGGTAACTTAATTGCTCATGAATAAAGTATATCTCATAACGGTGAGTTGCTTTGCAAAATCAGAGAGAGAGACAGAGACAGAGACAGAGACAGAGACAGCAAGGCACAGACACAGAGACAGCAAGAATATCTTTGGTCCCTGAGAGAGAATATCTTTGCTCCGTGTGTCTTTCATCATCTTTCCTCTTCAGCCTCATACTGTCCACTGCACAGAATTGTGACGTTCTCTATGGTGATATGCTACTTCGCTATTACAATTACATTGAAAACATATTCATTTATTATTCTGAGGCGTGGGTTTATAAACACAGAATTCGTGATAAATGCTTCCTATTCAGTATCGATTGTTGAAAACACATTAAAGCTGCCTATTTCCTTTAATTTTCAATTTCCTCCAAATATACTAAAAGCTTATTGCTGTCCGGCCACCTCTCCTAAAGAATCGCCACAGTAAGTGCTTAAAAATCTGGAGCAGTAGACTGGATCTGGCTGCAGAGGAAAGATGAGGAAACCATAGGAACCAAAGTTTGTCTTTCCTTTCGATTTCCTCTCAGAGCAGTAAATACAATCGTACTTCCGGGTTGCAGCCCAATATTCCAAGTCCCGCCGTTTCATTGCTTAACGTTTTTCTATATCTCTCTGTATTTTCGATTCCCATTCCCGCATTCCCTGAGCAGCAAACACAGTCATACTTCCAGGTTGCAGGAGAGTGGATTGAGCACGGGATTTCATTGTTTAAATGACAGTTTCTATTGGCGATTTTCCCTGAGCAGCAAACACAGATGCACTTCCAGAATGCAGGAGAGTAACTTTGGCCACAGAAACTCATTGGTCTAATGAAAGTGTCTCTATATTTCTGATTTCCCGCTGAGCAGGAAACACAGTCGCACTTCCAGGTTGCAGGAGAGTGGCTTGAACCCGGGATTTCTTTGTTTAAATGAGAGTTTCTCTATATTAGCGATTTTTCCTGAGCAACAAACACAGACGCACTTCCAGGTCGCAATAGAGTGGCATCAAGGGCATTTCTTCTTGCGTTTTCAGTTTGGGGATTCCATTGCTTTAATTAAGTTCTAAATCGTCTAAATCGTATTTGCAATAATACAGATTTTACAAGACACGACGTTTTCTGTTGAGCTATTTTTCTGTAGACATAGCTTTTTAAATGAGTCCTAAAGAGAGTTTTGCTTTTTCACTCCAGTGTTAATCTGGGGGTATTTTGGGAGGTTAGGTGGGTGGGTGGAGGGCCATCTCATGAATCAGTCTGCCTTTTATTTTGAAAATGAAATTTTCGCATTGAATTTTCAGCAAGTATGAGGCTTAAAAATACAAAAGATTTGAATTATTAAATACAATGTGGATGACTAGCACTTCATATGCTTTTAACTCTACCATTATTTTCTTTGAACCAATATACTTCAAAACAGGAAAATCAGAGATAAAGTTTTATAGGAGATATTTGTTGCAGTGCCATATCATTCACTGTTAAGTATCATGGCACATAATATATCTTAAATAATATGCCAGCAAAACAATATATGTGTGTGTGTGTGTGTGTGTGTGTGTGTGTGTGTGTGTGTGTGTGTGATCCAATTATTCAGTACTCTTGTTAAAGGTGGAAATAAAGTTGACCATTATGACATAATTTTCATACATACTTTCTTAATAGGGAGATGAGGTAATATCACAATAAATCATGTTCTTAGGAATTTATTTATAGCCAAAGAACCTTGGACCAGTAGATGCAAAATTATTAAGCACTGAGGGATATTCTGACTCAAGAAGGTCAGAGTGATTAAGACATCATCGAGAAAATAGTAAGGGATGAGAAATATACTCTGATATACAGGGTAGTAGATTTTCCCTCACTTAAAAGTGGTTCTTGTTAAAATAAAATTTTATATGGGAGAGTACAGATATCCTGAAAATGGTTCTAAAACCAAAATGAACCTTGATTAAGGAAAGATTGAATGTTAATTTTAACATTTTTTCCTTTTATTGAAAATAGATTCTTTTCTCATACAATATAATCTGATTACAGATTCCCCTCCCTCTACTCCTCCCAATTTCTCCCCATCCCTCCTCCACTCCAGATCTTAACGCTCCTGTCTCTCATCAGAAAGCACCAGGCCTCTAAGAGTTAACAATCAAACATGACAATTGAATTTGTTATATTTCTCAGATTCTCAACCTCTCAATGGCAAAATGGAACTTAGACATTTCTTCAGCAACCTCTTTCATTGTAATTTCTGAAACAGAAGTTATAGAGATGAGAAAGTTTCATGCCCAGGTTAAATTAATGGTCATACTTAAGAGTCAGGAATTCAGGAGCCAAGGGGAAGAATCATGTCCAAGTCCTCATAACTTGGGCTGACAGCTAAGTCACTCTATTTATATTCCATAACTTATCTATATGTGTTCTATAAATTATAGTATGTTTACACACAAGATTTAGAATTTATCACCATGTCTGTGAAATGTTTCAGTAAATTGATTTTGACATGTCTATGGTTCTTTTTTAATGCCATTAAGAATTTTGACCTAGAGCCGAGACTTGTATGACCTGGTCAGATAATAATTTTCCATTGTTTTGTGTCACTGTCACCAGATGATGAAAATACTTCCCCTATTCAAGTAGACATATTACATATCTCTGTCCTCTTGTATTTTTCCCTCCACATTTGGAGAACACTTTTCAGTCTCCAATATCCTCTTCTTGTGATAGAGGCATTAAAACCTTTCATTCTGCTAAAAAACAATGTGGAAAGTCACACTATCATAGTATCTGTCTATCATTTTTATATAATAGTATGTTTAAGACACAAAGGAACCACTATATGCATATATGTGTGTGTGTTTGTGTGTGTGTGTATACCCTTGTTTTATATATATATATATATATATATATATATATATATATATATATATATATATATATATATATTTCCAATTTTGCGTGAGGAAATTAATCCTTTTCTGTCACTAGATGAAGCAATGACATTACCTGAAAATGAGGCAGAGTTATTCAGTGTTGATGTTCCTAAGGATAATCCTTGAACAACCATCTTTGTTTCTAGACCAGGAAAAAGACTCAATTTGCTGTAAGTTCATATACATGAAGGAGACAGGTTTGACTCATGGGTTGAATTATGCTCTTGTTTTGTTTTTTTAAGATGATTCTGGACATAATTGCACATTCTATAATTGGGAGCTAAATGATTATTTTATTGGTTGGCAAATTAACGTGATAAATGATGACTTATTGGGAATAATGTAGAGATATTTATGTTTTATGACTTTAACTTCCAGTTTCTTGATTGTAAATAATTGTTGCTATTATTATTGTTACCAGAGTAGTTTTCAGGATCACTGTAATTTTCTTTCCTTATTTACAAAATCATTTGTGATTTTTTAAATATAAATAACCCCCATAGACCCTAAGAAAGTAGCATGTAAAGAGGTGAATTTTTTTGAAGGAAGTACAACAATGTTTGGGAGCAGGGGACTTTGAGCTCCTAGAAGCTATGAAGATTAATCCAGGATTATCTTGGAGATCTCAAGATGTTGGAAATGACAGAGGCCTAGGATACTTCTGCTGTGGATGACTGACTGATAAATGAAACACTGACTGGCCAGTAGCCAGGCAGGAAGTATAGGTGGGACTAACAGAGGAGAATTGAGATAAAGGAAGGCAGAGAAGAGGAGCCTGCTGTCCAGGGAATATCATGTAGAGGCAGCAGGTAAAGTTACGGAACACAAGGCAACATATAGATTAACAGAAAAGGGCTTTGTATAAGAGTAAGAGCTAGACAATGGTAGGCCTGAGCTAATGGCTGAGCAGTTTCAATAATATAAGCATCTGTATGTTTATTTTATAAGTGGGCTACCAGACTCCTGGGACTTGGCAGGGCCTGGAGGGAAAACCTCTAGCTACAAATGGCACCCAATGGGTTGGCAAGAATTTCCACTTAAAACCTGACCAAAAAGATTCTAAAATGGAGCTAAAAACAGCTTTCTAGTAGTCTTTCTCAAGTTGGCGGGTTCCTGGCATGCACCTTTGATCTGTAGTATGGCGGGAAGGAGACATCTGCCAGGGACACATTATGCTGCTGCTGCTGCTGCTGTGTGCTGGATTTAGCCTTTGCTAGTTAAAAAAAAAGAGGTTTCTGGGCTACACACTGCTTTGATAGAACTACTGCTGGGACTTGGCAGGACCTGGAGAGAAAAAAAACTCTAGCTACATACTTGCCAAGATAAACTGTTAACAAATACAGAAACCCCTGAAGAGAAAGAAGTGTGTTGCAATCTTCAAATTTGAAAGAAGTTGAAGATCTGAAGAACATGTTGACATCAGACATGAAGAGGCAGAGTTTGGATGTTGCCCAGCTGTTTATCAGTCTTTTGTTGGACACAAGAGCGCGCTATGCTCCTTTTCCTCCCTCTCGGAATATTATTCATATCATGTGCCATTGTATGTTGGTAGTATGTGATGTGCTTTTACATTTTAATTTTACAGAAGATTACAGTTAAGAGATAGCATGAGTCTCAGAAGGGACTTTGAATTTCAGACACTTAAAAAGTGCTGATACTTTGAAAGACTATGGGGACTTTTGAAGTTGAACTAAATGCATTTTGCATTATGATATGACTACAAGCTTATAAGGGCCAGGGAGTAGAATGTGATGATTTGAATGAAAATGTCCCCCATAGGTCCATAAAGAGAGGCACTTTTAGGGGTTATGGTCTTCTTTGAGGAAGTGTGTCTTGCTGTAGGAACTGCATTGCTAGGGGTTGGGCTTTGAGTCTCAGAAGGCTCCCAGTCTCTTCCTGCTACCTGCACATCTAGATGTAGAACTCTCACTTACTTCTCTAGCACCATGTCTGTCTGCATGCCACCATGATTCCCTCCATGACAACAATGTCCTAAACCTCTGAACTATAAGCCACACCAATTAGATGTTTTCCTTTATAAGAGTTACCATGGACAGATGGGCTGTGGTGGCATACGCCTTTAATCCCAGCACTCGCTAGGCAGAGCCAGGCAGATCTCTGTGAGTTCGAGGCCAGCCTGGGCTACCAAGTGAGTTCCAGGAAAGATGAAAAGTTACCCAGAGAAACCCTGTCTCTGAAAACAAACAAACAAACAAACAAAAATCCAAATAAAAAAGGAGTTACCATGGTCATGGTGTCTCTTCACAGTAATAAAAACCCTAACTAATGCACCATGTTTTGTAATTGTTTTAGAAAAAATTTAAATCCTGTGTAGCACTAAGATTGGCTTATCTGTAAGTGCTTCTTGTCTATCTCCTCTCTTTAGGTGTTTAGTAAAGTATTTCTGCAATGTTATTGCAAATAATGCAAAATGGTGTTTTTACCATTAATAAAAATATGCACTATGTGAAATTCAAACATTTGTGAGAGGGCACAGAGAATAAGCTCCATGTGAGTGTTGTGGTGAAAAGCAATGAGATTCCTGTTCCTTTAGATTGCCATAGACTAGATCATAAAAATTTCCACAGCTACTGGGACATGCAAAGTGCCCAATAAAAATCCAGTCGTGTGAAAAACCAAGCCTCCCAAGTTGTGGAAAAGAAAGACTTCCTAAATAAAAAAAATAAAATTCCTTTTGCTTCTCACCTTGCTGAAATCTTCCTAGAGATAGGCAATGAAATTTCCTCCAGTACACCTTGTTTACAATTACTCTGAACTTCTTTTCTTCACATGACTCTTCTGGCAGCCTTTTTTCTTGATTTCTCCATGGCCCTCATTTGGGGGATATATACAGAATCATAATATATTCTTGAGGTATTATTCCTTGAATCAGGATGAAATTAACTTCATTTTCTTTTCTCAGCCGTTTAGGTTTGACATCCATTTTTTTCAGATAGTTGAACACAGAGAACTGCTTGTTTCATTTTCTTGAAATATCCTGTTGCATTTAGTCACTTTCACACAGTGTCTGTCTTTTATGATGAAATTCATTTCTTCTACTCAAAATAATGTTACCTAACTGTGGATCCATGCACTATTCTCTGTATTTTTTAATTCAAACATTTAACCCCTAATATTCATATGGTTAGTATTAATTCCTATCATTTTATTAACCTTGAAGTGTTTTGGTATTTTCCCATTCCTTTTCTGTAAAAGAATTATTTGTTCATTTATATACATAGATGTATACATGGCACAGCATATGATTGCACATCAGAGATCAATTGTAGTGGAGATAGTGTTGGAATTCCTGGCCACTTCCCCACCTACATGATCACACATGCATATTTTACTGGACAAGCAAAGGGCCTTACATGCTATATAAACCTTGTGCTCTGTGATCACGTAATTTGCATGCCATGTGATCACACAATCTATGTGAATGTGTGGTGCAGTTCCATAAGCACATATGTACATGTGCAGAGGAATCCATAAGAAGTGAATCTCAGATTCCTTCCCCATCTTCTTCTCCTCCCCTCTCCTTCTCTAAGCACATGTCTCCCATAGGCCTGGTCATTATCTCTCTGTCTCTCACATCTCCTAATAAAACTCTGATAGTAGGTTTTGTCATGCCTCATGACCTTTCTCACACAATAACAGCGCCAATGAATAACACAGTGGTGCCACATTAAAACCAACATTAGTGCCAAGATGAAAGCAGGCTCTCCCAGTGCTCTGTGTCCTGGATCCTGTACTGATTTTTCTTGATCTAAGATTGCCTGCTTTTTTCATTTGCCTGGCTGTGCACCTTTCTACACAACACTGACTGATCATTTCACTTTCCAGTCACTCCACGTAGTTAAAAGAAGATTTATTTAATGGCATAACTTACAAATGAAGGAATAGAGGTAGGTTGAGGGTTCTGGGAAAGACACAGCAGTAGTCCGGCAATGTTCTCTGGAGAACTCTCCTCCATCCACCTCTAGTGTCTGGGCTCCCAGCAGCAAGAGAGCGCAGCACATCCCAATCTCGGGTCTTCAGGCCTCCCTTGGCCCTGCCTTGTGGGCATGATAGTTACCAAAACCTCAATGGGGGTTGGAACTTCCAGACCAAAGCTGGAATGGGTACCCACTACATCTCCCCTTTTTGTCTAAATAAGAAGGTTCTGACTTAATAAAAGACTATATACAAAGGAATGGTTATTAAATATTGTTCAGGAGTAATGAGGGATAATGACCTAGATAAGATGGAACTACAATCAATGTGAACAATATCAAGCAAAAAACACATACTAAAATCCAGAGAAGTCTAGAGCGTAGGTAAATGGTGTGTTACAAAGATCACTCCAAAGGGTGTCCTATCCTAAAGAACCTGAATCTAATACTTAATATTTTCTATCTAAGATATTATATATAATATATATATATTATAATATATATAATCTTATAATATATATAAGATATTATATATATAATATATATAATGTAATATATATATTATATATATATATATACTAAGTTGTAACTATAACTGCTAATCTTCAATCCCATCAAAGACCTGAGAATGAGTATAATGGTACCTGAGAAATGGTAGATGGATGCAAGCAATTTTCAGGAATCTTGCAAGAGTAGACCGAGACAGCTGGAAGCCTGGACAGTTACCTAATGTTTCTCAGAATTGTTGGTGCATTTAAATTGGCTACAGGCCTAGAGTATTTGACAGACCATTTTCAGAAGCAGGAATTCTGAAAGACCATCTTACCCTGTCATGGCAGAATACAGTGGTCGCTTTCTTTGTGTCCCGCTTGTCCAGGAAGGACAGCATTACATTCCTACTGTCAACAGTCGAGGCAAGGGCAGTTCTTTGCCCAGTAGGCCATTTTGTGCCAAGAAGACAAACTTCCAAATGGAAATGTCTAGAAGCCCAACATTCTCTCTGGATCAAATTGGTGCTGCCAGGAGCAATTTTGTCTCACGTCAACAGAAATCTAAGTTATTTAAATGCCATATTCTCTAGGTCTATGAACTGTTTGAAGATTACCTGTCCATCTGACCAATGTATCTGAAAATCTGGATAACCTAACTAACGTAACTATAGAGATGACAAGCATAGGTGACTCTAAATCTATAAGTCTTATCTACCGAAATAACCTAAGGACTAAGGTTTCATGTAAACAAGGTAAACAGCCTATAAGCAAATGGTAAGGAACGATGACTTCAAAATTGTGACAATACACAAGATATTTATAACAGAGGTAGGAATATATAGTGCGATATGCAGTATGACAATAATCTTAAATATATATCAATATACCAAATATCCTAAACAGAAGTAGAACATACATAAAGTATGACAGATATAAATTTACATTTGTATCAATATACAAATATTTCAAATAAGAGTAGAAATATATGTACATTATAACAAATATAGTTCTGTATTTGTATCAATATACAAATTATCTTAAACAGGAATATAAAAATAGTTTACATTTGTATCAACATATAAGAATCCATAACAGTGCAAATTACAATGCAAATTATCTAAGGCTGCTATTTTACTAAATTTGTTTACAAGTATATACAATAATCTGCCATAATATATTATACCTATCCATTTCAATGGAGAGATGGCTCAGAGGTTAAGAACACTGATTATTCTTTCAGAGGTCCTGAGTTCAATTCCCAGTAACCACATGGTGGCTCACAGCCATATGTAATGAGAATCTCCATTTCCCAGACTGTAGCCTTAGATATATTTCTTGCTGTTGGACCACTGCGGCGGTCCTCAGGCTATGCATGCTGACTCAATCTCTTTTTTTGAAACAATAAATGCTGTCAGACCCCGGGGAGATCCTCGTCCTCTTATGCTCCAGGCCTTACCCTCCTCTTTCTTGATGAAGGGTAGGGTAGTGTGAGCCAATTCACAGATCTTTCCCTAACTTCAAGGATGCCTGAAACTTGTGTCTTGGATCCCGTTTGATATCTTAATGCCTTGAATAGCCCTAGATACCTCTAAATATGGCCACATAATGGCTGCTTGGATGCTGATATTTCATGAGAATTATTTAACTTCTGCCATAAAACTGACAAATCAAAAGAGTCACCTTATACCCAAGCTTTTTGTCCTAAGCTCTGAGCCCTCCCTTTCTGAGATTTTCTCTCCTGCCCACATGCAACCTGAACCTGAGGAATCTCTTACTCCAAAGCACCTCCACTTATCTGACCTCTGCTCTGCTCTCCAGGATCGGGTGGGCCACTCCCACCCAACTCTGGCTCCCACCTCCACTCTTACTGTCACCAATTCTCTAGCTACCCTGAGTAATACAGACAGGTCTAGAAGCAGGTTAGGATGAATGCAAATGGGTTTCTGATTAGGACCCACATTGTGATTATAATAATCAGGATGGCTCTCTAGCTGGAGATCAGTTTACAACCTGCGTCCTGGTGGGTTTACTAAAGTGGTCCTCAAACTAGTAAAGTAAAAAAGCTAAAACAATTTAATTTAAGATAAGGATGAAAATCTGTCTCATGTCTCCTAGAGCTTCACAACATCAGGGCTAAGCTTAAGCATCTAGAGAGAGGGCTTCTGACCCAACAGGAAGAAGTCTCAGCTGTGGCATTTAAGGTATCATGGGAGAGATGAGAAAGTGAACAGAATTGCCAAATGCAGACACACACTATATGAGCAGCTGCCTGAAGGCTTCCAGGTCCCTGTTTGAAATGTGTGGTAGAAAAGGCCAGGTGGGCTCGTGTGTGCCCTTCCCATGTGGGTCATCAATTGAATCTGTCCAAAGTGCCACTGAGAAGGTTACTGGTCATCTGACTGCCCTCATACACCTTATGGTATGGGAACATCAAACAAGGACCTCCAGCAGACCTCTTACGCTTGGTCTCAGATCTTCCTTTTGAACACTGAGCCACTTACTTTGTCCTGAGTGAGTTTTGGTATCCTACCTCTCCTTTGCATTTCCTTATTGTCAGGGTCTGGGACAGCCTTACCCACCTCACCAGATCCCACCATTTAATTGTACTTTCAGGGGTATATAATGGGAAGAGATTTTCCAGCTAAGGAAGGAGCTTTTGTTTTATTTGCTCCCTCTAAGTGCTTCACTCCAGACTGGTCAGCAATGCTTCTCCTCATCATTCACAGTGACACAGACAGGGCCCTGCTCTCTCTTAAGTTCTAGAGGACACGATGATCCACTGCCTTGTTACTAATTCCAGAAGAATGAGATTTCACCCCACAAGCTTTTCTCTTCCTGGTTTCCACTTCTCATTAATTACTCAGCTAATTGTTACAGGACCACCATAGAGCTGGAGCCTAAGAATCATTAAGTATACCCAGATGGTAAAGAACAATAACAGTCCAAAGGTATTTATTCCCCCAGACTTAAAAGGGTCTGGGTTCTCCAAAAAACAGTTTAATAATTAAAATCAATTACTGTTAGCCCTCAGTAATTGATCAACTGTGTCTCCTGGATGCTAAATTAATAAAGGAAGCAAGTGCTTTAAAAATATCAGTGGGCGGCTCTGGCCCACTGCCACCTGGCATGAACATCATGGATTTCAACGTGAAGAAGCTGGCGGCTGACGAGGCACCTTCCTCAGCCGGGCAGTGCAGTTTACAGAAGAAAAGCTCGGAAAAGCAGAGAAGACAGAATTGTTTGCTCACTTGGAAAACCTCCTTAGCAAAGCCGAATGTACTAAAATATGGACAAAAAAATAATGAAACAGACTGAAGTGCTGTTGCAGCCAAATCCAAATGCCAGGATAGAAGAATTTGTTTATGAGAAACTGGACAGAAAAGCACCAAGTTTTATAAACAACCCAGAACTTTTGGGGCAATATATGATTGATGCCAGGACTGAGTTGGGCCCAGGGACAGCTTATGGCAAAGCCCTTATTAAATGTGGAGAAACACAGAAGTTAATTGGAACAGCTGACAGAGAGCTGATTCAAACATCAGCCTTAAATTTCCTCACTCCTTTAAGAAACTTCATAAAAGGGGATTACAAAAGAATGGCAAAAGAAAGGAAACTATTACAGAATAAGAGACTGGATTTGGATGTTGCAAAAAAACAAGACTTAAAAAGGCAAAGGCTGCAGAAACTAAAAGTTCATCTGAACAGGAATTACGAATAACTCAAAGTGAATTTGATCGTCAAGCAGAGATTACCCGCCTTCTGCTAGAGGGAATCAGCAGTAATCCAATTATCTTTCTAACAACAATCAGGCTTCTGGGACACCTGTGCCATCTGCTTTATCAAATGTGATTGGTCCTTCTGCTATGGCTTTAACAGATAGCCTAGTAATCACCTCTCCTTCCAACCTCAATGGCCTTAAAAAATCAAGTGGCAGCAGGAAGGCCAGGGTTCTCTATGACTATGATGCTGCAAACAGTTCTGAACTGTCACTTCTGGAAGATGAGGTAATCACTGTGTTCAGTGTTGTTGGAATGGATTCAGACTGGCTAATGGGGGAGAGAGGAAATCAGAAAGGCAAGGTGCCAATTACCTACTTAGAACTCCTCAATTAAGTAGGAAGACCATGAAAGACTACCCATCATGACACCATATTTATAGACAGTAACTCTAAAGCAAGTTTAAGCATCTTTCATGTTAATGACATATAAGGGACTGAAAAAATTTGCAAACCATCAGAAACTGGCCATCCTGTCAATTGAATTGCATGGTTAATAATTCATTTCAGAATTTCTGTTAGAGATTTCATAACAAGAATGTTTTCTCACACAATTCTCTTTCTACTGAGGGTTCACTAACAAGCAGCTTCTACTTTTGAGCAACAATTTATAAACAAAAGAATTGTTTTCTACTGAATTTTTATTAATGGCAAGCTTTTGCTTTTATGCAAAATAAATTTATGTGCATGATTCTAGTGACTCATTTTTTAGGTATAAAAGCCAAAGAATAAAGACTCATTTTTACCTTGCTGCCCAATAGGAATCAGATGACTTAAATACTGTGCTTTAGTGGGGTCTATTGGCTTTGGAGTTTTGTTTTTATTTGGTTTGGTTTGGGTTTGTTTATTTCTAAAACACTACTGGATAATTTCTTTTAAACCTAAGCCCTTGAAAAGTATTATTTTATTTCATAATGTTGTTAAGGTTGCATAACACTGGGGGCAGGTTCATTCATGAAGAAAATCATAAGATTTTTCAGTTGGCATGATTTGATACATAACCAGAATTGCATCCATTAAGAACATACTATGCTACAGTAAAGATTTGTTATTGAACAAATTATGCAAAAATAAGGATTGGTGCAATAACATTCATTAAAGGGTAAATCATATGCAATGAATGTAGTTTATCTTCATCTGGGTCTCTGGTTAAGAAGTACACCCTCTGGAAATTACTAATGACACATTTGGAGCCAGAGACTTGCTATGTGGACTATGCTGTACATCAGCAATAGTGGCTGTAAATTGCCAGTTGCGAAATTTGTTGTTAGGTCTTCAATTCTCATTCATTCATTCATTCATCCATCCATCCATTCAAAAAATATTTGTTGAGGACCAGGTATTTTGTTGATCAACCAAGTGTACTATGAACAAGATGCTCCTAAATACAAAAAACAAAAACAAAAACAAAAAAAAACTAAAACAAAAACCTAAAACAGGACTAATATTATGATGGAAGAAATAAAAAGTAAGTACTGTGTTAGGCATCACCTAATTCAGATCTAAGAAGTCAGAAGTAAACCCAGGTAGAAAGAAAAAGCTGTACTGGGCCTGGACCCAAGAGAGCATAAGTTTGTTCAGATTTGCTTAACAATAAAGTTCAAAAGTGTAGTTGATTTATGCAGAGGTTCTTGAATTGTAAACATTTCAACTCTGAGAAGGTGGATATTGAAATGGAATTTTTAAGCATCCATTTGTGTTAAGAGTGCCTAAGAGCTTGTATACATGGAAAATCAAGTTCTTGGTCCAGCTTCAAGAGCCCCTTTATCTCTTTGTGGTAAAGCTCTTTCTGCAGCTTTATAGTTGTGTAAGGTTATGACTCCCACTTGAGTAATATACTTAAAGAACTCCAAAACTGCTCAACACGACAAGTGTTCTATGGAATCAAGTGATAAAGCTTTTTCAGTGCCATCTGTTACATTTGTCCAAATTTAGGTTTTGAGGGACTACAAAACGTTGGGTGAGTTTAAACAGTAGCTTTAGTTCAGCAAATTAAGGTTTCAGGAAATAGAACAGTACAGGAGAAAATGTAAATATGGTGTGAGTTGATCCTGGGTTCATATCTAGCCTTCCTCACATATTGGGCTCCTTGGGTTTCAACTCAGATTTACAACTACTGTTTTTGTTTTGTTTTTAAGGTAAAATGGGGGTAGTAAGTATGCCACCTAATAGGAGACAAGTGTTACTTTGTGTCTTTTGCTCTTAAGCAAAGACCTGGTGCATAGTAAATATTTTATAAACACAGATGCCCCTTTCCAGTCCCTGTAGCTTCTTGACACCATACTGTGTGGGCTTTGCAACAGTGGACTAGAGGGACATCTTTCACACCTGTGCTGTGCTTATTCCCTATCAAGTCTGTTCTCTACTGCTTTGAATCCAGCTAGATCCAGTTATGCCCACCTCACCCAGTGTGAGTAGGTAGCAGGGCCTTGTGCTTTCCATCAGGAGTGTTGGTTCCTAGGGCTGCACTGAGCCACCAGAGGATTCATATGGTAGTGTGGAAGTATCAAAGGCTCCTTGTCCCCTTGTGCCACAAATCCACCATATTCTTGAGGCATGTTCCTTTACTTTTATTGTTGTTGTTTTAATGAGGTTTTATTGTTTGGGTGTTTTGTTTAATTTTGGTTTTGGTTTAAAATTACAAGTTTAATTATTACTCAGGTAAAGGCCCAAGGAGATTGTTAGCATAGAAGAATACTCTTGGGAAGCCTATTAATTCATGGTGCAATTCAGAGTTATTTAAAGAAGCCCTTGGGCCCTGAGCATAATTCAGTAGCACAGTAATGAGTGAAGGGTGCATATATTCATGAAATATAAATAAGGAGGTGTTTATAGGCTTTCCACAAGCTGAAAAGGAAATGGATTTTATCCACTTTTGTCCTTAAAGTAATCTAACCCACAAGATTATAGTAAAAACACTTCATGGTGCTAATAAAAAAAAAAAACAAAACTTTGTTGCAAATGAGG
The DNA here is from genome assembly GCF_049852395.1 of Peromyscus maniculatus bairdii. NCBI lineage: Eukaryota > Metazoa > Chordata > Mammalia > Rodentia > Cricetidae > Peromyscus > Peromyscus maniculatus. The sequence continues at coordinate 71,637,743 of NC_134852.1, read as the reverse complement.
TTCCTTAAATGAGAATGGACCTCTCTGTTGGGAACACAGAAATTAAACCTAGGGCCAGCATCCCCAGTATGATACAGACCGTCCCCCAGTATGCTCTTCACCGTCAGATAGCAGGAACCAAAGGAATCTAGTGTAGGAAGGATGCTTCCGCGGTCAAGTGTAGCAGGGAGAAGAGAGGGTGGACTGAACTTGTTTGTGCAGTCTTTACAGAATGCCACGCTGCTGACCCACAGTCCCTGAAAGTCCACTTTATTATCTCCCCAATACCTGACATTTGAAATGAGTTGCCTAGTTGCACAAGCCGGAGTGAAATGCCTGACAGGCAGCTTTGTTCCAGGCCCTCTCCTTCCCTGCATGGCACTCGTCTCCTCGTGAGACTATGAAGTTAAGGAAAATGCCATGCTTGGCCTCTCCTACTGTGTCCTATTAGAGTACCAAACCTCAAACCAGCAGTATCTGCATTGCCTGGAAACTTGATAAAATGCTAATTGCTGTTTTCAAATATTCTACCTTATTTATACTTTTGTCTACATGGGCCTGTGGAACTGGTAATGTTAATCTTCCATGTGACAGCTTTTTAAATATTTTAAGACGAAAAAGGAATTTCACTTTCTTTTATTATGTTCTGTTAATTGTAATTATCTTGTTTTTATAATTTATTTATTTAGTGTGTACATGTCACTCTAGAATGTAGCCTAAGATAGAGACTTTAATTCTGTTAATCATAAACTACTCTTAGCACATATATGCTCAATAAATATGTGTTGTGTAAAAGGAAAAAGAAACTCCTAATACCTGTGTCTTACCCCCTAAGACCTACTGAGCCAAATTCTGGAAGCAGGGCCCACCAGTTGTACAGTAAGCCATTTGTGTGATCCTGCTGCAGTCCTGTTGAGAAACATTGCAGAGCTAACAGCTGACCTTCCATCCACAGACGCCTGCAATTTGAGATCTCTGGAAAATTTTCTCTTGCCTTCTAATGGGTTGAGATACTGTCAGATCAGTTTTACAAGTGGGTATGAGGTGGAAGGATGCATTTAGTGTCAGTAAGGAAAGTATTGCTTAGAATGTCAGGACCTGGATGCCGTGTAAGATCTTTAGGAATGTGGACCCATCTGTCAAAAGCAGCGCTTCTCAACCTGGGAGTTGCAGCCCCTTCAAGGGTCAAACGACCCTTTCACAGTGGTTGCCTAGGACCATCTATATAACAAATATTTACATTACAATTCATAACAGTAGCAAAATTACAGTTATGAAGTAGCAATGAAATGGTTTTGTGGTTGGGGTCACCACAACATGAGAAACTGTATTAAAGGGTGGCAGCATTAGGAAGGTTGAGAACCACTGGTTTAAAGAAAGATGAGCTCTAACCACCATATTTCCACACAGTGACTTTGAACTGGTGTTTAGCATCAAAACACCTAGACAAACCAGTGAAGTATCATAGACTAACGTATCTACATCTCTGTACCTCAGGTGGCTAAGCTGTACTCTTATTCCTACATCAAAGTAGACTTTTTAGGAATTGTTAATTTTTTTTATTAATACAAGTCATAATATGCTGACAAAGAGAAAAATAGAAAAATGGCCTCCAATTCCATCTGAGGAGAAGGGCTGTGACAGGTGTGTGGCCTCCAGACTCTCTGCACACTTAGAGATTTTTTTAAATGGGATCCAATTGTACATGCTGTTTTGTAATTTTTTCCACTCAACAGTACCATGATGATCTTGCTGTGTTTATATATATATATATATCATTTCTACATCCTTTTTAATGGCTGCATGATATTTCTTCATATGTGCCACATTTTATTAAACTACTGTTGAATTTTTAGGTTTCCAGTTTTTCACTAATAAACTGCTTTGAAGAACACGGGGCTGCTAAAAAAATCTGTCTCAGATAAGGCTTATCTCAGGTAAAAATTAAAAGCTTGTTCCAAATATTGTTCTACCCTCTCTCTATCCATCACTTACACTAACAAATACAGCAGAGTACTAAAACATTACAATATCATCGTCACTAGCTCAAGATTTTAAATACCCCCTGGATGCTTCTTAATATGTTTAAAAATACTTCTGAGCTCCAGAATCAGCTTGAATCCATCTGGCAGGTCAGATCTACTTCAAATATGTATAACCCAAACTTTCCTGGTCCTGAGACCACCTCCCTCACCCAGGGATGCCCTAAAGAAGAAATGTATAATTCTTTTTTTTCTAACCTTTCCTTGTCTCATCAGCAACCTCTCAGATATAGGTGACCATATTCACAGGCCAAGAGGGATGATGAACAACAGCTCCAAGGCAGCATATGGTAGTCCAAAAATCCCAAAAAATCTGGCTACCTCAGAAATCTCCTTTCCTACCATCCCCAAGAGTGAGTTGATGCCCACCCAGTCAGTTGGAAGCAGCTTTCTAAAGACACGGTGCCCCTATTCCTGTTCACCCACCTTTTTATGATAAGCAAAAAGTCTAGAATGTTGGAAATCCTGGCCACTCCCCCAGCTACATGACTGCACATGCACATTTCAGCAGCCAAGCAAGGAGCCTTATGTCCTACATAATCCATGTGCTGTGTGACTGGGTAATTTGCAAGCAGCATGATCATGCAATCTTTGCACATGCATGGTGAAGCTCCATAAGCCCATATGCACATGTGCAGGGGAAATATAAGAAGCAGATCACAGACTAGTCTCCCTTTTACTCCTCCCCTCCTCCTCAGTGAATAAAGACCACAGGCCTAGTCACATACTCTTCTGTCCCTTTCTTCTTCTAATAAAACTCTGATAGTGGGTTGTGTTGTACCTCATACCTTTCTCACACAGTTACAGTGCCACTCAATGAATAACACACCTCAGCCACATTAAAACCAACAGATTGTTCTGTTCTATTTTGGCTTTAATAAGATATTTCTTTTGTTGCCTCTGCCACAACTTTGTTTAATGAGCTTCTAGACATTTTTCTTTCATTGCTGCCTTATATTTTTCTTATATTTAGTATTTGAATGATTTGAACTCAATTATGTTTTTACTGTGATATCTGAGCAATATCTGTGTGTGAACATCTACTTCTACAAGATATTACTATGGAGGGGAAAACATTTTACAAACCATTTGCTTTGGAAATATTGCAAAGTCAACTGACCATGTATTGAAATATTTATTTTAGAAAAATTTTATATTTCACTAATACTTACAAGCTTCATACAAGTACCATAAGCTTCTAAAGCTATTATTTTCAATACATTGTGAAATGCAGTTTCTAAAGATTGTTTTGAAATTTCTAGACTTCACATTTCAATTGTAATTTTCCTCTCGGTGAATTATTCCTACACTATTGACCAAATTGCAATATGGGTTTCCTTGTCACATATCATAAAAATAAGCTTTTATTCAGTGATTACATCTACCAAACCTATGTGACATGAGATAGCATTTTCACTCTGAGAATAGCTACTATGTGACGACTCTTCTGTGGCTTTTTTTAGGGTCATGAAAATATTTTTTCCTCATGAATGCTGAAAAAAATGAAAAAAATGTGACATCCTTGGTCTTGAGACCAAGAGTAAGTAGAACAACTGACTTTCCCCATGATATTCACTTTGATGTATTCAATGATACTAAGCATGGACATAACATATAACATAATAATTTTTCAGATTAGAAAGTGCTTATTAATGTCTGTGTAATTCCAGAACCCTTTTCAACCTTTTATGCTCACTCTTCACTCACTGAGGGAAAAAAGCTTACTTCTTTATTTCTGCAGATATTGAAGATTTTGTCATAATGACTGAAAATGAATTAGGCCTAAGCTGACCTGTAGAAAGGGAAATGGTGGAACCTGTGTAAGACATAATAAATTCTAGCCTGTGCATACATCATGCTTTTATGTTTTAAATATAATATAAAGTCTTGCAATCCACTGATATTTGTGTACATAATTTAACACCCAGTAGACAAGATTTGTAATATATTTCACATTGTAAAACTTATGTAATGAAGTCACAGTTCAGTTTTCCTTGTCCATACATGCATTAACTTGATTTAAAAACTTGTCTTTGATATCTTCACTTATACTAAGCACAAACAAAACATATTTAACTTCAGCTCACAATTAATTGTTATTGTTATGTGAGAACACATATACCACTTTTTACACATACTGTGAGTGCAGAGAGTCAAAGTGAATCCTATTAGGCTGTTCTTATTTTCTTTACAAATATGGAGGAATAACAATATATTAGCATGAGCACATTCACACTTCATATTTAGGTGCGAAATATACTCAGTTAACCTTATTTTATTATACTTATTTTTGACAGATGATATTTCTATAAATACCATTTTTTCAGTTGTTCCATGGGCCACAAATTAGGAGAACCTCTTAGATTAAACCTTTTGTGTTTTCAAATTGTGACAGATGTGTCTATGTATGTAGTGTAGTCTTCAGGTGATGTTCAGGCCTCACATAACTTGGTGAAGTTGATTTCAAAAGTTGCATGAAGAGCTGAGAAGCAAAAATTTTCAGAGTTCCTCCTATTTTCTTGAAAGGTGAGTGTTCTTGGACATGGTTGGGAGGACTTAAAGCCTCATAGAACATGTCCTGCCAGGTTTTTTACTGTGAGGGCATGATGAAAAATGGAGTAATGACTCTCTCTGTTTTTCTGAGTTTGAGACTGCTTAAACAAGTTGCTGGTAATTCACCACAGGTCTCATAAATTGGCAAGTCTTTCAAGTGTAGCCCAGAGTGAAAATGTTTGCTATTTTGTCTTCCTATCAATATCAATACTTACTCTTTATTTTTTCATAATATCAGATTGCTTAGTTATTTCCCTCTGGGAACTATGTAGTATTTGATTTATAAAGGAATATTTATATATTTTAATTGCATTGGATTGTTAATATCCTGAAAGAATTTCCTATCCTTCCACTACAATATTAAGGACTTTCTTTTATTTATATTCTCTAAATTTGAAAACATAAAAAAATTAAAAAAAAAAAACTAGTGCCATTTTTTAGAAGATGTATTGTAGTTTTTTTGTCTTTTGTTTTTCTACTGATTCTCTTTTATTTTGTAATATTCTAATGAAATATTTTAATAAGAGTCTTGTTGGTTCAATGCCATATATTCTCCATAGACTCAAAGAACTCATTATAAAATGTCATTGAAAAGTTTTGCAAGTTTCAAAAACTTTCACCTTTTTGCATTTAAACAAGGACTGAGTAGTAAATAGGCATATCCTGATTAATGTCATCTATCCCTTTCTAATTTCTCCTAACCTTAACCTCTATTTGGTCTGTTAACTTTGCCACTTCTGTTGCACTAAAAGTTTTGGATTTTTAATTATTTTCTACAGAAATTATCAACCAAATTTTAAAACTCAGAGTTTAAAAGGTTTTTTTCTGAGTCTGGGTTACCTCACTCAGGATGATTTTTTCTAGATCCATCCATTTGCCTCCAAACCTCATGATGTCATTATATTTTTCTGCTGAGTAGTATTCCATTGTGTATATGTGCCACAATTCATTTATCCATTCTTCAGTTGAAGGGCATCTAGGTTGTTTCCAGGTTCAGGCTATTTCAAACAATGCTGATATGAACATATCTGAGCAAGTGCTCTTGTGGTATGATTGAGCATTTCTTGGGTATATGCCCAAGAGTGGTATAGCTGGGTCTTGGGGGAGATTGATTCCCAGTTTTCTAAGAAAGGACCATATTAATTTCCAAAGTGGCTGTACAAGCTTGTATTCCCACCAGCAGTGGAGGAGAGTTCCCCTAGTTCCACATCCTATCCAGCATAAGGTGTCTTCAGTGTTTTTGATTTTAGCCATTCTGACAGGAGTAAGGTGGTATCTTGCTCATAGGATACTAGATGTGGAACAAGGATGACTGGATTGTTACTCACATCACCAGGGAGTCCACCTGGAAAACAGGATCCCAAGAAAGATCCAGGAATGGCCCAATGACAGAGAAATGGCTGAGATATACATGAACAACCTGGACATGGGTGGGAGTAATGAAGGTGAGGGTCGAGGGAAAGAGAGCCTGTGGGAGCGGGAGATCCCAGCTGGATAAGGAACAAAGAGAAAAAACAAGGAATAGGAGACCATGGTAAATGAAGACCACATGAGAAAAGGAAGAAGCAAAGAGCTGAAGAGGCCCACAAAAATCTACAGATACCCCCACAATAGACTGCTGGCAATGGTCGAGAGACAGCTGGAACTGACCTACTCTGGTGATGGGATGGCCAAACACCCTAATAGTCGTGCTAGAAACCCCATCCAACGACTGAGGGATCTGGATGCAGAGATCTACTGCTAGACCCCAGGTGGAGCTCTGGAAGTCTAATTTGCGAGAAAGAGGAGGGTTTATATGAGTGAGAATTTTTGAAACCAAGGTTGGATAAAGCACAGGGACAAATAGCCAAATGAATGGAAACACATGAACTATGAACCAAAGGCTGAGGGCCCCCCAACTGGATCAGGCCCTCTGAATGGGTAAGACAGTTGATTGACTTGATCTGTTCAGGAGGCATCTAGGCAGTGGTACCGGGTCCTGTGCTCGTTGCATGAGTTGGCTGTTTGAAACCTGGGGCTTATGCAGGGACGCTTGGCTCAATCTGGGAGGAGGGGACTGGACCTGCCTGGACTGAGTCTACCAGATTGATCTCAGTCCTTGGGAGAGGTTTTGCCCTTGAGGACCTGGGAATGGGGGGTGTGCTGGGGGGAAGGGGAGGGGGACAGGAGGGGGGAGAACAAGGGAATCCGTGGCTAATATGTAAAACTAAATGGTATTGCAAAATAAAGTAAAAGGAAAAAAAGGTTTTTTTTATTTTTATTTTTAGTTAGAATGCATTAGTCACTTAGTAAGAAGCAGAAGCATTGTGGGGTTTTAGTCTTTATGAGCTAGAAAAGAAAATCAATAATAGATCACATGTGAATGAAATGGTCTGAGAGGAATAAAAGGCATTCCATTAAAGAGTTATTTGCCAATGATGGCTTTGAGAAAAACAAGATAATCCTTAATCTAACAAATCCTTGCTGATGGTAAACTGATGGTAGAAACTGTAACCACAGAGTAATGACTGTTGCTATATAGTTATTATATTTAGTTGAAAGATTTCTTATGTCCTGGCCAGCTGGAGGTCAGGACAACTCTCTCCAACTAACATTCGACAAGTAAACACACAGAGGCTTATATTAATTATAACTGCTTGGCCATTTTCTCAGGCTTGTTACTTATTAGCTCTTACACTTAAATTAACTGATAAATCTTTTTTTTTTTTTTTTGGTTTTTCAAGATAGGGTTTCTCTGTGTAGCTTTGTGTCTTTCCTGGAACTTGCTTTGGAGACCAGGCTGGCCTTGAACTCACAAAGATCGGCCTGGCTCTGCCTCCCCAGTGCTGGGATTAAAGGTGCATGCCACCACTGCCCGGCTCATAAATCTTATTTATGTTTAGTCGTATGAGTTGATACCTTTTCTCAGTTCTGGCCAATCAGCAGTTCATTAAACCAGTGTACAACAGCATTATCCCATAGCAGTTATACATTTTTTTTTTAAATTTACTTTATTTTATTTTACAATACAATTCAGTTATACATATCAGCCACGGATTCCCTTGTTTTCCCCCCTCCCCTTCCCCCCAGCCTACCCCCTATTCCCACCTCCTCCAGGGCAAAGCCTCCCCCAAGGACTGAGATCAACCTGGTAGACTCAGTCCAGGCAGGTCCAGTCCCCTCCTCCCAGGCCAAGCCAAGTGACCCTGCATAAGCCCTAGGTTTCAAACAGCCAACTCATGCAATGAGCACAGGACCAGGTCCCATTCCCTGGATGCCTCCCAAACAGATCAAGCCAATCGACTGTCTCACCCATTTAGAGGGCCTGATCCAGTTGGGGGCCCCTCAGCTATTGGTTCATAGTTCGTGTATTTCCATTCTTTTGGCTATTTGTCCCTGTGTTTTATCCAACCTTGGTCTCAACAATTCTTGCTGATAAACCCTCCTCTTTCTCACCAATTGGACTCCCAGAGCTCCACCATACATTTTTATTTGACCTGAATTTTATGCTTTAGTATGGAAATGTTATGATTTTTGAGAAAGTAAGATAAAGGACAGAAATGAACATACAAATCACTATTTAAGATCTGCTACATTGATGATTTGATCTATCAGTTTTCTCTAAATTCTTATACTTTTAACCTTGTTAATTGTCCCATATCTTTAAGAGAAGCATATGCTAATGGTGACAGAAAAGAAAGAAAGGGGAAAGGATATTGTAAAAGAAAGTATCCCTTGTGCATTCTTTCAATTGGAAAGCTTGTGCATTATCTACTTCAGATTTCAACCGTTTCTTATATACATGCTAATGTTGCATTTTACTATTATGTGTATTTCTATGAGTGTTAAATTTTTATTTTATTACTTTTACATGTATATTTCAGTCATCACTTCTATACTCAATCAAAACTATTACTCTGTGTTATGAAGTATTCCATATATGTGAAACAAGAACAGGGTGTGTCTCTACTCTTAAAAACAAAACAGAAATAATAGAAATCACATTCTTGTCAATAGATATTGAATAGGATTTGTCAATGACTGAGAATACTCTAAATTCACATAACAGAAAGGACAAGCAGATATTCACTGTTGAATAAACAAAGGAAGACAGAATAATACAATCTGTAGGAACAATTTTTTTCTAAAACAGTTTAGAGCTAGGCTTATGTTTAAATTTCTCACCAGCAAGCATGCAGAATATAATCCAGCACCATCATTACTATTCAGTAGGTATGATGGCTCAGTTAGGTACATGCTCAATTTCTCTGTGTTCAATGAGATACACAGCAATAAGGTCAGGTAATAGGTTTGTGTAGAGCAACCAATCTCTCACTTTTAGGCATGTTTCTATAGGGACTCTTTGTTCAAGAAATCAATTAGTTATAACACATGCCCGATATTGGAGATTTTATTTTGTGGTCGAGAATTTCACTCCCAGTAACTTCATGATTCGGTTGGTATTCCTTTCATTTATATGTAGTATTTATTAAGAATACTTCTCTAGTAGGTTTCTATTACACATTTTAGGTGTTCCATATTTTTTGTTGTCCCTCTCAGCATTTCAAACGTCACCCCATCTTTCTTTTCCATGTCCATTTAATATTCCAATATCAGTATAAGCCCTAAGTATTTTAATTATTACGTATGGTATTTCTCCTCCCTTCAGAAATTCTTCACTCCCTCATATTCTCTTACCTATATGTTACCATTGTGGATTTATGGATTCTTGAATGTCTTTGTAAAGCTTAAAACTTAACATTCAAATACAAGGGAATATATACCATATTCCATCTTAATGTAGATCCAGTCCCAGTTTCCCAAGGACCCTGTGCAATGATTTCAAGTGTGCCTTCACAAACACTTATTTCCAACATCAGTGGATATGGATCCTCCCATTTCTACATCCTCACCAGCATGTCCTGTAATTTGTTTATGGATCTTACACATACTGATTAGTGTAAAATTGCATCTCAAAGTGGTTTTGCTATGCATATCCCTGATGACCAAGGTTGTTGATCATTCCTTTAAGTGAAACCATTATTTGAATGATCCCTATGTGTCACTAGATGAAGCAATTTATAATTGAATATTCTCAGATAAGCATGTAAAAGCCATGAAAACTAGAGCTAAGGAAAACAAAAGAAGGATTACTATTCAGAGAGAATCCGTAGCAGAAAAAGGCAGCTAATTCTTTGAGACATACATTATAGAAGAATACTAAACAATTATTTGCTGTCAGTGTGTACAAATGTTATAAAATTTTGTGCTTCCTTCATCCAAAAATAATGTATTCCAGCTTAGGAATAGTATGTTTTAAATGAATTTCATTAACCTATGTAGTTCATTGGTGGGGGATGGTAAACCATCGAATTTAAGGTCAGGTTTTAGATAGGGAAGGTAACAAATATGAGGGTAGATAAAGGAAAGAGACTACAGAAGTATAGCACAGGAAAATGGTAAGAAAAATGCATTATTACTGTAGAATCTCATTTTGGTCTTTATAGATCTCATGCTAAAATTACCAGAAGGCGACAAGTCATTTTAAGCCCAGATTGCATTACTGCCTTTAAAACCACATTCCAAACTATACTTTATGGAGTAATGACCATTGTGGTCACAGTGCTATCTAGTGTTCAACAAAAAATGAAGGTGCATGGAGACCACTAAAAAAGTTCTCAAATAAATAAATAAATAAACAGGAGACATAGAATATGAAATTACTGTACTCATTTCAACAGGATTTACATAGTCAAGTCAAGTTCAAACTCTAATGCCTAATTTCTAAAGGGGATGTCTAATGTATGTTATCCTTCAGAAACACACAGTATACGGATGCAGGATCCTGTTTTTTGTCAAGTCACACAACCAGGACACTGATTAAAGATGAATTAAGGTCCTTCAAGGCTGACTGACTAAAAAATGGATCTAGAAAAACATTTTGCCATGGCACACATAGAGTGCAGATTTGAAGGTAAAACTAATTCAACTGACCATTGAGTATGTACTAGCTATCCTTGATTCTGTATGCATTCATTTTCTGCACTTACACTTCAATTCAGCTACAGAAGAATTCATATAATAAACAACTTTTAATTAGCTGAAGCTTTGAAGCTGGTTAGTCTTTAAAACATTCCTTCAGTGTGAGATTGTTTATTTGCCACAGACTCCAAGTCTCCTAGTGCTCCTGACAGTCTTAGATGCAGATGTCTCCCAGGATGATGGCCATTAGCACCTCCAGATTGCCCCCAGGAAATGTGGTAATTTTCTCCAGGGAGGCCAATTTAGTTCTCTACTACAGGGAGATCCTGTGATAGGTAGGAGGAGAGTTGGTCCACCAGGTAGAATCTGCTTGCCTCTGAATATAGATAGGGCTGAGAAATCAACATGCAGACTGGACCTCCCTCCCTATATTTCTTTCATTCTGTACTTTGGACAAATAGGTTCCTCCTTAAAGCAACCCCTGAAGATTCCTCAGAATGTGATTGTGTTTTAAGCCACCATTAAAAATGGTCTGTTTACCTTGTCTATGGATGTTGAAATTTTGCTCTCTAAGTTTCACTTAACCATAGACATTCTATGCTTTTCCTAGAATAAAGATAGTTCTCTTTCTAAGCATTTTCCTCTCATATATATTTACATAAAGTGTAGGATAAAAAATGAATTTTGAATTCTTCCTCTTCAGCATTAGTGGTTTTCACTTCTTTATTTTCATTGATTTTCTAATCTTGTCCATTCAGTTTTTAAAAGTCACTACTGTTTTAATCATTTACTCTCCTTAAATTTCAAAATCAGTCTCTATTCATTTTCACTACTCCATCTTTTATAAGTTGACAGGAAAACACAGCTTTCACCTCTGTAATATAAGACGCAGTTTATTCTGGAATCTCCTATTCAGGAAATATGCCAACTTCCAATGTAGAATCAGATTTGTGCTATTCATAATGTAACAGAACAAATTCATACGTATATCAGCATATTTTTCAAATATTTTCTTTGCAATATCAGAGAAGGTACTTAAGGAAATAACATTTTTCAATTATAAATTGTAAAATTTTCATATCATAATGGAACTGTGAGTGGTAGCATTACTTACTAACTCTCCTATGTAAAGGTATTTTTGGAGGGGGAGGAATGGCTTCGTGAGTAAAGTGCTTGCCATAAATGCATTAATTTCTGAGCTTGATCCCCAGCACTGAGCTGTGCACAATGGTGTGTGCTTGTATATCTGAAACTATATGTCTATCATCCCAGAACTTTGGAGGAAGAGACAACGAGATTCATGGAGCACATGGGAGAGCAAATCTAGATGAGTCAGTGATATCACGGCTCAGATAAAACTGTCTCAAAAATAAGGTTGAAAGATATTGAGGGTCATACTTAATGTTGAAATCTGATTTTCACATGCATGCACACACACACACACACACACACACACACACGCGCGCGCGCGCGCGCGCACGCGATATTTTATCCAGTGTTTATCTGGCACTGAAGGATTCAGGACTCAAAATTTGGATTTGGGATTGATAACTTAGAATGGAAATGTCAGGCAATTTTGATGGCCAAGTGTTATTTGCCAGAGAGATTCTTCACTTATCACGTGGAACAGGGGAATATAATATGTGATATAAAATTTTAATTGGGCAGTTTATGTCTGCTTTCTGCTGTGGGATATAGCTTGAGAGTTACATCTTGTCACTGTGTACTCCCACTCAGAAGAGCTTATGTGAAGTGTGGAAAGGGTACATGATCACAGACTAGTTTCTCTAAAAAAATACTAATAATTCAAAAACAAAGACTACATATCTTATTCAGTTCCTGAAGTTACTGCTTAACAACATATAATTTGGGACTTTGAATACACATATACACATCAAAATTTATTTGTGTGTGGAAACAGTTCAGTAGTAGATAAGTTGCCTTTCTTAAGTGAAGTTATGACTATCCCTAAGAAGGGAGAAAGGGATTCATGGTGGTTTTATTTCCTTATAGAATTCATTTTATTTTCTGCATGTACTAAATAGAATGTTTAATTGTGATGGAATTAAATTTTAAAGCAAGGTTTCGAGACAGAGTTTCTCTGTGTAGTTTTGGTGCCTGTCCTAGATCTCACTCTGTAGAACAGGCTGGCCTCAAATTCACAGAGATCTGCCTGGCTCTGCCACCTGAGTGCTGGGTTTAAAGGCATGCTCCACTGCCGCCCAGCTGAAGCAGTAATTCTTAAATAGGAAAGCATGTGTTAATTTTGCAATATATGTTAAGAAATTATAAAAGTCTTAAACTTATATTAAAATTTCAAAATAAATTAACTTTATTGAAAATGATCATGTTATATATTATATACCATATTTTTCCTCTATCAGTGACAACTACATTTTGAAAGAGTTCTCTATGGTAGATGATATTTTTCATTGTTACAATGACTTTAGAATCTTAATCTTAGACTCTTTCATCACTAGGTCTGAACTTAGAAGCACAGCAATTCAAGAATAATGTTTCCTAGCCAGTACCTACTGTTGAAAACCAACATTACAGCTGAGTACATTCCTTCCTTTCAATACCTTTCAACTATCCTAAAAGCCATTTGCAGTGTAGTGCTCCTGTCTGATACAGAGTCGACAGGATGTACATCATAATCCCTTGCTGCAGAACTTCCTGGGTTTTACTGGAAGATGAAGAAAACACAGACACAGAAGTTCCTCCCATTTTGCAACTTTCCACAGTGCCAAATAAAGATTCAACAACTGTGGTTCAAGTTTTTGTGATCTCGGGAGCATGACCTTGAGTGCATTTTCCCTTCTATTTTCAGATTTATTATTTCATTGTTTGAGTCAGGACTTTGCAATCATATGGATTTTACAACATCCACCTTTTCTTTTAAGGATTTTTCTTAGCCATGACTTTGGGAATGTGTCCTAAGAGCTTTGCTTTAATAAAGAAATGAATAGCACAGCACTAATTCTGGGGTTATTGAAGTCATCTCATGAGTTAATCTGCCTTCTGCATTCAAAACAAAAATTTTACTGTATCTTTCAGCAGGTATTAAAGCATTTTTTTTCGCTTTTTTTCACCGTACTATACCTTTTTATCACAATATGTCTAAACAGATAACTTAGATACAAATTGCTATAGGAGATATTTTATTCAGTGCCACAAAATTAATCAAGTATCACATTTAAAACATTAATATGAATTTGTGTGTGCATGGGTGTCTGTATGTCTCAATTATTGAGCATTTGAGTGTTTTTTTGTTATTTGATATTCTTATTAAACTATTCATAGTAAAGTATTCCATTATGGTAGGAAAAGAAAATTCAACATAGTCTTGTTGTAGGGAGACTAAGGTTAAAATAGAGTACACAAATAGGTTCTTGGGAATTTATACCCAAATAACCTTAGAAAGAACAGTGGATGGGAAATTATTAAGCACACAGTGTGACTCTGGCTTAAGAATGATCAGAATGATAAAACTTCATCTTAAAATGGTAATGAATGAGAAACAGTCAGTTGTCCAACCTAATAGACTCTTGTTCAAAGAAGAATGTTTCTTATTAAAATAACTTTTATATGAGAGTATACAGATATCTAGAATAAAATTTTTAATTTGGAATGAAATTTGATCAAAGTAATTAAAAAGTGTTATGATTAGGATGATTAAGTTTTTCCATTGTTTTGTTTTTCTGATTTATGGATTTTACCTAATATTTTCAGGGGTAAAACACATGCTTTCCAAATGCTCTACTGTTATTTCAGTCTGATTCTTATAATTCCACTCTTTATTATTATTATAATAAGATCTTACCTTTCCAGTATATACTCTTTTTTCAATCAACAATACTTTCATAAATTCTAAAACCAAATGTGAGTTTTGTACACTCTGATTTGCTTTATTCTGAATCTCACCACCAGCATAGCAAAAGTGAAATTGGAGTTCAAAAACCTTTCAACAATCTCTTTCACTTCAATTTCTAAACCAGGATTTGAAGGATGGGGAAGTTTCATGCCGAAATTCAATAAGTGGACAGATTTAAGTGTCATAGAAATGGGAAGTCAGGGGAAAGAACAATGTCCCAGTCTTCATAAAACGGACTGACAGCTCATTCTCCCTATTTCTATGCCATAATTCATTTTCATATTTTCTATAAATTATAACACTACTTATAGACAATGAGAATAATTAAAATTGCTCACTAATTATGTGAAAGAATTATAAGTAAATTCATTTTGACATGTTTGTCTGTATACTATGTTGTTCTTTATGCTGTCAGGAATTTTCACCTAGAGCCAAGACTTACACAACCTGGTTCAGAAATCATGTTTAATAGACTTGTGTCACTGTCAATAGACTATTAAAGATCTTCTCTTATCTAAAGAGAAATATCACATATCTCTGCTTTCTTGTACATTATTAACAAATTGTGAATGTAACTGTTTTTTTTTTCAACACTCAGACTATGATAGAGGCATTTGAACCTTTTTCATGCTCAAAAATTCCCTATTGAGCCTGAATATTGGTGAGCTTGCTAATATTGATGATTAATATTAGCATTTAAAAAGCAAAAAAAAAACCTGTCTTGTAACATGAGATAACTGCTCTCAGCGGTTGAAAGTACAGACTACTCTTCTAAGGAACCCAGGTATAATTCTATGCATGCACATTGCTGCTCATAACCATCTCTCATTCTAGTCCCATAGGACCTGAGGGATTCTTCTGGCCTTGTTAGGTCTGTCAGACAGTGCTGTATGGACATATGTTCAGGTAAACACTAATACACAAATACATAAGACACAATATAATTTTTTTTATTAAAATTGGCCTGTTATTAAGGGAAATTGGGTCTACATTGGAATATTCCTCTCAAGAAAACTTGATAAAGATTTGGGGATTTATTGTCATTCAATAAATCATGAGATTGTGGAAAGTATAAACATATCTATCTATGATTTTAGTATATTTATGGAATAGAAGAATTACTGATTTTGAATTTTCTCCCCAGTTTTGTATTGACATCTGCTATTTTGCCTGAGGAAATAAATTCTGCTCTAGATTTGCAAACAGTGATAATCTTCCTTGAAGATGTGCTGGTGGTCTTTGGGATATTCTGTGAACACACATCTGTGTTTCTAGACCAGTAAAAAGATTCAATTCACTATAAGGTCATAAACATGAGGCAGACAGTTTTAACTCATAAGGATTCATACTATGGTCATAATGAAGCTGTTCAATTTCTAATTCCTGTGAGGAGGGGTCTGGTTAATGAGTATGAGACTGGATTTTAAGAGAATAACATGGAGTGGAAAGGATAGTAAATTAGATCCTGCTAAATTTATTAATATAGATTCATTGTGTGGGTATTCTGGATTTATTGTTACAAATTGCATATAATTTAAAGAGGAGCATATGTTTATTTTATAGTTTGGCTATCAAGAAGATCAAAATTTGGCCCAAATTGACTGAACTAGAGATGCTGTTGTATGAGGGCAAGACCAGCATTACTCCAGACTTGTAGTTACTGGCCTCTGTCACTGTTAAATGGGACAGCAACAAGATATATTCTATGGTCCTAGCATTCTGTGCATCTGGTTAAGCTGTGTGGTGTATGCTACTTTCTTTGCCTATGCTCTATGACCTAAAGTCTAGGGTCTTCCATTTCCCTTTGTCACTGCCCAAGGGTTCTGTCAAAGTAACCTCCTACTTCCTTTTGGGCTGCACATCGTTATTCTCATCTCTTTGCTGTGTTTCTATCGCATTGTCTTAAATTTCTCCTTTCTTCCTACTGATCTTGTAATGGCCTTGATTTCCCAAATATTAATTGAAACTGATGCCAGGGGAAGGTTCCTGAGACATGGCCATGGCTCACTCATTTTATTTCCTTGACCTTCCCTGCAATTGTTGTATCTGTGTCACAAAACCCCAAGAGACCACTAAGGGGCCTGTTTCTAATGCAAGCACACAAGTGTCTTTTTATTTTCAGATTCCAACCTGGATCATCACCCTATGGTCCACTGCAGCAGATGAAGGGAAATGTGGCAGCAGTAGCTATTAAACTATTGGGTTAAACTTTTGGCACAGATCCACAACTTGTTGACAGGATATCAGGATATCTGCAAGGGCCATAAACGGTGGACAAGATGTCTGCAGGAGCATCTGGATCTTGTTAAACTTTACTGCCCTGTTTTTTAATTAGCTGCTTCTAGGGTATCTATTCAAGTTGTTGTGGCACATTCCTGAGGTCCTTCCTGGAACTGAGCATGGCCCAAGATTATCAAGTGATCTAAGATGGTGGACCTTCTCTAAGATACACTCTGAATGTCACGTGTAGACCTTCATGTTGCGTTCACAAAATCATGCAATGAAGACTTCTTGCTTTCATTCATTAATGCTGGACTGAGTTCATCTTCTAGATTTCTTGATTGAAAAACTTTCTGACTGTTGTTGTTGTTTCCAGAGTAGATTTCTAAAGCCCTGCTCTCCATCTGCTTTGAAACTGAAAGGTTCCTTGGCCTCAGCAGGCTACTGTGGTTTTTTTTTGTTGTTGTTGTTGTTTGTTTGTTTGTTTTAGTTTTTGTTCTGTTTTGATTTTTGACTAACAATCTCTTTGATCACTAATTTGAATGTGTCAAAATGTGGTGATTTCCCTCTTTCTCAGAGTGATCTCCTTTTTGTAGGAGTGGGATGACAAAAAAAGAGGAAGACAGGTACCTGTGCCAATCTTTTGAACATCACTGCTTCTTTTTTTCATCCCTTGTTAGTTCTGGCTTTTAAGTTGATCTTCCTTTCTAGAAGCTAGAGTTGTGAGGCTCCATTTCTTTGGATTTAACTGGTTTTCAGTCCTCTTTTATTTTTGTTTTTATGCTACTATATATAAAGCCAAAATACAAGAAAAATCTGCATTTTACCTCAGGTTGTAGCAAGAATCCTTTATAATTTCATTGCCTCATGAGCTAAACCAGGTTTTCTGAATGTACTGGAGGACATTTCGATCTTCCTGTGTACATCTGGGCTTGGCTTATTTGGAGGTGCTTCTTGTTCATCTCCTCCCTTTAGTTATTTAGTAAAGTGTTCATGCACTGTTGTTCCCAAGATCCAAAGTGATGCTATTTCACATTACGGAGTGTTCACCATATGCTGGCTGTGTAATGTGAGAGGCTACAGATAGGAAGATGCCTTTTTGTACTGAAAATCAGCATGAAATCCCTGTCCCTTTTTGTTGCTATTAACAAGAACACAAAAAAGCTCTTGTTCCTGAGCCACTTGGTCAATCAATGTCCACATCAAAAGAGTTCATATAGGCATTAACTTAGGCCTCCCAAATTATGGTAAAGAATGATTTCCTGCATCAAAAAAGTCTCCTTTGCTTCCCAAGCAGCCATGGTTCTCAGAAATCTTCCTAAAGAGAGACAATGAACATTTATTCTGCCCCACTAATGCCCTCACTCCAAAATTCCTTTTTGCACATAGCCCTTCTGGTGGACTTCACTCTTGACCCCTTTATGCTCTTCTTTTGGATACAAATATAATCATAATTTTCTTTTTTGTTAATGATCCTTTAATCAATATAAAATGAACTTCTTTGATGTTTCTCATTAGGTGTGATTTCATGTCTGTTTTATCAAATAGTTGACCAGAAAGAACTGCTTGTTTAACTGGTGCATTTAATTGAAAATCCCTTCTGCATTCAATCATCTTAAAGCAGTGTCTGAATTTGTGGTGATCTTCATTTTGTGGAATGATACCAAACTGTTGATCCATTCCAGTCATCTGTACTGGTCTTCATATTGGGGAAAAAAAGACCATTAATAATTATCAGCATTATTGAAAAGTACATATTGATTCCTATTATGTTGACTATATAGAATTTAGACGATTCCTCTTCTTCTTTATTAAAAAGTTATTTATTCAGTGAGTGTTTATGTGTGTATACATTCATTGCACACCATGTGTCAGGAGCAACTATCATGCAGTGGGCTTTCCCCAACCTCATTTTTAGAAAGGTCCTTTGTTTTTGTTTCTACCACAGCATATTGCAATGTGCCTCTAGACAATTTTCTGATCATTGCATTTCAAATTACCTGTTATATTTCACTTCTGCTTCTTTTTGGATACTTTGTTTGTTCTGTATAGTCAGTATATAAATTGAAATAAATTAAAGGAGCACACTCACACACTGACACACACACACACACACACACAAAACTTTCCACTCATTTTTTCCATTTATATTACTAAATATTTCCTGTATCTGGATTATGTACATGACATGATTTGTAAGCTTTCCATTGTTGTCTTCATGCAATTATGTTTAGAAAAACATATATTTAATTTCAATACACAGTTAATCCTTATTGTTACATAAAAATACAAATAGATTTGACCTGTTTTTCCTGCAAACTAAGGAAAATTAAAATATTCAAAATGAGCATTACTACATATAAGCAATTGACAAATGACTAAAATGATAAATTTCTCTAAGTTGAGATTCACAGAAATAGACAACACAAATAAAATAAGAATGAGGTTTTTATCAGCAGCTATTAATATCAAATATTAGTAAGGATCATTGATTTTAAGGTTCACAGGCTATAGCCAGCATTTAAAAGTCATTAAGAGTTATTCAGAGTAAGTGATTTTGGATACAAAAGCACATAGCTAAAACATGCAAATTAGAGATGTAAAAGACAAAGAAAGGTTTAGTAATTAGATAAGCACAAGAGTATGTGAAGATGATGGCAATTCACAAGGAAATAAATGGATTACCTTCATGAGAATAGGTGAGAATGTTATATTTTGTTTGTGTGTGCTGTTATCTGTAACTAAATATGCCCATAAGAAAAAGAGAAAGAAAAACTACTGAACTGGCAAATTTGGATTTTGGAGACTAAAAAATTAGGGGAAAGGGAAGGCAGCACTACAAGAAGATTCCATAAAAGGAGAGACAGTGTGTGCAATAAAATAAATTTCAATAACCTAAGACCATGGGAAAATGTCCAGAAAAATAACAGGCTTACAGGATTGAAACCTCTTTTGATTTACCTGTATGTTCTGTGACAGATTCTAAGATGGAACATAAACTCTCTTTCTGAAGGAAAGAATTTTGGTCAAGTTCAGATTTCTTCCTTAGATTAAAGCAGTGATTCTCAACCTGTGTGTTGAGACCCATTTGGAGTAGCATATCAGATATTTCCATTACCATTCATAACAGTAGCAAAGGAAGAGTTAGAGAGTAAACACAAAGTTTAGTGGTTGGTGGTCACCATAGTGTGAGGAACTCTTAAAGGAATGCAGGATTAGGAAGGCTGAGAACCACTATCTTAAAAGCCTTTGTCACACTTCCAGAGCTCATTGTGTGTTGGGGAGTAAGTGATTCCCTTGCTCACAGCGCCATCTATGTTCCAAAAAATGAAGGTGCCTAAGGAAAGGTCATTTGAGAGTTCTGTAAAGAAAGTTGCTGCCTTGAGAACAAATCACTATGTTCAGTTTAGGTGAATTCTTATTTCAATATTGAAATATAACAAATAATTTACAGAGTAGATGGATCTAGTTCATGCCTCCTTGTAAAGAAATAAGGAATTCTGGCCCATGCCATGTTTTCCTTCTGCTTCCTATGCATACTATTATTGCTGACAGTAAAAGTGAATACTATAAGACTGTTCGCTAGTTTATTTACAAACATAGAAGAACAAGAATATATTGGCATGTGCACACACATTGTTCATATTTGGCTCTCAAATTCATTTAGGTGACCTTGTGTTGTGATATTTAATCTTGACTGACTGTATGTTGTATATTCCCATAAATATTTTTGTCTACAGTTGATTCTATGGTTCACAAGCCTAGAAGAATCCCTTAAGTTAAATCTTTCATGCGCTTTAGCAGTGTGATAAATGTGAAATGGTGATCTATGTATTTGATGAAGTCTCCAGGTGGTGCTCTGTCCCCTGCCACCCTGCTGACATCAGTTTCACTGGATGCCTCTAGACCAGGGAAGCACCATTCCTTTCAATGGAGCTGGTAGAATTGCTGGGAATGCAGAGTTCCTGTGCCTGGTGCCTAGGACCTAAAGACCAACTGAAGCTTCACTCTTTTGTTGTCTATTGTGACTGCTTGATGTGAAAAAGAGTGGTGATCCTCTCCCTCTGTTTTCCTTTGTCTATGCTTAAGTCTATTTAATCCAGCTGTTGGAAAGTTCAACACAGGTCTAATATGCTGCCAATTCTTTCAGCATGTAGCACACAGTGAAACGTTTACTATTTTCTATTCCTGTCAGTTATGATTCTTGCTCCTTAAGTTTTTCTTAATTTTAGATTGATTAGTTTTTTCCCCAAAAAAATAGGTCATCTTTGGTTGTAATGTACATTTAATTTATGTAGAATTATTAACATCCTGAAATGAAGTTCTATCCTTCCTCTAAATTATCATTTATCTATATTGTATTAATCTGAAAACTTGAACCATAAGAAGTGATGTCACTGATATATTTGGAAGCTGATCTATTGCATTTGTCCTTTATTGTTCTTTTTATTTTCTAATGATTATCTTTTATTTTCCAATTTCCCAGCAAAGTAATTTTAACATAAGACTTGTTGTTACAATGTCAAACATTCTTCATGTTGTTGAGCATCTATTATAAGATACCATTTAAGAATTATCCAAGTGTCAACGAACTTCCTCTTCTTTGTTTTAAAACAAGAACAGGTGTCACAGCACTTCCTATCCTCACTAAATACAATCTATTACTTGGTAATTTCTCCCTAATTGGTCCTTTAACTTTGACACTTTCCTTTCATTCAGTTTTCGATTTTTTAAATTTTTTAAAGAAAATTTGAACCAAACTTTATAATTCAGAGTTCAACACTTTGTCTCTATTTCAAAGAGTCACTTAGTAAATAATTGAAAACTTGTGAGACATTGGTCTTTATTTTAGGGCAGGAAAACAATGGTAGAACACACATGAATTGAGTAGACTTAGGGGGCTTTCCCATTAAAGAGCTTTTACCAAAGGAAGCTTTGAAGAAGCAGTTCAATACTGAATCCTTCAGACCTTCTTCATAGTAAAAACATGGTAAAATATCCACAAAGTAATGGCTATAGTCATACAGTTATTAAAGACTTTATTTTACCTCAAATTTATACTTTATGATGGAAAACTTAGTGCAATATTTGTGAATGTAAGAGAAAGGACAGAAATTCACACGCAAATCACTAACAGATGTTATCGGACTTTTGTTCTATTATCGTTTCTATAAAGTTTTACATTTTCTGGTACATTAAGTATGTTACCTCCTCAAGATAAGCATATGGTAATGGTGAAAGAAAAAGAAAGGGGAAAGAAATTCTAATGGAAACGCCCCTTGTACCTATAATTTCTGTGTCTGAAAAGTCAATGCATTAGTTACATTAGATTTCTGCTGTTTCATTTCACTTGTATAATTATATGATCATTTTCATGTCTGAGCACAATTATTACCAGGAGTTGTATAACAATGCATATTTTTGCAAAACAAGTAAAGTATGGTCTCCACCCTTAAAAAGGAAATGCAACTATTAGAGACAACATTCTAGACATTATAATCTGGACAGCATTTATTAGAGACTTTTAATGAATTCTCTTGTTTTGCATTACAGGAAGGACAACCACATACCCGCTGTTGAGGAAATGAAGGAAGCAGAATATCTTAACATATCTAAACAAATTTCTTTTCAATAAAATTTCTTTGAGTTATTTGTTTTGTATTTTTTGTGTGTTTGGCCTGCAGGTATTTTTGTTCACTACATGTAAGCCTGGTGCCCAAGGAAGACAGAAGAGGGTGCTGGATCCGAGTAAGGGGAGCTACAGACTGTTGTAAATAAAAATTTGGGTGATGGGAATCAAACACAGGTCCTCTGCAGGAACAACAATTTCTCTTAACTACTGAGCCAAGTATTTTGAACATGGATTTTCAATGTTCATTGAAGGATTCTTAAATTGTTGATCATAATGTTGATGGCTTTGAGTCTTTTCTGCTTTGATACTGGAGTATATAATATTTACTTCTTGGAGGTGTTTTTACTTCAGTTTTCTCATCATCAAAATTATCATCTCCATCCTCATCATATTTGCCATAATCATTTTTCTATTTATAATGATCATCTCCATCATCACTCCCAATTTTCAGCTTGCTTGACATTTTTCAGTTGAACAATTTTATATTTACTTGGGACACATCAATTTCCAGATATTTTTAAGAGTTCTACACTCTCATCAACTTAGTCTGTTAATTGTGCATTTTCTTACACAGCTGGTTTGTGCAATCTAATAATATGAGTAGGCCCTGTCCATGACAACATGAATATGGCAGGTAGTGTAATATCAATGCAGCCAATGGAGATTTAAGTGTACAAACACATTCATATTTGCAAGTATGAGTATAATTGGACAATCATCATAATTCATTTTCTTTACTTCAAAAATATTGAAGTCATTTTATCTCAGGCCTAGATTGATTGACAGTTCTTAAAATTAAGTGGTATTTGTTATTATTATCACTGAAAAGTCATAATCTTTGCTAGACTATAATTTATGACAAAAAAGTTACTAAGTTTTATGGGATCACGTCCATAATAACTCAGTCTTCTGAGATGCGGAGGCACACATGTCTCTATGAGAGAAGCTTGAAGGATGTAACTACCAACTGCTCTTCAGATACACAGGAAAGATTCTCAGAAAGGTTTTTATGTTATTTAAAAAATCATGTATTGATACAAAAAAGTTGTCAGATTGCTAAGTTATCAGTAACTACATAATCATATATTCTGGGTGTATTATTTTACTTCAAAATGTTACTTAATGTTTTACTTACCACTTAGTGTGCAAAAGATTTAAATACTTAAATAAAGAAATAAGAAGGTGGAATATTTATTCTTTGAATACTAATGGTGATTATGTTTACTCATTTAAGACATAATTTAAATTTTCCTTACATTTATTTATTCTTTCATTAATGTGTGTGTGGTAGGCATTTCATAACACATGTACAGAGATTAGAAAAAAAACTTGGTGGACTCAGAGTTTTCCTTCCTTCAATTAAGCTGTGGGAATTGAACTGGTGTCATTTGAAGAAAGGGGAATATGTGCTCAGAAGCAAGACCAATGATTTCCTGAACCATCTTAATATCCCACTTTGAGATTTTTTAAATGATATTTACAGTCCTACTGTGTGTGTGTGTGTGTGTGTGTATGTGTGTGTGTGTGTGTGTGTGTGTGTGTGTGTATTTTCTAGTGAGGGTTTTAGGGCACTTATTAGGCATCTAGTTAGGCACCTATTATTATTTCTTTTATTAGTATTTTCAATTTTTAATTTAACTTATATAAATATATCAAGTATGCATATGTATTGGATAATGAAAATAGTAATTTTTTTTTTTTTTTTTTTTTTTTTTTTTTTTTTTTTTGGTTTTTCGAGACAGGGTTTCTCTGTGTAGCTTTGCGCCTTTCCTGGAACTCACTTGGTAGCCCAGGCTGGCCTCGAACTCACAAAGATCCGCCTGCCTCTGCCTCCCGAGTGCTGGGATTAAAGGCGTGCGCCACCACCGCCCGGCTGAAAATAGTAATTTTTAAATGGCAGAATAAAACATGGTCTAGTGGAAACTTTAGCCAAGAATGCCTTGAGTATCACTGAATTGAAACTTACCAAAAGTTTTGCACCAGGAAACTCAACAGAATTTGCTCATGCTACTTTAGCTACAAAGAAGGTGGTCACCATTGCTTGGAAAAATGAAAGAAAAGGAAGAGAAACTTAATCTTCACTCATGAAGGAAGAAGATTAATTGAATGTCAAGTCTGGGGTTATTACTAAGTGTGATGTTAATGATAGCTATTCATTAGTGATTGTGTTAAGTGTTTTTCTGTGGAAGACGAACTTGGGAGAGTAATTCAATCACTGTCAATCCTCCCAATATGGCTATATTGAATAAATTATTTTTCTGCTTTTCATGATTAGTTAGGCTCTGTTAAGTGGCTTATTTAGAACAAACAGCTGGGTCTGGCTGGCTGAAGCATGGGCTATAATCAACCACTCTACAACCAACAACTAACTCTACAAACAATATGAAAATCTGAAAAGAATAAAAAGCCATATTTTTGGTGTGAGTGCCCACAGCAAGTTATTTCTAGATTGAGATTAAAGTAGAAAGTTCCTAACAGCTTCTAGAGTCACTTCTTCCCTGAAAAGTTTTCTATCATTACAGTTCAGCTGCATTTTAATTTGTACTTGACTAAACATGGAAACATTTATTTGGATTTTGTTTTAAAACACCAGAATGTCTGACTATTGATAAGTATACCAATCACCTTACAGCAAAAAAACATCCTGTTTTACAGTACAGAGAAGTTATTACAGAGATCCAAGAACAAGTACCCAGTCTCAAACAATATCTCTAGTTAATTTTTCTAAGGCTCATAGAACATCATGGAAGAAGAGGCATAAAAATTATAAGAGTGAGAGTATCAGGAAACTTCCTGCAAGATTTCATGATTTCTACACATAAAATGGAAGATGCTTTTATTAAATCTCACAGGTATATTTGCTTGAACAAGACCTGTGCTATGACACTAATAGTGACACTAATAGTAGACATCCCATCATAGAAGGAAAAATTCCACAAGGCCTAACATATAGATGAAAATCTATGGGGGATCAATCACTGCTAAGAGAACATGGGTGAATTTTCACTATGGAAAAGACTCTGAATATAATAAACACAAGTACATAGGAGCAAAGTGGACTCAGTAAACTGTGTTTTGTGGGAATTAGTATTACCTGTGAGATACAGTTTGAGTTTTTGTAACAATACTAATTATTGAAGAAGTGGTCCATGAATATTAGAAGGAGAAATAAAGGACATAACTGATGTAATCAGTCACATGGACTTCATCAATATGTACAGAACATTCCACACTAACAAAGAAGAATATACCTTCTTCTCAGCACCACATGGAATTTTCTCTCAAATCAACCATATACTAGGTCACAAAGCAATCTCAACTGATACCAAAAAAAAAAAATGGAATAACCTCCTGTGTTCTGATAGAACACCATGGCTTAAAATTAGATTTCAACAAATATAAAAATCACAGAAAGCCTACAATTTCATGGAAACTGAATAATGCTAAACTGAATCACCAGTGGGTCAAGGAATAAATAAAGAAAGAAATTAAAGACTATCTAGATTTCAATGAAAATGAATGTTCTACATCTGCAAACTTATGGAACGCTATGAAAGCAGTGCTAAGAACAAAATTCATAGCACTAAATGCACGCGTAAAGAAGTTGGAGAAATCTCACACTAGTGACATAACAGCCCATCTGAAAATTTTAGAAGAAGCAAAGTCACCCAGGAGGAATAGAAGCCAGAAAATAATCAAATTGAGAGCTGAAATAAATAAAATAGAAACAAAGAGAACAATACAAAAAAATCAATGGAGCAAAGAGTTGGTTCTTGGAGAAAATGAAAGACAAGCTGTTATTCAGATGAAAAAAAGGCAAAGAAAGAGAGAGAGAGAGAGAGAGAGAGAGAGAGAGAGAGAGAGCATCCAAATTAGCATAATCAGAAATGAAAAAGAAGACATAACAACTTTCAATGATGAAAACCAGAGAATCATCAGGTAATACTTCACAAAACTAGAAAATCTAAATGATATTTTTCCTTTTATTTTATTTTACAATACCATTCAGTTCCACATATCAGCCACGGATTCCCTTGTTCTCCCCCCCCCCCCCCCGCCTCCCTCCCCTCCCCCCCCAGCCCACTCCCCATTCCCACCTCCTCCAGGGCAAAGACTCTTCTGAGGACTGAGATCAACCTGGTAGACTCAGTCCAGGCAGGTCCAGTCCCCTCCTCCCAGACTGAGCCAAGCGTCCCTGCATAAGCCCCAGATTTCAAACAGCCATACTCATGCAATGAGCACAGGACATGGTACCACTGCCTAGATGCCTCCCAAACAGATTAAGCCAATCAACTGTCTCACCTATTCAGAGGGCCTGATCCTGTTGGGGGCCCCTCAGCCTTTGGTTCATAGTTCATGTGTTTCCATTTGTTTGGAAATTTGTCCCTGTGCTTTATCCAACATTGGTCTCAACAATTCTCACTCATATAAACCCTGCTCTTTCTTGCTAATTGGACACCCAGGGCTCCACCCAGTGCCTAGCCATAGATCTCTGCATCCAGATTCCTCAGTCCTTGGATGGGGTTTCTGGCACAACTAGTAGGGTGTTTGGCCATCCTATCACCAGAGTAGGTCAGTTCTAGCTGTTTCTCGACCATTGCCAGCAGTCTATTGTGGGGGTATCTTTGTAGATTTTTGTGGCCCTCTCTAGCCCTAAATAAAATGGTCAATTTTCTGGATAGATACCATATACCTATGCTAAATAAAGACTAGATAAACTATTTAAATAGACCAATAACCACAAAGGAAACAAAGAGTACAATACAAATACAGTCATTAAAAGTCTCCCAACCAAAAAAAGCCCAGGAACAGATAGTTTCAACAGAGAATTGTATCAGATCTTCAAAGAGGAGTTAATACCAATACCCTTTAACTTGTTCCAAACAATAGAAACAGAAGGAATGTTACCAAATTCCTTCTATTAGGCTACAGTTACTTTGATTCCCAAGGCAAACAACAATGCAGTAAAGAAAGAGAATTACAGACCACTCTCCATCATAAACATTGATGCAAAAATACTCAATAAAATATTGGAAAACCCACTCCAAGCACACATCAAAACAATTATCCACCATGATCAAGTAGGCTTCATCCCATAGATACAAGGATGGTTCAACATACAAAAGTCTGTCAATGTAATATACGATATAAAAAACTGAAAGAGCCGGGCAGTGGTGGCACATGCCTTTAATCCCAGCACTTGGGAGGCAGAGCCAGGTGGATCTCTGTGAGTTTGAGGCCAGCCTTGTCTACAAAGCAAGTTCCAGGAAAGGTGCAAAGCTACACAGAGAAACCCTGTTTTGAAAGCAAACAAACAAACAAAAAACCAAAAAAACAAACAAACAAAACAAACAAAAAACCTGAAAAAAAACACATAATCATTCCATTAGATGCTTACAAGTCCTTTGACAAAATTCAACACCCCTTCATGATAAAGGTTTTGGAGAGATCAGGAATACAGGGAACATAACTAAACATAATAAAGGCAATTTACAGCAGGCCAACAGCAGCCATCATAGTAAATGGAGAGAAAATCATAGCAATTCCACTAAAATCAGGAACAAGACAAGGCTGTCCACTCTTGCCATACAGATTCAACATTGTACTTGAAGTTCTAGCTAGAGCAATAAGACAACAAAAGGAGATCAAGAGGATACAAATTGTAAAGGAAGAAGTAAAATTTTAACTATTTGCAGATGACATGATAATATATATAAGTGACCCCAAAAATTTGACCATGGAAGTCTTATTCCTGATACACACCTTCAGTAATATGGCAGGATACAAGATTAATTCAAAAAAATTAGTAGCACTCCCATATACAAATGACAAATGAGCTGAGAAAGAAATCAGAGAAACATCACCATTTACAATAGCCACAAATAATATGAAATACCTTGGGGTAACTCTAACTAAGCAACTGAAGGACCTGTATGACAAGAACTTTAAGTCCCTGAAAAAAAGAAATTGAAGAAGATATCAGAAAATGGAAAGATCTCACATGTTCATGATAGGTAGGATTAATATAGTAAAAATGATAATCTTACCAAAAGCAACCTACAAACTCAGTGCAACCCCCATGAAAATCCCAACACAGTTGCTCACAGACCTGGAAAGAACAATATTCAACTTCATATGGAAAAACAAAAAAACCAGGGTAGCCAAAAGAATCCTGTACAATAAAACAACTTCTGGAGGCATCACAATCCCTGACTTCAAGCTCTACTTTAGAGCTACAGTAATAAAAACAGCTTGGTACTGGCTTAAAAACCAACATGTGGACCATTGGAAACAAACTGAAGTCCCTGACATTAATCCACACACCTATGAACATATGACTGTTGACAAAGTAGCCAAAACTACATAATGGAAAAAACAAAGCATCTTCAACAAATGGTGCTGGCATAACTGAATGTCAACATATAGAAGATTGCAAATATATCCATATCTATCAACATGAACAAAGTTTAAGTCCAAGTGGACCAAGTACCTCAACATAATACCAGTTAGTCTGAACCTGATAGAAGAGAAATTTAGAAGTAGTCTTGAATGCATTGGCACCAGAGATAACTTCCTAAATATAACACCAAAAGCACAGACACTGAGAGAAACAATTAATAAATGGGACCTCTTGAAACTGAGAAGCTTTTGTAGGGTAAAGGACCTCTGCATGGTGAGACAGTTGTGTATCTTGATCTTCTTGGGATGGCCTCTGGAGATAGGATCAGAATCCATCCCTGGTGCATGTGCAGACTTTGTGGAGCCCAAAACCTATGATGGAACACCTTGTGAAGCCTTGAGACAGGGGAAAGGGCTTGGACTTTCTTCTACTTGATGGGTGTCCTCATGGAAGGCATTGCTGGGTGGGGATGGGAGTGGTTTAAGAGTGGACGGCTCAGGGGTAAGAGGAGGGAAGAGGGGGATCTTTGGTGTGTCAAATGACTGAATAAATTTCTTATTAATAAATTATAAAAAAACAGATCATATATTTTCAACATATATTGGCACAGGATATACATTACCATTCCAAAACATAGGGAATGGAGCATAGTGAGCAAATACAGGCCCCAAGCAAAACTGAAACCCAGCTAGGCAAATTCAAAAGTGCATCTCCATGTCAAAACACTCCTCATATCTTCCACTACTTCCAGCTCTGTTGACTGCATTATATATCTTTATCTCAGGCTGTTTCCACTCCCTGTTTGTGGCTTTCTTTAGCATGTATTCCAGAGCTCTAGCATCTCCTACATTTCAAGTACTCCAAGGCAATCCAGGCTTCAACTTCATAGCTTCATGCAATGGCCTTTGTAGGCCTCCATTCAGGGATACCCTTGACACATGTCTGACTTCAATGGCTTTCCTGA
The DNA here is from genome assembly GCF_049852395.1 of Peromyscus maniculatus bairdii. Classification (NCBI taxonomy): domain Eukaryota; kingdom Metazoa; phylum Chordata; class Mammalia; order Rodentia; family Cricetidae; genus Peromyscus; species Peromyscus maniculatus. Next base: position 71,608,118 of record NC_134852.1, on the reverse strand, counting down.
AAGACGTGGGGACAAATTCTATAGCCCCAGTCTTCTATCTTTCACTCCAGAACCATGTGGCTGAAACTGCCAAGTTCTGCTGCTTACTAGGGTTGGAAAATTGTCCCTTGTACAATTAAATCATCACCAACTTCCTGTACTTCACTGCCAAAGCTGGCTGTCCTGAAATTGGATCTCAATAGCAATCTGGTCTCAAACTCAGAGACCAGCTAACTTCTGTCTTTCAAATACTAGGACTAAAGTGCACCAGCATACTTTGCTCAAATCTTTTCACAAGCTGGAAACTTAGCTGGGTTGGATATTTCCTTGAGGTAACCACTCCTTTTATTCCATTTTTAAATCTTTTCATCTACTTGAACACAGGTCTTAGTTCCATTCCTCTTCCTGGTGCTCTTTTTCCCCTCAAATTTTTCATTTTGTATTTATCCTTGCTCAGCTTGCTCCTTACATTATAAGTCTTTGTGGGTGTTAACACCAGTAACTTCACAACAGAGTTCTATACTAACCTGTTTTGAGATTTCATTTGCCAATAGAATTAATCCAAATATCTTCTTTTTAGCTTTAGGCAGACTCCTTGGACAGAAAATTGCAGATACCTTCCTAACCAAAATACCACTAAAAGTTCTCTAGGCAACATACTATTTTTTTTCCTCTCTGAAACCTCTTGGTTAAGTCCCCAACAGTTCAAAATCCTCACCACCATTTTCTTCCATGCTTCTATTAGCTTGCCCCACTAAGTATTACTTAATGAATACCACTGCTTTTCTAAACCAATGTAATAAAGTCCAAATTCATTCAAATCAAAGCATGATTAGACCTATTACAGCAATACCTCAGTCCCTGTATCCAACTTCTGTCTTAGTTGGGGTTTCTCTTGCTGTGAAGAGATACCATAATCATTATAACTTATATAAAGGAAAGCATTTAATTTGGTTACAGTTTCAGAGGTTTAGTCCACTACCATCTTGGTGTGACATGGCTACATGCAGGCAGATATGATGTTGCAGGAGCTGAGAGTGGAGAAGGAGATGCATCTTCAACAAAAGGCAAAGGGAAAGGGGGTTAGTGTCAAACTCAGTAAAACTTGAGCAAAGGAGACCTCAAAGATTGCCCCCCAGTGACACATTTCCTCCACCAATGCCATACCTACTCTATTCAAAGGCATCCCTCATAAAAGCACAACACCTGTTGAGCTTATGAGGTCCAATTATATTCAAACTACCACAGAAAGCAACCTCAAAGTTGCCTAGATTTTATTACTCCCTGAAACCATAATATTTTAAATATAAAACCATTTTATATTTATATAAAATATATAAAATTTATATAAAATAAATAAAAATATAAAAATAATTAAATATAAAAACATAACCATGTCCAAGCATATGATTTTCCCTATAAATTTTTATCTTGTGAATCCCCAGACACTGGCAAAATCATTAACACTATTACCGTTATTCATGATTGATGACAAGAACTTAATGGTAAAACCCTATTTTGGAATAAAACACACATTACATGGAGGCCCCTTGGAAATCAAGCTAGAATCAATCTGAAAGCTTCCACTGTTGTGGATAGTGTTTGTAGTTCCAGCAGTTGCTAAGCATGCTGCTACAATAGAAATTTCAACACCTTACCAAGATATGCCACATTACTGCATAAAATAATACTGACCAACCAAAAAAGACAAGTCCATTGATTCCACAGTGGCATGGCTGTTTAAGACTAGGATAATTTTTTAAGGAATATAGTTCAAAGGACATTATGAGAAAAAGAATCTCCAAAGATGCAAAGGATTTCATTTTGGTAGGACAATCAACAGCTTGGTATGCAGTTGAAGTGAGTACATTGTGCATTATTATATAGCTATAAGCCTATGTGGGGCAAGGAGTAGAATATGGTGGTTTCAGTAAGAATGTTTCCCATAGGCTCACATATGTTAATGCTTAGTCACCATGAAATGGCACTATTTGAAAGGATTGAGATTAAGAGCTATGGCCTTATTGGTGAAGTTGTGGCCTTCTTAAAGAAACTGTGTTGTTAGTGGCAGCTTCTGAGATCTCAAAAGCCCATATCAGTTCTTGCTGTCTTTCTGTGCTGGTGGAAGAGATTATACCTCTAATTTTTTTTACTATTATTAAGAAATTTTCTGTTCACTTTACATACCAACCACAGATTTGCCATCTTTCCTCATCCTACCTGCTAGACTTCATCCCCAACCCACCCCCAACCACACATTTTCCAAGTCAAGGTCTCCAATGGGGAGTCAGGAGAGCCTGGCACATTCAGATGAAGCAGGCCCATGCTCCTTGCCATTTCAGCAAGGCTGTGCAAGGTGTCACACTCTAGGTACTGGGCTCCAAGAAGCATGCCAATGCACCAGGGATGGATCCTGATGCTCCTGCCTGCCTCCCACCCCTGAAAAAGTTCCAGCTAAACAACCATTTCCCATATCTAGTGGGCCTAACCTAATCCTTTGGGGCTCCAAGCTATTAGTCCACATTTATGGGGTTCTACTAGTGTGGTCAGTCATGTCTGCACATTGTCCCATCATGTTTATGATGTCTGCTGCACAAAGACTCCCTCCTTTCTCTCAGTGAATGGATTCCTGGAGATCAACCTGGCACCTGGTAGTGGATCTCCACATCTGCCTCCATCAGTGACAGGATGAAGGCCTTATGATGACAGTTAGGGTATTCACTAGTCTAGTCATAAGAGAAGATCAGTCCACGCACCCTCACATGCCAGTAGTGCAAGGTGGGATCATCCTTGTAGATTCCTAAGAGCTTTCCCAGCACCCTGCCTCTTCCTATTCCCATGATGCCTACATTTATTATAGTATCTCTTTCCTTGCTTTCCCTCTCTGTCCTTGTTCCAGCTCCACCCTCTCATTTCCTTATGTTATGCCCCTTCTTTGTCCTCCATTAACCCACACACACTTCTGGCTTGCACATGTAGTTCTCATTTATTTGTCCTTTGCTGGGATATTTATGTGTCCCTTTTAGGGTCCTCCCTGTTAGCTAGCTTCTCTGGAGCTGTGGGTTGTAGTCTGGTTATCCTTTGCCTTAAATCTAGTATCAACTTACGAATGAGTACATACCATGTTTGTCTTTCTGAGTCTGGGTTACCTAACTCAGCATGGTATTTTCTAGTTCCATTCACGTGCCTACAAATTTCATGACATCATTGTTTTTAGGGGGGATTATTTTTTAATTTAATTTAATTTTATTTTACAATATAATTTAGTTCTACATATCGGCCACCTATTCCCTTGTTCTCCCCCATCCCATGCCCTCCCCTTCCCTCCAGCCCACTCCCATTCCCACCTCATCCAGGGCAAAGCTTCCAAAGAGGACTGAGATCAACCTGGAAGACTCAGTCCAGGCAGGTCTAGTCCCCTCCTCCCAGGCTGAGCAAAGCCTCCCTGTATAAGCCCCAGGTTTCAAACAGCCAACTCATGCACTGAGCACAGGACACGGTTCCATTGCCTGGATGCCTCCCAAACAGATCAAGCCAATCAACTGTCTCACCTATTCAGAGGGCCTGATCTAGTTGGGGCCCCCTCAGCAATTGGTTCATGATTCATGTGTTTCCATTTGTTTGGAAATTTGTCCCTGTGCTTTATCCAACATTAGTCTCAACAATTCTCACTCATATAAACCCTGCTCTTTCTTGCTAATTGGACTCCCAGGGCTCCACCCAGTGCCTAGCCATGGATCTCTGCATCCAGTTTCCTCAGTCATTGGATGGGGTTTCTAGCATGACAATTAGGGTGTTTGGCCATCCTATCACCAGAGTAGGTCAGTTCGGGCTGTATCTTGATTATTGTCAGGATTCTATTGTTGGTGTATATTTGTGGATTTCTGTGGGCCTCTCTAGCACTTTGCTTCTTCCTATTCTTATGTGGTCTTCATTTACCATGGTCTCCTATTCCTTGTTATCCCTCTCTGTTCTTGATTCAGCTGGGATCTCCTGCTCTCCCAAGCTCTCTTTCCCTCGACCCTTGCCCTACATGACCCCCACTCAAGTCCAGGCTGTTCATGTAGAGCTCATCCATTTCTCCTTCATTGGGGGATCCCTGTGTCTTTCTTGGGGTCCTGTTTTCCAGGTAACCTCTCTGGTGATGTGAATAGCAGTCCAGTCATCCTTGTTCCACATTAGTATTCTCCTATGAGTGAGTACATACCATGTTTGTTTTTCTGAGTCTGGATTACCTCACTCAGGATGATTTTTTTTCTAGATCCATACATTTGCCTGCAAACCTCATGATGTCATTGATTTTCTCTGCTGAGTAGTATTCCATTGTGTATATGTGCCACAATTTATTTATCCATTCTTCAGTTGAAGTTCATCTAGGTTGTTTCCAGGTTCTGGCTATTACAAACAATGCTGATATGAACATAGCTGAGCAAGTGCCCTTGTGATATGATTGAGCATTACTTGGGTATATTCCCAAGAGTGGTATAACTGGATCTTGGGGGAGACTGATTCCCAATTTTCTAAGAAAGCACCATATTGATTTCCAAAGTGGTTGTACAAGCTTGCATTCCCACCAGCAGTGGAGGGGAGTTCCCCTAGAACCACATCCTTTCCAGGATAAGATGTCTTCAATGTTTTTGATCTTAGGCATTCTGACAGTAGTACAGTGGTATCTCAGAGTTGTTTTGATTTGCATTTACCTGATAATTAGGGATGTTGAGCAATTCCTTAAATGTCTTTCAGCCATTTGAGCTTCCTCTGTTGAGAATTCTCTATTTAGTACTATAGCCCATTTCTTAATTGGACTGTGGGGCATTTTGATGTCTAAATTCTTGAGTTCCTCTGGACCAAAGGTGAATATCTGGGTCCATCCCAGACCCCATCCCTGGGCTCCAGCCACCCCTGGGAACACCTGCCCAACTTGGCCCCAGGTTTGGGCCACCAGGCAGGTCCCCTTCTAGCCCCACCGGGAAGGATTCCCTTGTCCAAGCCCCTGGCAGCCCCTGCAATCTCCAAGCCCTGCCCCCACGCCCTCCTGCCCGAGACCCCAGCCACTTCCTGAGACTTAGAGAAGGGCCCCAACTCCCATCCTGCCCCCAACTTCCCTTCTGGAACAGAGGTGAGTATCTGAGCCCATCCCTGGGCACCAGCCACTTCTGGGAACACCTGCCCAACTTGGCCCCAAGTTCTGGCCAACGGGCAAGTCCCCTTCTAGCCCCACCGGGGAGGATCCCCTTGTCCAAGGCCCCAGCAGCCCCTGCAATATCCACGCCCTGCACCCATGCCCTTCTGCCTGAGACCCCAGCCAATTCCTGAGACTTAGAGTCTGGGCCCCAGCTCCCATCCTGCTTCCTACTTCCCTTCTGGACCAGAGAGGGCTCCCATCCTGCCCTGGACTTCCCTTCTGGAGGAGAGTGCACATCCTGCCCTGGACTTCCCTTCAGAATAAGAGCTCCCATCCTACCACTGACTTCCTGTCTGGACAAAAGCTCCCATCCTGCCCCAGTTTCCCATCCAAATAGGAGCTTTCATCCTGCCCAGGAGTTCCAATTTGGACAAGGGAGCTCCCATCTGGAAAAGAGAGAGAGAATTCCAGAATCTGTCAGCTATGTCTGAAACAAGTGCACTGATAAGGCCAAGAACGAACCATAAGGAGATGGGCAGATGTCAAGGCAGAAGTACATACAACAAAATGAAGAGCAATACAGCATCACCAGTACATAGCCCACCTCCAAAATCTAGATCTGAACATTAAAAATTGGAAGAAGCAGAAGAAAACAGCCTTATGATAAACATCATGAAGAAGTTAGAGGCTTGTATAGAGGAAAATACAAAAAAATGAAATGGGAAGAATGCTGTAAACAACTAGAGGAAAGGGCAAACAATTTAGAAGAAAACAATAAAGTCCTGGAAGAAAACAATAAAGTACTGAAATAAAATCATGAAAAAGCAATGAAACAAATAAAGGAAACAGTCCAATACCTGAAAAGGGAAATACAAAAAATGAAAAAGACACAAACAGAGGGAATGCTGGAAATAGAAAATCTGAGTAAAAGATCGGGAATTTTTTTTAAATTTTTTAGTAAATTTATTTTACAACATCATTCAGTTCCACATAATAGCCACAGATTCCCCTGTTCTCCCACTCTCGCCCCCCTCCCCCTCCCCCCACACCACCCCCCATTCCCACCTCTTCCAGATCAAGGTCTCCCCTGAGGACCGAGATCGACCTGGTAGACTCAGTCCAGCCAGGTCCAGTCCCCCACTCCCAGACCGAGCCAAGCGTCCCTGCATAGGTCCCAGGAATCAAACAGCCAACTCAAGCAATGAGCCCAGAACCTGGCACCAACACACAGCTGCCTCCCAAACAGATCAAGACAAATGACTGTCTCACCCGATCAGGGGGCCTGATCCAGTTGGGGGCCCCTCAACCTTTGGTTCATAGATCCTGTGCTTCCATTCATTTGGTTCTTTGTCCCTGTGCTTTATCCAACCTTGGCTTCAACAATTCTCACTCATATAAACCCTCTTCTTTCTCACTAATTAGACTCCCAGTGCTCTACCAGGGGCCCAGCCGTGGATGTCTGCATCCAGATTCCTCAGAGCTTCCTTGGATGGGGTTTATGGCACAACTAACAGGGTGTCTGGCCATCCCATCACCAGAGTGGGTCAGTTCCTGCCGTCTCTCGACCATTGCCAGCAGTCTTTTGTGGGGGTATATTTGTGGATCTCCATGGGCCTCCCTAGCTCTCTGCTTCCTCCCCTTCTCATGTGGTCTTCATTTACCATGGTCTCCTATTCCTTGTTCTCCCTCTCTTTTCTTGATCCAGCTAGGATCTCCCACTCTCTTTCCCTTGACCGTTGCCCTTCATTGTTCCCACTCATGACCAGGCTGTTCATGTAGATCTCATCCATTTCTCCGTGTATTTTTTGGGGTGTCGTTTTGCAGGTAGCCTCACTGGTCATGTGAGTAGCAGTCCAGTCATCCTTGATCCACATCTAGCATCTTCCTATGAGTGAGTATATACCATATTTGTCTTTCTGAGTCTGGGTCACCTCACTCAGGATCATTTTTTTCTAGATAGATCCATTTGTCTGCAAACCATATGATGTCATTGTTTTTCTCTGCTGAGTAGTATTCCATTGTGTATATGTGCCACAATTTATTTATCCATTCTTCAGTTGAAGGGCATCTAGGTTGTTTCCAGGTTTTGGCTATTACAAACAATGCTGATATGAACATAGCTGAGCAAGTGCTCTTGTGGTATGATTGAGCATTTCTTGGGTATATGCCCAAAAGTGGTATAGCTGGATCTTGGGGGAGATTGATTCCCAATTTTCTAAGAAAGCGCCATATTGATTTCCAAAGTAGTTGTACAAGCTTGCATTCCCACCAGCAGTGGAGGAGAGTTCCCCTAGTTCCACAACCTCTCCAGCATAAAGTGTCTTCAGTGTTTTTGATCTTAGCCACTCTGACAGGCGTAAGGTGGTATCTCAGAGTTGTTTTGATTTGCATTTCCCTGATGATTAGGGATGTTGAACAATTCCTTAGATGTCTTTCAGCCATTTGGGTTTCCTCTGTTGAGAATTCTCTGTTTAGTTCTAAAGCCGATTTCTCAATTGGACTGTTGGTCGTTTTGATGTCTAATTTCTTGAGTTCCTTATATATTCTGGATATCAGTCCTCTGTCACCTGTGGGGTTGGTGAAGATCTTTTCCCATTCTGTAGGCTGTCGCTTTGCCTTGTTGACCGTTTCCTTTGCTCTACAAAAGCTTCTCAGTTTCAAGAGGTCCCATTTATTGATTGTTTGTCTCAGTGTCTGCGCTACTGGTGTTATATTTAGGAAGTGATCTCCTATGCCAATGCGTTCAAGACTACTTCCTACTTTCTCTTCTAGTAGGTTTAGAGTAGCTGGATTTATGTTGAGGTCTTTGATCCACTTGGACTTAAGTTTTGTGCATGGTGACAGATATGGATCTATTTGCAGCCTTCTACACGTTGATATCCAGTTATGCCAGCACCATTTGTTGAAGATGCTTTCTTTTTTCCATTGTACACTTTTTGCTTCTTTGTCAAAAATTATTTGTCCATAGGTGTGTGGGTTAATGTCAGGGTCTTCAATTCGATTCCATTGGTCCACATGTCGGTTTTTATGCCATACCAAGCTGTTTTTATTACTGTAGCTCTAGAGTAGAGCTTGAAGTCAGGGATTGTGATGCCTCCAGAAGTTGTTTTATTGTACAGGTTTCTTTTAGCTATCCTGGGTTTTTTGTTTTTCCATATGAATTTGAGTATTATTCTTTCCAGGTCTGTGAAGAATTGTGTTGGTATTTTGATGGGGATTGCATTGAATCTGTAGATTGCTTTTGGTAAGATTGCCATTTTTACTGTGTTAACCGTGCCTATCCATGAGCATGGGAGATCTTTCCATTTTCTGATATTTTCTTCAATTTCTTTTTTCAGGGACTTAAAGTTCTTGTCATATAGGTCCTTCACTTGCTTGGTTAGTGTTACCCCAAGGTATTTTATGTCATTTTTGGCTATTGTAAAGGGTGATGTATCTATAATTGTCTTCTCAGCTTCTTTGTCCATTGTATATAGGAGGGCTACTGATTTTTTTGAGTTGATCTTGTATCCTGCTATGTTGCTGAAGGTGTTTATAAGCTTTATCAATTCCTGGGTGGAATCTTTGGGGTCACTCAAGTATACTATCATGTCATCTGCAAATAGGGAAAGCTTGACTTCTTCCTTTCCAATTTGTATCCCCTTAATCTCCTTATGTTGTCTTATGGCTCTGGCTAGAACTTCAAGTACTATATTGAATAAGTATGGGGAAAGTGGACAGCCTTGCCTCGTTCCTGATTTTAGTGGAATTGCTTTGAGTTTCTCTCCATTGAATTTGATGTTGGCTGTTGGTTTGCTATATATTGCCTTTATTATGTTTAGGTATGTTCCCCGTATTCCTGATCACTCCAAGACTTTTATCATGAAGGGGTGTTGGATTTTGTCAAATGCCTTTTCTGCATCTAGTGAGATGATCATGTGGTTTTTTTCTTTGAGTTTGTTTATATGGTGTATTACGTTGATGGACTTTCGTATGTTGAACCACCCTTGCATCCCTGGGATGAAGCCTACTTGATCATGGTGGATAATTGTTCTGATGTGTTCTTGGAGTCTGTTTGCCAGTATTTTATTGAGTATTTTTGCATCAATGTTCATGAGGGAGATCGGTCTGTAGTTCTCTTTCTTTGTTGTATCCTTGTTTGGTTTAGGAATATGGGTAATTGTAGCCTCATAGAAGGAGTTTGGTAATGTTCCTTCTGTTTCTATTATGTGGAACAATTTAGAGAGTATTGGTATTAACTCTTCTTTGAAGATCTGGTAGAATTATGCGCTGAAACCATCTGGTCCTGGGCTTTTTTTGGTTGGGAGACTTTTAATGAATGTTTCTATTTCCTTAGGGGTTATTGCGCTATTTAAATAGTTTATCTGGCCTTGATTTAACTTAGGTATGTGGTACTTATCCAGAAAAATGTCCATTTCTTGTAGGTTTTCCAGTTTTGTGGAGTAGAGGTTTTTGAAATATGACCTTATAATTCTCTGGATTTCCTCAATGTCTGTTGTTATGTCCCCCTTTTCATTTCTGATTTTGTTGATTTGGATTCTCTCTCCCTGTCTTTTGGTTAGTTTGGATAAGAGCTTGTCTATCTTGTTGATTTTCGCAAAGAACCAACTCTTTGTTTCATTAATTTTTTGTATTATTCTCTTAGTTTCTAATATATTAATTTCACCTCTCACTTTGATAATTTCCTGGCGTCTATTCTTCCTGGGAGACCTTGCTTCTTCTTGTTCTAGAGCTTTCAGGTGTGCTGTTAAGTCACTAGTGTGAGATTTCTCCAACTTCTTTATGTGGGCATTTAGTGCTATGAATTTCCCTCTCAGAACTGCTTTCATAGTGTCCAATAAGTTTGGATATGTGGTGTCTTCATTTTCATTGATTTCTAGGAAGTCTTTAATTTCTTTCTTTATTTCTTCCTTAACCCATTGGTGATTCAGTTGAACATTATTCAGTTTCCATGAGATTGTAGGTTTTCTGTAGTTTTTGTTGATGTTGAAATCTAACTTTAAACCATGGTGGTCTGACAGAACACAGGAGGTTATTCTAATTGTTTTGTATCTGTTGAGATTTGCTTTGTGGCCAAGTATGTGGTCAATTTTAGAGAAATTCCATGGGGTGCTGAGAAGAATGTATATTCTTTCTTGTTAGGATGGAATGTTCTGTAGATATCTATTAGGTCCAATCGGGTCATGACATCAATTAAGTTCTTTATTTCTCTGTTAAGTTTCCACTTGGGAGATCTGTCCATTGGTGAAAGTGGGGTGTTGAGATCTCCCACTATTAATGTGTGGGGTTTTATATGTGGTTTAAGCTTTAGTAATGTTTCTTTTACATATGTGGGTGCCCTTGTGTTTGGGGCATAAATGTTGAGAATTGAAACTTCATCTTGGTGGATCCTTCCTGTGATGAGTATGTAATGCCCTCTTGATCTCTTTTGACTGATTTTAGTTTGAAGTCTATTTTGTTGGATATAAGGATGGCTACCCCTGCTTGTTTCTTAGGACCATTTGATTGGAAAGTCTTTTTCCCAGCCTTTTATTCTTAGGTAGTGTCTGTCTTTGAATTTGAGATGTGTTTCTTGTATGCAGCAGAAAGTTGGGTTCTGCTTTCGTATCCATCCTGTAAGACTATGTCTTTTTATAGGTGAATTAAGTCCGTTGATGTTAAGGGATATTAATGACCAGTGATTGTTCATCCCTGTTATTTTTGGTGGTAGTGTGTGTGTACTTCCCTTCTTTGGGGTTTACTGTTGTGGCTTTATCTATTGCCTGTGTTTTAGACTGTGTATCTGACTTCCTTTGGTTGGAATTTTCCTTCTAGTGCTTTCTGTAGGGCTGGGTTTGTGGATAGGTATTGTTTAAATCTGGCTTTGTCTTCGAATGTCTTGTTCCTTCCATCTATGATGATTGAAAGTTTTGCTGGGTATATTAGTCTGGGCTGACATCCATGGTCTCTTAGTGTCTGCATTACATCTGTCCAGGTCCTTCTGGCTTTCAAAGTCTCCATTGAGAAATCGGATGTTATTCTGATGGGTTTGCCTTTATAGGTCACTTCGCCTTTTTCCTTGGCTGCTCTTAATATTCTTTCTTTATTCTGTACATTTAGTTGTTTAATTATTATGTGTCGAGGGGACTTTTTTGGGGGGTCTAGTCTGTTTGGTGTTCTATAGGCTTCCTGTATCTTCATAGGCATTTCCTTCTTTAAGTTGGGAAAGTTTTCTTCTACAATTTTGTTGAATATATTTTCTGTGCCTTTGAGTTGGTATTCTTCACCTTCTTCTATCCCTATAATTCGTAGGTTTGGTCTTTTCATGGTATCCCAGATTTCTTGGACATTCTGGTTCATGACTTTGTTGGCTTTCGTGTTTCCTTCAACTGAAGAAACTATTTCTTCTACTGAATCTTCAATGCCAGAAATCCTCTCTTCCATCTCTTGCATTCTGTTGGTTATACTTGCATCTGAAGTTCCTGATCTTTTACTCAGGTTTTCTATTTCCAGCATTCCCTCTGTTTCTGTCTTCTTTATTTTTTCAATTTCCCTTTTCAGTTCTTGGATTGTTTCCTTTGTTTGTTTCATTGCTTTTTCATGATTTTCTTTCAATGCTTTATTGTTTTCTTCCAGGACTTTATTGTTTTCTTGGGGGGCTTTATTGTTTTCTTCTAATTTGTTTGCCCTTTCCTCTAGTTGTTTACAGCATTCTTCCAATTTTCTTGTCTTTTCCTCTACACAAGCCTCTACCTTCTTCATGAAGTTACTCATAAGGCTACTTTCTTCTGCTTCTTCCAAATTTTGGTGTTCAGGTCTAGATGTTGGAGGCGGGCTAGGTTCTGGTGATGCTGTATTGCTCTTCATTTTGTTGTATGTACTTCTGCCTTGACGTCTGCCCATCTCCTTGTGGTTCCTTCTTGGTCTTATCAGTGTACTTGTTTCAGAAAGAGCTGACAGATTCAGGAAGACTCTCTCTCTTGTCCAAAAGGCAGTTCTCTTGTCCAATTCTGTGGTCCAGAATGGAAGTCGGGGGCAGGCTCTCTGGTCCAGAAGGGAAGTCGGGGGCAGGCTGGGAGCTCTGGTCCAGAAGGGAAGTCGTGAGCACGCTGGGAGCTGGGGGCCGGTCTCTAAGTCTCCAAAGATCGGAAATTTAAGATGCAAGTATAACCAACAGATTGCAAGAGATGGAAGAGAGGATATCTGGCATTGAAGATACAGTAGAAGTAATAGATTCATCAGTCAAAGAAAACACTAAAGCCATCAAAGTCATGAACAAAAATGTCCAAAAAATTTGGGACACCATGAAAAGACCAAACCTACGAATTATAGGGATAGAAGAAGGTGAAGAATACCAACTCAAAGGCACAGAAAATATATTCAACAAAATCATAGAAGAAAACTTTCCCAACTTAAAGAAAGAAATGCCTATGAAGATACAAGAAGCCTATAGATCACCAAACAGAATAGACCCCCTCAAAAAAGACCCTTCGACACATAGTAATTAAACAACTAAATGTACAGAATAAAGAAAGAATATTAAGAGCACCAAAGGAAAAAGGCGAAGTGACCTATAAAGGCAAACCCATCAGAATAACATCCGATTTCTCAATGGAGACTTTGAAAGCCAGAAGGACCTGGACAGATATAATGCAGACACTAAGAAACAATGGATGTCAGCCCAGACTAATATACCCAGCAAAACTTTCAATCATCCTAGATGGAATGAACAAGACATTCCAAGACAAAGCCAGATTCAAACAATACTTATACATAAACCCACCCCTACAGAAAGCACTAGAAGGAAAATTTCAACCGAAGGAAGTCAGATACACAGTCTAAAACACAGGCAATAGATAAAGCCACAGCAATAAACCCAAAAGAAGAGAAGTACACACATGCTACCACCAAAAATAACAGGGATGAACAATTACTGGTCATTAATATCCCTTAATATCAATGGACTTAATTCACCTATAAAAAGACACAGGCTTAGAGAATGGATATGAAAGCAGGACCCATCTTTCTGCTGCATACAAGAAACACATCTCAAATTCAAAGACAGACACTACCTAAGAATAAAAGGCTGGGAAAAGACTTTCCAATCAAATGGTCTTAAGAAACAAGCGGGGGTAGCCATCCTGATATCCAACAAAATAGACTTTAAACTAAAATCAATCAAAAGGGATCAAGAAGGGCATTACATACTCATCACAGGAAGGATCCACCAAGATGAAGTTTCAATTCTCAACATTTATTCCCCAAACACAAGGGCACCCACATATGTAAAAGAAACATTACTAAAGCTTAAACCACATATAAAACCCCACACATTAATAGTAGGAGATATCAACACCCCACTTTCACCACTGGACAGATCTCCCAAATCAAAACTTAACAGAGAAATAAAGGACTTAACTGATGTCATGACCCAAATGGACCTAATAGATATCTACAGAACATTCCTTACTAACAAAAAAGAATATAACTTCTTCTCAGCACCCCATGGAACTTTATCTAAAATCAAAGACATACTTGGCCACAAAGCGAATCTCAACAGATAAAAAACAATTGGATTAACCTCCTGTGTGCTATCAGACCACCAGGATTTAAAGTTAGGTTTCAACAAAAACAAAAACTACAGAAAACCTACAATCTCATGGAAACTGAATAATGTTCAACTGAATCACCAATGGGTTAAGGAAGAAATAAAAAAAGAAATTAAAGACTTCCTAGAGATCAACGAAAATGAAGACACCACATACCCAAACTTATGGGACGCTATTAAAGCACTGCTAAAAGGGAAATTCATAACACTAAATGCCCACATAAAGAAGTTGGAGAAATCTCACACTAGTGACGTAACAGCACACCTGAAAGCTCTAGAACAAGAAGAAGCAAAGTCTCCCAGGAAGAATAGACGTGAGGAAATTATGAACGTGAGAGGTGAAAATAATAAAATAGAAACAAAGAGAATAATACAAAAAATTAAAAAACAAAGAGTTGGTTCTTTGAGAAAATCAACAAGATAGACAAGCCCTTATCCAAACTAATCAAAAGACACAGAGAGAGAATCCAAATCAACAAAATCAGAAATGAACAACAGACATTGAGGAAATCCAGAAAATTATCAGGTCATATTTCAAAAACCTCTACTCCACAAAACTGGAAAACATAAAAGAAATGGACAATTTTCTGGATAGGTACCACATACCTAAGTTAAATCAAGACCAGATAAACTACTTAAATAGTCCAATAACCCCTAAGGAAATAGAAACAGTCATTCAAAATCTCCCAACCAAAAAAAGCCCAGGATCAGATGGTTTCAGCACAGAATTCTACCAGATATTCAAAGAAGAGTTAATACCAATACTTTCTAAATTGTTCCACATAATAGAAACCAAGGGATATTACCAAACTCCTCATATGAGGCTACAATAACCCTGATTCCCAAACCAAACAAAGATACAGCAAAGAAAGAGAACTACAGACCGATTTCCCTCAAGAACATTGATTCAAAAATACTCAATAAAATACTGGCAAACAGACTCCAAGAACACATCAGAGCAATTATCCACCATGATCAATTAGGCTTCATCCCAGGGATGCAAGGGTGGTTCAACATACAAAAGTCCATCAATGTAATACACCATATAAACAAACAAAAAGAAAAAAAAACACATGATCATCTCAGTAGATGCAGAAAAGGCATTTGACAAAATCCAATACCCCTACATGATAAAAGTGTTGGAGCCATCAGGAATACAGGGAACATACCTAAACATAATAATGGCAATTTACAGCAAGCCAAGAGCCAACATCAAATTCAATGGAGAGAAACTCAAAGCAATTCCACTAAAATCAGGAACAAGACAAGGCTGTTACTCTGCCCATACTTATTCAATATAGCACTTGAAGTTCTAGCCAGAGCAATAAGACAACATAAGGGGATTAAGGGAATACAAATTGGAAAAGAAGTCAAGCTTTCCCTATTTGAAGATGACATGATAGTATACTTGAGTGACCCCAAAGATTCCACCCATGAACTGACAAAGCTTATAAACACCTTCAGCAACATAGCAGGATACAAAATCAACTAAAATTCAGTAGCCCTCCTATATACAATGGAAAAAGAAGCTGAGAAGGAAATCAGAGATAAATCACCCTTTACAGTAGCCACAAATGACATAAAATACCTTGGGGGTAACACTAACCAAGCAAGTGAAGGATCTGTATGACAAGAACTTTAAGTCCCTGAAAAAAGAAATGAAGAAGATGTAAGAAAATGGAAAGATCTCCCATGCTCATGTATAGGCAGGACCAACATAGTAAAAATGACAATTTTACCAAAAGCAATCTACAGATTCAATGCAATCCCCATCAAAATACCAACACAATTCTTCACAGACCTGGAAAGAATACTACTCAACTTCCTATGCAAAAACAAAAAACCCAGGATAGCCAAAATAATCCTGTACAATAAAACAACCTCTGGAGGCATCACAATCCCTGACTTCAACCTCTAATATAGAGCTACAGTAATAAAAAGAGCTTGGTATTAGCATAAAAAGCGACATGTGGACCAATGGAATCAAATTGAAAACCCTGTTATTAACCCACACACCTATGAACATATAATTTTTGACAAAGAAGCCAAAAGAGTACAATAGAAAAAAGAAAGCATCTTCAACAAATGGTGCTGGCATAACTGGATATCAACATGTAGAAGGCTGCAAATAGATCCATATCTGTCACCGTGCACAAAACTTAAGTCCAAGTGGATCAATGACCTCAACATAAATCTAGCTACTCTGAACCTGCTAGAGGAGAAAGTAGGAAGTAGTGTTGAATTCATTGGCACAGGAGATTACTTCCTAAATATAACACCAGTAGCACAGGCACTGAGACAAACAATCAATCAATGGGAACTCTTGAAACTGAGATGCTTTTGTAGAGCAAAGGATACAGGCAACAAGGCAAAGTGACAGTCTACACAATGGGAAAAGATCTTCACCAACCCCACATCTGACAGAGGACTGATATCCAGAATATGTAAGGAACTCAAGAAATTAGACATCAAAACGACCAACAGTCCAATTAAGAAATGGGCTATAGAACTAAACAGAGAATTCTCAACATAGGATACTCAAATGGCTGAAAGACATTTAAGGAATTGCTCAACATCCCTAGTCATCAAGGAAATGCAAATCAAAACAACTCTGAGATACCACCTTATGCCTGTCAGAATGGCTAAGATCAAAAACACTGAAGACACTTTATGCTAAAGAGGATGTGGAACTCGGGGAACTCTCCTCCACTGCTGGTGGGAATACAAGCTTGTACAACCACTTTGGAAATCAATATGGCACTCTCTTAGAAAATTGGGAATCAATCTGCCCCAAGATCCAGCTATACCACTCCTGGGCATATACCCAAGAAATGCTCAATCATACCACAAGAGCACTTACTCAGCTATGTTTATATCAGCATTGTTTATAATCACCAAGACCTGGAAACAACCTAGATGAACTTCAACTGAAGAATGGATAAATAAATTGTGGCCCATATACACAATGGAATACTACTCAGCAGAGAAAATCAATGACATCATGAGGTTTGCAGGCAAATGAATGGATCTAGAAAAAATAATCCTGAGTGAGGTAACCCAGACTCAGAAAGACAAATATGGTATATACTCACGCATAGGAGGATACTAGATGTGGAACAAGGATGACTGGACTGCTACTCACATCACCAGTGAGGCTACCTGGAAAACAGGACCCCAAGAAAGACACGGGGATCACCCAATGACGGAGAAATGGATGAGATCTAAATGAGCAGCCTGGACATGAGTAGGAGCAATGAATGGAGAGGGTCGAGGGAAAGAGCGGGAGACCCCAGCTGGATCAAGAACCGAGAGGGAGAACAAGGAATAGGAGACCATGGTAAATGAAGACCACATGAGAAAAGGAAGAAACAAAGTGCTAAAGAGGCCCACAGAAATCCACAAACATACCCCCACAAAAGACTGCTGGCAATGGCTGAGAGACAGCCGGGACTGACCTATTCTGGTGATGGGATGGCCAAACACCCTTCTAGTTGTGCCAGAAACCCCATCCATGTCCTGAGGAACCTGGATGCAGAGATCCACAGCTAGGCACTGGGTGGAGTGCTGGGAGTCTAATTACCTAGAAAGAGGAGGGATTTTATGAGTGAGAATTGTTGAAACCAAGGTTGGATAAAGCACAGGGACAAACGAATGGAAACACATGAACTATGAACCAAAGGCTGAGGGGCCCCCAACTGGATCAGGCCCTCTGAATAGGTGAGACAGTTGATTGGCTTGATGTGTTTGGAAGGCATTTAGGCAATGATACCAGGTCCTGGGCTCGCTGCATGAGATAGCTGTTTGAAACCTGGGACTTATACAGGGACGCTTGGCTCAATCTGCGAGGAGGGGACTGGACCTGCCTGGCCTGAGTCTATCAGGTCGATCTCAATCCTCGGGGGTGGTCTTGATCTAGAGGTGGTGGGAATGGAGGGTGGGATGTGGGGAAGGGGAGGGGGCAGGAAGGGGAAGAAAAAGGGAATCTGTGGCTGTTTTGTAGAATTGAATAGTATTGTAAAATAAAATTTTAAAAAAAGCTAGAAAAGAGAGCACAGGGGCACAATACTGTCTTTCCATGTGAAATTATTAAGTGCTAAAAAGAGACTAGTGAATAGCCTTATCTATTTCACTGACGTTGACTTTATCTGATGAGATTTTCTTGAAAATGACTGTCAGCCAATGTCTGATACCTCTGAGAATGTAGGCTAGGTGGGTAGGTTGTCCTGTCATTGGTGACATTGTATTGAATGTTGCTGAATATTATATTTTATGTTTGTATGTTTCACAATGGAAAATAAACTTGTAGAAATGCAAAAAAAATTCTTGAGTTCCTTATATATTCTGGATATCAATCCCCTTTCAGATGTGGTGTTGGTGAAGACATTTTCCCATTCCGTTGGCTGTCACTTTGCCTTGTTGACTGTATCCTTTGCTGTACAAAAACTTCTTATTTTCAAGAGGTCTCATTTATTGATTGTTTCTCTCAGTGTCTTAGCTACTGGTGTTATATTTAAGTAGTGATCCCCTATGCCAATGCGTTCAAGACTACTTCCTACTTTCTCTTCTATCAGGTTCAGAGTAGTTGGATTTATGTTGAGGTCTTTGATCCACATGGACTTAGGTTTTGTGCACGGTGATAGATATGGATCTATTTGCAGCCTTCTACATGTTGAAGTCCAGTTATGCCAGCACCATTTGTGGAGATGTTTTCTTTTTTCCATTGAACACTTTTGCCTTCTTTGTCAAAAATTATATGTTCATAGGTGTGAAAATTAATGTCAGGGTCTTCAATTCAATTCCATTGTTTCACATGTCGCTTTTTATGCCAGTACCAAGTTGTTTTTATTAGTGTAGCTCCATAGTAGATCTTGAAGTCAGGAATCGTGAGGCCTCCAGAAGTTGATTTATTGTACAGGATTATTTTGCCTATCCTGGGTTTTTTGTTTTTCCTTGTGAATTTGAATATTATTCTTTCCAGGTCTGTGAAGAATTTTGTTGGTATTTTGATGGGGTTTGCATTGAATCTGTAGATTGCTTTTGGTAAAATTGCCATTTTTACTATGTTGGTCCTGCCTATCCTTGATCATGGGAGATCTTTCCATTTTCTGACATCTTCTTCAATTTCTTTTTTCAGGGACTAAATGTTCTTGTCATATAGGTCCTTCACTTGCTTGGTTAGTGTTACCCCAAGGTATTTTATATCATTTGTGGCTATTGTAAAGGGTCATGTATCTCTGATTTCCTCCTCAGCCTCTTTGTCAATTGTGTATAGGAGGGCTATGGATTTTTTTAGTTGATCTTGTTTCCTGCTATGTTGCTGAAGGTGTTTATAAGCTTTATCAGTTCCTTGGTTGAATCTTTGCGGTCACTCAAGCATACTATCATTTCATCTGCAAATAGTGAATGCTTGACTTTTTCCTTTCCCATTTGTATTCCCTTAGTCCCCTTATGTTGTGTTATTGCTCTGGATAAAACTTCAAGTACTATATTACATAAGTATAGGAAGAGCAGACAGCCTTGTCTTGTTCCTGATTTTAGTGGAATTGCTTTGAGTTTCTCTCCATTTAATTTGATGTTGGCTGTTGGCATGCTGTAAATTGCCTTTATTATGTTTAGGTATGTTCCCTGTATTCCTGATCGCTCTAAAACCTTTATCATGTAGGGGTGTTGGATTTTGTCAAATGCCTTTTCTGCATCTAATGAAATGATCATATGGTGTTTTTTTTTTCCCTTCAGTTTATTTATATGGTGTGTTACATTGGCGGACTTTAATATGTTGAACCACCCTTGCATCCCTGGGATGAAGCCTACTTGATCATGGTGGATAATTGTTTTGATGTGTTCTTGGAGTCTGTTTGCAGTATTTTATTGAGTATTTTTCCATCAATATTCATGAAGGAGATCGGTCTGTAGTTCTCTTTTTTCTTGTATCCTTGAATGGTTTAGGAATCAGGGTAATTATAGCCTCATAGAAGGCATTTGTTAAGGTTTCTTTTGTGTGGAACAATTTAAAGAGTATTGGTATTAACACTTCTATGAAGATCTGGAAGAATTCTATGCTGAAACCATCTGGTCCTGGGCTTTGTCCCTTATAAGTCCATTAACCCCTAAGGAAATAGGGGTTATTGGACTATTTAAATAGTTTACTGGTCTTGATTTAACTTAGGTATATGGTACCTGTGGTGATAATCTAAATGTACTGAATTATTATTTTGATTGTATGTTAATAAATAAAGTTGTCTGGGAGTCAGAGCTATTAGAGCCATAGCAAGAGTGTGGCGGTGGCGGCACACGCCTTTAATCCCATAAGATCTCTGTGTGTTCAGGGATACAGCCAGCATTGGAGACATATGCCTTTAAGACCTAGGGGGCTGTACATTCAGACAGTGACGAGGCAGTCATGTGTTTGGGTTTACAACCAATGAGAAGGCAGAACAACATACTTTAAAAATACGAACCGACAGGAAGTAGGTCTCTTTTCGCGAAGCTGGGACAGCAGGAGGAAGGGTGAGATTTTAGCTCTGAGCTCTGACTTCTCGGCTTTCTCTTTTACATTGTTTCTGTGTTTCTTATTTAATAAGACGGTTGGTTACATCTACATCTGGCGCCCAACGTGACAAGAATCCATTAAAAACTGCTTGGCTTGGCGGCAGGCGGCCGGCCGCTGTGGCGGCGGCGGCAGCGACGGCACACGGCGGCCGGCGGCGATCGGCTTCTTAGTCCGAGCTGCTGGCGTCCTAGTCCGGGGAGCAACTTCTAGCCCGGGGCCTAGGTCTGTGAGCAGCTTGCCTAAAGCCGGTGCTACAAACAACTCAGACCTGCCCTGGCGAACAGGGCCCTGCCTGTAAAGCCAACGCACGTGGTCGGAGCTTAAGGAAGCCAGACCCAAGCCTTGACTCGGCACAAGAGGGAACACGTGGCTGCATTTAAGCTTTAGCCGGCTACGCTTTCTTGTGCGTTCTCTCTTTTCTCTCTCTCTCTCTCTCTCTCTCTGGATTTACACCTGGGACACTAGGTGGCTGCTTTGAAAATCCCCTCGGGTTTCTACTGTTCTACGCAGATTTGGTAAGTCATAATATATCAGATATTTTAAAGGAAACTATCTAAAAGAGAATTTTTTCCACATTAAAAAACAAATGGGTTTTATGTGTACATTGGAAGAAAATTGGTTTTTGTTCGAAATTTTAGGCAGTCTGGCAATGGAACAACTATATAATATTAGTATTGGTGGAATTATGCACCTCATCACTATAATAATCCACATTTTAATATTTAAAAAGATAGTCAATTTAAGTGCCAGGATAACAGCGTTAGAAGAACTTGTTAAACCTGTAAAAATTCAGACAGAAGAAATTAACAGTGAAGTTGTTTCAAGTCGGGATCATAAGGTTGCAGAAAGAAAGCCTGTTTTCACACAGTCACCCTTAATTTATCCTGTAACAGTACAGCAGATGCCTGATCAAATGGCTACACAAAATACTTGGGCTCCAATTGAAATGTTGGATTTAAAAAGGTTTAAGGAGGCAATAGTATCTTATGGCATGCATTCCCCATATGTAAAGCAAATGTTAAACACTTGGTCAACATATAATAGGATAGTACCACAGGACTGGCGGGACCTCGCACAAGGTGTTCTGGAACCCAGCCAGAGACTTCAATTTCTGACTTGGTTTAAGGAGGAGGCTAAAAACATAGAAAAACAATGGAGGGATAAAGGAGTACAAGTTTGCCAGGATCAGCTTATGGGCGAAGGCCAATATGCTTCAGCACAAGCACAATGTTTATATGATGTCCAAACCCTAATTTTATGTCGAACGGCAGCCTTGAATGCATGGGACAAAGTTGAGGAACCAGGAAAAAAAATCTGAGTCATTTACAAAGGTGAAGCAAGGCCCAAAAGAGTCTTTTACAGATTTTTTACAAAGACTGGCTTCAGCAGTAAAGAGAACGGTCTCGGATTCAGAAGCTGGTAAGGCAATAATTGAATCTTTGGCCTTTGAGAATGTGAATGCAGCATGCAAAAGAATAATCAGGCCATTAAGGGCAAGATCTGCACCTATGGAAGATTGGATTAGAGAAACAATTAATGTTGAAGCTGATGAGCATGATGATACATGGGTAGGAGAAGTAATTTCAAAAGGTTTGAGGAGTGTTAGATGTTTTGGATGTGGAAAGCAAGGACATTTGAAAAGGGACTGTAGACAGGTCATTTCCAGAAACAATGTTTCTTCAAGGAACAATGGCAACAGAATGCCCCTTCCTTCTGGAGTATGCAGAAGGTGTGGTAAGGGAAAACACTGGACCAACGAATGTAGATCAACAAAGGACAGACAGGGTAATCCTTTGCCTCAGTCTTCGGGAAACTCCCAGAGGGGCCTCAGGCAGGCCCCCAGTGCAAATCCAGTTCAAACCTTTCCGGCAGCCATAGAGGAAATGCCTGCTCTGGAGAGCGATTAAATAACCAAATGCCTATCGGAATAAATCATGCTGGTCAGAATGATGAAACAGAGAGAATAGAAAATTCAGGAGAAAACATAAAGAAAATTTTTTGGCAAACTTCTATTAATGAACAAAGACCAAAATTAATGATAAAAATAAATGGTGTTTTGTTGTCTGGTCTGGTAGACACAGGTGCGGACGTTACCATAATTGCACCAGAATTTTGGCATCCAACTTGGCCTCTTCAGGAGGTAAACGTTCAACTGTTAGGAATTGGGACATTATCTCAGGTGAAACAGAGTGCAAGATGGCTCGAATGTATAGGTCCAGAAGGACAGAGAGGAAAATTAAAACCATATGTGGCTAACATAACTATGAACCTGTGGGGTCGAGACTTGTTGCAACAATGGAATACTCAGATTAACATCCCTCCAATCTCAGAAACAAATCATAAACTAGCACATGTTACTGAGAGAAATATTAGAAGATATTGTTCTAATGAGTGGTCACCAGCCATCCATATTATACAAGAACAGGGCACAATAACTGATGATCTTCCAAAGACACCAACAGCTCTACCTTTAAAATGGTTAACAGACAAGCCTGTATGGGTCCAGCAATGGCCTTTAACAACAGAGAAACTCCAGGCTTTAGAAGAGCTGGTAGAAGAACAGTTAAATGCTCAGCATATTGAAGAATCAACCAGCCCTTGGAATTCTCCTGTATTTGTTATTAAAAAGAAATCTGGTAAATGGAGAATGGTAACAGACCTTAGGGCAATTAACAAAGTAATTCAGCCAATGGGTTCTCTACAATCTGGGATGCCTTTGCCTACTCTGTTACCAAAAGGATGGCCTCTCATAGTTATTGATTTAAAAGACTGTTTCTTTTCAATACCCTTACAAGAAAAAGACAGAGAAAGATTTGCTTTTACAGTGCCTACTTATAATAATTCTCAACCGGTTAAAAGATTTCAATGGAGGGTCCTCCCACAGGGAATGTTGAATAGCCCAACTCTGTGCCAATATTTTGTACAACAGCCATTGGAAGTGATACGTAAAAAATTTCCTATATCTATAATTTATCATTATATGGACGATATTTTACTAGCTGACTCAAATGCAGATACTTAAAAATAATGTTTGAAGAAGTAAAGAAAATTTTGCCTCGCTGGGGATTACAAATTGCTCCTGAAAAGATACAAAGAGGAGATTCTATTAATTATTTAGGATATAAAATAGAGCTACAAAAAATTAGACCCCAAAAGGTGCAAATTCGGAGAGATAGACTACAGACTCTTAATGACTTTCAAAGATTATTTGGAGATATTTCTCATCTACGAACTATTGTTGGGGTAAAAAATGATGAACTGACTAATTTGTTCAAAACCTTAGAAGGTGACAAGGACTTAAATAGTCCAAGAGAATTATCACCTGAAGCTGAGAAAGAATTAGCCTTGGTAGAAAAGAAAGTGCATGAAGGACACGTGAATCGTATTGATCCAAAGCTGGATTGTATTTTGGTTATCTTACCTTCTAGGCGTTCTCCTACTGGAATATTAATGCAGAGGGAAGATATTATATTGGAATGGATATTTTTACCAAATAAACCAAATAAAAAATTAAAAACTTATGTGGAAAAAATCTCTGACTTGATTTACAAAGGAAAAATGAGACTTCGTCAATTAGCAGGCATAGACCCAGCAGAAATTGTCGTACCATTAACTAAGGAGGACATTGAAAAATTATGGACAGAAAGTGAACCTTGGCAAAGAGCTTGCAGTAATTTTTTGAGAGAAATTAACAGCAAATATCCCAAAAGCAATAGAATTGATCTTATAAAGAGAGCTGATTGGATCTTGCCTCGAATTGTACAGCAAAAACCCATATCTGGAGTTCGTACAATTTATACAGATGCCAACAAAGAAGGAAAGGCAGGTTACAAATCAGAAAATTTAAGTAAAGTGGTTCAAAGTCCGTATAATTCAGTTCAAAAATCAGAATTGTATGCTATTCTGTTGGTATTAATGGATTTTTCAGAACCTCTCAACATAGTAACTGACTCTCAGTATGCTGAAAGAGTGGTGTTACATATTGAGACTGCAGAATTTATCCCTGATGCTTCAGAATTAACTTCACTATTTATTCAATTACAAGATACAATCAGGAAAAGGAATCATCCTTTATATATAACTCACATTCGATCCCATACTGGTCTGCCCGGCCCTCTAGCACAAGGCAATGATGAAATTGATAAATTATTGATAGGAAATGTGCTGGAGGCCTCAGAATTTCATAAAAAACATCACGTTAATAGTAAAGGTTTAAAAAAGGATTTTTCCATAACCTGGCAACAAGCCAAAGAAATAGTAAAGAAATGTCCTACTTGTTCCTTCTACAATCAGACGCCATTACCAGCAGGATGTAACCCAAAGGGTACTCAGAGAAATGAAATCTGGCAGATGGACATGTTTCACTTTGCAGAATTTGGAAAATTGAAATATGTACACCACACTATCGATACTTATTCAGGATTTCAATGGGCAACTGCTTTGAGTTCTGAAAAAGCTGATTCTGTAATCACTCATTTGCTAGAAGTTATGGCCATCATGGGTATACCTGCACAAATCAAAACTGACAATGCTCCATCATATGTCTCTGTTAAAATGAAACAGTTTTTTGCTTATTACAATATAAAGCATATTACAGGCATACCACATAATCCTACAGGTCAAGCAGTTATAGAAAGATCAAACAGAACTCTAAAGGATATGCTAAATAAACAGAAATGGGTAACAAAAACCCCCAGAAATAGACTGCATAATACTCTTCTAACTTTGAATTTTCTGAATGCCAATGAGAAAGGAACAACAGCTGCAGAGAGACATTGGATAATAGAAAAAACTACAGAATTAAATCAGCCTATATACTTTAAGGATGTGCTGACCTCAGAATGGAAACCAGGGTATGTATTACATTGGGGACGTGGTTTTGCTTTTGTTTCTACAGGAGAAGATAAGCTGTGGGTACCATCAAAATTGATAAAGGTTCGATTTGAACAAGAGAGACCTCTTAATTAGAGGAGGTGATAGTTCATCAACCAGCATGAACATCCAATTTAAACTAACTTGTATCAATAAAACATGCCTTTTCATTACATCAGATAATAACTTGCCAAAAAGGAACATCCCCAAAATTAGTCTTGGGGAAAGGTTTTTGTTTTTGTCTTTTAGGAGAATGAAGGTTAAGGAATCTGAAGAACACTGGACAAATGAGACAACTGAAGAAAAGGGACAAATCATCTATCCCAAGAAACAGAGTGAAACGGTGTATGGGTATATATTATCTAAAAAAAATTTATGTCTTCCTAAATGTTTGTTTCTGCTTTTCTCTAAAGATTTAACACTCTTGGTTTTCTAATAGTCCCAGTTCAATTAAAATTTAAAGCTGACTTTGGAGTTGGAGAATGGCTCTCTCCTTCTTTAAAATCAAGCATGTTGTTAAAAGGAAAATGCAAACTCCCTGTATCATGCCAGAATAAGAGCCATCTTCTGCTATGGTACAGGAGAAAAGCAAAATTAATTAAGGGACTATTCTATTACTAATCTCAACTCTTTGATTCTATTCTGATTCTTTAAACTTTTCTCAAAGTATAAATTTTATATCAAAATTTACAAGATTAATATATATATATATATATATATATATATATATATATATATATACATTTTAAACTTTGTTAAGATATGAATGGTCACATAGAGTACTAACTAATTCTAGAAAAAAGGCTAGCTGCATATATATGTTTTTTTGTGTTCGAGTCTCTTATCAGTTTTCTGCAGGAAATCATGGCCAGGCCTAACATCAACTGAAGTCTCCAGAAAGAAGATGGGGCCCCACAACAACAACAATTCCACGTGGACAATAATAATATCATTAAGCTGACAAACATCATCCATAGATCAGCTTTGAACTACAAGGTGCTCAGAGCAAATTTGAGATGACTAGCTGAGATGATCCAGTCTCAAAGACTACTTGAATAAGGACTTGAGATAAACCCTCAACTTTGGCATTATACACAGACTGGATAATGAAGGATATAGTTACCTCTCCTAGAATTTGACAATTAACCTAAAATTTTTCTTTCAGGATAAAGAAAACTTCGCCCATACCCAGCAGGAAGCAATTTTAAGAATACGACGCCCACATTCCCAAAGAGGTGGTGTGGGGCAGGTGGTTTTTTGGTCTTTTTAATGGGTTTTGGGTCTGGGATAATTTTCAATATTTAGGGGGGTTGGTTACAAGTTATTGTCAAGGGTTAGGAAAAAGGCTAAGCAAAGGAGATTAGATTTAAAGTTCTTGTTTAAAAAAAAAAGAGAAAGAAAGAAAAGAAAAAGACAATTACTAGTTTTAAATACTTTACATTGGATTGAATTGTTTTATATTGTACACAAATTTGAAACTGATATTGTTAGAAAATGCTATATGTATATTTCTAATTGTATTTATTCCATCCATTTAACAATGTAATGTAAATTTCTGATCCTTGAATGTTATTATTATCAACTATTAGGATATAAAGAAATGAAAGCTAGTAGTTAGACATTATCATAGAACTTGTAGTCATATTAGATATGTTTTAAAAATTGAGCAGAGATGTTTTAGACAGGTCATCTTCAAACCCTTCAGAGATCTACAGAATATGGCATTTAAAATGTTTTAATAACTTAGAAAATTTTTCTTTTTTGAGACATGTCGGCTCCTGGCAGTACCAATCTACTTTAGAGAAAATATGGGCATTGAAGAAACTGCATATGGAGTCAACTTTCATTCTGGCAAAAGTTAGCCACTGGACAACAAAGTATCCTCGAATCAACAGGACAAAATGGACAGACAGATCACGAAACACGGGACTACTGATTCTTGCCAAAACAAGTGTGGTTATGGCTTTATCAAAAGGCATCTTCTGAGGCCAGGACAATATGGCCCCATCCCTGAAGTGGCCTTCGCATCCGGAAAAGGTACGGTGCCCTTTTCTTCGAAGGCAGCTTAACAGGCAGAGGGCCGATGGATTCTGTTGTACAATGGAACAGCAGCTGAAAGCTCATGCCTCTCAAAAGTAGACTGGCATTTAATAGAGGGATGTGGAGAAGAAGGGGATGCTGAGATGAAGCCATATATACACAGCCAAGAAGAATGGACAGCTGAATTAAAAAACTGTCAACAATTTCCAGAATTTAAAATCCTGAATCATGACAGGACACTAGTGGAATTCAGGTGTTTCTGGTACGTGGACTGCTTTCACCCAATGTGAGGTTGAACTGTTGACCTTGTGTACATCCTACTTCACAAATGAGTCTGTCAGATACACTAAGCCTATAGGCTGAAGATGATGCCCCAACACTGCGGAGAAACCTCAGGTGACTGCCCAGGCAACTGGCTGTTTCTGTCAACTCACAAAATTTTTTGGAAGTTGCTTGCATGCACTTCCTGTTTTTATTTTTGTTAGCTACTATTATTCCCTTCTTGGGTCTCTGAGGGAGTTGAAGATTAGTTAGTTATGGTTGAAGATTAGTTAGTTATAGTTGAAAATTAATTAGGATAGAAAGTGCATTAGATACATCTTGGATTTACCAAAATAGGATAGATAATGGAATTATTTTCTCTGATTTGTCAAATACCTGTTTAGGTATTTATTACTTGTATATATTGTATATAGTTATTGTACTTTTGTATATAGTTTTTCTTTTGTTAGTTATAACCTTTTGCTTTCTTTTTCTTTTTATTAAAATAGAAAAGGGGAAATGTGGTGATAATCTAATTGTACTGAATTATTATTTTGATTGTATGTTAATAAATAAAGTTGTCTGGGAGTCAGAGCTATTAGAGCCATAGCAAGAGTGTGGCGGTGGTGGCACACGCCTTTAATCCCATAGATATCTGTGTGTTCAGGGTCAGAGCTATTAGAGCCATAGCAAGAGTGTGGCGGTGGCGGCACACGCCTTTAATCCCATAAGATCTCTGTGTGTTCAGGGATACAGCCAGCATTGGAGACATATGCCTTTAAGACCTAGGGGGCTGTACATTCAGACAGTGACGAGGCAGTCATGTGTTTGGGTTTACAACCAATGAGAAGGCAGAACAACATACTTTAAAAATACGAACCGACAGGAAGTAGGTCTCTTTTCGCGAAGCTGGGACAGCAGGAGGAAGGGTGAGATTTTAGCTCTGAGCTCTGACTTCTCGGCTTTCTCTTTTACATTGTTTCTGTGTTTCTTATTTAATAAGACGGTTGGTTACATCTACAGGTACCTATCCAGAAAATTATGCATTTCTTTTAGATTTTCCAGTTTTGTGGAGTAGAGGTTTTTGAAGTATGACCTGATGATTCTCTGGAATTCCTCAATGTCTGTTGTTATTTCCCCCCTTTTCATTTCTGATTTGGTTAATTTAGATGCTCTCTCTCTCTCTCTCTGTCTTTTGGTTAGTTTGAATAAGGGCTTGTCTATCTTCTTGATTTTCTCAAAGAACCAACTCTTTGTTTCATTAATTTTTGTAGTGTTCTCTTTGTTTCTATTTTATTATTTTCACCTCTCACTTTCATAATTTTCTGGCATCTATTCTTAATGGGAGTCTTTGCTTCTTCTTGTTCTAGAGCTTTCAGGTGTGTTGTTAAGTCACTAGTGTGAGATTTCTCCAACTTCTTTTTTTTTTTTTTGGTTTTTCGAGACAGGGTTTCTCTGTGTAGCTTTGCGCCTTTCCTGGAACTCGCTTGGTAGTCCAGGCTGGCCTTGAACTCACAAAAGTTAAGATCTGAGATCTTTTTTTTTTTTGGTTTTTTTTTTTTTTTTTTTTTTTTTTTTTTTTTTTTTTTTTTTTTTTTTTTTTTTTTTTTTTTGGTTTTTCGAGACAGGGTTTCTCTATGTAGCTTTGCGCCTTTCCTGGAACTCATTTGGTAGCCCAGGCTGGCCTCGAACTCACAGAGATCCGCCTGCCTCTGCCTCCCAAGTGCTGGGATTAAAGGCGTGTGCCACCACCGCCCTCTCCAACTTCTTTATGTGGGCATTTAGTGTTATGAATTTCCCTTTTAGCACTGCTTTCATAGTGTCGTATATGTTTGGGTATGTGCTGTCTTTAATTTGTTGATCTCTAGGAAGTCTTTAATTTTTGTCTTATTTCTTCCTCAACCCATTGGTGATACAGTTGAGCAATATTCAGTTTCCATGATATTGCAGGTTTTCTGTAGTTTTTCTTTTGTTGAAATCTAACTTTAAATCCTGGTGGTCTGATACAACACAGGATCTTATGCCAATTGTTTTGTATCTGTTGTGAACTGCTTTGTGGCCAAGTATGTGGTCGATTTTAGATAAAGTTCCATGGGGTGCTGAGAAGAAGGTGTGTTATTTTTTGTTAGGATGCAATGTTCTGTAGATATCAATTAAGTCCATATGAGTCATAACATCAGGTAAGTACTTTATTTCTCTGTTAAGTTTTGATTTGGGAGATCTGTTCTGTGGTGAAAGTGGGGTGTTGAAGTCTCCCACTATTAATGTGTGGGGTTTTATATGTGGTATAAGCTTTAGTAATATTTCTTTTACATATGTGGTTGCCCTTGTGTTTGGGTCATAAATATTCAGAATTGAAACTTCATCTTGGTGGATCTTTCCTGTGATGAGTATCTAATCCCCTTCTTGATCTCTTTTGATTGATTTTAGTTTGAAGTCTATTTTGCTGGATATCAGGATGGCTACACCCGCTTGTTTCTTAAGACCATTTGATTGGAAAGTCTTTTCCCAGCCTTTTTTTCTTTGGTAGTGTCTATCTTTGAATTTGAGGCATATTTCTTCTATGCAGCAGAAATATGGGTCCTGCTTTTGTATCCATTCTGTAAGCCTGTTTCTTTTTATAGGTGAATTAAGTCCATTGATATTAAGGGATATTAATGACCAGTGATTTTTCATTCTTGTTATTTTTGGTGGTAATGTGTGTGTACTTCTCTCCTTTGGGGTTTACTGTTTTGGCTTTATCTATTGCCTGTGTTTTCGAGTGTGTATCTGACTTCCTTAGGTTGGAATTTTCCTTCTAGTGCTTTCTGTAGGGCTGGGTTTATGGATAAGTATTGTTTAGATCTGGCCTTTTCTTTTTTTTTTTTTTACTGTTGTGTAGTACTCCATTTTGTATATTACCACATTTTCTTAATTCATTCTGCAGGTGAGGAACATCTAGGTTGTTTCCAGTTTCTGACTATTATGAATAATGCTGCTATGAACATAATGCTGCTCTGAACATAGTTGACCATGGATCAAAATACCAAACAATGGAATTAAAAAAATGGGCTACAGAGCTTAACAGAGAATTCTCAACAGAAGAATCTCAAATGGCTGAAAGACTTTTAAGGAAATGCACAACATCCTTAGTTATCAGAGAAATGCAAATCAAAATAACATTGAGATACCATCTTACAGTTGTCAGAAGGACTATGATCAAAATCACTGAAGACTGCTTATGTTGGTGAGGATGTAGAGCATGGGGAACACTTCTACACTGTTTGTGGGAATTCCAAATTGTACAGCCACTCTGGAAATCAGTATGGCAATTGCTTGGAAAATTCAAATCAGTATACCTCAGGACCCAGCTATACCATTCTTGGGCATATATCCAAGGAATGCTCAATCTAAATTAACTCTCTAATATGATCCCTCCCATGACTGCTGCCATGTTTTCCACCATGATTATAACGGACTAAATCATTGAAACTGTAAGCAAGACCCCAGTTAAATCCTTTTCTTTTATAAGAGATGCCTTGATTATGGTATCTCTTCAAAGCAATGGAAAAGTGCCTAAGATGCACACCATTAAAACTGTCCGTTTACCTTGTCTGTGAATGTTGAACTTTTTGTTTAGTAACTTTTTCTTTACCTCTGGTACGCTATGCTGCACCTAGAAAAATGCATATCTCTATTTCTAAGGTATCCCTTTTTTATAAACTCACATAAATTGTAGCATAAAACCATAATTTTGAATTCTTCCTCTTCAATATTAGTGGTTTTCCATTTTGTTATTTTACATTTGTTTAAGATTTTCACCCATTTTTTGTTATGTTTCCCTATTCTTACATTTCTCTTTCTGGTGCCTTAGTTGTTCTTACATTTCCAACTTTCATTTTTTGATACATTAAACACAACATTCACAAAGGCATAAAAGATAATTTGTTTTGGAATTGCACATGGTTACCAAGTACTGGAAATGCCCCAATTTCAAAATTGGGAGCACTTTCATTAAATTAATATTCTATCATAGCAAACAAAGTCATACATATAGCAGGACTCTTCTCAAATACATTGCTTGCATCAACACGATGGTGTTTACTGGACTACAGTTTGTCTATGATAAATTGTAAAAAGTGTAGCAGCAGAAGCAATACAATCTCTGCACAGCACTGTAGTTCTAATCAATCAGCCTATTCAGGAACCTTTTTTTTTTTAAATAAGAATTTTTGGCTAGCCTGAGACACGGAAACCAAACTGCATTGTGATTTCCTCACTCTCCCATGTAAAGAAGATTGCAATCTTGCATTATCAGGTGGCACTGACAATTTAGATTTCAAAATTGTATGCAATCATCATGGAGTGGGGATTAATGGGATTTTAAGTTATTGTGAAGTTAGGGAAAAACAGAAATGTCATAAAGCTCGTTCTGATTTATGAGTCATGCAATCCAAACGTAAGAAAATGGGACAAGCATGTTTCATGTCTTCAGCTAACTCCCGGAAAAGGGAACTAAAAACGAAAAACTCCTGAAAAATTTAGAGATGGTCTAATACCGTTCTATCTGTTTCACACACACTCATACGCAAACATTTCCAATGTATTGCTGATCTTGGAATACACATGCTAGTTTAATTAATTACAGACTATCCTGTGATTCACAATCCTAATTGCTTCCTAGTCAGTGCCTACTGTTGAAAACCCACTTTAAAGCTGCCTATTTCCTTTACTTTTCAATACCCTGCAAATACAATAAAGGCTTATTGCAGTCCCACGAATTCCCCAAAAGAATGGCTAAACGATGTGAGTCAAAATCTGGTGCAGTGGACTGGACCAGGCTGCAGAGGAAAGACGAGGAAACCATAGGAACCAAGTTTCTCTTTCCTAGAGATTTCCTCCCTGAGCAGTAAATACAGTCGTACTTCCGGGTTGCAGCCAAATAGTCCTCAGCACGGAATTTCGTTGTTTAAAGTTTTTCTATATTTCTCTATATTTGCGATTCCTACTCCCCAGCCCCCCTCGCAGCAAACACAGTCGCACTTCCAGGTTTCAGGAGAGTGGCTTGAGCGCGGGATTTCTTTGTTTAAATCAAACATTCTCTATATTTGCGATTTCTCCTGAGCAACAAACACAGACGCACTTCCAGGTCGCAGTCAAGTGGCATCAAGGGCGTTTTTTTCTTCCATTTTCAGTTTGAGGATTTCATTGGTTAAATTAAGTTCTAAATCGTTTAAATCGTAAATTTGCGATCATACAGATTTTACAAGACACGACGTTTTCTGTTGATCCTTTTCCCTGTAGATGTAACTTTTTAAATAAATCCTAAAGAGAGTTTTGCTTTTTAACTCCAGTGTTAATCTGCGTGTAGGTCGGGGGTAGGTATGTTGTGCCCAGATTAGGACCCCCCAAAAACCACCATAGACCAAAGATGTCCAGACTGGAATAGGAAGGTTTACTTTTCAGCGCAATACAAGCTACCAGGGAGCCCTCCTCTGCAGCACCCAGCTAATTGAGGCAGGGAGGAGAGTTCCTCTTTCTCAGGGAGGTTAGCTTTTAAAGGCAGAAACCACAAAATTCTTCAGAGAGGAGGAGGTTAGTATGGGTCCACCGTTGATTGGTCCAGTTTTCCTGAGCTTGGACTTTATCTTATTTTTGGCTCTGTCAGGAGTTTTACAGCCCATCTCCAAAATCTCGTCATATTATCTTGGGGGAGGGGAGCGTCTCATGGTTAGTTAACACCAGACAGTCTGATTTTGTACTTTTAAAACTTCTGACTTCACCCTGTCTGGGAATGGGGAATTGACTCGGTTTTGGCTATTTTAAGATGTCCCTTCCCTCAGCTCTCCGGGCCTTAGGGGGAACTGGGGTGGGGGTCTCTCAGGTAGGTGGGTGGGGGGCATCTCATCAATCAATCTGAATTTTATTTATGAAAATTAATTGTTTGCATTGAATTTTCAGCAAGTTTGAGGCATAAAAATACAATAGATTTGAATTATTAAATACAATGTGGATGCCTAGCAAACTTTGCTTTTAACTCTAACATTTTTTTTCTGACCAATATATTTTAAAACAGGAAAATCAGAAATAAAGTTTTATATTGAATATTTGTTGCAGTTCCATATAATTCACTGTCAAGTATCATGGCACATAATACATCTTAAATAATATGCCACCAAGGCAACCTGTGTTTGTTCTCATTTATTTCGAGTGTGTGTGTGTGTGTGTGTGTGTGTGTGTGTGTGTGTGTGTGTGTGTGTGATTCAGTTATTCAGTACTCTTGTTAAAGGTGGAAATGAAGCTGACCATTATGATAAGAACTTCATTCATACTTTCTTGTTAGGGAGATGGAGCTTATATCAGAGTACATCACATGTTCTTAGGATTTTTTTTATTTATAGCAATGCAAACCTTGGACTAATGGATGCAAAAATATTAAGCACTGAGAGAGACTCTGGCTCAAGAAGGTCAGAGTGATAAGACATCCTTGAGAAAATAGTATTGGATAAGAAACATACTCTGATGTACAGGGTAGTAGATTTTCCCTCACTTGAAAATGTTTCTTGTTAAAATAAAATTTCATATGGGAGAGTACACAAATCCTGATAATGGTTCTAAATCCTAAATGAAACTTGATTAAGGAAAGACAGAATGGTAATTTTAATATTTTTCCTTTTGTTGAAAATATTCTTTTCTCATACAGTATATTCTGATTATAGATTACTTTCCCTCTACTCCTCACATTTTCTCCCCATCCATTGTACACTCCATATCCACACTCTTCCTGTCTCTCATCAGAAAATAACAGGCTTCCAAGAGATGATGATCAAATATGAAAAATGAATTTGTTATATATCTCAGATTATCAAACTCTCCATAGCAAAATGGAAATTAGAGAAATTTTATTGTAATTTCTGAAACACAAGTTCTAGGAATGAGAAACTTTCCTGCCCAGGTTAAATTAATGTTCAGACTCAAGAGTTGGGAATTCAGGAGCCAGGGGAAAGAACCATGTCCTAGACCTCATAACTTGGGCTGACAGTTAAGTCACTCTATTTATATTCCATAACTTATCTTCATGTTTTCTATAAGTTATAGCATGTTTATACATAAGATTTAGAATTTCTCACCATGTCTGTGAAATGTTTTATTAAATTTATTTTGAAATATCTGTTGTTCTTTATTTAGGCTATTAAGAATTTGGACTTAGAGTCAAGACATGTATGACCTGGTCAGATAATATGTTTCCATATGTTTGTGTCACTGTCACCAGATGATGAAAATACTTCCCTTATCTAAGTATACATATTACATATCTCTGGCCTCTTTTATTCTTCCCTCCACATATGGAAACCACTGTTCAGTCTCCAACATTGTCTGCCTGTGAGAGAGGCATTCAAAACTTTCATTCTGCTCAGAAACTATTCCCACTGTGCCTGAGTGTTAATATTGGTGATTAAGGTCAGTCTTAAAAAAAACTATCTTTTGACATGAATAATGGCTCAGCAGTTAAGAACATTGGCAGTTTGTCCATGATATCTGGATGCAGTTCCCGGCATACACATGTCATCTTACAACTGTCTCTTTCTCAAGTCCCAGGGGATCTGAGGTAGTTAGGTACACTTCTAGCCTCCTCAGACACTGCACACATGTGCTACAGAGACTTCCAGCAAATGCCTGTACATAAACACATAAAGTGAAAATAAATAAAATCTTTTTAAAAAGTAACTTTCATTGCAATTGGTCAGTAAATAAGAGAAATTGAGTCTAGGTGGAGAAGTGTCTGCCAACATAATTGGCAATGAGTTTACAATTTGTTGCCATTCAAAATATTCTGATAATTTGAAAAGTCACAAATCTGTCTATCATGTTTGTAGCATAGTATGTTTAAGACACAAAGGAACCACTATTTACATATAAATGTGTATGTATACACACACACACACACACACACACACATATATCCCCTTGCCATATTACTTTCTCCAATTTTACCTGAGAAAATTAGTCTTGTTCTGTCACTGGAAGCAATAATGACCTTCCCTGAAAATGATGCTAAATAATTCAGTGTTTTTGGTTCTAAAGGTATTCCTTTACTAACCATCTTTGTTTCTATAACAGTAAAAATACTGTCAGCTCATGTATATGAAGGAGATGGGTTTGACTCATATGTTGTATTATGCTCTTGTTTTGTTTCATTTTTTAAGAGAGGTTTCTCTGTGTAGCGCTGGTTGCCATGAAACTCTATTTGGGGACCAGGTTGGCCTGGAACTCATAGATCTACCTCCCTCTTCCTCCCTGGTCCTGAGATTAAAGGCATGAACCACCACCTCACTGCATTGTATTATTCTCTTAGGGAAGTTCTGGAGTTCTCTAATTTGGGTAGTAACTGTTTGTGGAAGAGGTATAAAGCTGAATTTTAGGGAATAAAATGGTAGCAGAAAGGATATTAAAATACACCCCACTGAATTGATTTATATAGGTTTACTTACAGATGATTCTGGACTTAATTGCACACTCTCTAAAAGGGAGCTAAATGATTATTTTATTGGTTGGCAAATTAATGTGACAAATGATGACTCATGGGAATAATATAGAGATCTTCATGTTTTATGACTTTAACTCCCAGTTTCTTGATTGTAAATAATTGCTGCTATTGTTATTGTTACCAGAGTAGTTTTCAGGATCACTGTAATTTTCTTTCCTTATATACAAAACAATTTGTGATTGTTTGAATATAAATAAACTTCATAGACCCTTAGGGAGTAGCACTGTAAAGAGGTGAATGCTTTTCTTTTTGTTTGTTTGTTTGTATTGAAGTTACTAAAACATTTTTATTTTATTTTATTTATTTTTTTATTTTATAATTCAATTTAAATTTACATATCAGCCACAGATTCCCCTGTCCTCCCTCCTCCTGCCCACCCCCCCGACCCGAGGTGAATGCTTTTTTAAGGAAATACATTACTGGCCAGGGGCAGGGAATTTTGAAGTCTTAGAAGTTGTGAAGATGAATCCAGGACTGTCTTGGAGATCTGAAGATGTTGGAAATGCCAGAGCCCTAGGATACTTGCCAAGATAAGCTGTTAACAGAGAAATCCCTGAAGAGAAAGAAGTATGTTGCAGTCAACAAATTTCAAAGAAGTTGAAGATCTGCAGAACATTTTGACATCAGACACGGAGATGCAGAGTTTGGGTTTTCCCCAGCTGTTTATCAGTCTTGTGTTGGTCAAGTATTTTCCACTATGCTCCCTTTCTTCCCTTTTGGAATATTATTCATATCATGTGACGTTGTATGTTGGAAGTATGTGATGTACTTTTACATTTTAATTTTACAGAGGATTACAATTAAGAGATGCCATGAGTCTCACACAGTAACAGTGTCACTTAATGAATAACACAGCGCTGCCTCTTTAAAGCCAACATTGGTGCTGAAAAGAAGCAGGCTCTTTCAGTGCTCTGTGTTCTGGACCCTGTACTGATGTTTCTTTGATCTATGACTGCCTGCTTTTTGTCATTTTCCTGGCTGCAGGGCCTTTCCACACAACACTGACTGCTCAGATTGATGAGTTTTCACATTTCAGTCCCTCATCATTTCTCATGACTGTAGCCTGAGATATATTTTTGCTGTTGGACCCCTGGGGTGTCCTCGGGCTGTGCATGCACTAAATCAGTCTCTCTTTTTGAAACACTGAATGCTGTAAGATTCCTGAATAGTCCTCATGGTCTTACACTCATTCCCTTACCCTCCACTAGACAAATGGTGGGGTAACGTGAGCTGATTCACAGATCTTTCCCAAACCTCAGGGATGCCTGAGACTGGGGTCTTGTTTCCTGTTTGTCATTTTTTTCTCTCTTGACTGCAGTCTTGGGACATAAAGGCTTCCTCCTCTTGGTCCCTCTCCTCCTCTGAAAAATGCCTTAAATTTCCCTAGATACCAGTATATATGGTATATAATGGCCCAAAATGACTGCCTGGACCCTGATATTATTATTATATAACTTCTGCCAGCAAACAGGCAAATCAAAAGAGTTAACTTATACCCCAACTTTTTTCCTAACCTCTGAAACCTCCCTTTCTGAGATTTTCTCTCTTGCTCACATGCAACCTGAATCAGAGGAATCTCTTACTCCAAAGCACCTCCACTTATCTGACCTCTGCTCTGCTCTCCAGG
Organism: Peromyscus maniculatus bairdii; assembly: GCF_049852395.1. NCBI lineage: Eukaryota > Metazoa > Chordata > Mammalia > Rodentia > Cricetidae > Peromyscus > Peromyscus maniculatus. The sequence continues at coordinate 71,570,550 of NC_134852.1, read as the reverse complement.
ATCGGGTGGGCCACTCCTACCCAACTCTGGCTCCCACCTCCACTCTTACTGTCACCCACTATCGAGCTACCCTGAGTAGCACAGACAGGCCTGGAAGCAGGCTAGGATGCATGCAAATGAGTTTTTGATCAGGACCCGCATTGGGATTTTAATAATCAGGATGTCTCTCTAGCTGGAGATCAGTTTACAACCTGCCTCCTGGAAGGTGTCCTAAAGGGGTCCTCAAACCAGTAAAGTATAAAAACTAAAACAATTTAACTCAAGATAAGAATGAAAATCTGTCTCATGTCTCCCAGAGCTTTCGCGACATCAGTGCTAAGCTTAAGCATCTAGATAGAGGGCCTCTGACCCCACAGGCAGAAGTCTCAGCTGTGGCATTTAAGGTACCATGGGAGAGATGAGAAAGTGCACAGATTGCCAAATGCAGACACACACTATATGAGCGGTTGCCTGAAGGCTTACAAATCCCTGTATGAATTGTGTGATAGAAAAGTCCATGTGGGCTTGTGTGTGCCCTTCTCATGTGGGTCATCGATTGAACCTTGTCTAAAGTGCCACCAAGAGGCATACTGGTCAGATGACTGCCCTCATGTACCTCATGGCATGGGGATATCAAACAAGGACCTCCAGCAGACCTCTTAGGCTAGGCCACAGGCTGATTGGGAACCCAGGATGAAACATGAAATGATCCATTTTATTCCTTTTGAAAACCAAGGTATTTACTCAGTAGTGAGGGAGTTTTTGGGTCCCACTTCTCCTTTTCATTTCCCTGTTATCAAGGTAGAGGGACAGCCTTACTCACCTCAACAGATCCCACCACTTAATTGTACTTTCAGGGGTACCTAATGGAAAGAGATTTTCCAGCTAAGATAGGAGCTTTTGTTTCATTTGCTTGCTCCATGTGCCTCACTCCAGACCCATCAACAATGCCTCTTCTCCTCCTCATGCACAGTGACACAGACAGGGCCCTGTTCTCTCTCAAGGTCCAGAGGACACCATGATCCACTGCCTTGTTATCAATTCCAGAAGAATGAAGTTTCACCCCACAAGCTTTTCTCTTCCTGGTTTCCACTCCTAAATAACTACTCAGCTAATTGTTACCAGACCACCATCAATCTGGAGTCCAAGAATCATCAAATATCCCCAGATGGTAAGGAACAAAAACAATCCAAATGTATTTACACACCCATACCCATAAGGGTCTGAGTTCTGAAAAAAAATTACTTTAATTTAACAATCTATTACTGTTAGCCCTCAGTAATTAATCACCTGTGTCTTCTCGTTGCTCAATTAATAAAGGAAACAGATTCTTTTAAAAAGACTGTCTCAGATAAGACTTATTTCAGTTAAAAATTAGAACCATCTTCCAAATATCCCCCCATGCATCACTTACACTAACCAATAGAGCAGATTACTAAAACATTACAATATCATGGTCACCAGCTCAAGATTTTGAATTTCCCATGACTGCTTCTTAATATGTTTAAAAATCCTTCTGAGCTCCAGAAACCAGCTTGAATCCATCGGCACAAGTCAGACCTGCTTCATATAAGCATAACACAAACATTCCTGGTCCTGAGACCAACCCCCCACCCTGGGAACACCAAAGGAAAATATATATAATTTTATATATATATATATATAATATATATAATTCTTTTTTTCTAACCACATCTCTGTCTCATCAGCACCCTCTTAGACACAGGTGACCACATTTACAGGCCAAGAGGGATAATGAACAATTTCAAGGCAGCAAATCACAGTCCACCATCCCAGGAAACCTGGCTACCTGAGAAGCCCCCTTTCCTACCATCCCCAAGAGTCAACTGATGCACACCCATTCAAGTCAAAGCATCTTTCAGGAGACATGGTGCTCCTATTCCTATTCATCCAACTTTTTTATAATTAGAAAAGTGTCTGGAATATTAGAAATCCTGTCCACTTCCCCAGCTACATGACTGCACATGCACAGTTCAGTACCAAAGCAAGGAGCCTTATGTCCTACATAATCCATGTGTTGCATGATTGTATAATTTGCAAGCAGCGTAATCATGCAATCTTTGCACATGTATGGTAAAGCCCCATAGTTCAGGGGAATCCACAATAGACAGATCAGTCTCCTCCCCCTTCTTCCCCTCCTCTCCCACTCTGTAAATATATATCACAGGACTGGTCATGCTCTCTTCTATACCTTCCTTCTCCTAGTAAAACTCTGATAGTGGGTTTTATTGTGCGTCATACCCTTCCTCAAATGGTAACAGTGCCATTCAATGAATAACACAGCTCTGCTGCATTAAAACCAACAGATTGTTCTGTCATACTTTGGCTTTAGTAAGAGATTGCTCTAGTTGCCTTTGCCACAGCTTTGTGCAATGAGATACTAGACAATCTTTCTTTTATTGCTGTCTTATATTTATCTTATATTTAGTATTTGAATTATTTGAACACAATTATATTTATATTGTGATATCTGAGCAAAATCTGTGTATGGACATCTACTTTTACAAGCTACTGCTATGGAGGGGAAAAACATTTTACAAATCATGGTTTAAGCAATATTGCAAAATCAATTGACAAGTTATTAAAATATTTGTTTTAGAAAAGTTTTTTATTCCACTGATTCTAATCAGACTTCATACAAGTACCACAATCTTCTAAAACTATTATTTTCAATACATTTTGAAGTACAGTTTCTTAAGATTGTTTCAAAATTTCTAGAGATCACATGTCCATTGAAATTATCCTGTCAGTAAATGATCCCTAACATTATTGACAAAACTGCAATATGGATTTCCTTGCCACATATCATAAATAATATTTATTAGTGATAAATAAACATTTATTTAGTGATTATATCTACAAAACCCATGTGACATGAGATGGTATTTTCACTCTGAGAATAGCTACTATGTGAAGACTCTCTGGTGGCTTCTATTTTAGGGTCATGAGAATATTTTCATCCTCATAAATGATGCAATTTAAAAAAAATAACATCCTTGGTCATGAGTCATAGAGTGAGTGGAACAACGGAATTTCCCCACAATCTTCACATTGATGTCTGCAATGATACTAAGCATGGCCATAACACATAACACAACTATCCTTTACAATAGCCACAAATGTTATAAAATACCTTGGGATAACATTAACCACGCAAGTGAAGGACCTATATGACAAGAACTTTAAGTCCCTGAAAAAAGAAATTGAAGATGTCAGAAAAAATGGAAAGATCTCCCATAATAAGCAGGATTAATATAGTAAAAATGCCAGTCTTACAAAAAGCAATCTACAGATTTAATGTAATCCCAATCAAAATACCAACACAATTCTTCACCGAACTGGAAAGAACAATACTTGACTTTATATGGAAAAACAAAAAAACAAAGATAGCCAATGAATCCTGTACAATAAAATAACCTATGGAGGCCTCACAATCCCTGACCTCAAGCTCTACTACAGAGCTACAGTATTAAAAACAGCTTGGTACTGGCATAAAAACCAACATGTGGACCAATGGAAATGAACTGAAGACCCTGATATTAATTGGCACACCTATGAACAAATAACTTTTGACAAAGAAGCCAAAAATGTACAATAGAAAAAAGAAAGCATCTTCAACAAATGGTGCTGGCATAACTGGATATCAACATGTAGAATGCTGCAAATAGATCCATATCTGTCACCATACACAAAACTTAAGTCCAAGTGGATCAATGACCTCAACATAAATCCAGCTACTCTGAACCTGATAGAAGAGAAATTAGGAAGTAGTCTTGAACGCATTGGCATAGGAGATCACTTCCTAAATATAACACCAGTACCACAGACACTGAGAGAAACAATCAATCAATGGGACCTCTTGAAAGTGAGAAGCTTTTGTAGAGCAAAGAATACAGTCAACAAGGCAAAGTGACAACCTACAGAATGGGAAAAGGTCTTCACCAATCCCACATCTGACAGAGGACTGATATCCAGAATATATAAGGAACTCAAGAAATTAGACATCAAAATGCCCAACAGTCCAATTAAGAAATGGGCTATAGAATTAAACAGAGAATTCTCAACATAGGAAACTCAAATGGCTGAAAGACATTTAAGGAATGGCTCAACATCCCTAATCATCAGGGAAATGCAAATCAAAACACCTCTTAGATACCACCTTACACCTGTCAGAATGGCTAAGATCATAAATACTGAAGACATTTTATCCTGGAGAGGATGTGGAGCTAGGGGAACTCTCCTCCACTGCTTGTGGGAATGCAAGCTTGTACAACTACTTTGGAAATCAATATGGTGCTTTCTTAGAAAACTGGGAATCAACCTCCCCTAAGACCCATCTATACCACTCTTGGGCATATATCCAAGTAATGCTCAATCATACTACAAGAGCACTTGCTCAGCTATGTTAATAACAGCATCATTTGTAATAGCCAAAACCTGGAAACAACCTAGATGCCCTTCAACTGAAGAATGGATAAATAAAATGTGATACAAACACACAATGGAGTACTACTCAGCAGAGAAAAACAATGACATTATGAGGTTTGCATGCAAATGGATGGACCTAGAAAAAATCATCCTGAGTGAGGTAACCCAGGATCAGAAAAACAAACATGGTATGTACTCACTAATAGGAGGATACTAGGTGTAAAACAAATATGACTAGTCTGCTACTCACAAATCCATGGAGGCTACCTAGAAACATGAGCCCAAAAAGACAAAGAGATTGCCCAATGACAGAGAAATGGATGAGATCTACATGAACGACCTGGACAAGAGTTGGGGTAATGAAGGGCAAGGGTTGAGGGAAAGAGAGCTTAGGGGAGTGGGAGTTCCCAGCTGGATCAAGAAAAGAGGGGGAGAACACAGAATAAGAGACCACAAAAAACAAAGGCCACATGAGAATAGGAAGAAGCAAAATGCTAGAGAGGCCCACAGAAATCCACAAAGATACCCCCACCATAGACTGCTGGCAATGGTTGAGAGACAGCCAGAACTGACCTACTCTGGTGATAGGATGGCCAAACACCCCAATTGTTATGCTACAAACCTCACCCAATGACTGAGGGAACCGGATGCATTGATCCATGGCCAGGCCCCAGGTGGAGCTCCCAGAATCCAATTGGCAAGAAAGAGGAGGGTTTGTATGAGTGAGAATTGTTGACAACATGATTGGAAAAAGCACAGGGACAAATAGCTAAATGAATGGAAACACATGAACTATGAACCAATAGCTGAGGAGACCCTATTGCATCAAGCCCTCTGGATAAGTGGACAGTTGATTGGCTTGGTCGGTTTGGGAGGCACCCAGCCAGTGGGACTGAGACCTGTCCTCAGTGCATGAGCTGGCTGTTTGGAACCTGGGGCTTAAACAGGGACACTTTGCTCAGCCTGGGAGGAGGGGACTGGACCTGTCTGGACTGAATTTATTAGGTTGAACTCAATGCCCATGGGAGTCTTTGCCCTGGAGAAGATGGGAATGGGGGGTGGACTTGTAGGAAGGGGGATGGGAGGGCAGAGAACAAGGGAATCAGTGGCTGATATGTAAAATTAAATTAAAATCTACAATAAAATAATAAATAAAAATCTTAAAACATAACATAATTTTTCAGATTAGAAAGTGATTATTAATATCGGTGTAATTCCAGAAACCCTTTCAACTTTCAATGCTCACTTTTCACTCACTCAGGAAAAAAAGGCTTACTTTACTTCTGCAGATATTTAAGATTGTGTCATAATTACTGAAAATGAATTAGGCCTATGCTGTCCTGTAGAAAGGGAAATGATGGAATCTGTGTTAGACATAATAAATACTAGCCTGTACATACATCATGCTTTTATGTTTTAAAATACAGTACAAAGTGTGTGTTCCACTGATATTAGTGTACATACTTAAACACCCAGTAAACAAGATTTGTACTACATTTGGGATTGTAAAACTTATGTAATGCAGTCACAATTCAGCTGTCCTTGTCCATACATTAACTTGATTTAAAAAGTTGTCTTTGGCCCGACTTCCCTTCTGGTCCAGAGAGCTCCCAGCCTGTCCCCGACTGCCATTTTGGACCAGAGCCTGCCCCCGACTTGACTTCTGGACCAGAGAGTTGGACAAGAGAACTCCCTTTGGACAAGAGAGAGAGTCTTCCTGAATCTGTCAGCTCTTTCTGAAACAAGTACACTGATAAGACCAAGAAGGAACCACAAGGAGATGGGCAGACGTCAAAGCAGAAGTACATACAACAAAATGAAGAGAAGTACAGCATCACCAGAACCTAGCCCGCCTCCAACATCTAGACCTGAACACCAAAAATTGGAAGAAGCAGAAGAAAGTAGCCTTATGAGTAACTTCATGAAGAAGGTAGAAGCTTGTGTAGAGGAAAAGACAAGAAAATTGGAAGAACGCTGTAAACAACTAGAGGAAAGGGCAAACAAATTAGAAGAAAACAATAAAGCCCTCGAAGAAAACAATAAAGTCCTGGAAGAAAGCAATAAAGTCCTGGAAGAAAACAATAAAGCACTGAAAGAAAATCATGAAAAAGCAATGAAACAAACAAAGGAAACAGTCCAAGAACTGAAAAGGGAAATTGAAAAAATAAAGAAGACACAAACAGAGGGAATGATGGAAATAGAAAACCTGAGTAAAAGATCAGGAACTTCGGATGCAAGTATAACCAACAAAATGCAAGAGATGGAAGAGAGGATTTCTGGCATTGAAGATACAGTAGAAGAAATAGTTCCATCAGTCGAAGGAAACACTAAAGCCAACAAAGTCATGAACCAAAATGTCCAAGAAATCTGGAACACCATAAAAACACCAAACCTACGAATTATAGGGATAGAAGAAGGTGAAGAATACCAACTCAAAGGCACAGAAAATATATTCAACAAAATCATAGAAGAAAACTTTCCCAACTTAAAGAAAGAAATGCCTATGAAGATACAAGAAGCCTATAGATCACCAAACAGAATAGACCCAAAAAAAGTCCCCTCACCACATAATAATTAAACATCTAAACATACAGAATAAAGAAAGAATATTAAGAGCAGCAAAGGAAAAAGGCCAAGTGACCTATAAAGGTAAACCCATCAGAATAACACCCGATTTCTCAATGGAGACTTTGAAAGCCTGAAGGACCTGGACAGATACAATGCAGACATTAAGAGACCATGGATGTCAGCCCAGACTAATATACCCAGCAAAACTTTCAATCATCATAGACGGAAGGAACAAGACATTCGAAGACAAAGCCAGATTTAAACAATACCTATCCACAAACCCAGCCCTACAGAAAGCACTAGAAGGAAAATTCCAACCGAGGGAAGTCAGATACGCAGTTGAAAACACAGGCAGTAGATAAAGCGACAACAGTAAACCCCAAAGAAGAGAAGTACACACACACTACCACCAAAAATAACAGGGATGAACAATCACTGGTCATTAATATCCCTTAATATCAACGGACTTAATTCACCTATAAAAAGACATAGACTTACAGAATGGATACGAAAGCAGGACCCATCTTTCTGCTGCATACAAGAAACACATCTCAAATTCAAAGACAGACACTACCTAAGAATAGAAGGCTGGGAAAAGACTTTCCAATCAAATGGTCTTAAGAAACAAGCAGGGGTAGCCATCCTGATATCCAACAAAATAGACTTCAAGCTAAAATCAATCAAAAGAGATCAAGAAGGACATTACATACTCATCACAGGAAAGATCCACCAAGATGAAGTTTCAATTCTGAACATTTATGCCCCAAACACAAGGGCACCCACATATGTAAAAGAAACATTACTAAAGCTTAAACCACATATAAAACCCCACAGATTAATAGTGGGAGATCTCAACACCCCACTTTCACCACTGGACAGATCTCCCAAATCGAAACTTAACAGAGAAATAAAGGACTTAACTGATGTCATGACCCAATTGGAGCTAATAGATATCTACAGAACATTCCATCCTAACAAGAAAGAATATACCTTCTTCTCAGCACCCCATGGAACTTTCTCTAAAATCGACCACATACTTGGCCACAAAGCAAATCTCAACAGATACAAAACAATTAGAATAACCTCCTGTGTTCTATCAGACCACCATGGTTTAAAGTTAGATTTCAACAACAACAAAAACTACAGAAAACCTACAATCTCATGGAAACTGAATAATGCTCAACTGAATCACCAATGGTTTAAGGAAGAAATAAAGAAAGAAATTAAAGACTTCCTAGAGATCAATGAAAATGAAGACACCACATAGCCAAACATATGGGACACTATGAAGGCAGTACGAAGAGTGAAATTCATAGCAGTAAATGCCCATATAAAGAAGTTTGAGAAATCTCACACTAGTGACTTAACAGTACACCTGAAAGCTCTAGAACAAGAAGAAACAAAGTCTCCCAGGAAGAATAGTTGCCAGGGAAATTATCAAAGTGAGAGGTGAAATTAATATATTAGAAACTAAGAGAATAATACAAAAAATTAATGAAACAAAGAGTTGGTTCTTTGAGAAAATCAACAAGATAGATAAGCCCTTATCCAAACTAACCAAAAGACACAGAGTAGAATCCAAATCAACAAAATCAGAAATGAAAAGGGGGACATAACAACAGACATTGAGGAAATCCAGAGAATTATAAGGTCATATTTCGAAAACCTCTACTCCACAAAACTGGAAAACCTAAAAGAAATGGACATTTTTCTGGATAAGTACCACATACCTAAGTTAAATCAAGACCAGATAAACTATTTAAATAGCCCAATAACCCCTAAGGAAATAGAAACAGTCATTAAAAGTCTCCCAACCAAAAAAAGCCCAGGACCAGATGGTTTCAGCGCAGAATTCTACCAGATATTCAAAGAAGAATTAATTCCAATACTCTCTAAATTGTTCCACATAATAGAAACAGAAGGAACATTACCAAACTCCTTCTATGAGGCTACAATTACACTGATTCCTAAACCAAACAAGGATACAACAAAGAAAGAGAACTACAGACCGAACTCCCTCATGAACATTGATGCAAAAATACTCAATAAAATATTGGCAAACAGACTCCAAGAACACATCAGAACAATTATCTACCATGGTCAAGTAGGCTTCAGCCCAGGGATGCAAGGGTGGTTCAGCATACGAAAGTCCATCAACGTAATACACCATATAAACAAACTCAAAAAAAAAAAAACCACATGATCATCTCACTAGATGCAGAAAAGGCATTTGACAAAATCCAACACCCCTTCAAGATAAAAGTCTTGGAGCGATCAGGAATACGGGAAACATACCTAAACATAATAAAGGCAATATATAGCAAACCAACAGCCAACATCAAATTAAATGGAGAGAAACTCAAAGCAATTCCACTAAAATCAGGAATGAGGCAAGGCTGTCCACTCTCCCCATACTTATTCAATATAGCACTTGAAGTTCTAGCCAGAGCAATAAGACAACATAAGGAGATTAAGGGGATACAAATTGGAAAGGAAGAAGTCAAGCTTTCCCTATTTGCAGATGACATGATAGTATACTTGAGTGACCCCAAAGATTCCACCCAGGAATTGATAAAGCTTATAAACACCTTCAGCAACATAGCAGGATACAAGATCAATTCAAAAAAATCAGTAGCCCTCCTATATATAATGGACAAAGAAGCTGAGAAGACAATTATAGATATATCACCCTTTACAATAGCCAAAAATGACATAAAATACCTTGGGGTAACACTAACCAAGCAATTGAAGGACCGATATGACAAGAACTTTAAGTCCCTGAAAAAAGAAATTGAAGAAGATGTCTGAAAATGGAAAGATCTCCCATGCTCATGGATAGGCAGGAACAACATAGTAAAAATGGCAATTTTACCAAAAGCAATCTACAGATTCAATGCAATCCCCATCAAAATACCAACACAATTCTTCAGAGACCTGGAAAGAATAATACTCAACTTCATATGGAAAAACAAAAAACCCAGGATAGCTAAAAGAAACCTGTACAATAAAACAACTTCTGGAGGCATCACAATCCCTGACTTCAAGCTCTACTCTAGAGCTACAGTAATAAAAACAGCTTGTTATTGGCATAAAAACCGACATGTGCACCAATGGAATCGAATTGAAGACCCTGACATTAACCCACACACCTATGGACATATAATTTTTGACAAAGAAGCCAAAAGTGTACAATGGAAAAAAGAAAGCATCTTCAACAAATGGTGCTGGCATAACTGGATATCAACATGTAGAATGCTGCAAATAGATCCATATCTGTCACCGTGCACAAAACTTAAGTCCAAGTGGATCAAAGACCTCAACATAAATCCAGCTACTCTGAACCTGCTAGAAGAGAATGTAGGAAATAGTCTTGAACACATTGGCATAAGAGATAACTTCCTAAATATAACACCAGTAGCACAGACACTGAGACAAACAATCAATCAATGGGACCTCTTGAAACTGAGAAGCTTTTGTAGAGCAAAGGATACAGTCAACAAGGCAAACGACAGCCTACAGAATGGGAAAAGATGTTCACCAACCCCACAGGTGACATAGGACTGATATTCAGAATATATAAGGAACTCAAGAAATTAGACATCAAAACAACCAACAGTCCAATTGAGAAATGGGCTTTAGAACTAAACAGAGAATTCTCAACAGAGGAAACTCAAATGACTGAAAGACATTTAAGGAATTGCTCAACATCCCTAATCATCAGGGAAATGCAAATCAAAACAACTCTGAGATACCACCTTACGCCTGTTAGAGTGGCTAAGATCAAAAACACTGAAGACACTTTATGCTGGAGAGGTTGTGGAACTAGGGGAACTCTCCTCCACTGCTGGTGGGAATGCAAGCTTGTACAACCACTTTGGAAATCAATATGGCGCTTTCTTAGAAAATTGGGAATCAATCTCCCCCAAGATCCAGCTATACCACTCCTGGGCATATACCCAAGAAATGCGCAATCATACCACAAGAGCACTTGCTCAGCTATGTTCATATCAGCATTGCTTGTAATAGCCAAATCCTGGAAACAACCTAGATGCCCTTCAACTGAAGAATGGATAAATAAATTGTGGCACATATACACAATGGAATACTACTTAGCAGAGAAAAAAATGACATCATACGGTTTGGAGACAAATGGATCGATCTAGAAAAAAACATCCTGAGTGAGGTGACCCAGACTCAGAAAGACAAATATGATATGTACTCACTCATAGGAAGATGCTAGATATGGAACAAGGATGACTGGACTGCTACTCACATCGCCAGTGAGGCTACCTGGAAAACGAGACCCCCCAAAAAACATGGAGAAATGGTTGAGATCTTCATGAACAGCCTGGTCATGAGTGGGAACAATGAAGGGCGACAGTCGAGGGAAAGAGAGTGGGAGATCCTAGCTGGATCAAGAAAAGAGAGGGAGAACAAGGAATAGGAGACCATGTTAAATGAAGACCACATGAGAAGGGGAGGAAGCAGAGAGATAGGGAGGCCCACGGAGATCCACAAAGATACCCCCACAAAAGACTGCTGGCAATGGTTGAGAGATGGCAGGAACTGACCTACTCTGGTGATGGGCTGGCCAGACACCCTGTTAGTTGTGCCATAAACCCCATCCAAGGAAGGTCTGAGGAATCTGGATGCAGATATCCACGGCTGGGCCCCTGGTGGAGCGCTGGGATTCTAATTAGTGAGAAAGAAGAGGGTTTATATGAGCGAGAATTGTTGAAGCCAAGGTTGGATAAAGCACAGGGACAAATAACCAAATGAATGGAAGCACAGGATCTATGAACCAAAGACTGAGGGGCCCCCAACTGGATCAGGCCCCCTGAACGGGTGAGACAGTCATTTGGCTTGATCTGTTTGGGAGGCAGCTGTGTGTTGGTGTCGGGTCCTGGGCTTGTTGCATGAGTTGGCTGTTTGAATCCTGGGACCTATGCAGGGACGCTTGGCTCTGTCTGGGAGGCGGGGACTGGACCTGGCTGGACTGAGTCTACCAAGTCGATCCTGGTCCTCGGGGGAGACCTTGATCTGGAAGCGGTGGGAATGAGGGGTGGGGTGGGGGGAGGGGGAGGGGGGCGAGAGTGGGAGAACAGGGGAATCTGTGGCTATTATGTTGGACTAAATGATGTTGTAAAATAAATTTACTAAAAAAATAAAAAAAAATATCATAGTAAAAAAAAATTTGTCTTTGATATCTTCATTGATACTAAGCATAAACATAACATATTTAAATTCAGCTCACAATTAATTCTTTTTGTTATGTGAGAACACAAATGCCACATTTTTACCTAATCTGTGAATGCTAATAGTCCTATTAGACTGCTTTTATTTTCTTTACAAATATGGAGGAATAAGGATATATTAGCATGAGCACATTCACAGTTCATATTTAGGTGGGAAATATATTCAGTTCACCTTATTTTGTAATATTTATTCTTGACAGACTATATTTCTATAAATACCATTTTTGTGTATATATATAGATAGATAGATAGATATAGATATAGATATAGATATAGATATATATGTGTTTGTGTTGTTGTTGTTGTTGTATGACCCACAAAACAAAGAGAATCTATTAGCTTTAAACATTTTGTACTTTTGAAAATGTGATAGATGTGTCTGGGTGTTTATTGCAGTCTAGAGGTGAGTGACTCTCTTCATTGAGACCTGCCCCTAGGACCCAACTCTGGGACACAGTCATTCACCTAGAACACATGCCCAACTCTGCCCCAATTGCAGGCCAGCAGGCAGTGCTTCTGAAGGAAATCCCCACTCACCAAGATTCTCCCAGTGGACCCTGAAATCTACATGCCCTGCCCCCATATGCATTTACCTGAGAGCCCAGCCACTTCCCGAGGCTTAGAAATCAACCACCAGCTCTCATTGGACCTAGAGGTGAGTGACTTTGGTCATATCCAGTGAGACGTGCCCCTAAGACTCATCCTTGGGACACAGCCATTCCCTGGGGATACCCACCCATCTCTACTGCAGTTGCAGGCCAACAGGCAGAGCTCCTGCGGGAATGCCCCCCCCACACACACACACTGGACAGATCTGCCAAATTGAAACTAAACAGAGAAATAAGGGACTTAACTGTTGTTATGACTCAAATGGACTTAATCGATCTCTACAGAACATTCCATCCAAACAAAAAAGAATATACCTTCTTCCCAGGACCCCATGGAACCTTCTCTAAAATCGACCATATACTAGCTAACAAAGCAAATCTCAACAGATACAAACAAAATTGGAATAACTTCTTGTATTCTATCAGAGCGCCATGGTTTAATGTTAGATTTCAATGACAACAAAAATTACAGAAAACCTACAATCTCATGGAAACTGAATAATGCTCAACTGAATCACGACCGTGTCAAGGAAGAAATAAAGTAAGACATTAAAGACTTCCTAGAGATCAAAGAAAACAAAAGTACAACATACCCAAACTTATAGGACCCTATGAAAGCAGTGCAAAGGGGAAAATTCATAGCACTAAATGCCCACAAAAATAAGTTGGAGAAATCTCATACCAGTGACTTAACAGAACACCTGAAAGCTCTAGAACAAGAGGAAGCAAAGCAACCCAGGAGAAATAGATGCCAGGAAATAATCAAATTGAGAGATGAAATCAATAAAATAAAAACAAATAGAGCAATACAAAGAATCAATGAAAAAAGAGTTGGTTCTTTGAGAAAATCAAGAAGATAGACAACCCCTTATGCAAACTAACCAAAAGGCAGGGATAGAGCATCCAAATTAGCAAAATCAGAAATGAAAATGGAGACATAACAACTGATAATGAGGAAATTCAGAGAATCATAAGGTCATACTTCAAAAACCTCTACTCCACAAAACTGGAAAATCTAAAACAATTGCATAGTTTTCAGGATAGCTACCACATATCTAAGTTAAATCAGGACCAGATAAACTATTTAAATAGACCAATAATCACTAAGGGAATAGAAACAGTTATTCACAGTCTCCCAACCAACAAAAGCCCAAGACCGATGGCTTCAATGCAGAATTCTACCAGATATTCACAAAAGATAAAATATCAGTACTCTAAATTGCCCCACACAATAGAAACAGAAGGAACATTACCAAATTCCTTCTAAGAGGCTGCAAACAAAGATGCAACAAAGAAAGAGAATTACAGATCAATCTCCCTCATTAACATTGATGAAAAAATACTCAATAAAATTTTGGCAAACAGACTTCAAGAACACATCAAAACAATTATCCATCATGATCAGGTAGGCTTCCTCACAGAGACGCAAAGGTGTTTCAACATATACAAGCCAGTCAATGTAATATACCATATAAACAAACTGAAGAAAAAAACCCACATGATCATCTCACTAGATTCTGAAAAGGCAGTTGACAAAATTCAACACTCCTTCATAATAAAGATTTTGGATAGATCACAAATACAGGGAACATACCTACACATAATAAACGCAATCTACAGCAAGCCAACAGCCAACATCCAAGTAAATGGAGAGAAACTCAAAGTGATTCCACTAAAATTAGGACCAAGCTGTCCACTCTCCCCATACTTATTCAATACAGTATTTGAAATTCTAGCCAGAGAAATAATACAACAAAAGGAGATCTACAGGATACAAATTGGAAAGGAAGAAATCAAGCTTTCACTATGTGCAGATGACATGATAGTATATATAAGTGACCCAAAAAATTTGATAAAAAAAAAAAAACTCCTACACTTGAAAAACACCTTCAGTAATGTGTCAGGATACAAGATTAACTAAAAAAAAAAAGCAGCCCTCCTATATTCAAATGGCAAACAGGCTGAAAAAGAAATCAGAGAAAGATAACCCTTTACAAGCCACAAATAATATGAAATACCTTGGATTACCTCTCACTAAGCAAATGAAGGACCTATTTGACAACAACTTTAAATCTTAAAAAAAATGAAGAAGATGTCAGAAAATGGAAAGATCTTCATTGCTCATGGATAGGTAGGATTAACATAGTAAAAATTGCAATCTTACAAAAAGCAATCTACAGATTCAATGCAATCCCCGTCAAAATACCATCATAATTCTTCACAGACCTGGAAAGAATAGTACTCAATTCATATGGAAAAACAAAAAACCCAGGAGAGCCAAAAGAATCCTGTACAATAAAATAACCTCTGGAGGCATCACGATCCCTGGCTTCAAGCTCTACTATAGAGCTACAGTAATAAAAACAGCTTTTTACTAGCAAAAAACCGACATATGGAACAATGGAAATGAACTGAAGACCCTGATATTAATCCACATACCTATGAACACATGATTGCTGATAAAGAAGCTAAAACTATGTAATGGAATTCATTTGTTAAATTCTTTAACAAATTTTCCTTATATAACTGGATGTCAACACGTAGATGAATGCAAATAGATCCATATCTGTCACCGTGCACAAAACCTAAGTCCAAGTGGATCAAAGACCTTAACATAAATCCAGTTACTCTGAACCTGATAGAAGAGAAAGTAAGAAGTAGGAATGCACTGGCACTGGAGATCACTTCCTAAATATAACACCAGTAGCACAGACACTGAAAGAAACAATTAATAAATGGGACCTCTTGCAATTGAAAAACTTTTTTAGGGCAAAGTGCATAGTCAATAAGACAAAATGACAGTCTACAGAATGGGAAACGATCTTCATCAACTTAACATTTGACAAAGGGCCAATATCCAGAATATATAAGGAACTTAAGAAATTAGACATCAAAATACCTAACTGTGCAATTAAAAAATGGGCTATAGAACTAAACAGAGAATTCTCAACAGAAGAGGCTCAAATGGCTCAAGACTTTTAAGGAATTTCTAAACATCTTTAATCATCATTGAAATGCAAATCAAAATACCTCTGAGATACCATCTTACACCTGTCAGAATGGCTAAGATCAAAAACACTGAAGACAGCTTAGGTTGGAGAGGTCATGAAGTAATGGAAACACTTTTACACTTGTACAAACTTGTACAGCCACTCTGGAAATTAATATGGCACTTTCTTAGAAAATTGAGAATCAGTCTCGCTCAAGACCCAGCTATACCACTCTTGGGCATATATCCAAGGAATGCTCAATCACACCACCAGGACCCATGCTAAACTGTATTCATAGCAGCATTATTTCTAATACCCAGAACCTGGAAATAACCTAGATGCCCTTCAACTGAAGAATGGATAAAGAAAATACTGTAAATATACACAATGGAGTACTTTGCAGAGAAAAAACAATGACGTCATGATGTTTGCAGGCAAATGAATGAAAGTAGAACATATCATACTGAGTGAGGTAACCCAGACTCAGAAAGACAAATAGGGTATGTACTCACTCATATGTGGATACTAGATGTAAAACAAAGGATGACCAGACTGCTACTCACAACTACAGGTAGGCTACCTAGTAAAGAGTACCCTAGGAAAGACACAGGCATTGTTCAGCAACAGAGAAATGGATGATATCTACATGAACTAACTGAAGGGGGCAATGGATGGCAAGGGTTGGGGGAAAGAGAGCTTAGGGGACCTGGAGGTCCTAGTTGGATCAGGAACAGAGTGGGAGAACAAGAAAAGAGGTACCATGATAAATGAAGACTGCATTGAAATAGGAAGAAGCAGAGTGCTAGAGAGGTCCCCAAAAATCCTCAAAGATCATTCCACTATAGACGACTGGCAGTGGTCAAGAGAGTGATTGAGCTGACCTACTCTGGTGATGGGATTACTGAACACCCGAACTGTCATGATAGAACTCTCATCCAGTGACTGATGGAAGCAGATGCAGAGATCCACAGCCAAGCCCCGGGCAGAGCTTCTGGAGTCCAATCAATGAGAGAGAGGAGGGATTCTATGAGCAAGAGATATTGAGACCATGATTGGAAAAAGCACAGGGACAAATAGCCAAACAAGGGGGAACACATAAACTATGAAACCATGGAATTGGACCAGGCCTTCTGAGTAAGTAAGACAGTTGATTAGCTTGAACTGTTTTGAAGGCCCCCAAGCAGTGGGACTGGGACCTGTCCTTGGCACATGAGCAAGCATTATGGAACCTAGGGCCTATGCTGATATACTTTGCTCAGTGTTGGTGCAAGGAGGAGGAGATTGGATCTTCCTCAACGGAATATAACAGGCTCTGCTGATTCCACCTGGGGGACCTTGCCTAGGAGGAGGTGGGAATGGGGGATGGACTGAGGGGTAAGCTTGGGGTGTGGGAGGAGGGAGGCCCGGGAATCCATGGCTGATATGTAGCATGACTAGAAAATCTCCTTTGTAAAATAAAAAAAAATGTTATAAAAAATAAACACTTTTGCATGATATTAGTGACATTGTTAGAAGATGGATTTTGTTTTTCACTTTATTATTCTTTGGTTTTTCTTCTCATTCTCTTTTACTTTGCAATTTTCTTATGAACTGTTTTAATAAGAGACTTGTTGGTTTAATGTCAAATAGTCTCCATAGACTCAAAGCACTCATTATAAAATACCATTGAAAAGTTATGCAAGTTTTAAAGAACTTTCTTCCTTTTGCTTTTATAACAAGAACTGAAGTGGTAGATAGGCATACCCTGATTAATGTCATCTATCCCTTGCTAATTTTTCTGAACCTTACCCCCTATTTGGTCTGTTAACTTTGCCACTTCTGTTGCACTAAATGTTTTGTATTTTTAATTCTTTTGTAAGGAAATTATCAACCAAATTTTGAAAGTTCAGATTTTCAAAGTTTTGTATTTGTTAGTTAGTTAGTTTGTTTGTTTTATTTTTCATTAGAATGCATCAGTCACTTAGTAAGAAGTAGAAGAATTGTGGGATTTTAGTCTTTATTTTATTTTATTTTATTTTATTTTACAATACCATTCATTTCTGCATAACAGCCACAGATTCCCTTGTTCTTCCCCTTCCTGCTTCCCTCCCCTTCCCCCAGTATACCCCCAATTCCCACCTGTTCCAGAGAAAAGACTACCCCGAGGACTGAGATCGACCTGATAGACTCAGGCCAGGCAGGTCCAGTCCCCTCCTCCCAGATTGAGCCAAGTGTCCCTGCATAAGTCCCAGGTTTCAAAGAGCTAACTCATGCAATGAGCCCAGGATCTGGTACCACTGCCTAGATGCCTCCCAAACAGATCAAGCTAATCAACTGTCTCACCTATTCAGAGGGCCTGATCCAGTTGGGGGCCCCTCAGCCTTTGGTTCATAGTTCATGTGTTTCCATTCATTTGGCTATTTATCCCTGTGCTTTATCCAACATTGGTTTCAACAATTCTCGCTCATATAAACCCTCCTCTTTCTCGCTAATTAGACTCCTGGTGCTCCACCTGGGGCCTAGCCGTGGATGGCTGTATCCATATTTCTCAGTCCTTGGATGGGGTTTCTGGCACAACTATTAGGGTGTTTGGCCATCCCATCACCAGAGTAGGTCAGTTCCAGCTATCTCTTGACCATTTCCAGCAGTCTTGCAGATGACATGATCAGGGAACATACCTAAACATAATAAAGGCAATTTACAGCAAGCCAACAGTCAACATCAAATTAAATGGAGAGAAACTCAAAGCAATTCCACTAAAATCAGGAACGAGGCAAGGCTGCTCACTCTCCCCATACTTATTCAATATAGTACTTGAAGTTCTAGCCAGAGCAATAAGACAACATAAGGAGATGAAGGGGATACAAATTGGAAAGGAAGAAGTCAAGCTTTCCCTATTTGCAGGTGACATGAGAGTAAACTTGAGTGACCCCAAAGATTCCACCCAGGAAGTGATAAAGCATATAAACACCTTCAGCAACATAGCAGGATACAAGAACAACTAAAAAAAAATCAGTAGCCCTCCTACATACAATGGACAAAGAAGCTGAGAAGGAAATCAGAGATACATCACCCTTTACAATAGCCACAAATGACATAAAATACCTTGGGGTAACACTAACCAAGCAAGTGAAGGACCTATATGATAAGAACTTTAAGTCCCTGACAAAAAGAAATTGAAGAAGATGTCTGAAAATGGAAAGATCTCCCATGCTCATGGATAGGCAGGAACAACATAGTAAAAATGGCAATTTTACCAAAAGCAACCTACAGATTCAATGCAATCCCAATCAAAATACCAACACAATTCTTCACAGACATGGAACAAATACTACTCAACTTCATATGGAAAAACAAAAAACCCAGGATAGCCAAAAGAATCCTGTACAATAAAACAACTTCTGGAGGCAACACCATCCCTGACTTCAAGCTCTACTATAGAGCTACAGTAATAAAAACAGCTTGGTATTGGCATAAAAACAGACACATGAACCAATGGGGTTTTAGTCTTTATGAGCTGGAACAGAAAATCAAAAATAGATCACATGAGAGTGGAGTGGTCTGAGAGGAGCAAAAGGCATTCCATTAAAGAGTTATTTACCAATGTAGGTTTTGAGAAAACCAAGGTAATCCTTAATCTTACACATCCTTCCCTGTGGTAAACTGATGGTAAAATGTGTAACCCTAAAGTAATGACTATTGCTATATAGTTGTTATATTTAGTTGAAAGTTTTCCTGTGTCCTGGCCAGCTGGAGGTCAGGACAAATCTCTCCCACTTACATGCCCAATTTAAACACACAGAGACTTATATTAATTATAGCTGCTTGGCAGTTATCTGAGGTTTATTACTGATTAGCTCTCACACTTAAATTAACCCATAATTCTTATTTATGTTTAGTTTCATGGGTTGATACCTTTGCTCAGTTCAGCTTTGTCATCTTTCTTCCTCTGTATCTGGCTGGTGACTCCTCAGTCAGACCTTCCTCTTCCCCGAATTCTGCTCCTCTATTCATCCTGCTTATACTTCCTGCCTGGCTACTGGCCAATCAGCAGTTTATCAAACCAGTGTACAACAGCATTATCCCACAACAGTTATACATTTTTATTTGACCTGAATTTTATGCTTTAGGAGGGAAAAGTTAGGATTTTTCAGAAATTAAGAGAAAGGACAAAAATGAACATACCAATCACTATGTAACATCTGCTACATGATTATATGATCTATCAGTTTTCTCTGAATTCTTACACTTTTAACCACATTAACTGTCCCATATTTTTTTAAAAGAAGTATAGCCTAATGGTGACAGAAAAGAAAGAAAGGGGAAAGGATATTGTAATATAAAGTCCCCCTTGTTCATTCTTTCATTTCAGAAACTTGTGCATTACAAACTTTAGATTTTGACTGTTTATTATATGCATGCTAATGTTGCATTGTACTGTTATGTGTATTTCTGAATTCTATATTTTATTTTATTAATTTCACATGTATATTCCAGTCAAGATTTCTATATTCAATCAAAATTATTACTTTGTGTCATGTAGTATTCTATATATGTGAAACAAGAACAGGGTAGAGATCTACTGCTAAAAACAAAACAGAAATAATAAAAATCACATTCTTTTCAATAGATACTTGATAGAATTTGTCAAACACAGGGAATATTCTAAATTCATGTGACAGAAAGGACAAGCAGATATTCACTGTTGGATATACAAAGGAAGACAGAATACTATCACCTGTACAAACAATTTTTTTTTCTAAAATGATTTTAGATTTATCTATTTTGTCTTATGCATGTAAGAGTTTTGCCTATATGTATATTTGTTCACCATATGTGGATCTAGTGCCCATGTATATCAGAATAGAGTATTGGATCCCATTAATGAAAGTTGCTTACAGTTGTTAGCTATGATTTGGGTGCTGGGAATTAAACCCAGGTTCTCTGCAAGAACACATGCTCTTATCTGCTGAGCCATGGATTTTGAATAGGCTCCTGGTCAGTCATACAGAAACAATTCATATAAAAATTTTGGAGACCAATGTATGTGGTCGATTTTAGAGAAAGTTCCATGGATGCTGAGAAGAAGGTATATTCTTTTTTGTTAAGGTGGAATGTTCTGTAGATATTGATTAAGTCCATTTGAGTCATAATATCAGTTAGGTCCCTTATTCCTCTGGTAAGTTTTGATCTGGCAGATCTGCCCATTGTGAGAGTGGGGTGTTTAAGTCTCTCAATATTAATGTGTGGGATTTGATGTGTGATTTAAGTTTTAGTAATGTTTCTTTTACATATGTGGGTACCCTTGTTTTTGCCGCATAAATGTTCAGAATTGAAACTTCATCTTGGAGGATCTTTCCTGTGATGAATATGTAATGTTCTTCTCAATTTCTCTTGATTGATTTTAGTTTGAAGTCTAATTTTTTGGATATTATGATAGCTACACCAGCTTGCTTCTTAACGTCTATTTGATTGGAAAGGATTTTCCCAGCCTTTTACTCTGAGGTAGTGTCTGTCTTTGAAGTTGAGGTGTGTTTATTGTATGCAGCAGAAAGATGGGTCCTGCTTTCGTATCCATTCTGTTAGTCTACGTCTTATTATAGGTGAATTAAATCCATTAATATTATGGGATATTAATTTCCAGTGATTGTTAATTCCTATTATATTTTTGGTGAAAGTATGTGTGCATTTCTCTTCTTTGGGATTTACTACTGTGGGGTTATCTATTGCCTGTGTTTTTGTGGGTGTATCTGTATTCTTTATATTGGAAGTTTTCTTCAAGTGCTTTCTGTAGGGCTGGATTTGTGAATAGGTATTTTTTAAATCTGGTTTTGTCTTGGAATGTCTTGTTCACTCTGTCTATGATGATTGAGCTTGTTGCTGGGTATATTCGTCTAGGCTGGCATCTATGGTCTCCTAGTGTCTGCATTACTTCTGTTCAGGACCTTCTGGCTTTCAAATCCTCCATTGAGAAGTCAGGTGTTATTCTGATGGGTTTGCCTTTATAGGTCACTTGGCTTTTTCCTTTGCTGCTCTTAATATTCTTTCTTTATTATGTCTGTTAAGTCATTTAATTATTATGTGGTGAGCAGTCATTTTGGGGGATCTAGTCTTTTTTGTGTTCTATAGGCTTCTTGTATCTTTATAGGTATTTCCTTCTTTAAGTTGGGAAAGTTTCCTTCTATGATTTTGTTGAATATATTTTCTGTGACTTTGAGTTGATATTCGTCTCTTTTTTCATCCCTATTATTCTTAGGTTTGGCCATTTCATGTTGTCCCAGATTTCCTGGACATTTTATGTTATGAATTTTTTTGGCTTTGGTATTTTCTCTGAAAGATAAATCTATTTCCTCTATTGTATCCTCTACACCAGATATTCTCTCTTCCATCTCTTGTATTCTATTGGTTATGCTCGCATCCTGTTCATTTACCCAGATTTTCTATTTACAGAATTCCCCCATTTGCATCTTCTTCATTGTTTCTATTTCAGTTTTCAGATCTTGATTTCTTTCCTTCATATATTTATTTGTTCTTACATCATTTTCTTTCCTTTCCTTAAGGGATTTATTGATTTCTTCCATTTTTGTTTGTCTTTTTCTCAATTATTTTTTTCATTTTTAAAATTTATTAATTAAATTTAATTTTACATATCAGCCATGGATTCCCTTGTTCTCCCCCCTCCCACACCACCCCCACCACACCCCCACCCCTGCCTTCCCCCCAGCCCACCCCCCAATTTCATCTCCTCCAAGGCAAAGACTCCCCCGAGGATTGAGTTCAACCTGGTAGATTCTGTCCAGGCAGGGTCAGTCCCCTCCTCCCTGGCTGAGCCAAGTGTACTTGTATAAGGCCCATGTTCCAAATTTCCAGTTTATATGCTGAGGACAGGACCCGGTCTCACTGTCTGGATACTTCCCAAGCAGATCAAGTTAATCAACTGTCTTATTTATCTGGACGGCCTGATTCAGTTGGTGGCTCCTCAGCTATTGGTTCATAGTTCATGTGTTTCCTTTCCTTTATATATTTGTCCCTGTGCTTTTTCCAACCATTGTCTCAACAATTCTTGCTCATACAAACCCTCCTCTATCTTACCAATTGGACTCCTGGAGCTCCACCTGGGGCCTGACCTTGGATCTCTGCATCCAGTTCCCTCAGTCATTGGATGGGGTTTCTAGCAGGACAATTAGGATGTTTGGCCAGGTGGCCTTTGAATACTTCAGAGATCTATTCAGAAGGCTTGATCCAGTTGGGGACCCCTAAGCCTTTGGTTCATAGTCCATGTGTTTCCATTTGTTTGGCTATTTGTCCCTGTGATTTATCCAACCTTGATTTCAACAATTCTCGCTTAAATACACTCTTCTCTTTCTTGCTAATTGGACTCCTGGAGCTCCACCAGGGGCCTAGCCATGGATCTCTGCATCCAGATTCCTCAGTCCTTGGATGGGGTTTCTGACATGACTATTAGGGTGTTTGGCCATCCCATCACCAGAGTAGGTCAGTTCCGGCTGTTTCTCAACCATTGCCAGCAGTCTATTTTGGGGGTATCTTTGTGGATTTCTGTGGGCCTCTCTAGAACTTTGTTCCTTCCTTTTCTCATGTGGTCTTCATTTACCATGGTATCCTATTCCTTGTTCTCCCTCTCTGTTCTTGATCCAGCTGGGATCTCCCGGTCCCACAGGCCCTCTTTCCTTTGACCCTTGCACTTCATTACTCCCACTCATGTCCAGGTTTTTCATGTAGATCTCAACCATTTCTCTGTCATTGGGTGATCTTTGTGTCTTTCTTGGGATCCTGTTTTCCAGGTAGGCTCCCTGGTGATGTGAGTAGCAGTCCAGTCATCCTTGTTCCACCTCTAGTGTCTTCCTATGAGTGACTACATACCATATTTGTCTTTTTGAGTCTGTGTTACCTCACTCAGAATGATTTTTTCTAGATCCATCCATTTGCCTGCAAACCTCATGATGTCATTGTTTTTCTCTGCTGAGTAGTATTCCATTGTGTTTATGTGCCATAATTTATGTATCCATTCTTCATTTGAAGGGCATCTAGGTTGTTTCCAGGTTTTGGCTGTTACAAACAATGCTGATATGAACATAGCTGAGCAAGTGCCCTTGTAATATGATTGAGCATTCCTTGGGAATATGCCCAAGAGTGATATAGCTGGATCTTGGGGAAGATTGATTCCCAATTTTCTAAGAGAGTGCCACATTGATTTCCAAAGTGGTTATACAAGCTTGCAACCCCACCAGCAGTGGAGGAGAGTTCCCCTAGTTACAGATCCTCTCCAGCACAAAGTGTCATCAGTGATTTTGATCTTAGCCATTCTGACAGGCATAACATGGTTGGTATCTCAGAGTTGTTTTGATTTGCATTTCCCTGATGACTAGGGATGTTGAGCAATTCTTTACATGTCTTTCAACCATTTGAGTTTCCTATGTTGAGAATTCTCTGTTTAGTTCTATAGCCCATTTGTTAATTGGACTGTTGGTCGTTTTGATGTCTAATTTCTTGAGTTCCTTATATATTCTGGATATCAGTCTTCTGTCAGATGTGGGGTTGGTCAAGATCTTTTCCCATTCTGCAGGCTGTCTCTTTGCCTTGTTGACTGTATCCTTTGCTCTACAAAAGCTTCTCAGTTTCAAGAGGTCCCATTGATTGATTGTTTCTGTCAGTGTCTTAGCTACCGGTGTTATATTTTGGAAGTGATCTCCTATGCCAATGCATTCAAGACTACTTCCTACTTTCTCTTCTAGCAGGTTCAGAGTAGGTGGATTTATGTTGAGGTCATTGAGCCACTTGGACATAAGTTTTGTGCACGGTGACAGATATGGATCTATTTGCAGCCTTCTACATGTTGATATCCAGTTATGCCAGTGTCATTTGTTGAAGATGCTTTCTTTTTTCCATTGCACACTTTTGGATTCTTTGTCAAAAATTATATGTTCATAAGTGTGTGGGATCATGTCAGGGTCTTCCATTGGATTCCATTGGTCCACATGTCAGTTTTTATGCCAATACCAAACTGTTTTTCTTACTGTAGCTCTATAGTAGAGCTTGAAGTCAGGGATGGTGATGCTTCCAGAGGTTGTTTTATTGTACAGGATTCTTTTGGCTATCTTGGGTTTTTTGTTTTTCCATATGAAGTTGAGTAGTATTCTTTCTAGGTCTGTAAAGAATTGTTTTAGTAATTTGATTGGGATTGCATTGAATTTGTAGATTGCTTTTGGTAAAATTGCCATTTTTACTATGTTGTTCCTGCCTATCCATGAGCATGGGAGGCAATTTACATCAAGCCATCAGTCAACATCAAATTAAATGGTGAGAAACTCAAAGCAATTCCACTAAAATCAGGAACAAGGCAAGGTTGTCTGCTCTCCCTGTACTTTTTCAATATAATACTTGAAGTTCTAGCTAGAGCAATAAGACACCATAAGGAGATTAAGGGAATGCAAATTGGAAAGGAAGAAGTCAAGCTTTTCCTATTTGCAGATGACATGAAAGTATCCTTGAGTGACTCCAAAGATTCTACCAAGAAACTGATAAAGCTTATAAACACCTTCAGCAACATAGCAGGATACAAGACCAACTCAAAAAATCAATACTCTCCTATTTACAATGGACACCGAAGCTGAGAAGGAAATCAGAGATACATCACCCTTTTCAATAGCCACAAATGACATAAAATACCTTGGGGTAACACTAACCAAGCAAGGGAAGAACCTATATGACAAGAACTTTAAGTCCCTTTTTCTCAGTATCTTTAAGGGAATTTTTCATTTTTTTTTCTTGAGAGGCCTCTAGCACCTTCATGTAGCTTTTTTAAAGGTTACTTTCTTCTGCTTCTTCTACATTGTGATGTTCAAGTCTTACTGTTGAAAGAGGGCTAGGATCTGGTGATACTATATTGGTCTTTATGTTGTTGTATGTATTTTTGCATCGATGTCTGCCCATGTATTCCTCTAATAGGTACAAGCGGTGCCTGTGTCTGAGCAAGCTGGTATTGGTCCACTCTGTGCTTGTTGTGACTGTTTCTCAGAAGGAAACTTTGGGTTCAATCTTAGTCTTGGCCTAATTGGAACTGGAAGATCCTGAATCTCAGGGAGCTGCATTTGGCCAAATCCAAGCTAGCTTTTTCTTTGACTAATGGTGTCACTCTTGGTATTATCAGAGCTCTTGGTCCATGCAGATATGGTGGAAGCTGTGTCTCATGACGCCACTCTTGGTCCAGTGTGAACTGGCAGATTCTTTTTCTCAGGGAGTTACCTAGGTTCCAGTCAGATGGGTATTGAGGTACAATTTGGGTCTTTAAGATGGCAGGGTCTGTTAAGGGGATTTTGGTCAGGGAGCCTAACCAATATCCCTTATGAACATTGATTCAAAAATACTCAATAAAATAATGTAAAACTGAATCCAAGAACACATCAAAAACATCATCTACCATGATCAAGTTGTCTTCATCCCAGAGATGCAAGGATGGTTCAACATAAAAAAGACTACCAATATAATACACCCTATAAACAAACTGTAAGAAAAGAACCACATGATCATTTCATTAGATATTGAAATGGCCTTTGACAAAATCCAACACCCTTCATAATAAAGGTCTTTGAGAGATCAGGAATACAGAGAACATAATTAAACATAATAAAGGCAATTTCCAGCAAACCAACAGCCAACATCAAATAAAATGAAGAGAATCTCAAAACAATTCCACTAAAATCAGGAGGAAGATAAGGCTGTCTTCTGTGCCCATATTTATTCAATATAGTTTTTTGTTCCAACTAGAGCAATAAGACAGCAAAAGGAGACCAAGGGGATACCAACTGGAAAAGAAGAATTCAGACTTTTACTATTTGCAGATGATATGATTGTATACATAAATGACCCCAAAAATTCTACCAGTGACCTCTTAAAGCTGATAAAAATCTTCAGTAATGTGGCAGGATAAAAGATTAATTCAAAAAAGCCAGTTGCCCTACTATATACAAATGATTAATGGGCTGAGAATGAAATGAGAGAAGCTGGGCAGTAGTGGGGCACACCTTTAATCACATCCCTCTCGAGGTGGAGCCAGGCAGATCTCTGTGAGTTCCAGGCAGCCTGGTGTACAGATTGAGTTCCAGGACAGGGGCCAAAATTACACAGCAAAACTTTTTTTGAATAACCCAAAAAGAAAAAAGAAAAAAAAAGAAATCAGAGAAACATCACCTTTTACAATAGACACAAATAATATAAAATACCTTGGACTAACTCTAACTAAGCAAGTGAAAGACCTATATGATGAGAACTTCAAGTCTCTGAAGAAAGAAATTGAAGAAGATATCAGAAAATGGAAAGATCTCCCATACTCATTGATAGGAAGAATTAACATAGTAAATTCGGCAATCTTACCAAAAGCAATCTTCAGATTCAATTCAATCCCCATCAAAATCCCAACACAATTCTTCAAAGACCTAGAAAAAAAACAATACTCAACTTCATTTGGGAAAAAAAAATTGGACAGCTAAAAGAATCCTGTATAACAAAACCACCTCTAGAGGCATCACTATTCTTGTCATCAAACTCTACTATAGAGCTACAGTATAAAAATTGAAATGTAGCCGGGCAGTGGTGGCACACACCTTTAATCCCAGCACTCGGGAGGCAAAGCCAGGTGTATATCTGTGAGTTCCAGGCCAGCCTGGGCTACCAAGTGAGTCCCAGGAAAGGTGCAAAGCTATACAGAGAAACCCTGTCTCAAAAAAAAAATTGAAATGTGTACCAACGGAATCAAATTGAAGACCCTAAAATGAACCCACATATTTATGAACACAAGATTTTTTAACCAAAAACCCAAAATTATACAATGGAAAAAATAAAGCTTCTTCAAAAAATGGTGCTGGCATAACTGGATGTCAACATGTAGAAGGTTGCAAATAGATCCATATTTATTACCAAGCACAAAACTTAAGTCGAAGTGGAACAAAACCTCAATATAAAACCAGTTACACTGAACCTGATAGAAGAGATAGAAGGAAATAGTCTTGAATGCATTGACACTGTAGACCACTTCCTAAATGTAACAACAGTAGCATAGCCACTGAAAACAACAATTAAAAAATGGGATCTCCTGAAACTGGGAAGTGTCTGTAAGGCAAAGACAGAGTAAATAAGACACAATAACAGAAAACAGAATGGGAAAAGAATTCCACCAACTACACATCTGACAGAGGGAAGATCTCCAAAATACATAAAGAACTCAAGAGATTAGACATCAAAATCAGAAACAATCCAATTAATAAATGGACTATAGTTCTAAACAGAGAATTCTCAAAGGAAGAATTTCAAATGGCTGAAAGTCATTTAAGGAATTGCTCAGCATCCTAATTATCAGGGAGATGCAAATAAAATGACTCTGAAATACCATCTTAAACATGTCAGAATGGCTAAGATCAAAAGCACCAGAGATGGCTTATGTTGGAGAGGATGTGGAGCAAGAAGAACTGTCCTTCACTGTGTGTGGGAGTGCAAACTGCTATAGGCACTTTGGAAATCAGGATGGCTGTTTCTCAGATAATTAGGAATCAATCTACCTCAAGACCCAGCTATACCACTCTTCCGCATACACCCAAGGAATACTCAATCATACCACAAGCACACATACTCAACTATCATCATAGAAGCATCATTCATAATAACCAGAATATGGAAACAACCTACATGCTACTCAACAGAAGAATGGATTAAGAAAATGTGGTACATATACACAGTGGAGTATTACTCATCAGAGAAAAACAATGATATCATGAAATTTGCAGGCAAATGGGTGGAACTAGAAAATATCATCCTGAGTGAGGTAACCCAGACTCAGAAGGACAAATATGGCATGTATCCACTCATAATTGGATGCTAGATATAAAGCAAAATGGAATCAGGCAAGAACTCCACAGCTTCAGAGAATCTAACTAACAGGGAAGACACATAGAGGGACACATAGAGCATTCTAGGAAGGGGAAATAGATGAGATCTCCATGAGTAAACTGGGGATGAAGGGTGGACAATGAAGTGTAGGGAATAGGGCATGAGAGCATAAGGAAATGGGATGGTTGAAATGGGACAGGGTGGGAGAGGGAAAGTAACAAAAGAGATACCATGATAGAGAGAGATATCATTTGGATAGAGCAAAACCTGGAGCTAGGGAAGTTGCCAGGAATCCCCTTCAACAATGACCCTAGCCTGGACTACTAGCAATAGTGGAGAGTGTGCCTGAACTGAACTGGCTTGCTCCGGAGATCAGACAGGTGAATACCCTGTCATCACAGAATTTTTGTCCAATGACAGATGGAAGCAGATGCAGAGATCCACAGCCAATCAGTTGACAGCGCCCCAGTAGTCCAGGCAAAGAGAGAGAAGAGGGATTCTATGAGCAAGTGCATCAGGATCATGATGGGGAACATGCAGGGGCACCAAACCAAACTAGAGGAAACTCATGAAAGTTGGATCAATGGCTGTGGAACCTACATGCGACTGGACTAGACATCTTGCATAGTGAGACAGTTGTATAGCTTGATCTGATTGGGAGGCCCCCTGGAGGTGGGATCAGAATCCATCTCTGGTGCATGACTGGGCTATTTGGATCCCACTGCCTAAGACAGGATACCTCGTGCAGCCTTGAGGAAAGGGGAAGGGCTTGGACTTGCCTATTACTGAATGTGCCTCCACATGGGAGGCCTTGCCTTCTTGTGGAAGGGAGTGAGGAATGGGTTGGAATGGGAGGTGAGGGTGGTGGAGGAAAGTTGGGGATCTTTGGTTTGTAAAATGAATGAAAATTTTTCTTAATAAATAAAAACAAGAATAAAATTGTGGATATGGTGTATATTTGGAAGAAAACAACTTTAGTCTATAGTTACTTAGATGTTGGCTTAAACGCTCTCTCTGGATTTTAGTATGTGTTTTTGGCTTGATATTATTCGCATTGATTGTAGTTCCATCTTATCTAGGTCATTATCCCTCGTTACTCCTGGACAATATTTAAAAACCATTCCTTTGTATATAGTCTTTTATTAAGTTAGAACCTTCTTATTTAGACAAAAAGGGGGAGATGTAGTGGGTAGCAATTCCAGCTTTGGCCTGGAAGTTCCAACCCCCATTGAGGCTTCAGTAACTCTCACACCTTCAAGGCGGGGCCAAGGGAGGGCCCTGAAGACCCTAGATCGGGATGTGCTGCCCTCTCTTGTTTCCTGGACCATGGATGAAAGAGGTAGACTGAGGAGAGTTCTTCAGAGAACACAGCCGGACTGTACTGCATCTTTCCCAGAACCTGCAACCTACCTATCCCTTCATTTGTAAGTTACGCCACTAAATAAATCTCCCTTTTAACTACATGGAGTGGCCTTAATAATTTCCCCAATATAATTGTGGTATTTGGAGGTTTTTTTCATGTTTTCTTAAAGATTTCTGAACAATTGATCATAATGTTGATTCTTTTGAGTCTTTCTTGGTTTGAAGTTGGAGTAAGCTTTATAGACTACATCAGTAGTTATTTTTAATTTGTTTAATTGTTCTTGTTTTGTTTTATGTTTTTGAGACATGGTTTCACTGAGTAGCCCAGGCTGTCCTGAAACTCACTCTGTAGACCAAGGTGGCCTCAAATCCAGAAACCCACCTGCCTTTACCTCCCCAGTGCTGGGATTAAAGCTGGATGCCATTACCACCCAGGTTCAGTAGTTTGTGCTTCATTTGGTTTTGTTTTACTTCAATTTCTTACTCATCAAAACTGTATTTATCATCATCATCATCATCAACATCATCATCATGTCTTTCAACACGTTTTATATTTTTCAGTTTAACCTTCCACTCTTCTCTAGGGTCACATCGTTTTACACATATTTGTACCTTCCTCATTTCATTCTGCAGACTCTGCCTTTTCCTCCATAGCTACTAGTGAACAGCTACTAGGTGATTTCCACAAATATGTGCAGGTTATGAACAAGATTTGAACCTGAAGACAGCAGGCAGTGAAATGTCAAAGAGCTCAAGTGAAAAATTAATGTACAGAAATTTTAATATTTGCAGGTGTAACTGTAATTGGACTGCCTTCACAATTCATTGTCTTTGCCACAACAATATGTAATTCCCCTTTTATACTATCTCTTAAACTGATCATTCCTAAGAATAAATGGTACGCTAACCAGGAAGTGGTGGCAAATACCTTTAATCCCATCACTTGGGAGGCAGGAGAAGGTGAACCTCTGTAAATTGAAGAAGAGCCTGCTCTATGGTGAGAGTTCCAAGACAGGCTCCAAAGTTACACAGAGAAACCCAGCATCAAAATAAACAAACAAACAAACAAATAATAAAATAGAAAATAAGAAAAGAATGAATGGAACTCATTGTCATCATTGTCACTTTTAGAGATAATATTTGATGTCCTTTAATTACAAATAAAAGAGTTTACCTTCCATGGGTCATGTCCCTTTCCATACAGATTTCCCTGAGGTACAGGCAGCTATTGAGATTAGCTTGAAATATGTGACTGCCAATCCCTCTTTATAACAGACACACAGGAGAGATTCACAAAAGGAATTTGGACTACACAAGTTGGTAGCCATCCTAGGCTTCATTTTCACAATCTGTATTAAAAATAAAAGAATTGAAAGACAGCGATGAGATGAATGTTTAATTTCACTGAGATGCTTGTATGGCAATAATTATAGGAAAAATTTCAGTTTTTTTGGTTTTATCAAAATGACAGTAGAAATAAGAACATATTATTATTATTTTCAAAATTATTAAAGCATAGGGGTATAGCCCAATGATATCATGTGTGCCCAGTATGCCAGAAGTCCTGTGTTTAAGGCCATATGAATATTAATCTTTTCAAAGGTATTAAGGCATATGGGTGTAGCTCATGATAGCATGCACGCTTAGTATGTTGGAGCTCATGGGCTTAAACACCAGCATTACAGTGAAAAAATAATTTGTATCACAAGCAAGATGGCTCAGTAGGTAAGTGATTTCCAGCCAAGGCTGGCAACCAGAGTTTCATCCCAGAAAGCTTCATGACAGAGAGAATTAATTTCCACAAGTTTCCCTTGGAACAATGAAAATGTTTCACCCTGGAAATAAATAATATTATTTAATGCCTTAAGATGAATGAACATGTACTAGAGAGATGGCTCAGAGGTTAAGAGCACCGACTGCTCTTACAGAGATCCTGAGTTCAATTTCTAGCAACCTCATGTTAGCTCACAACAATCTGTAATGAGATCTGGCACCTTCTTCTGAATACATAATGAGTAAATAAATCTTTAAAAAGGATGAATTAGCAGGAAACCATCATTTGATTATTACTTATTCACAGAAAAGTTTTTGCAGACAATATATCCTGATCATGCCTCTCATCCATGTTACCTGCACAAAAATCTAACTCCTCCCTTTTCTTCTTTTTAGAAAACATAGAAGTAAACTAAAAAAGAAAAAAACTAACTATAATAGAACAAGACAAAGAAACACAGAAAAAAAGTGTGAAGAGAGAGACAGAGACAAAGAGCATAATAACAACATAGAAACCCAGAGAAACATGCCCCCACACAAACCCATAAAAAAACAAATTTGAAACCACATTATATAAGCAAATTACCAATAAAGTAAAGCAAACACAGACAGAACATTGTGAGTCAAAGAAATACTTTCAAAATAACACTGAAACCATATGAGTTAGCTGTCTGCTACTTGGCACGGGGCATCAATCCTAGTGGGGTTTATATGCCCAGTGAGGCTTCACTGGAGTAAACTAATTTTCCCCTTGGGAGAAGTTGTCAATTGGAGATAGCTTCTTGGTTAGAAATGAGAGATTAGGTCCACTTCCTCATCTCAGTGCTGAGACCCCAATTGACTTGTATCTGTGCAGGGTTTGTGCATGCTGTCACTCTTTGAGTTCATAGGTGAGCAAGTCCTGCTTTTGTCTGAAAAGCATTGTTTCCTTGGTTACATTCCTCCAAGCCTCATGAGATCTTAGAATCTTTGTACCTTCTCTTCTGAAGTTTCCTGAGCACTGAAGGGAAAGTTGAGATGGAGACATCTCATTTATGACTGAATGATCCAAGGTCTCATTCTCTACAAAATGTTCAGTAGAGGGTCTCAGTATTTTTTCCCATTTACTGCAGATGGTAGCTTCTCTGATGATGACTGAACAAGACATTGATCATGGTAAAACAGAATGTCACTGGCAATCATTATATTGCTATATTTTTAGAAAACAACACTATCTAATTTTCCCCTAGGTCAATTGCATACTTAGTTCCAGGTACTTAGGTACAAGAGCAGTGTCAGAAATGTGTTCTTTCTCATGGAGTGGGCTTTAAATCCTATCAAATATTGATTGTTTACTTCCACAATATTGCTGCCACTATTGTACCAGTATATCATATAGGCAGATCTCCATTGTAGACCAAACAGCTTAGAGCTGGACTTATGTTTAAATTTCTCACCAGGAAGAATGCTGAAAATCTTCCAGTACCATCATTACTATTCAGTAGACGTGAAGGCTTCAGTTAGGCACATGCTCAACTTCTCTGTGTTCAATAGAGGTGTTGTTTTAAGTAATAGGGCCATGCTATCAGTTTGTGTAGAGCAACCAATTTCCTGAGCAATAGGCTCACTTTTTGGAGTTTTTGCTTGGGGACTCTTTGTCCAAGAAATCATATATGATCCATGCCTGATATTGTAGATATTATTTGGTGGTGAAAGAAATACGGTTAGACTTTCTCTTCCAATAATTTGGTGATTTGACTGATATTTCTTTCACTGATATATTATTTATTAAGTGTACTACACTAGTAGGTTTCTATAATATCTTTTGAATGATCCATATATTTTGTTTTCCCTCTCAACATTACACCCATTACCCCATCTAACTTTTTTATGTCAATTTAATATTCCCATGCCAGTATAAGTCCCCAAGTGTCTTAATTATTACATATGGTATATATCCTCAATTCAGAAGTCCTCCCTCCCTCATATTCCCTTACTCTATATGTTTCCCTTGTGGATTTTTGGATTGTTGAATGTCTTTGTAAAGCTTAAAATTTAACATTCAAATACAATGGATATACACCATATTTGCTTTTGCAGTACTAGGGACCTCATTCAGGATGACTTTTTTAAAAAAATTTACATCCATTTTCCTGTGAGTTCTGTGATTTATTTTTTCTTTCTTTTTTGTTTTTTAGTAGCTGATTTATATTCCATTATGTAAATGATGACATGTTCATTATCTGTTCACTTGTTTTTGGATATTTACTATTTCGGACTAATATGAACAGAGCAGCAAATAACATGGGTGAACAAGGTTCTCTGTAATAGAATAAAGTGTCCTTTGGGTATATAGCCAAGAGCAGCATAACTAGATCATGAATCTGCCTTATTCTACATCCTCACCACCATATGCTGTAGTTTGTTTATTCATCTTACCCATCCTGCTTAGTATAAAATGGCATCTCAAAGTGGTTTTGATATGCATACCCTGATGACCAAGTTTGTTGATCTTTT
The DNA here is from genome assembly GCF_049852395.1 of Peromyscus maniculatus bairdii. NCBI lineage: Eukaryota > Metazoa > Chordata > Mammalia > Rodentia > Cricetidae > Peromyscus > Peromyscus maniculatus. Next base: position 71,536,191 of record NC_134852.1, on the reverse strand, counting down.
CTTAAGTGAAACCAGCATTTGAAAGGTCACTGTGGGTCATTAGAGGAAGCAATTTATAATTGAATACTCACAGATAAGAAAGTGAAACCCATGAAAACTAGAGTTAAGGGAGACAATGGAAGGATTACCATTCACAGAGAAACCATAGCAGACAAAGCAGCCAATTCTGTGAGACATGCAGTACAAGGGAACACTAAACAATTATTTTGCTGTCAGTGTGTATAACTGTTATAAAATTTTGTTCTTCCATCATCCAAAAATAATGTATTCCAGCTCAGGAACATATATTTTGAATGAATTTAAGGAACTTGTGTAGTTTTTTGGTGGGGGATGATAAACCATGGAATTTAAGGTCAGGTATTAGATAGGGAAGGTAAAAAATATGAGGGGAGAAAAAGGAAAGAGACTACAGAACTGTAGAACAGGAAAATGGTAAGAAAATGCATTCTCAGTGTAGAATCTCATTTTGATCTTCATAGATCTCCTGTTAAATTTACAAGAATGTGACTAGTCACTTCAAGCACAGATTGCATTACTGCCATTAAGACAACATGTCAAGCTGTACTTGATGGAGTAAGGAGCACTGTGCTCACAGTGCCATCTAGTGTTCAACAAAACATGAAGGTGGATGGAAACTACTACAAAAAGTTCTGAAAAAAAATGAGCATGAGATATAGAATATGAAATGACTGTGCTCATTTCAACAGGATTTAAATAGTCAAGTCAAGTTCAAACTCTAATGCCTAATTTCTAAAAGGGATATATAATGTATGTTACCCTTCAGAAACACATAGTGTACTGATGCAGGACCCTATTTGTTGTCACATCATACACAACCAATACAATGATTAAAGATGAATTAAGGTCCTTCAAGACTGACTGACTAAAAAATGGTACTAGAGAAAAATTTTGCCATGGCACACATAGAGTGCAGATTTGAAGGTAAAACTAATTCAAAAATAAGGTGGAAAAATATTGGCAGACATACTTAATGTTGACATCTGATTTTCACATGTGCATGCGCGTGCACATACACACACACACACACACACACACACACACACACACACACACACACACACGATGTTTTATACAGCGTTTACCTGGCACTGAAGGATTCAGGACTCAAGATTGGGACTTGGGATTGTTATCTTACATGGGATATGTCAGGCAATTTTGATGGCCAAGTGCTGTTTGCCAGAGAGATTTTTCACTTATCATGTGGAACAGAAGAAGATAACGTGTGATATAAAATTTTAATTGGGCAGTTACTTCTGCTTTCTGCTGTGGGATATAGCTTGAGAATTACATCTTCTCACTGTGAAATTCCACTCTGAAGAGCTTACGTGGAGAGTGGAAAGGGTACATGATCACAGGCTAGTTTCTCTAAAAAATAATAACAAAGACTACCTAACATAATCAGTTCATGAAGTTACTACTTAATAACATATAATTTGAGTCTTTGAATACACATGTATACATCAAAATTTACATGTGTGTGGAAAAATAGTTCAGTAGTAGACGATTTTCCTTGCTTAAGTGAAGTTCTGACTCTATCCCTAGGATGTGAGAAAAGGATTCATTGTGTTTTTTTTTTCCTTTATACAATTCATTTTATCTTCTACATGTACTAAGTAGAATGGTTTATTGTGATGGAATTAAATCATGAAACAGTTTTTCAAGACAGGTTTTCTCTGTGTAGTTTTAGTGCCTGTCCTGGATCTCACTCTATAGACCAGGCTGGCCTCAATCTCACAGAGATCTGCCTGGCTCTGCCACCTGAGTGGTAGAATTAAAGGTGTGCTCCAACATCACCCAGCTTAAGCAGTATTTCTTAAAGGTGAAGCATGTGTTAATTTTGCAATGTATGTTAATAAATTATAAGTCTGAAACTTACATTAAAATTTCAAAATAAGTAAACTTCAATGAAAATTATCATGTTATATATTATATACCATATTTTCCTCCAATGGTGACAACTTTCTTAAAGTTTTTTCATGGTAGATGATATTTTCCATTGTTAAAATGACTTTAGAATCTTAATCCTAGAATCTTCCATAACTAGGCCTGGATTTAGAAGAATAGCAATTCAGGAATAATGATTCCTAGCCACTATCTACTGTTGAAAACCAAATTTACAACTGAGTACATTCTTTGTCTTTCAATACCCTTCAGCTTCCCTAAAAGGCAATTGCAGTGTTGTGGTCCTGTCTGATACAGAGTCAACAGGATGGGCATCATAATCCCTTGCTTCCGAACTTCCTGGATTTTACTGGAAGATGACAAAAACACAGAAACAGAAGTTCCTACTATTATGCAACTTCCCACAGTGCCAAATAAATATTCAATAACTGTGGTTTAAGTTTCTGTGATCTCAGGAGCATGACCTTGAGTGCATTTTCTCTTCTATTTTTAGATTTATAATTTCATTGTTTGAGTCAGGACTTTGCAATCATATGGATTTTACAACATTCACCTTTTCTTTTAAGTTTATTTTCTTTAGGCATGACTTTGTAAATGCATCCTGAAGAATTTTGTTTTTATAAAGAAATGAATAGCACAGCGTTAATTCTGTGGTTATTGAAGTCATTTCATACATCAATCTGTCTTCTGCATTCAAACTGAAAATTTTATTTTATTTTTCAGCAGGTGTGAAAGGTTTTTTTTGTTCTTACTTTTACTGTACTATATAGTTTTCCCAAAATATGTCTACACAGATAACTTAGAGACAAAGTATTATAGGAGATATTTTATTCTATGCCACACAATTAATCATCAAGTATTCAATTTAAAACATAAGTATAAGAATTTGTGTGTGCATGGGTGTCTATATGTCTCATTTATTGAGCATTTAACTGTTACTTTTTAAGTTATTCAATACTCTTTTTTAACTATGCATACTAAAGTATTCCATCATGATAGGAAAAGAAAATTGAACATAGTCTTACTGTAGGGAGACTAAGGTTAAAACAGAGGACACAAATAGGTTCGTGGGTATTTTTATCCAAAGAACCTGTACAAGATTAGTGGATGGGAATTTGTTAAGCAAACAGTGAGGCTCTGGCTTAAGAATGATCAGAATGATAAAATTTCATCTTAAAATGGTAATGAATGAGAAATATAGTAGATGTGCAAGCTGATAGACTCGTGAACAAAGAAGAATGTATCTGGCTAAAATACATTTTCATATTAGAGTGTACAGATATACTGAACAAAGTTTCTAATCCTGAATGATATTAGATCAGAGAAATTTTAAAAATGTCATTTTTAGGATGCCTAAGTTTTTAGATTATTTTATTTGTCTGTTTTATGGATTTTACCTAATATTTTCAGGGATAAAACACATGCTTCCCAAATGCTCTACTGTTATTTCAGTCTGATTCTAATAATTCCACTCTTTATTATTATTTTAATAAGATCTTCCCTTTCCAGTATATATTCTATTTTTAATCAACAACAATTTTAGTAAATTCTAAAATCAAATGTGAGTCTTTTACACTCTGGTTTGTTTTATTCTGAATCTCAGCATCAGCATAGCAAAATGGAAATTAGAGTTCAAAAATATTTGAACAATCTCTTTCACTTAATTTTCTAAACCAGGGCTTTAAGGATGAGGAACTTTCATGCTGAAATTCAAAAAGTGGACAGATTTAAGAGTCATGGAATTGGGGAGTCAGGGGAAAGAACAATATCCCAGTCTTCATAACATGGACTGACAGCTAACTCTCCCTATTTATATGCCATAATTCTTCTTCATATTTTCTGTATATTATAACACTGCTTATAGACAAGGAGAGTAAATACATTCCTCACTAATTGTATGAAAAAGGTGTAAGCAAATTCTTTTTGACATTTTTGTCTGTATACTATGTTGATCTTTATGCTGTCAGGAATTTACACCCACAGCCAAGACTTACACAACCTGGTTCAGAAAACATGTTTACATAGACTTGTGTCACTGTGAATAGATGATTATAATCCTTCTCTTGTCTAAAGAGAAATATCATATACCTATGCCTTCTTGTACTTTATCAACAGTTTGTCAACATAACTGTTTATTTTTCAACATCCTTAATCTATAATAGAAGCATTTGAACCTTTTTTCATGCTCAAAAAAAAATTCCCAATTGAGTCTCAATATTGGTGAGCCTGTTAATATTGGTGATTAAGATTAGCAGTTAAAAACAAGCAAAAAAACTGTCTTGTAACATGAGATAACTGCTCTCAGCAGTTGAAAGCACAGACTACTCTTCTAAGGAACCCAGGTACAATTCCAAGCACGCATATTGTTGCTCATAATCATCTCTCTTTCTAGTACAATAGGACTTGAGGGATTCTCTTGGCCTTGTTAGGTCTGTCAGACATGTGCTGCATGGACGTATGTTCAGGTAAACACTAATACACAAACACATGAAACAACCAATCTATTTTTTATTGTAATTGCCCTGTTATTAAGGAAAATTGGGTCTAGTTGGGAATATTCTTCCCAAGAAAAATTAAGATATGGGGATGATTGTCATTCAATAAATTATGAGATTGTGGAAAGTTATAAACACGTCTATATATGATTTTAGTATAATATATTTATGGAATAGAAGAATTACTGAGTATAATTGCTCTCCTCAGTTTTGCATTGACCTCTGCTATTTTGTCTAAGGAAATAAACTCTGATCTAGCTTTGCAAATAGCAATAACCTTCCTTGAAGATGTGCTGATGGTATTTAGGATATTCTGTGAACACACATCTGTGTTTCTAGACCAGTAAGAAAAAAATCAATTCATAATAAGGTCATATATATGAAGTAGACAGTTTTAAATCATGAACACTAATACTATGCTCATGAAGAAGTTTTGCAATTTCCTATTTCCTATAAAGAGGAGTATGTGGAATAGGTATGAAACTGGTTTTTAAGAGAATAACCTGGTGGTAGAAAGGATAGAAAATTAGATCCTTCTAAATTTATTTATATAGGTTCATTGTGTGGGTATTCTGGATTTAATGTTACAAATTGCACATACTTTAAATGGATGGTTATATTTATTTTGTGCTTTGCCTATAAATAAGATCAAAAAGTGGCCAAATATCTGAATGAGAGATGCCTTTCTATGAGGGGAAGACAAGCATGACTCCAGGCTGGTAGTCACTGGCCTCTTTCACTGTACAATGGGACAACACCAAGATATAATCTATGTTCCTAGCATTCTGTGCATCTGGTTAAGCTGTGTGATGGAAATGACAGGGTTTTTTATAAGATGTTCAGCTTTTTCTTGAACATGTTAACAAAACGATTTGGTAGAAAGACCAAAGTCAATGTCATCACCAGACTCCTCTGTGACTTCCCGCTTTCTTTCTACATTCTTACCTGGGGCATCAGTGCTTGTGCAACCTGCTGATGCATTTCCAAGTGCTGCAGCAAGCTCACCAACACTTCATTACAGTTGTAGCTTGCAATGGGGACACTAAGCAGGGCTACTGTAAACAAACCAAGGGCAGAAACTTGGAGCATTTATATCAGACACTTTAATGGGGATATTGATCTTATCCTCTGTGACCATCCCTTGTCTCTCACACCGTCATAGTGCAGGATTAGCACTAAATTGACAAAGTGTATAGTTCAGGCTGCTGGCACAGTGTTATTTGATGGATAAAATGAAGACCTCACCCCTCAGCAGCCTTAGTATCTTCTTGGAAGCATGGAGTATATTGGTGGCATCAAATGAAAAGGATTAACATATGATTTAGGCTACTTTCTTTGCCTATTGTCTATGACCTAGAGTCTAGGATCTTTCATTTCCTTTTGCCACTGTCCAAGGTCTCTGTCAAAATAATCTCCTGCTTTCTTTTCGGCTGCATTTTGTTATTCTCATCTCGTTACAGTGTTCCAATCTCATTGTCTTAACTCTCTCCTTCCTTCCTACTGATCTTGTCATGGACATATTAGGGGCTGGTACTAAATATCCTGAAAATTAACTGGAACTGATGCCAGGGGAAGGTTCCTCAGACATGGCCATGGCTCACTCAATTTTACTACCTTGGCCTTACCTGCAACTGTTGTATCTGTGTCACAAAACTCCAAGAGAACACCAAGGATCCTGTTTCTGATGCAAGCACACAAGTGTCTTTTTGTTTTCAGATCCCAACCTGGAACATCACCCTATGGTCCGATGCAGCAGATGGAGGGATGTGGCAGCAGCAGCTATAAAACTATTGGGTTAAACTTTTGGCACAGAACTGCAACCTGTTGACAGGATATCCGGACATCTGCAAGGGCCATAAACTGTGAACAAGATATCTGCAGGAGAATCCAGATCTTGTTAAACTTTACTACCCTGTTTTTTAATTAGCTGCTTCTGTGGTGTTTGTTCGAGTTGTCATGTCACATTCCTGAGGTTCTTCCTGGAGCTGAGCACAGCCCAGGATTATCAAGTGGTCTAAGATGGTGGCCCTTTTCAAAGACAGAGACTGTAAGTCAATTCAAGGCTTTCATGTTGCCTTCTTCACACAATCATGCAATGAATACATCTTGCATTCATTCATTAATATGGGACTGAGTTCAAGTTCTAGATTTCTTGATTGAAAACATTTGTGGATGTTGTGTTATTCCCAGAGTAGTTTCCTAAAGCCATCCTCTCCATCTGCCTTTTAAACTGAAAGATTCTATGGCCTCAGAAATCTTCTGGGTTTTATTCTAATTGTTTGGGGGATTTTTTTTTATTTTATTTTTTTGACCAACCAACTTTTTGATCACTATTTTGGATATATCAAAATCTGTGGTGATTCCCCTTTTCCACAGAGTGATCTCCTTTTTGTAGGAGATGACAAGAAAGAGGAAGACAGGTACCTGTACCAATCTTTTGATCATCATTGCTTCTTTTTTTCACCCCTTGTTAATCCTGGTTTCTAAGTTGATCTTTCTTTCTAGCAGCTAGAGTTGTGAGGCTCCATTTGCTTGGATTACCTGGTTTTCACACCTCTTCTTATTTTCGTTTTGTATGCTACTATACATCAAGGCAAAATACAAGAGCAAACTGCAATTTCCTTCAGGTTGTACCAAGAATCTTTTGTAATTTCCTTTCCTCATGAGCTAAAACTTTTTCCTGAATGTGGTGGAGGACATTTCAACCCACTTGTGTACACCTGGGCTTGGTTAATTTGGAGATACTTCTGGTTCATCTCCTCTTTTTAGTTAGTAAAGTATTCATACAATGTTGTTTCCAAGCATCCAAAGTGATGCTATTTAACATTTTGAAGTGTTCACCATGGCTGGCTGTATAATGTGAGATAATACAGATATTAAAATGCCTTTCTCTACTGAAAAATAGAATGAAAATCCTGTTCCTTTTTGTTACTATGAACAAGAACACCACAAAGCATTTGTCCTGAGCTACTTGGTCAATCAGTGTCCTCATCAAAGGAGTGTATTTAGTCATTAACTGAGGCCTCCCAAATGATGGTGGTAAAGGATGACTTCCCGCACCAAAACAAACAAACAAACAAACAAACAAACAAACAAACAAACAAAACCTACCAGCTTGCTAAGGTTCTCAGAAATTTTTCCAGAGAGAAACAATTAACTCTTATTCTGTCCCACTTATATGAATTCATGGCGAAATTTCTACTTGCACATAGCCCTTCTGGTGGCCTTCACTCCTGACCCCTCCAAGCTGTTCTTTTGGATACTAATATAATCATAATTTTCTTTTTTGTTTATGTTCCTTTAATCAATATAACATTGACTTCTTTGATGCTTCTCGTTAGGTGTGATTTCATGTCTATTTTATCAAATAGTTGAACAGAAAGAATTGCTTGGTTAATTGGTGCATTAATTGAAAAATCCTTGTGCATTCAATCATTTTAGAGCAGTGTCTGAATTTGTGGTGTACTTCCTTTTGTGCAATGAAATAGTGATTGATGATACCTAACTGTTGATCCATTCCAGTAGTCTGCGCTATGTCTTTCGATTGGGAAATAAAGACCATTAATCATTATCATTATTGAAAATACATAGTGATTCCTTTGATTATGACCTTGTCAAATTTAGGTGATTCCTCTTCTTTTTTATTAAAAAGTTACTTATTCAGTGAGTGTTTATGTGTGGATACATTGACTGCACACCATGTGTCAGGAGCAACTATCATGCAGTGGGCTCTCTCCAACCTCATTTTTAGGAAGGGTCTTTGTTCTATCTTCCACAGCATATAGTAATGTGCTGCTAGACAAGTTTCTGATCATTGCATTTCAAATTTCCTCTTATTTTTCTCTTCGGCTACTTTTTGGATACTTTGTTTGTTCTGTATAGTCAATATTTAAATTGCAATAAATTGAAGGGAGCACACACACACACACACACACACACACATACACACACACACACACAAAAAAAAAAACTCCACGCATTTTTTTTCTATTTGTAGTACTAAATATTTCCTGTATCTGGATTATGTACACAACATAACTTGCAAGCTTACCATTGATGTCTTTTTGCATACTATAACTTATTTTTTAATTCAAAACACAGTTATTCCGTATTGTTACATAAGAAGATAGTTTTGACCTGTTTATCCTGCAAACTAAGGAAAATTAAAATATTAAAAATGAGCATTGCTGGGGCTGGAGAGATGGCTCAGAGGTAAAGAGCACTGGCTGCTCTTCCAGACGTCCTGAGTTCAATTCCCAGCACCCACGTGGTGGTTCACAACCATCTGTAATGAGATCTGATATTCTCGTCTAAATAAATAAATAATCTTTAAAAAAAATGAGCATTGCTGCATATAAGTAATGGGCAAATGAGTGAAATGATAAATTTCTATCTTGAGAGGAGACTCACAGAGATAGACAACACAAATAAAATAAGAATAGGATTACTATCCAGAGCGATTAATATCAAATATTAGTAAGGAACATTGACTTAAAGCTTCACAGGCATGCAACCAGCATTTAAAAGTCATTAAATGTTATTCAGAGTAAGGTGATTTTTGGATACAAAAACAAGTAGATAAAACATGCTAATTAGAAATGTAAAAGACAAAGAAAGGATTCATAATTAGATAAAAATAAGAGGATGTAAAGAAGACTAAACAAGATGGCAAGTAACAAGGAAATTTATGATTTTTTTCATGAGAGTAGGTGAGAATGTTATATTGTGTGTGCGTGTGTACGTGGTGTGTGTTGTTTTCTGTAACTAAATATTCCAAAGCAAAAAAAGAAAAAGAAAGAAAAACTGGTGAACTAGAAAATTTGGATTTTGGAGATTAAAAAATTGGGAGAAAAGGGAAGGTGGCACTACAAGAAGACCCCGTAAAAGGAAAGAAAGTATGTGCAATAGAATAAATGTCAATACCCTAAGACCAACTGGAAATAACCAGAAAAATAATATGCTTTTCAGAATTGAAACTTCTTTTGATTTACATGTTTTTTTTTTTCCTGTGACAGATTCTAAGATGGAACATAAACTCTCCTCCTGAAGGAGACAAGTTTGGTTGAAGTTCAGATTTCTTCCTTAGTTTAAAGCAATGATTCTCAACCTGTGTGTTGAGACCCATTTGGGGTACCATATCAGATATTTCCATTACTAATCATAACAGTAGCAAAGGAGAGTTAGAGAGCAAAAAACAAAGTTTTGTGGTTGGGGGTCACCATTGTGTGAGGAACTCTTAAAGGAATGCAGGATTAGGAAGGCTGAGAACCACTGTCTTAAAGGCACGTGCCAGACTTCCAGGGCCCATTCTCTGTTGGGAAGTCAGTGATTCCCTTGCTCACAGCGCCACCTACCGTCCTACAAAATGAAGGTGCCTATGAAAAGGTCATTGGAAAGTTCTTGAAAGAAAGCTGGAGGCTGGAGAACAATTGCTGTGTTCCGTTTAGCTGAACACTTATTTCAATATTGAAATGTAACAAATAATTGCTGGGGTAGAGGGATCAACTTCATTCTTCCTTGTAAAGAAGTAAGGAATTCTGGCCCATGGAATGTTTTCCTGCTGTTTCCTGTGCATACTATTATTGCTGACAAAGTGAATACTATAAGGCTGTTTGTTATTTTATTTACAAACATGAAGGAACAAGAATATATTGGCACGTTCACACACATTGCTCATATTTGGCTATCAAAGTTATTCAGTTGATCTTGTGTTGTGATATTTAATTTTGACTGGCTGTATGTTGTATATTTCCATAAATATTTTTTCTACAGTTGTTCTATGGTTCACAAACCTAGAAGAATCCCTTAAGTTAAATCTCTCATGCATTTTGGTAGTATGATAATGTGATAGAGGGGTCTATGTATGTGATAAAGTCTCGAGGTGGTGTTCTGTCCCCTGACACACTGCTGACATCAGTTTCACTGGATGCCTTTAGCCCAGGGAAGCACCAATCTTTTCAATGGGACTGGTAGACATGCTGGGATACAGAGTTCCTGTGCCTGGTGGCTAGGACTTAAAGACCAACTGAAGGTTCACTCTTTTTTTCTCTATTGTGACTGCTTGTTGTGAAAAAGAGTGGTGATCCTCTCCCTCTATTTTCCTTTGTCTCTGTTTAAGTCTATTTAATCCTGCTGTTGGAAATTTACCACAGGTCTAATACACTGCCAATTCTTTCACATGTAGGCCACAGTGAAAATGTTTACTATTTTTCTTCCTGTCAGTTTTGATACTTGCTCCTTAAATTTTCTTAATTTTAGATTGATTAGTCCTTTTCTCCTAAAAATGCAGGTAGTATTTTGTTTATAAAGTACATTTAATTTATGTAGAATTATTAACATCCTGAAATCAAGTTCTATCATTCCACTTCATTGTTATGGACTGTCATTTCTCTATATTGTATTAATCTGAAAACTTTAACCATAATAAGTGATGTCACTTTTATATTTGGAAGCTGATGTATTACATTTGTACTTTATTGTTCTTTTGCTTTTTCTATGATTATCTTTTAATTTCCAATTTTTCAGGAAAGTAATTTAAACATGAGATTTGGTGATACAATGGCAAACATTCATCATATTGTTGAGCATCTATTATAAAATACCATTTAAAAATTATCCAAGTGTCAATGAACTTTCTCTTCTTTGTTTTAAAACAAGTACAGGTGTCACAATAGTTTCTATCCTCACTTAATTCATGAATTTTTTAAATTTTATTTTATTTTACAATATAATTTAATGCTACATATCAGCCACGGATTCCCTTGGTCTCCCTCCTACCGCCGCCCTCCAATTTCCCCCAGCCCACCCCTTATTCCCATCTCCTCAAGGGCAAAGACTCTTCTAGGATTGACATCAACCTGGTAGACTCAGTCCAGGCAGGTCCGGTCGCCTCCTCCCAGGCTGAGCCAAGGCTCCCTGTTTAAGCCCCAGGTTTCAAACAGCTAAATCATGCACTGAGCACAGCACCCAGTCCAACTGCCTGGATGTCTCCCAAACAGATCAAGCCAATCAACGGTCTCACCTATTCAGAGAGCCTAATCCAGTTGGGGGCTCCCTCAGCCATTGGTTCATAGTACATGGTTTTCCATTCGTTAGACTATTTGTCCCTGTGCTTTATCCAACATTGGTCTCAACAATTCTCGTTCATAAAATCCCCCTTCTTTCTCGCCAATTAGACTCCCGGCGCTCCACCCAGGACCTGGCTGTGGATCTCTGCAACCAGTTACCTCAGTCATTGGATGGGGTTTCTAGCATGAAAATTAATTAGGGTGTTTGGCCATCCTATCACCAGAGTAGGTCAGTTCGGTCTGTCTCTCGACCATTGACAGCAGGCTATTTTGGGGGTATCTTTGTGGATTTCTGTGGGACTCTCTAGCACTTTGCTTCTTCCTATTCTCATGTGCTCTTCATTTACCATGGTCTCCTATTCCTTGTTCTTCCTCTCTGTTCTTGATCCAGGAGTGATTTCCCACTCCTCCAAGCTCTTTTTCCCATAACTGTTGCCCTTCATTACCCTCAATCACATCCAGGCTGTTCATGTAGATCTCAAACATTTCTCCATCATTGGGTGATCCCCGTGTCTTTCTTGGGGTCCTGTTTTCCAGGTAGCCTCCCTGATGTGAGTAGCATTCTAGTCATCCTTGTTCCACATCTAGTATCCTCCTATGAGTGAGTATGTACCATGTTTGTCCTTCTGAGTCTGGGTTACCTCACTCAGGATGATTTTTTCTAGACCCATTTATTTGCCTGCAAACCTCATGGTGACATTGTTTTTCTCTGCTGAGTAGTATTCCATTGTGTATATGTAGCATATTTATCTATTCATTCATCAGTTGAAGGGCATCTAGGTTGTTTCCAGGTTTTGGTTATTGCAAACAATGCTGATATGAACATAGTTGAGCAAGTGCCCTTGTGGTATGATTTAGCATTCCTTGGGTATATGCCCAAGAGTGGTATAGCTGGATCTTGGGGGAGAATGATTCCCAGTTTTCTAAGAAAGCACCATATTGATTTCCAAAGTGGTTGTAAAAGCTTACATTCCCACCAGCAGTGGAGGAGAGTTCCTCTAGCTCCACATCCTCTCCAGCATAAGGTGTCTTCAGTGTTTTTGATCTTAGCCATTTTGACAGGCATAAGGTGGCATCTCAGATTTGTTTTGATTTGCCTTTCCCTGATGATTAGGGATGTTGATCCATTCCTTAAATGTCTTTCAGCCATTTGAGTTTCCTCTGTGGAGAATTCTCTGTTTAGTTCTAAAGCCCATTTCTTAATTGGACTGTTGGGCATTTTGAAGTCTAATTTCTTGAGTTCCTTATATATTCTGGATATCATTCCTCTGTCAGATGTGGGGTTGGTGAAGACCTTTTCCCATTCTGTAGGCTGTTGCTTTGCCTTGTTGACCGTATCCTTTGCTCTACAAAAGCTTCTCAGTTTCAAGAGGTCCCATTGATTGATTGTTTCTCTCAGTGTCTTAGCTACTGGTGTTATATTTTGGAAGTGATCTCCTATGCCAATGTGTTCAAGACTACTTCCTACTTTCTCTTCTAGCAGGATAAGAGTAATGCAATTTATGTTGAGGTCTTTGATCCACTTGCACTTAAGTTTTGTTCATGGTGATAGATATGGGTCTATTTGCCTTCTACTCACTGAAGTCCAGTTATGCCAGCACCATTTGTGGAGATGATTTCTTTTTTCCATTGTACACTTTTGGCTTCTTTGTCAAAAATTATATGTTCATAGGTGTGCGGATTGATGTCAGAGCCTTCAATTTGATTCCATTGGTTCACATGTCGGTTTTCATGCCAGTACCAAGCTGTTTTAATTACTGTAGCTCTATAGTAGATCTTGAAGTCAGGGAACGTGATGCCTCCAGAAGTTGTTTTATTGTACAGGATTCTTTTGGCTATCTTGGGTTTTTTGTTTTTCCATATGAAGTTGAGTATTATTCTTTCAAGGTCTGTGAAGAATTGTGTTGGTATTTTGATTGGGATTGCATTGAATCTGTAGATTGCTTTTTGTAAGATTGCCACTTTTAATATGTTAATCCTGCCTATCCATGAGCATGGGAGATCTTTCCATTTTCTGACATCTTCTTCAAATTCTTTCTTCAGGGACTTAAAGTTCTTGTCGTATAGGTCGTTCACTTGCTTGGTTAGTGTTATCCCAAGGTATTTTATATCAATTGTAGCTGTTGTAAAGGGTGATGTATTTCTGATTTCTTTCTCATCCTGTCTGTCAATTGTATATAGAAGGGCTACAGATTTTTTTGAGTTGATCTTGTGTCCTGCTATGTTGCTGAAGGTGTTTATAAGCTGTATCAGTTCCTTGGTTGAATCTTTGGAGTCACTCAAGTACACTGTCATGTCATCTGCAAATAGGGAAAGCTTGACTTCCAATTTGTATCCCCTTAATTTCCTTATGTTGTCTTATTGCTCTGGCTAGAACTTCAAGTACTATATTGAATATGTATGGGGAGAACAGACAGCCTTGTCTCCTTCATGATTTTAGTGGAATTGCTTTGAGTTTCTCTCCATTTATTTTGATGTTGGCTGTTGGCTTGCTGTAAATTGCCTTTATTATGTTTAGGTATGTTCCCTGTATTCCTGATTGCTCCAACACTTTTATCATGAAGGGGTGTTGGATTTAGTCAAATGCCTTTTCTGCATCTAGTGACATGATCATGTGTTTTTTTTTTTCTTTGAGTTTTTTATATGATGTATTACATTGACAGACTTTTGTATGTTGAACCACCCTTGCATCCCTGAGATGAAGCCTACTTGATCATGGTGGATAATTGTTTTGAAGTGTTCTTGGAGTCTGTTTTCCAGTATTTTATTGAGTATTTTTGCATCAATATTCATGAAGGAGATTGGTTTGTAGTTCTCTTTCTTTGTTGCATCCTTGTTTGGTTTAGGAATCAATGCAATTGTAGCCTCATAGAAGGGGTTTGGTAATGTTCCTTCTGTTTCTATTGTGTGGAAAATTTTAGAGAGTATTGGTATTAAATCTTCTTTGAACATCTGGTAGAATTCTGCACTGAAACCATCTGGTCCTGGGCTTTTTATGGTTGGGAGAATTTTAATGAGTGTTTCTATTTCCTTAGAGGTTATTATACTATTTAAATACTTTATCTGGCCTTGATTTAATTTAGGTATGTGGAACCTATCCAGAAAATTATCCATCTTTTAGATTTTTCCAGTTTTGTGGAGTAGAGGTTTTGAAAGTTTGACCTGGTGATTCTCTGGATTTCCTCAATGTCTGTTGTTATGTCCCCCTTTTCATTTCTGATTTTGTTGATTTGGATTCTCTCTCTCTGTCTTTTGGTTAGTTTGCATAAGGGCTTGTCTATCTTGTTGATTTTCTCAAAGAACCAACTCTTTGTTTCATTCATTTTTTGTATTGTTCTCTTTCTATTTTATTGATTTCAGCTATCACTTTGATAATTTCCTGGCATCCATTCTTCCTGGGAGACTTTGCTTTTTCTTGTTCTAGAGCTTTCAGTTGTGCTGTTAAGTCACTAGTGTGAAGTTTCTCAAACTTCTTCATGTGTGTATTTAGTGCTATGTATTTCCCTCTTAGCAATGCTTTCATAGTATCCCATAAGTTTGGGTATGTGCTGTCTTCATTTTCATTGATCTCTAGGAAGTCTTTAATTTCTTTCTTTATTTTTTCCTTAACCCATTGTTGATTCAGTTGAGCATTATTCAGTTTCCATGAGATTGTAGGTTTTCTGTAGTTTTTGTTGTTGTTGAAATCTATCTTTAAACAATGGTGGTCTGATAGAACACAGGAGGCTATTCCAATTGTTTTGTATCTGTTGAGATTTGCTTTGTGGCCAAGTATGTGGTTGATTTTAGGGAAGGTTTCATAAGGTGGTGAGAAGAAGGTATATTCTTTTTTTGTAAGAATGGAGTGTTCTGTTTATATTAAGTCATGGCATCAGTTAAGTCCTTTATTTCTCTGTTAAGTTTCGATTTGGGAGATCTGTCCAGTGGTGAAAGTGGGGTGTTGAAGTCTCCCACTATTAATGTAGGGGTTTTATAAATGGTTTAAGTTTTAGTAATGTTTCTTTTACATATGTGGGTGCCCTTGTGTTGGGGCATAAATATTCAGAACTGAAATTTCATCTTGGTGGATCTTTCCTGTGATGAGGATGTAATGCCCTTCTTGATCTCTTTTGATTGATTTTAGTTTTTAGTCTACTTTGCTGGATATCAGGATGGCTACACCTGCTTGTTTCTTAAGACTGTTTGATTTGAAAATCTTTTCCCAGCCTTTTATTCTTAGGTAGTGTCTACCTTTAAATTTGGAGTGTGTTTCTTATATGCAGCAGAAAGATGGGTCCTGCTTTTGTATCCATTCTGCAAGCCTGTGTCTTTTTATAGGTGAATTAAGTCCATTGATATTAAGGGATATTAATGACCATTGATTGTTCATTACTGTTGTTTTTTGATGGTAGGGTGTGTATACTTCTCTTCTTTGGTGTTTACTGCTGTGGTTTTATCTATTGCCTGTGTTTTCAAGGGTGTATCTGACTTCCTTTGGTTGGAATTTTCCTTCTAGTGCTTTCTGTCGGGCTGGTTTTGTGGATAAGTATTGTTTATATCTGGCATGTCTTGGAATGTTTTGTTCACTCTGTCTATGATGATTGAATATTTTGCTGGGTATATTTGTCTAGGCTGGTATCCATGGTCTCTTAGTGTCTGCATTACATCTGTCCAGGTCCTTCTGGCTTTCAAAGTCTCCATTGAGAAATCAGGTCTCATTCTGATGGGTTTGCCTTTATAAGTCACTTGGCCT
Source organism: Peromyscus maniculatus bairdii (assembly GCF_049852395.1). NCBI lineage: Eukaryota > Metazoa > Chordata > Mammalia > Rodentia > Cricetidae > Peromyscus > Peromyscus maniculatus. The sequence continues at coordinate 71,519,974 of NC_134852.1, read as the reverse complement.
TTTTCCTGTGCTGCTCTTAAGAGTCTTCCTTTATTCTTTACATTTAGTTGTTTAATTATTATGTGGTGAGGGCACTTTTTTGGGGGGGTCTAGTCTGTTTGGTATTCTATAGGCTCCTTGTATCTTCATAGGCATTTCCTTCTTTAAGTTGGGAAAGTTTTCTTCTATGATCTTGTTGAATATATTTTATGTGCCTTTGAGTTGGTATTCTTCACCTTCTTCTATCCCTTTTTTTTGTAGGTTTGGTTCTTTCATGGTGTCCCAAAATTCTTGGACATTTTGTGACATGACTTTTTTTGCTTTAGTCTTTTCTTTGACTGACGACTCTATTTCTTCTACCGTATCTTCAATGCCACAGAGTCTCTCTTCCATCTCTTGCATTCTGTTGGTTATTCTTGCATCTGAAGTTCCCATTCATTTACTCAGATTTTCTATTTCCAGCATTCCCTCTGTTTGTGACTTCTTCATTTTTTCTATTTCCCTTTTCAGGTCTTGGACTGTTTCCTTCATTTGTTTCATTGCTTTTTCATGATTTTCTTCCTGGGCTTTATTGTTTTTTTCTACTATATTTGTCCTTTCCTCTAGTTTTTTTATAGTGTTCTTCCCATTTTTTGTTTGTCTTTTCCTCTATATAAGCCTCTACCTTCTTAATGATGTTATTCATAAGGCTGTTTTCTTCTGCTTCTTCCAATTTTTGATGCTCAGGTCTAGATGTTGTAGGAGGGCTAGGTTCTGGTGATGTTCTATTTCTCTTTATTTTGTTGTATGTACTTCTGCCTTGGTATCTGCCCATCTCCTTGGATTTTGTTGTTGGTCTTATCAGCGCACTTGGTTCAGACAGAGCTCAGGAAGTCTCTTTCTCTTGTCCAGATGTGAAATCCAGGGCAGAATGGGAGCTCTTGTCCAGATGTGAAGTCTGGGGCAGGATGGGAGCTCTTGTCCAGATGGGAAGTCTGGGGCAGGATGGGTGCTGGGGGCTGGTCTCTAATTCTTAGAAAGTGGCTGGGGTCTCAAGCAATGATGGGTGTGGGGGCAGGGCTTGGAGATTGCAGAGTCTGCCGTGGGTCTTGGAGAAGTGGAGCCTTCCCAGTAGGGGTAGAACAGATCCTGCCTGGTGGCCAGAACCTGGGTCCAAGTTGGGAAGGTCTTCCCCAGAGTGTCTGGATCCCAGGAATGGGATCTAGGTTGAGCCTATGCACTTATCTCTTGTCCAGATGGGAAGTCTGGGGTAGGTGGGATCTGGGGGCCTGTCTGTAAGTCTCAGGAAGTGGCTGAGGTCTAGGGCAATGATGGGTGGGGGGCAGGGCGTGGAGATTTCTGGGTCTGCTGGAAGTCTTGGAGAAGGGAACCCTTCCCTGATAGGGTTAGGAGGGAACCTGCCTGGTGGAGAGAACCTGGTGCCAAGTTGGGCACGTCTTCCCTGGAGTGGCTGGTGCCCAGGGATGGGATCAAGGCTGAGCCCAGGCACTCACCTCTTGTCCAGAAGGGAAATCTGGGGCAGGATGGGAGCTGGCAGCCTTTCTGTAAGTCTCAGGAAGTGGCTGGGGTATCGGGTGATGATGGGCATGAGAGCAGGGCATGGAGATTGCAGAGTCTGCCAGGGGTCTTGGAGAAGGGGAGTCTTCCTGGTGGAGGTTTCAGGTAGAAGGGATTCTTACCTATGGCCAGAACGTGGGGCCAAGTTGGGCAGGTCTTCTCCAGATTGGCTGGTGCCCAGGGATGGGGTCTAGGCTGATTCCAAGCACTCACCTCTCTTCCAGAAGGGAAGTCCGGGGCAAGATGGAAGCTGGGGGCCAGTCTCTAAGTCTCAGGAAGTGGTTGCGGTCTTGGGCAATGATGGGCATGGGGGCAGGGAGTGGAGATTGCAGGGTCTGCCGGGGGACTTGGAGAAGGGGAGCCTTCACGGTAGGGGTAGAAGGGATCCTGGCAAGTGGTCAGAACCTGGGGCCAAGTTGGGCACGTCTTCCCTGGAGTGGCTGGTGCTCAGAGATGGGATCTAGGCTGAGCCCAGGCACTCACCTCTTGTCCGGAAGCCAATTTTTTTTTATATAAATTTTCTTAGATTTATTTATTTTGTGTTTTTGTGTGTTTGAATTGAAAGTATGTTTGTTCACCACATGTAAGCCTTGTGGCCAAGGAAGTCAGAAGAGGGTATAGGATCCCTGTAATGGGAACTACAAATTGTTGTAAACCAAGATTTGGGTGATGGGAATCGAACACAGGTCCTTTACAAGAACAACAATTTCTCTTAACTACTGCTCCATGGGTTTTCAACACGGATTTTCCATGTTCATTGAAGGATTCTTAGAATGTTGGTCATAATATTGATGGCTTTGAGTCTTCTCTGGTTTGATACTGGAGAATATCATATTTAATTTTCTGTGTTTCTTTTACTTCAGTTTTCTCATTGTCAAAATTATCATCTCCATCCTCATCACATCAACCATAATCATTTTTCTATTCATAATGAACACATCCATCATCACTCATAATCTTCAGCTTGCTTTACATTTTTCAGTTGAACCATATTGTCTTTACTTGGGACACATTCATTTACAAATATATTTAAGAGTTCTACACTCTCCTCAACTTAGTCTGTTAATTGTGCATTTTCTTCCACATCTACTAGGCACCATCTAATAATATGAATAGGCCCTAAACATATCTACCTGATTATGGCAGGTAGTGTAATATCAATGCAGACAATGGAAATTTAAGTGTACAACCACATTCATATTTGCAAGTATTAGTATAATTGGACAACCTCCATAAAACATTGCCTTTACATAAAAAGTATTTAAGTCATCTTTGTTCCAGGCCTATAATTGATTGACATTTCTTAAAATTAGGTGGTATTTGTTATCATTATTATCACTGAAAAGTCATAATATTTGCTAGCCTTTAATTTATGACAAAAAGTAACTAAATATTATGGGATCATGCCCATAAAAACTCTTTTCTGAGAAGTGGAGGCACATTGTCATTATCAGAGAAGACTGAAGGATATAACTGCCAGCTGCTCTTCAGATACACAGAAGAGATTCACAGAAGGATTTTTCTGTTATTTAAAAAATTATGTATTGATACAAAAATTGTCAGATCACCAAGATATCATAAACTTGATAATCATATATCCTGGGTGTGTTATTATACTTCAAAAATTTTACTTACTGTTTTACTTAACACTTAGTGTGTGCACAAGATTTAAATACTTAAATAAAGAAATAACAAGGAGGAATTGTTTATTCTTTGAATACTAGTGGTCATTATGTTTACTCATTTAAGATATAAATTTAAGTTTTACTTACATTTATTTATTCATTTGTTAATTATTTGTGGGTGGTATCCATTTAATAACACATGTATGGAGATTAGAAAAAAATATGATGGACTCTGTTTTTTCTTCTTCCATGTAAATTCTGGGAATTAAACTGGGGTCATTTCAAGAAAGGTACTTCAGTGATTAGAAGCAAGCCCATTGATTTACTGAACCATTTTTCTCACCCCAATTTGAGATTTTTAAATGTTAAAAACTTAATGTGTGTGTGTGTGTGTGTGTGTGTGTGTGTGTGTGTGTGTGTGTGTGTACATGTGGGTGTGTGTATTTTTAGTCAGGTTTTTAGGGCACTTATTATGCATCTAGTTAGGCACTTATTATTTCCTTTATTAGTCTTTTTAAATTTTAATTTAACTTATACAACATTATCAACTATACATATGTATTGGATAATAAAATTAGTAATGTTTTGAAGGCAGAATAAAACATGGTGTGATAGAAATTTTGGCCAAGAATGCCTTTGGTATCAATGAATTGAAACTTACCAAAAATTTGCACGAGAAAGTTAAAAAGAATTTTCTACTTTAACTACAATGAAGGTGGTCACCATTACTTTCAAAAATGAGAGAAAAGGAAGTGAAATTCAGTCTTCACTCATGAAGAAAGAAGATTAATTGACCATCTAGATGGGGTTATTACCAAGAATGATGTTAATGATAGCTATTCACTAGCAATTGTGTTAAGTGTTTTTCTGTGGAAGACAAACTTGGGGGAGTAACTCGATCCTTCTCAGTCCTCCCAATGTGGCCATAGTAGATAAGTATTTTTTCTGCTTTCCATGATTAGTATTCCAGTGTGGTGTTCCTTGAAGTAGATGTAGATGACTGCCAGGATATTGCTGCAGACTGTGAAGTCAAATGTATGCACACCTTCCAGTTTTATAAAAAGGGTCCAAAGGTGGGTGAAATCTCTGGTGCAAACAAATAAAAGCTTTCAAGCTTCTATTGATGAATTTGCCTAATCATGCCCTGAAAAACAGAACCAGCCACCAGCTGTTTAAACCTGTAACTTTTTTAATTTTCAAAAAAATATGAAGTGTGAGGAGAGTCTATGCCCAACTGCCACCTGATTATAAATGGCAATAAAATATTAATTCTACCCTTTAAAAAAAAAGGAAAGACCTGTATGATGAGAACTTTAAGTCTCTGATGAAAGGCATTGAAAAAGATCACAGAAAAAATGGAAAGATCTCCCATGCTGATGGGTAGGAAGGATAAACACATTAAAAATGGCAATCTTACTAAAAGCAATCTACAGATTCAATGCAATCCCCTCAAAATCCCAACACAATATTTCACAGACCTGGAAAGGGTAATACTAAACTTTTTTGGAAAAAAAGACCCAGGACAGGTAAAAAAATCCTGGACAATAACAACCTCTGGATGCATCACTATACCTGACATCAAGCTCTAGTATAAAGCTATAGTAATGAAAACAGTTTAGTACTGGCATAAAAACCAACATGTAGACAAGTGGAATTGAATTGAAGACCCTGACATTAACCCACACACCTAGAAAGACCGGATATTTGACAAAGAAGCCAAAACTGTACAATGGAATAAAGAAAGCTTCTTCAACAAATGGTTCTGGCATAACTGGATGTCAACATGTACAAGAGTGTCTATAGATCCATACTATCACCATGCACAAAACTCAAGTCCAAGTGGATCAAAGACCTCAATATAAAACCAGTTAAACTGAACCTGATAGAAGAGAAAGAAGGAAACAGTCTCAAATTAATTGGCATAAGAGAACACTTCCAAAATATAATACTAGTAGCATAAACACTGAGAAAAACAGTTCGAAAATGGGAAATCCTGAAACTGAGAAGCTTCTGTAAGGCAAAGGACACAGCAAATAAGACAAAATGATAGAATACAGAATGGGAAATGTTTTTCTCCAACCCCACATATGAGAGAGGGCTGATATCCAAAATAGATGAAGAACTCAAGAAGTAGATATCAAAATAACAAAGAAACCAATTAAAAAATGGTCCATAGAGATAAACAGACAATTCTCAAAGGAAGAATTTCAAATGAGATACCGTCTTACACATGCCAGAATGGCTAAGATCAAAAGCACCACAGACAACTTATGTTAGAGGATGTGGAGCAAGGGTAACACTCCGGGTTTGCAAATTGGTACAGCTCAGAAAATTGGCAATCAGTCCATCTCAAGATGCAGCTATACCACTCTTGGGAATATACCCATGAATGCTAAATCATATCACAAGAACACGTGCTCAACTATGTTCATAACAGCATTATTCATAATAGCCAGAACCTGAAAACCACCTAGATGCCCCTCCTCTGAATAATGCATTAAGACCACATGAGAAAAGGAAGAAGCAAAGTGCTAAAGAGGCCCACAGAAATCCACAAAGATACCCCCACAAAAGACTGCTGGCAATGGCTGAGAGACAGCCGGGACTGACCTACTCTGGTGATGGGATGGCCATACACCCTAAAAGTTGTGCCAGAAACCCCATCTAAGGACTGAGGAATGTGGTTGCAGACATCCAAGGTTAGGCCCCAGGTGGAGCTCCAGGAGTCTAATTGGCGAGAAAGAGGAGGGTTTATATGAGCGAGAATTGTTAAAACCAAGGTTGGATAAAGCACAGGGACAAATAGCCAAACGAATGGAAACACATGAACTATGAACCAAAGGCTGAGGGGCCCCCAACTGGATCAGGCTCTCTGAATAGGTGTAACAGTTGATTGGCTTGATCTGTTTGGGAGGCATCTAGGCAGTGGTACCAGGTCCTGGGCTCATTGCATGAGATAGCTGTTTGAAACCCAGGACTTGTACAGGGACACTTGGCTCAATCTGAGAGGAGGGGACTGGACCTGCCTGGACTGAGTCTATCAGGTCGAGCTCAGTCCTCAAGGGTGGCCTTGATCTGGAGGTGGTGGGAATGAGGGGGTGGGCTGGGGGGAAGGGGAAGGGGCAGGAAGGGTGAGAACAAGGGAATCTGTGGCTCTTATGAATAACTGAATAGTATTGTAAAATAAAATAAATAAATAAAGAAAAAAGATATAAGAGCTAGTTTGCAAAAAGCTTGAGCCATGGCCATGCAGTTATAACAAAAAAAAAAAAAAAGAAAGAAAGAAAATGTCATATATATGCCAATGGAGTACTACTTAGCAGAGAAAAACAATGGCATCATGAAATTTGCAGACAAATGGATGGAACTGGAAAATATCATCCTGAGTGAGATAAACAAGATTCAGAAGGACAAACATGGTATGTAGCCATTCATAAGTGGATACTAGATATAAAGAAAAGGTTACTTAGGCAGCCACCCACAGCTCCAGAAAAGCTAACAGAGAAGACCCAAAGAGGGTTCGTGTTCCACCCTGGGAAGGGGAAATAGGTTAGATATCTATGAGCAAACTAGGAATGAAGGGTAGACTCTGAAGGGTAGGGAAAATCAGATGAGAACATAAGAGAATGAGATGATTGAGCTGGACCATGGATGGAGGTGGAAAGCAATGAAAGAGATACTATGAAAGAGAGAGATATCATGGGGATAGAAGGAAACACAGTGCTAGGGGTGTTGCCAGGAATTCACAACCATGACCACAGCCTGGAATACTAGTAATAGTGGAGAGGGTGCCTAACACAAATTGGCTTGCACCAGAGATCAGACCAGTGAATACCCTAACTCTCATAACAGAGCTTTTCTACAATGGCTGATGGAAGCAGATGCAGAGATCCACCACCAATTACCAGACATTTCTCCAGAAGTCCACTCAAAGAGAGAGAAGAGGGATTCTGTGATTAAGTGCATCAGAATCATGATGGGAAACATCCAGGGATGACCAAAACAAACTAAAGGGAACTCATGGAATGTGGATCAATGGCTGTGGAGCCTAACTGGGACTGGACTAGGCCCTCTTCCTGGTGAGACAGCTGTGTAGCTTGATCTTCTTGGGAGAGCCACTGGAGGTAGGATCAGAATCCATCTCTGTTGCATAAGTGAACTTTGTGGAGCCCACTACCTATAATGGGACACCTTGTGCAGTCTTGACAAAGCAGGAAGGGCTTAGACTTGTCTCTACTGGATGGGCCTCCCCATGGAAGGCCTTGCCTTCTTGTGGGTTGAAGTATGGAATGGGTCAGGAGGGGAGGGCTGGGGGATGAGAGTAGAGAAGAGGGGGCTCTTTGAGTAGGGTGTGAAATGAATGAAAAATTTTCTTAATTAAAAATGAATTAAACCTCTGATCATATATTTTCATCATATAGTGGCACAGGATACACATTTCAATTCCAAAACATAGGGAATAGTGCATAATGAGGAAATACAGGACCAAAGCACAACTGAAACTCAGCTGGAAAAACTCCAAACTTGAATCTCCATGTCTGATGTCAAAACACTCTTCAGATCTTCAACTACTTCCAGCTCTGTTGACTGCAGAGTATATCTTTACCTCAGGCTGTTTCCACTCCCTATTAGTGGATTTCTTTGGCAGATATTCCAGAGCTCTAGCATCTCTAACATCTCAAATTCTCCAAGGCAATCCAGGCTTAAACATCACAGCTTCATGCAGTGGCCTCTATAGTCCTACATTCGGGGATAATCTTGACACGTGTCTGACTTCAGTGGCTTTCCTGAAAGTTGTAGGAACAAATTTCATAGCCCCATTCTTCTATCTTCCACTCCCAAACCACATGACTGAAGTTGCCTAGTTCTGCTGCTTTTTAGTGCTGGAAAATGGCCCATTGACCAATTAAATCGTCAACAACTTTCTGTACTTCATCACCTAAGCTGGCTGTCCTGAAATTGTGTCTCAATAGTAATCTGGTCTCAAATTCAGAGACCAGCCAGTGTCTCTCTTTCAAATGCTAGGACTAAAGTGCACTAGCACACATGGCTCTATTCTTTTCTGTAATTCCCTTTCACAAGTTGGAAACATAGCTGGTTTTGATCTTCATTTGAAGCAATCACTCCCATTTTATCCATTTTCAAATATGATTATTGCCTTGAACACAGGACTTAGTTCCATTCCTCTTGCTGGTGCTCTTTTTCCCCATCAAATTGTACATTTTATATTTTTACTTTCTCAGCTTTCTAGCTCCATCATAAATCTTTATGAGAGTTAACAATAGTTATTTCACAACAGAGTGTAGGCTTGGCTGTTTTGAGATTTCCTCTGCCAATATAATTAATCCAAATATCTACATTTTAGCCTAAGGTAGACTCTTTGGACAAGAGAAAATTGAAGATACCTTCCTCACCAAAATATCACTAAAAGCTCTCTAGGCAACATACTAAAATGCTTCCCCTCTGAAACCTCTTGATTGAGTCCCCAACAGTGCAAATCATTCTCATCAACATCATTGTCTTCCTTGCTCCTATTAGTTTGCCACACTAAGCAGTGTTTATTAAATTCCTTCAAATCAAAACATGATTAGACCCACCACAGCAATACATCAGTCCCTGTAGACAACCTCTATCTTAGTCAGGGTTTCTCTTGCTGTGAATAGATACAGTGACCACAATGCCTCATGTAAAGGAATGAATTTAATCTCATGGGTTACTGTTTCAGAGATTTTATCCATTATCATCATGGTGTGACATGGCTACATGCAGGCAGAGATGATGTTGGATGAGCTGAGAGTGGAGAAAGAGATGCACCTTGATCCAAAGGCAAAGGGAAGTGTACTGTCACTTTCAGTAAAACTTAAGCAAAGGAGAGCTCAAAACCTACCTGCACAGTGACACACTTCCTCACAACTTCTAAAAGCACAACTCTTTTTGAGCTCATGGGGCCAATTACATTCATAATACATGAAACTAAATTTTGTATAACTTCTAAATTCACTTTAAACTTTTTTTGGTTATTACAAATTTTTAATTTTACCTGTATTTCATGCTGTAGAGTAATATATGAGGAAGATTGAGAAAGAATTTTACTGCCACATAAAGAACCTTAGTATGTAAAATAGATTAACTCCAATAGGACTTGTTTTCTCTGTATTATTTTATATATGTAATTACTGTAGGCTTTCTGTTTTTTTAAAGTTATGTACAAAGATACTAAAAGAAAGTAAGAAAGAAGAGAAAACAGAAGTTGCATATTGTATATTGGTACTAGGAATTAGGAATGATGATGTGTCACCCACATTGTCATTACTATTCTCCTTTCTCCACACAGGGTAATAAAAGGCATTAATTTTTATCACTATGGTTGTTACTTTGTGCATTGTCTAAATTACATAGTGATCATGAATACATGGGAAGAAAGGCCACATATGTACATAGAATTTATCAGCTATTCTGTGTTTGTTATTATGCAGGTTTTTTTACACAGAAAAATTCATATATAACTATGTCCAAAAATTAACATTTATCAATATGTATAATATGACCAAATAATGTTCTTCTCCCATTCCACAAAAGTAACTAGATCTAGCACTTGGTGTGTATTTTTTTCTAATTTCTACTCTCTGAGGAATATTGAGGAATATCTATGGGTATGAATATAAATTACTAGGATTTAGTTAAATAGTATGACCACAGTGCTACTAGTGAATTATCTATTAAGTGTAGAGTATGTGTAGCCACTGGTTCCTGGTCCCCAAAACAGTACCATGTATGCATTGTATCTTGCACAATGGGCTTTAAGTCCTTTTAGAAATCTGTTGTATATTGGTTTAAATATCAAAGCAACTTCATTTAGTTAAAAGGGAGGTTTATTTTGTGGGGTAACTTACAAGCGAAGGGATTGATAACAGGATTTGTGAAAGTTAACAGGCACTCCAGCAATGTTCTCTGGAGAACTCTGCTTGGTCTGCTTCCAACATCCAGGATCCTGTAACCAAGAGATCCAGGCCATCAAGATCTCAGGTCTTCAGGGGTCTTGTCTTGGCTCAGCCTTATAGGCATGACAGTTAAAGTTGCCCCAATGGGAGTGGTACTTCCAGGTCAAAGCTGGACCTGCTTCCCACTACATCTCCCCCTTTTGTCTAAATAAAAAGCTTCTAACCGAACATAAGACTATGTACAATAGAAATGATTATCAATTATTGTCCATGAGTAATAAGGGATAATGACCTAGATAAGATGGAACTACAACCAATGTGAACAATATCAAACAAGAGACACATACTAAAATCCAGAGGAGTCTGGAGCATAGGTAAATGACAAGTTACAAAGATCATTCCAAAAGGTGTCCTATCCTAAAGAACCTAAATCTAATACTTAATACGTTTTATCTAATACACACACACACAAATATATATATATATATATATATATATATATATATATATATATATATATATATATATATATATATAAATTTGTAACTATAATTGCTAGTCTTCATTCCCATCAAAGACCTGATAAGGAATATAATGATACCTGAGAAGTGGAAGATGGATGCAAACAACTTTTGAGAGTCTTCCAAGAGTAGACACAGACAGCTGGCAGCCTAGACAGTCACCTAATGTTTCTCACCATTGTGGGTGCATTCAAATTGGCTACAGGTCTAGAGTATCTGACAGACCATTTTAAGAAGCGAGGATTCGGAAAGACCACCTTACCCTGTCTTGGCAGAGTTTAGAAGACACTTTTCCTTGTGTTCCACTTGTCCAGAAAGGACAACATTCATACTGTCAGCAGTCAAGGCAAGGGCAGTTCTTTGTTCAGTAGGCCATTTTGTGCCAAGAAGACAAACTTCCAAATGGAAATCTCTTAGAAGCCCAACATTCTCTCGGGATCAAATTGGTACTGCCCAGAGCAATTGTATCTCACATCAACAGAATTCTAAGTTACTTAAATGCCATATTCTCTAGGTCCATGAAGTGTTTAAGATTATCTGTCTATCCAAACTATGTACCTGTAAATTTGGATAACCTAACTAAAATAACTATAGAGATGACAAGAATATGTGACTATAAATCTGTAAGACTTATATATCTATATAACCTAAGGACTAAGGCTTCATGTAAACAAGATAAACCGTTTGTAAGCAAATAGACGGTAAAAGGATGGTGACTTCAAAATTGTGACAATACACAAAATATCTTTAACAGAGGTAGGAATGCATAGTACAATACGAAATATGACAATAATCCTAAATATATATCAATATACAAAATATCCTAAACAGGGTAGAACATACATACAGTATGACAGATAAAAATTTACATTTGTATTCGTATACAAATATTTCAAATAAGAATAGAAATATATGTACATTATAACAAATATAGTTCTGTATTTGTATATACAAATTTTCTTAAACAGTAATATAAAAATAGTTTACATTTGTATCAACATATAAAAATACATAACAGAGAAAATTATCTAAGGCTGCTATTTTACTAAATTTGATTACTAGTATATGCAATAATCTATCATAATATCTTATGCCTATCCATTTCACTTTTTGTTTTTTCTTTTTGTTTGTTTTGTTTTTTGAGACACTTTTTTTTTGGTTTTTCGAGACAGAGTTTTTCTGTGTAGGTTTGTGCCTTTCCTGGATCTCACTCTGTAGACCAGGCTGGCCTTGAACTCACAAAGATCTGCCTGCCTCTGCCTCCCGTGTGCTGGGATTAAAGACCGCCAGGCCACTTTTTCTTTTCTTAAGGAGAATACTGCATCTAATATTTTCTTCCAACCCCAAAAATATAAACATTATCCATAACCCTGAGAAATATGAAACCTTAGGAAGAAAGGTCATCTTGTTCTTAGAATTGCTTCCTGCTGTTTAGGGGTTGATGGTATCTCTGCTGGGTACTGTAAGAAAGTTCAGATGGTTAAGTCTCAGTTAGACTAACTGTAGATTCTGCAACAAGTCTCAGAGTTATAGGTAAGATTGCCTGGAATTCTGGCTAGAAATGAAGTATGATTATGAGTACCATGGCATCATTCTGGACTGGGTAGAGTTGTTGTTGTTGGGGCCCCATTTTCCTTCTGGAGACATCAGAGATTGCTATTGGAAAAATTTACTTTTTACCATGAAAAACTTGAACGTTATTAACATATCAAAATGGAAAGTTTAAATTTAAAGACAGCATGACTTTTAAAGAGGATGCCGAGAAAGCATGAGTAGGCATGGAGAGAATTGGAATCTTGAAGACAATGTTTCCCTTTATTAGTTCCTTCTGTCCCACACCAAAGGGCTCTTCTGATATGGGACTGAAGAATCTCTCAACCTTTTCTTTTAGCAATATGCTTGGGTTTAGAGAAGGAGTGAGCCAATTCCATCTCCAAAGCCAGCTTGGTTTATAATTGAATTGGAACCACAACTTTTCTAGATTGAAAGAGATACAGATGTTAGGCAGTGAGATTTTACCCTTCTGCTGTAGACATTCAGATATCCAAGGCCTTATGAGTTCTAAAAGATGGGTATTTCCATTATCCTGGAAAGACAAAATCAGAATCCTACCCCAACCTTTGATTGTGAAATTTTTCTTACAACTTGTAAAGCTGTCACATTGGTGGATGAGCTTTTACTTCTCATCAAGGGATTTCTTCTGTTCGAATAAATTTTTATTAATTTTTTTGGCATCCATAGTTTTTCTTCTCCTGCAGAAATAAAAGCAAAACTCCTTCCCCAATGTAGGACATATCCAGGTTTCCATTCTGAGGTCAATATATCTTTGACATAAACTGGTTTGTTTAGCTCAGGAGTTTTGTCTGTCGTCCAATGTCTCTCTGCAGCTCTTGTTCCTTTCTCATCAACATTGAGAAAATTCAAGGTTAATAAAGCACTATGTAATCTATTTCTAGGAGTCATTGTTACCTGTTGCTGATTATTTAGCATATGCTTTAAACTTCGATTGGATCTTTCTATGACTGCTTAGCCTGTGGGGTTGTGTGGTGTAACTGTAACATGCTTTATATTGCAATAAGCAAAAAACTGTCTCATTCTTTTGGAGACATATGCTGGGGCATTGTATGTCTTAATTTGTACCACTATTCCCATGATGGCCATAACTTCTAACAGGATTGTAATCACAGAATCAATCTTTTCAGAACTCATAGGAGTTGCCTACTGAAATCATGAATAGGTGTCAAATGGCATGGTGTACATACTTTAATCTTCCAAATTCTTCAAAATGAAACACATTCATCTGTGAAATTTTATTTATTTGTATACCTTTGGGATTGCTCCCTGCAGGTATTAGAGTATGGTTTTTGAAGGTACAAGTGGGACTTTTTTTTTTACAATAGCCTTAGCTTGTTGCCAAGTGATGGAAAAATTCTTCTTCAAAATTTTGCTACTTACATGATATTTCTTATGAAATTTCAAGGTTTCTAGCACATTACCTATTAATAACTGATCAATCTCATCATTACCTTGTGCTAGAGGTCCTGGCAGACCTGTATGGGATCTGATATGTGATATATATATATATATATAATATATATATATATATTATATATATATATAATTATACATAATATATATATAATTATATGTATATATGTATATAATATATGATATATATATATATATCATCAGTTTCTATATGTAAAACAACTCTCTCTGCATGTTGAGAGTCAGTGACTATATTGAGGAATTCTGTGAAGTCCACCAGTGCCATAAGAATGGCATATAGTTCTGCCTTCTGTACAAAGTTATATGGAATTTGTACCACTTTAATTAAGTCTCCTGATTTGTATCTTGCTTTCTCTGATATATTTGCATCAATATAGAATGTGAGGACTCCAGAAATTGGCTTTTGTCGTACGAAGTGAGAAAGGACCCATTCAGTCTTCTTCGTGAATTTTATTCCCTTGCTTTTGGGATAATAGTTATTAATCTCTCCTAAAAATTTACTGCAGGCTCTCTGCCAGTATTTATTATCTTTCCATAGTGAAGAAATTTCCTCACTGGTTAAAGGTATTACAATATCTGCTGGGTTCATTCCTTTCAGCTGGCGAGGTCTTAATTTACATTTTTGAATCAAATCAGAGATTTTTTTCTATATAAGTCTTTAACATCTTATTTAGTTTGCATAGTAAGAATATCTAAGGTAATATTTTATTTGTACTGAAATGTGATTTTATTTGTATGTTAATAAATAATATTGCCTGGGGGTCAGAGCTAATAGTAAGCCATAGCGGAGCTGGGAGTTCGAAGTGCATGCTTTCAATCCCAGCACTTGGTAGGCAGAGCTAGGTAGATCTCTGTGTGGTCAAGGATACAGCCAGCATTGGTGACACATGCCTTTAATCTCAATACCAACCAAAGAAGACCTGGAGGTCTGTACAGACTGGCAGTGACAAGGTGGTCATGGGGTTGGGTTTGCAACCAATGAGAAGGCAGAACAGAAAGTCTATATGAAGACAAACACACAGGAATTAGGTCTCTCTTGGCTGAAGAGGATCGCTGAAGCAGGAAGGGTAAGGCTCTTAGCTCTGTCCTCTTGGGCTTTTATCTCTACATTAGCTCTGTGTTTCTTATTTAAGAAGATGGTTACTTCTACAAATACCCATTCCAATATACTTATATTCATGTCATTATTTTATCAATTGGCATTTTGTACAGGTCAGACACTGTAATCACCTGGATTCAAACCTTGGTAGGATTTGTGATTTATTTCCCCACTCTGTTAGCATGCATACAATCTCCAAGCACTTTGAAGGCTATTCAGTATGGATCCTTCTTACAGGTCAATACTATGTTGATTTCTCATTGTTTTATGATTTAAGTGTTTGGTGTCTTTAGAAATGGGGTCCTACTTTCAAATTCTAGAGACTAACCAAGAATGTTAATGAAACCCTGTAATGAGTGGGTCCTCATAAAGAGGTAACACATTTCTGGCATTGTACTTTACTGTGTTAGTCTATAGTGTACAGGAGAAAAACTGTTGCCCTGTTATGTGCTGACCCTCTTTTTAAAATGCTTATATCTGTATCAACACATTACAGAGTTTTTATAGTAGTAGGGTTCCATATGTCTTATTCAAAATGACTCATTGTTATTTATCCTTCAACATATTCCCTCCTTTGAATGGCTCTTCCATTTCCTTCAATATAGAACCTGCCATGTAACATGATTTCCCACTGGTCCTTTATAACACTGTATCCTAAATTCATTGCTTCCTTTAAATACACTCCCAGGCTCCTTTACTACTGATCTATATAGTTATTCTAAGTAGAACACACATATCTGAAAAATCAGTTATTAGTTTACCTTTGAAGCATTTTCTTGTGTAACATGAGATTTCACAAACTTTGAGCCTTGAAGGTGCTCTGTGGTGCAGACAAACATAGACAATGCATTGTGATTTCCTCACCTTCCCATGTACCTAAGATTGCAATCTTGCATTATCAGGTGCAACTGAGAATTTATATTTCAAAATTGTATGATATCATCATGGAGTGGAGATTACTGGAATTTTAAGAAATTGTGAAGGTGAGGAATAACAGAAAAAGTCATAAAGCTATTTCTGATTCTTGGGGCATGTAACTCAAAGGTGAGAAAATGGGACAAGTATGTGTCATGTCCTCATTTAAGTCCCTGGAAACAGGAACAAAAAACTAAAAACTCTTGAAAATTTTAGGGTTAATCTAATACTCTTATATCTGTTTCATGCACACTGATACACAAATGGTGATCTTGAAATTTGCAGGCTAGTTTTTCCATAAAAATAGTAATTAATTAATTGATAACAAAGACTACTTAACGATTCACAGTTCATGCAGTTACTACTTAGCAACATACAAAATCTGGTATCTGCATCGAAATATAAAATTTAAAACCTGGGTGTGTGTGGAAATATAGTTCCATAAAAGACAAGTTCCTTTGATTGAGTGAAGCCATGAGTCTACGTGTAACAGGAGAGAGGGAACCATGTTCCTTTTTCTTTCTAAGTTTCAAATTATATTTTGTTTGTTTGTTTGTTTGTTTTTTGCATTACTATGTAGAATCTGTAACTGTTAGAGGATTAAATCACATAGAAGTGTTTATTAGAGTGAGGTATGTGCTAACTGTTGTATTTGTTAAGAAAATATAAGGTCTTAATTTTACATTAAAATAGAAGTAAACTTCATTGGAAATTGTTGCATTGTATTTTATGTGTAGTTACTTTCAACCATTAGTAACTTAGTGGATCATGGATTAAGTATATCACAAAAGGTTGTGTTGCTTTGCAAAATCAGAAAGAGACAGAGAATGAGAATCTTTGGTGACTGTGGCTCTCATCATCTTTCCTCTTCAGCCTCCTACAGTCCACTGCACAGGATTGTGATGTTCTCTATGGCGATACGCACCTTCGTTATTACATTTACTTTGAAATCATATTCCTAAAATATTCTGAAGCGTAGATTCGGAAACACAGAATTCGCGAAAAATGCTTCCTAGTCAGTACCGACTGTTGTAAACCCACATTAAAGCTGCCTATTTCCTTTACTTTTCACTACCCTCCAAATATACTAAAAGCTTATTGAGGTCCAGCCACCTCTCCTAAAGAACCGCTACAAGAAGTGCGTCAAAATTGGTG
Organism: Peromyscus maniculatus bairdii; assembly: GCF_049852395.1. NCBI lineage: Eukaryota > Metazoa > Chordata > Mammalia > Rodentia > Cricetidae > Peromyscus > Peromyscus maniculatus. Next base: position 71,503,173 of record NC_134852.1, on the reverse strand, counting down.
CAGTGGACTGGACTAGGCTGTAGAGGAAAGATGAAGAAAATGTAGGAACCAAAGATTCTCATTGCTTGCGATTTCCTCCCCGAGCAGTAAATACAGTCGTACTTCCGGGTTGCAGCTGACTATCCTTCAGCGCGGAATGTCATTGTTTAAATCAAAGTTTTTCTATATTTCTTTGTATTTGCGATTCCCATTCCCCCATTCCCCGAGCAGAAACACAGCCGTACTTCCAGGTTGCAGGAGAGTGGCTTGAGCGCGGGATTTCATTGTTTAAACGATAGTTTCTATTTATTGGCGATTTTCCCTGAGCAGCAAAAGCAGCCTCACTTCCAGGTTGCAAGAGAATAGCTTTGGGCACGGAATTTCATTGGTGTAATGAAAGTTTCTCAGTATTTCTGATTTCCCCTGAGCAGCAAACACACTCGCAATTCCAGATTACAGGAGAGTGGCTTGAACTCGAGATTTGTTTGTTTAAATGAAAGTTTCTCTATATTTGCGATTTTTCCCTAAGCAAAAAACACGGAACCATTTCCAGGTCGCAGTAGAGTGGCATCAAAGGCGTTTCTTCTTCCATTTTCAGTTTCAGGATTTCATTGCTTAAATTAAGTTCTAAATCGTTTAAATCGTGAATTTGCGAGAATACAGATTCTACAAGACACAACTTTTTCTGATGAGCGTTTTTTTTATTTTTTATTTTTTATTTTTTATTTTTTATTTTTTTTATTTTTTATTTCTGTAGAATTAGCTTTTAGTCCTAAAGAGAGTTTTGCTTTTTAACTCCAATGTTAATCTGTGTTGGGAGGGGGATGGCTGGTCGGAGGAGTCATCTTAATCAATCTGCCATTTATTTTGAAAATTTAAATTCTTGCGATTCAGCAAGTTTGAGGCTAAAAATATACTTTAAATTTGAATTTTAAAATACAATGTGAATGTCTAGCACACATTTTGGTTTTATTCTACCATTATGTCTTTTTCTATCAATATATTTCAAAAAGGGAAAAATCAGAGATAAACTTTTATAGGAGATATTTGTTGTAGTGCCATATATTTCACTGTCAGTTATCCTGGCACATAATACATCTTAATTAATATTCTACCAAAAAAAAGTGTGTGTGTGTGTGTGTGTGTTTCAATTCTTCAGTACTCTTGTTAAAGCTGGAAATAAAGCTGACCATTATGTTAAGAATTTCATACATACTTTCTTGATAGGGTGATGAAGGTTACATCAGACTACAACATATGTTCTTAGAAATTTATTTATAGCCAAGGAACCTTGGACCAATAAATGTAAAATTATTAAGCACTGAAGGAGACTATGCCTCAAGAAGGTTACAGTGATAAGACATCATCTAGAAAATGGTAAGGAATGACAAACATATGCTGATGTACAGAGTAGTAGATTTTACCTCACTTAAAAATGGTTCAGGTTACAATAAAATTTTATATGGGAGAGTACAGATATCCTGAAAATGGTTCTAAATCCTAAATGAAACTTGATTAAGGAAAGACAGAATGTTAATTTTAGCATTTTTTCCTTTTATTGAAAATAGGTTTTTTTCTCATACAATATGATCTGATTACAGATTCCCTCTCCCTCTACTCCTCCCATTTTCTCACCATCCTTCCTCCACTCCAGATCCCGTCCCTTCCTGTCTCTCATCAGAAAGGAACAGGCTTCTAAGAGATAACAATCAAACATGACAAATGAATTTGTTATATTTCTCAGATTCTCAACCTCTCCATAGCAAAATGGAACTCAGACATCAAAATTTCTTCAGTAACCTATTTCATTGTAATTTCTGAAACGGAAGTTCTAGGGATGAGAAAGTTTCATGTCCAGGTTAAATTAATGGTCATACTTAAGAGTCAGGAATTCAGGAGCCAGGGGAAAGAACCATGTGCAAGTCCTCATAACTTGGGCAGACAGTTAAGTTACCCTATTTATATTCAGTAACTTTTCTTCAGGTTTTCTATAAATTATAACATGTTTATACACAAAATTTAGCATTTCTCACATGTCTTTAAATGTTTTCAGGAAATTGATTTTGACATATCTGTTGTACTTTATTTATGCCATTAAGAATTTGGACCTAGAGCCAAGACATGCATTACCTAGCTCAGATATTATGTTTCCATATGTTTATGTCACTGTCACCAGATGATGAAAATACTTTCCTTTTCTAAGTAAACATATTACATATCTCTGTCCTCTTGTATTTTTGCCTCCACATTTGGAGAACCCTCTTCAGTCTCCCACATCCTCTGCCTGTGATAGAGGCATTAAAAGCGTTCATTCTGCTCAGAAACTGTTCCCACTGAGACAGAGAGTTAATTTTAGTGATTAAGGTCAGCCATGAAAAAGCGGTCTTTTGACATGAATAATGGTGCAGCAGTTCTCCCCGTTCTCCTCCTCCCCTCCAACCTCCTCCTCCCCTTCCTTCTCCCCCTCCTCCTGTACCTCTGTACAGTATAAGATTAAAGCTTAGCACCCAGACACAGACCTTTTTTTGTAGGGGGCTGGAAAGGTTAGACAAGGCTCACCTCAGAAGAATAACTATTAATAAGCTTCTGTATAGACAATGTGGGGAAATGTGAGGAGGGAAAAAGAAAGAAAATCACTCATAATTCTCTTACCCACATGAACTCTGCTAACGTTTTGGTGCATGGTTTGCACTTCTCTTGCAATGGAGCATCTTAAACTACAGCTTAGTTTTTACATAGTTTAAATCCTATTTTATGTGTCTCTGCATGTATATTTGCAAATCACATCACAAAATGACGGTTGTAGAATATTGCTTGGACTAGGCAAAGATGTATTTACATTTGTTTATGCTGTAGACTATTACTTTTAACTGTGTAAAAGCATGTTACCTTTGTTGATGCTGCATTTGCTTAATGATGCAAATATGTGTGTTTAATTACATAAAGATGTGTTGCATCTGTGTGGCTCTGACTGCCTAAGCACCTGATGTGTTAAGAACTGAAGAGCGAATAGCTAGGGTGTGGCTGTCAGGCAGGGAGAATAATTAGGAGAAACCTGGGATGAAGAGAGAAGAGCAGGAAAGACTAAGGAGAAGGGCAGGAGGAGAAATAGCTCAGTGGTTAAGAGCACTTAGAACTCTTCAGGAGGTCCTGGGTTCAGTTCCGAGGCAGAGGAGAGGCAGAGGAGGGGCAGAGGAGAGGCAGAGGAGGGGCAGAGGAGAGGCAGAGGAGAGGCAGAGGAGAGGCAGAGGAGAGGCAGAGGAGAGGCAGAGAGGCAGAGGAGGTTTGTGTTGTGGCTGTTTGTCCACAAGATCTGGGTGCAATTGCCCACACACAAATATCAGCTTGCAACTATCTCTGTCACTAGTCCTGGGGGATCTGAAGGATTCAGGTACAATTCTCTAACCAGCTCAGACACTGCAGACATGTGCTACATAAACTTCCCACAAATGCTAATACACAATAGCATGAAATGAAAATAAATAAAATCCAAATGAATATCTTTCTTTGCAATTGGTCTGTTATTAATGGAAATTGAATCTACTTGGAATAAAGACTGCAAACATAATTGATGATGATTTTGAGAACTTATTGTCATTCTCCACATTCTGATAATGTGGAAAGTCAAAAATCTGTCTATCATCTTTGTAGCATAGTATGTTTAAGACACAATAGAACCACTATATACATATATGTAATATATATATATATATATATATATATATATATATATATATCCACTTGCTATATTACTTTCTCCAATTTTGCCTGAGAAAATTAATCCTTTTCTGTCACTGGAAGCAGCAATGATCTTCTCTGAAGATGATGATAAGTAATTCAGTGTTGATGGTCCTAAGGATATTCCTTGAACAACCATATTTGTTTCTAGACCAATAAAAAGACTCAATTTGCTGTGAGATCTTACACATGAAGGAGAGAGTTTTGAATCATGAGTTGTATTATGCTCTTGTTTTATTTTTTGATCTTTTAAGGTAAGATTTTCTGTGTAGTCCTGGCTGCCCTGGAACTCTCTTTGTGGACCAGGTTGGCCTGGAACTCAAAGATCTGCCTGCCTCTGCCTCCCTAGTCTTGAGATTAAAGGCATGCACCAGCACCTCAAAGCATTGTATTGTTCTCTTAAGGAGGTTCTGGAGTTATCTAACTCAGGTAGGAAAGGTTTGAAGAAGAGGTATGAAGCTGAATTTTGGGGAATAAAATGATAGCAGAAAGGATATTAAACTGGACCACAATTAATTGATTAATTTACATTATTTAAACATGATTCTGGATATAATTGCACATTCTGTAATATAGTTAAATGATTATTTTATTGGTTGGCTAATGAATGTGTCAAAAGATGGCTTATTGGGAATGAGCTAGAGAGGTTCATGTTTTGTGACTGTAGCTTTCAGTTTCCTAATTGTAAATTATTATTGCTATTTTTATTGTTACCAGAGTAGTTTTCATGATCACTGTAATTTCCTTTCCTTATATGCAAAACAATTTGTGATTGTTTGAATATATATGACCCCCATAGGCCCTAAAGGAATAGCACTGTTAAGAGTTGAATGTATTTTGAAGGAACTACATTACTGGCCAGCAGCAGGGGACTTTGAGGTCTGAGAAGCTGTGAAGATGAATCCAAGATTGTCTTGGAGATCTTAAGATGTTCGAGATGCCAGAGCCATAGGATACTTGTCAAAATAAGCTGTTATCAAACAGAAGAACCACTGAAGTGACAGAAGTATATTTTAGTCAACAAAGTTGAAAGGAGTTGAAAATCTGAAGAACATTTTGACATCACACATGGATGTGCAGAGTTTGGAACTTGCCCAGCTGTTTATCAGTCTTGCGTTGGTCCAGTACTTCCTCAATATGTTCCCTTTCTTCCCTTTTGGAATCGTAATGTATATCCTTTGCTACTGTATGTTGGCAGTATGTGATGTGCTTTTGCATTTTAATTTTACAAAGGATTACAGTTAAGAGATGGCATGAGTCTCAGATGGAACTTTGAACTTTAGACCTTTAAAATGTTTTTATACTCTCATCCACAGCTGGGCTCCTGGTGGAGCACTAGGAGTCTAATTAGTGAGAAAGAGGAGGGTTTATATGAGCGAGAATTGTTGAAGCCAAGGTTGGATAAAGCAGAGGGACAAATCACCAAATGAATGGAAGCACATGAGCTATGAACCAAAGGCTGAGGGGCCCCCAACTGGATCAGGCCCTCTGAATGGGTGAGACAGTCATTTGGCTTGATCTGTTTGGGAGGCAGCTGTGCGTTGGTGCCGGGTCCTGGGCTCGTTGCATGAGTTGGCTGTTTGAATCCTGGGACTTATGCAGGGACGCTTGGCTCGGTCTGGGAGTGGGGGACTGGCCCTGCCTGGACTGAGTCTATCAGGTCAATCCCGGTCCTCGGGGGAGACCTTGATCTGGAGGAGGTTGGAATGGGGGGGTGTGCTGGGGGAAGGGAGGAGGGCGAGAGTGGGAGAACAGGGGAATCTGTGGCTATTATGTGGAACTGAATGGTGTAAAATAATAAAAAAATGTTTTTATACTGTAATAGATTTGGGGGACTTTTGAAGTCGGGAATAAATGCATTTGGCATTGTGATATGACTACAAGCCTATAGGGGCCAGAGATTAGAATGTGACAGTTTGAATGAAATTTGGCTCCATAGGTTCATAATGAGAGAGACTATTAGGGGATAGGGCCTTCTTTGAGTAAGTGTGGCTTGTTGCAGGAACTGCATAACTAGGGGTTAGGATTTGAGTATCAGATGTTCAAGCCACATCTAGATGTAGAACTCTCGTTACTTCTCTAGCATCAGGTCTGCCTGCTGACCCACCATGATTCCCTCCATGACAATAATGGACTAAACTTCTGAACTATAAGCCACTACACTTAAACATTTTCCTTAATAAGATTTACCCTGGTCATGGTGTCCCTTCATAGTAATAGAAACCCTAACTAAGACACCATGTTTTAGGACTATGTTAGAAAAAATTTCAATCATATGTAGGTTTGAGATTGGCTTATCTGTAGGTGCTTCTTATTTATCCCCTCTCTTTATGTGTTTAGCAAATTATTTCTGCAATGTTATTATAAATAATCCAGAATGACAGGCAGACGCAGGCGGATCTCTGTGAGTTCGAGGCCAGCCTGGGCTACCAAGTGAGCTCCAGGAAAGGAGCAAAGCTACACAGAGAAACCCTGTCTCGAAAAACCAAAAAAAAAAAATAATAATCCAGAATGACATTTTAGGCATTAAGAAAAATATGCACTATGCGCTGGTCAAACATTTGTGAGATGTCACAGAGAATAAGCTGCATGTATTTGTTTTGGGGGAAAAGCAAAGAGATTCCTGTTTCTTTAGATTGCTAAAGACTAGATCACAAAATTTCTTAAGCCACTGAGACATGGAAAGTACCCAGTGAAAACCAAGTCTAGTCTATAACTGACTTTTCCCCCCAAAATTGTGTGTGGGGGGAAAGACTTTCTAGATAAAAAATTCTCTTTGTTTCCCACCTTGTTGAAATCTTCCTAGAGATAGGCATTGAACTTTGTTTGACTTTACCCTGAAATTCTTACCTTCACCTGGCTCTTCTGGCAGCTCTCATTCTTGACTTCTCCATGTTCCTCATTTGGGGTATGTATGTAGAGTTATAATACATTCATGGGAATTTTTCCTTTAATCAGGATGAAATTAATTTCTTTCTCTTTTCTCATTAGGTTTGACATCTGTTTTTTTTCCAAATACTTGAACACAGAGAACTGCTTGTTTCATTGGTTCATTTTCTTGAAATACCCTTTTGCATTTAATCAATTTCAGGCAGTGTTCCTCTTTTGTTCTGAAATTCATTTCACTACTCAAAATAATGATACTTAACTGTGGATCCATCCACTATTCTCTGTATTTTTTTAATTGAGAAATTTAATCCCTAGTATTCATATGATGAGTATTGATTCCTATCATTTATTAGTCTTGAAGTTTTGAGGTAGTTTCCCATTCCTTTTCTGTTAAAAACATAGAGGCCTACTTGCAACAACATCTGTTTGTAGCTCAGAGATGAATTGTAGTGAATATAGTGTGGGAATTCCTGGACATTCCCCAGCTGCATGATCTAACATGCACTTTTATGTAGCCAAACAAGGGGCCTGACATCTTACCTAATCTGTGTGCTGCAAGATCATGTAATTTGAACACAGCCTGCTCATGCAATCTGTGCACATGTGTGGTGCTGCTCTGTAAGTTTATATGCATATGTGCAGGGGAATCCATATGACTTGGATCCCAGATTCCTCCCCCTTCTTCTCCTCCCTGCTCCTTCTCTAAACACATATCTCCCACAGGCATGGTCATGCTCTCCTCTATCCTACCTGTCTCCTAATAAAACTCTGATAGTGGGGTTTGTCATGCCACATGGCCTCTCTCACACAGTAGCAGTGCTGCTAAATGAATAACACAGCATTGATGCATTAAAACCAACATTGGTGCCGAGACAAAGCAGGTTCTCCCGGTGCTCTGTGTCCTGGACCATGTACCTTTTTTTTTCATTTTACCAGTGGCAGGACATTTCCACAAAACAACGGCTGCTCAGATTGGTGAGTTTTCCCTTCCCAATCCCTTGTCATTTCCCAGGACTGTAGCCTGAGATATATTTTTGCTATCAGACCCTTGGGGGGTCCTCAGGCCATGCATGCAATAACTCCTTCTCTCTTGATGAAACATTGAATGCTGTTGGACCCATGGGGGTCCTCATACTCATTCTCTCTAGCCCTTACCCTTCTCTTCACCAAGGATGAGGTAGCTTGTACTGATTCACAGATCCTTCCCTAATCTCAGGGACCCCTGAGACTGAGGTCACGGATTCTGTTATTTTTTTTTCCTTGCTGCAGTCGTGGTACATAATGGCTTCCGCTTCTTGGTCCAATTCCTCCTCCTATAAAAAAAATGCCTTAAATATCCCTAGATACCAGTAAATATGGCCACATAATGGCTAATTGGACCCTGATATTTCACAGGAATTATCTAACTTCTGCCAGCATATGGGCAAATCAAAATAATTTATGTATTTTTATATTCAGGCTTTTTTCCTAAGCTCGGAGCCTTCCCTTTCTGATTCTTTCTCTCCTGCCACATGCAACCTGATCCTTAGGACTCTCTAACTGCAAAGAACCTCTGCTTATCTGAAATTTGCTCTGTTCTCCAGTATTGAGTGGGCTATTCCTGTCCAACTCTGGCTCCCACCTCAACTCTGACTGTCATCTGTTCTTGAGCTGCCCTGAGTAGCACAGACAGGTCTAGAAGCAGGCTAGGATGCATGCAAATGATTTTCTAATCAGGACCCAGGCTGAGAGGGATGATGGACAGATCCAAGGCAGAAGATGACAGTCCACCATCCCGGGAAAAAAGGCTACCTCAGAAGAACCCTTTCCTACACCCCCAAGAGTCAACTAATGCAAATCCAGTCATGTAGAAACCACTTTCAGGAGACATGGGGCCCCTATTCCTGTTCACCCACCGTTTGTTATAATAAACAAAAAGTCTGTAATGTTGGAATTCGTGGCCATTCCCCCAGCTACATGAATGCACATGCACAGTTCAGTAGCCAATTAAGGAGCCTTATGTCCTACGTAATCCAGGTAGCATGATCACATATTTTTCACACAGCAAGATCATAGAATTTATGCTCATGAGTAATTTGGCTCCATAAGCCCATATGCACACGTTCAAGGGAATCCATAAGAAGGAGATCTCAAACTACTTCTCCCTTTTCTCCTCCCCCTCCTTTTCCAAGCACTTGAGATATCAAAAGAAAAGGACAAATCATTTAGAAAAAATGTCACAAGAAAAGGTGTAAATTGGCCTATTGGTATATTATCTATAAAATATCAGAAGTTTTCCTAAATGTTTGTTTCTCTTCTCTAAACACACTTATAACTTATTTACAAAATAGTTTTTGCAGACAATATATCCTCATAATGCCCTCCATCCATGTCACCTGCACAAACATCTAACTCCTCACTTTGTCTCTTTTTAGAAAACATAGAAGTAAACTAAAAATAAACTAACAATAATAGAACAAAATCAACACACAAGGAAAAAAGAGAGAGTGAGTGAGAAATGGAAACAGAGACAGAGGAGGAGACCGAAACAGAGAACATGAGAACTCCATAAAAACACAGAAAAACATGCCCTCACACAAAACCAATGAAAACACAAATTGGAAATCACAATATATAAACAAATTACCATTAAAGTAAAACATACACAGACAGAACATTGTGAGTCAAAGAAATACTTTCAAAAGAGCACTGAGTGAGTCCATTTAAGTTAACTGTCTACTACTTGGCATGGGGCCTCCTCCTTGGTGTGTGCTCCACTAGAGTATACTAATTTTTACCTTGGAGCAGTTGTCAGTTGGAGATAACTTCTTGGATAGAAATGAGGGATTAAGTCCACATCCTCATCTCAGCGCTAGGACCCCAATTGACTTGGATCTGTGCAGACTTTGTGCATGCTGTCATTCTTTGAGTTCATAGGTGAGTCAGTCTGGCTTTTGTCAGAAAATCATTGTTTCCTTGGTTACATTCCTCCAAGCCCCAAGGGATCTTAGAAACTTTATACCTTCCCTTCTGTAGTTTCCCGAGCACAGAAGGGGTAGTTGAGATGCAGTCATCTCATTTGTGACTAAATGAACGAAAATCTCTCATTCTCTACACATTGTTCAGTAAAGGGTCTCAGTATTTGTTCCAATTTACTGCAGATGGTAGCTTCTCTGATGATGACTGAACAAGACATTGATTATGGGTAAAACAGAATGTCACTGGGGATCATTATATTGCTATATTTTTTTAGAAAACATCATTATCTGATTTTCCCCTGTGTCCATGGAATACTTAGTCCCAGGTACTTATATACAAGAGCAATATCAGAAATGTGTTCTTTCTCATGGAGTGGTCCTTCAATCCAATCAAATATTGTTTGTTTACTTCCACAATATTGTTGCCACTATTGTACCAGTATATCATATGGGCAGATCTCCATTGTAGACCAAACAGCTTAAAGCTGGACTTACGTTCACATTTATCACCAGGAAGCATGCTGAAAAATCTTCCAGTACCATCATTACTATTCAGTAGGTGTGAAGGCTTCAGTTAGGCACATGCTCAACTCTGTGTTCAATGAGATATGCAGGTGTTATTTTAAGCAATAGGACCATGCTATTAGGTTGTGTAGAGCAACCAATTTCATGAGCAATAGCCTTACATTTGGGGGTATTTCCATGGGGACACTTTGTCCAAGAAATCAGATATGATCCTTGCCTGATTTTGGAGATTTTATTTGGTGGTGAAAGAAATATAGTTGGATGTTCTTTTTCAATAACTTGGTGATTTGGTTGAAATTTCTTTTAATGATATATTATTTATTAAGAATACTACACAAGAAGGTTTCTTTTTTATTATATTTTCTTTTATTTTACAATACTATTCAGTTCTACATTACTATTCAGTTCTACATAACAGCCACAGATTCCCTTGTTCTCCCCCTTCCCGCCCCCTCCCCTTCCCCCCAGCCCACCCCCCATTCCCACCACCTCCAGATCAAGGCCACCCCCGAGGACTGAGATCCAACTGATAGACTCAGTCTAGGCAGGTCCAGTCCCCTCCTCCCAGATTGAGCCAAGCGTCCCTGTATAAGCCCCAGGTTTCAAACAGCTATCTCATGCAGCGAGCCCAGGACCTGTTACCACCACCTAGATGCCTCCCAAACAGATCAAGCCAATCAACTGCCTCACCTATTCAGAGGGCCTGATCAAGTTGGGGGCCCCTCAGCCTTTGGTTCATAGTTCATGTGTTTCCATTCGTTTGGCTATTTGTCCCTGTGCTTTATCCAACCTTGGTTTCAACAATTCTCACTCATATAAACACTCCTCTTTCTCGCTAATTAGGCTCCCAGTGCTCCACCCAGGGCCTAGCTGTGGATGTCTGCATCCAGATTCCTCAGTCCTTGGATGGGGTTTCTGGCACAACTAGAAGGGTGTTTGGCCATCCCATCACCAGAGTAGGTCAGTCCCGGCTGTCTCTCGGCCATTGCCAGCAGTCCTTTGTGGGGGTATTTTTGTGGATTTCTGTGGGCCTCTTTAGCACTTTGTTTCTTCCTTTTCTCATGTGGTCTTCATTTACCATGGTCTCCTATTCCTTGTTCTCCCTCTCTCTTCTTGATCCAGCTGGGATCTCCTGCTCTCTTTCCCTCGACCCTCGCTGTTCATTGCTCCCACTCATGTCCAGGCTGTTCATGTAGATGTCATCCATTTCTCTGTCATTGGGTGATCCCCGTGTCTTTCTTGGGGTCCTGTTTTCCAGGTAGCCTCACTGGTGATGTGAGTAGCAGTCCAGTCATCCTTGTTCCACATCTAGTATCCTCCTATGAGTGAGTACATACTATGTTTGTATTTCTGAGTCTGGGTTACCTCACTCAGTATGATTTTTTCTAGATCCATCCATTTGCCTTCAAACCTCATGAAGTCATTGTTTTTCTCTGCTGAGTAGTATTCCATTGTGTGTATGTGCCACAATTTATTTATCCATTCTTCAGTTGAAGGGCATCTAGGCTGTTTCCAAGTTTTTGCTATTACTAACAATGCTGATATGAACATAGCTGAGCAAGTGCTCTTGTGGTATGATTGAGCATTTCTTGGGTATATGCCCAAGAGTGGTATAGCTGGATCTTGGGGGAGATTGATTCCCAATTTTCTATAATACTTTTTCAATGGTCCCTCTTAGTATTCCAGTCATTACCCCATCTTTCTTTTCCATGTCCATTTAATATTCCCATTCCAGTACAACAACATATGTCTTAATTATTACATATGGTGTTTCTCCTCCCTTTGGAAACCCTCCACTCCTTCATATTCCCTAACTATATACTTTACCTTTGTGGATTTATTGATTCTTGAATGTCTTTGTAATGCTTAAAACTTAACATCCAAACACAAGGGAATATATTCAACATTTGTCTTCACAGTACTAGGGACCTAATTCAGGATGATTTTTTTTTCTATTTCCATCCTTTGACCTGTGAGTTCTATTTCATTTTTTTTCTTTTTTCTTTTTGTTTGTTCATTTGTTTGTTTGAGGCAGGGTAACTGTGTGTAGCCTTGGCTGTCCTGGAAGTCAGTCTCTAGCCCTGGCTGGCCTCAAACTCCCAGAGATTCACATACCTCTGCCTCCCAAGTGCTGAAATTAAATGTGTACACCATGGCCACCCAGGTTTATTTCACTTTTCAGAACCTGATTTATGTTCCCTTGTATAAAGGATGACATGTTCATTAGTCATTCACTTATTTTTGGATATCAAAAATTTTTACTAATTTTGACTTATATAAACAGAGCACCAATGAACATGAGCGAGAAAGTTTCTCTGTAATAGGATGAAGAGACATTTGAGTATATGCCCATGAGCAGCAAAACTGAATCTTTAGGTAGATCCATTCCATGTTTCCCAAGGAACCTGCACAATGATTTCAAATGTGCCTGTACAAGTTCTTATTTCCACCATCAGTGGCTAAGGATCCTCCTTTTTATACATCCTTACAAGTATGTGCTACAATTTGTTTATTTACCTTATCCAGCCTGATTAGTATAAAATGGCATCTCAAAGTGGGATTTCACATGCATATCCCTGATGACCAAGGTTGTTGATCTTTTCTTTAAGTGAAACCAGCATTAAAAGGTCACTGTGGGTCATTAGAAGATGCAATTTATAATTGAATACTCACAGATAAGAAGGTGAAAGCCCTGAAAACTAGACCTAAGGAAGACATTGGAAGGATTACTACTCAGAGAGAAACCATTGCAGACAAAGCAGCCAGTTCTTCGTGACATACATTACAAGGCAATACTAAACAATTATTTTCCGGTCACTGTATATAATTATTATACAATTTTGTGCTTCCTTCATTCAAAATAATACATTCGAGCTGTAGAGTGATATATTTTAATGAATTTAAGGAACTTACATAGTTAATTGATGGTGGAATTTAATGTCAGGTTTTAGATAGGGAAGGTAAAAAATATGAAGGTAGATAAAGGAAAGAGAATACAGAAGTATAGCACAGGAAAATGGTAGGAAAAAATTGCATTCTCAGAGTAGAATCTCATTTTGTTATTCATAGATCTCATGTTAAAATTACCAGAAGATGACAAGTCATTTTAAGATTGGATTGCATTACTGCCATTAAAACCACATGCCAAGCTAGACTTGATAGAGAAATGCCCACTGTGCTCATGGTGTCATCTAGTGTTCAACAAAACCGGAGGATGGATGGAAACCACTACAAAAAGTTCTGAAAAAAATGCATAGGATACATAGAATATGAAATGACTGTGCTCATTTCAACAGGATTTAATTAGACATGTCTAATGCAAAACCTACTGCCTGGTTTCTAAAGGGGATATCTAATGTATGTTTCCCTTCAGAAACACGCAGTGTACTGATGCAGGACCCTGTTTGTTGTTAGGTCATATACAAACATTACTACTATTAAAGATGAATTAAAGTTTTTCAAGGCTGACTGACTAGAAAATGGATCTAGAGAAACATTTTGCCATGGCACACATAGAGTACAGATTTGAATGTAAAACTAATTCAACTGACCTTTGAGTATGTATTAGATTTCCTTGATTCTGAATGCAATCATTTTCTGCATGTACACTTCACTTAAGTTACACTAGAGTTCATGTAATAAACAACACTTAATTAGCTGAAGCTTTGAAGCTGGATAGTCTTTAAAATATTCCTTCAGTGTGACAGTGTTTATTTGCCACAGACTAGTGCTCCTGGCAGTCTTAGATGCAGATGCCTCCAAGTATGATGGCCATTAGCACTTCCAGATTGCCCTAGGAAATTTGCTACTTTTATCCAGGAAGGCCTATCTAGCTCTCTACTACAAGAAGATTCTGTGAAATGTAGGAGGAAAATTGGTCCAGCAGGTAACACCTGCTTTCCTCTGAATATAGATAGGGCTGAGAAGTCAACATGCAGGCAGGACCTCCCTCGCTATATTTCTTTCATTATCTACTTTCGACAAATATGTTCCTCCTTAAAGCAACCTCTGAAGACACCTTTAAAGGTGATTGTATTGTAAGGCACCCATAAAGGTGGTCCCTTAAGATTGTCTACGGGTGTTGTAATTTTGCTCTCTATGTTTGGTTAACCACAGATATGCTATGTTTTTCCTAGAATAAAGATAGTTCTCGTTCTAAAGCATCCTTTTTCCTAGCATATATACTTACATAGAGTGTAGGCTAAAACAGAATTTTGAATTCTTCTTCTTCGGCATTAGTGGATTTCACTTCTTTTATTTTCATTGAAGATTTTCTAAACTTTTCCATTCAGATTATAAAAATCACAACTCTTTTAATAATTTACTCCCCATACAATTGAGTAATGAGTCTTTAGTCATTTTTACTACTCCAGCTCTCATTAGTTGACAGGAAAACAAAGCATTCACCTCAGTAATAGAAGAGACAGTTTATTCTGGAAACTCCTGTGGCTACCCTATTGTGCAAATATCGCAAATTCCTGAGTAGAATCAATTTTGTGCAGTTCATAAGGTAACAGAACAAATTCATAAATATATCAGCACATTTTTCAAATATTATCATTACAATATCAGAGAAAGTATTTAAGGAAATATATTTTTTCAGTGATAAATTGTAAAATTTTTATATCTTAATGGCACTGTGAGTGATGACATTACTTACAAGGTCTCCTATGTAAAGGTATATTAGAAGGGCTGGAATGGCTTAGTGGGTAAATTGCTTTCCATAAATGCATTAATTTCTGAGTATGGCCACCAGCACTGAGCTGTGCACAATGGGGTATGCTTGTGTTTCAAAGAATATATGTCTATCATCCCAGAATTTTGGAGACAGAGACATGGGGATTCATGGAGAACCCTGGGCAATAGTCTAGATGAATCTGTGATATCCAGGCTCAGATAAAACTGTCTCAAAACTGACAAGGAAAGATACTGAGGGACATACTTAATGCTGAAGTCTGATTTTCATACACAAACACACACACACACACACACACACACACACACACACACACACACACACACGATGTTTTATAGAGTGTTTACCTGGCAGTGAATGATTCAGGACTCAAGATTTGGACATGGAATTGTTACCTTACTGTGAAAATGTTGGCAATTTGATGGCCAAGTGCTATTTGAAAGAGAGATTCTTCAATTATCACCTTGAACAGGAAAATAAAGTGTAATACAATATTTTAATTAGACAGTTACTTCTGCTTTCGGCTGTGGGATTTAGCTTGACAGTTATATCTTTTCATTTTGAACTCCCACTCAGAAGAGCTTATGTGGAGAGTGGAAAGGATAGATTACAGGCATGTTTCTCTAAAAAATAATAATTCATAACAAAGACTACATAATTTATTCAGTTCATGAAGTTACTACTTATCAACATATAATTTGGGTCTTTGAATACCCATATACACATAAAATTTTACATGTGTGTTGAAACATAGTTCAGTAGTAGACAATTTTTCTTGCTTTAATGAAGTTATGACTCTACCCCTAAGATGTGAGAAAGGGATTCAGGGTGTTTTATTTTTTTATAGAAATCATTTTATTTTCTGCATGTACTAAGTAGGATGTATAAGTGTGATGGAATTAAATAGTAAGCACTTTTTCCAGACAGGATTTCTCTATTTAGTGTTGGTGAAGGTCCTGGATCTCACACTGTAGATCAGGATGGCCTCAAACACACAGAGACCTGCCTGTTTCTGCAACCTGAGTGCTGGGTTTAAAGGCATGCTCCAATGCCACTCGGCTGAAGCAGTATTTCTTTTTATTTTTTTTTGAATTTTATTTTATTTCACAATACAATTCAGTTCTACATATTAGCTAGGGATTCCCTTGTTCTACCCCCTTCCGATCCCCTCCCCTTCCCCCTAGCCTATCCCTCATTCCCACCTCCTGCAGGGCAAAGCCTCCCCCAAAGACTGAGATCAACAAGGTAGACTCAGTCCAGGCAGGTCCAGTCTCCTCCCCCCAGGCCAAGCCAAGCAAAACTGCATGAGCACCAGGTTTCAAACTGCCAACTCATGCACTGAGCACAGGACCTGGTCCACTGCCTGGATGCCTCCCAAACAGATCAAGCCAATCGACTGTCTCACCCATTCAGAGGGCCTGATCCAGTTGGAGGCACTTCAGCCTTTGGTTCATAGTTCATATGTTTCCATTCATTTGGCTATTTGTCCCTGTGCTTTATCCAACCTTGATTTCAACAATTCTTGCTCATATAAACCCTCCTCTTTCTCGCTAATTAGATTCCCGGAGCTCCACACAGGGCCTAGGCTTGGATCTCTGCATCCAGTTCCCTCAGTCATTGGACAGGGTTTCTAGCACGAAAATTATGGTGTTTGGCCATCCTATCACCAGAGTAGTTGGGGCTGTCTGTCGACCATTGCCAGCAGTCTTTTGTGGGGGTATCTTTGTGGATTTCTGTGGGCCTCTCTAGCACTTTGCTTCTTCTTTTTCTCATGTGGTCTTCATTTACCATGGTCTCCTATTCCTTGTTCTCCCTCTCTGTTCTTGATCCAGCTGGATTTTCTGCTCCTTCAAGATCTCTTTCTCTTGACCCTCACCCTTTTTTACCCCCACACATGTCCAGGTTGTTCATGTAGATCTCATCCATTTCTCCATTATTGGGTGGTCCCCTTGTCTTTCTTGGGGTCCTGTTTTCTAGGTAGCCTCACTGGTTATGTGAGTAGCAGTCCAGTCATCCTTGTTCCACATCTAGTATCCTCCTATGAGTGAGTACATACCATGTTTGTCTTTCTGAGACTTGGTTATCTCACTCAGGAGGATTTTTTATAGATCCTTCCATTTGCCTGCAAACCTCATGATATCATTATTTTTCTCTGCTGAATAGTATTCCATTGTGTATATGTACCACATTTATTTATCCATTCTTCAGTTGAAGGGCATCTAGGTTGTCTCCAAGTTCTGGCTATTACAAACAATGCTGATATGAACATAGCTGAGCAAGTGCTCTTATGGTATGATTGAACATTCCTTGGGTATATGCTCAAGAGTGGTATAGCTACATCTTGGAGGAGACTGATTCCGTCTTCTAAGAAAGCACCATATTCATTTCCAAAGTGGTTTTATAAGCTTGCATTCCCACCAGCAGTGGATCAGAGTACCTCTAGCTCCACATCTTCTCCAGCACAATGTGTCTTCAGTGTTTTTGATCTTAGCCATTCTGACAGGCATAACGTGGTATCTCAGAGTTGTTTTGATTTGCATTTCCCTGATAGTGAGGGATGTTGAGCAATTCCTTAAATGTCTTTTAGCCATTTGAGTTTCCTCTGTAGAGAATTCTCTGTTTAGTACTATAGCCCATTTCTTAATTGGACTGTTGGTCGTTTTGATGTCTAATTTCTTGAGTTCCTTATATATTCTGGATATCATTCCTCTGTCAGATGTGGAGTTGGTGAAGGCCTTTCCCCATTCTGTAGGCTGTCGCTTTGCCTTTTTGACAGCATCCTTTGCTCTACAAAGCTTCTCAATTTCAAGAGTTCCCATTGATTGATTGTTTCTCTCAGTGTCTGTGCTACTGGTGTTATATTTAGGAAGTGATCTCCTATGCCAATGCATTGAAGACTACTTCCTACTTTCTCTTCTAGCAGGTTCAGAGCAGCTGGATTTATGTTGAGGTCCTTGATCCACTTGGACTTAGGTTTTGTCCACGGTGACAGATATGGATCTATTTGCAGCCTTCTACATGTTGATATCCAGTTATGCCAGCACCATTTGTTGAAGATGCTTTCTTTTTTCCATTGTACACTTTTGGCTTCTTTGTCAAAAATTACACGTTCATAGGTGTGCAGGTCAATATCATGGACTTCAATTGGATTTCATTGGTCCACATGTCGGTTTTTATGCCAATACCAAGCTGTTTTTCTTACTGTAGCTCTATAGTAGAGCTTGAAATCAGGGATTATGATGCCTCCTTAGGTTGTTTTGTTGTACAGGATTCTTTTGGCTATCCTGTTTTTTTTTTTATTTCCATATGAAGTTGAGTATTATTCTTTCCAGTCAAGAAAGAATTGTGTTGGTATTTTGATGGGGGTTGCATTGAATCTGTAAATTGCTTTTGGTAAAATTGCCATTTTTATTATGTTGGTCCTGCCTATCCATGAGCATGGGAGATCTTTCCATTTTCTGACAGACATCTTCTTCAAATTCTTTTTTCAGGGACTTAAAGTTCTTGTCATAAGTCCTTCACTTGCTTGGTTAGTGTTACCCCAAGGTATTTTATGTCATTTGTGGCTATTGTAAAGGGTGATGTATCTCTAATTGCCATTTCAGCTTCTTTGTCCATTGAATATAGGAGGGCTACTGATTTTTTTGAGTTGATCTTGTATCCTGCAATGTTGTTGAAGGTGTTTATAAGCTTTATCAGTTCCTGGGTGGAATCTTTGGGGTCACTCAAGTATACTATCATGTCATCTGCAAATAGGGAAAGCTTGACTTCTTCCTTTCGAATTTGTATCCCCTTAATCTCCTTATGTTGTCTTATTGTTCTGGCTATAACTTCAAATACTATATTTAATAAGTATGGGGAGAGCGGATAGCCTTGCCTTGTTCCTGATTTTAGTGGAATTGATTTGAGTTTCTCTCCATTTAATTTGATGTTGGCTGTTGGCTTGCTGTAAATTGCCATTATTATGTTTGGGTATGTTCCTTGTATTCCTGATCGCTCCAAGACTTTTATCATCAAGGGTCATGTCAAAGTCTTTTTCTGCATCTAATGAGATGATCATGTGTTTTTTTTCTTTCAGTTTGTTTATATGGTGTATTACATTTCATATGTTCAACCATCCTTGCATCCCTGGGATGAAGCCTACTTGATCATGGTGGATAATTGTTTTGATGTGTTCTTGGAGTCTGTTTGCCAGTATTTTATTGAGTATTTTTGCATCAATGTTCATGAGGGAGACTGGTCTGTAATTCTCTCTTTGTTGTATCCTTGTTTGGTTTAGGAATCAAGGTATTTGTAGCCTCATAGAAGGAGTTTGGTAAGGTTCCTTCTGTTTCTGTTTTGTGGAAAAAATTAGTTAGTATTGGTATTAACTCTTTTTTGAAGATCTGGTAGAATTCTGTGCTGAAACCACCTGGTCCTGGGCTTTTTTGCTTGGGAGACTTTTAATGATTGTTTCTATTTCCCTATGAGTTATTGATCTACTTAAATAGTTTATCTGATCTTGACTTAATTTAGGTATGTGGTACCTATCCAGAAAATTATCCATTTCTTTTATGTTTTCCATTTTTGTGCAAGTAGATGCTTTTGAAGTATGACCTGATGATTCTCTGGATTTCCTCAATGTCTGTTGTTATGCCCCCCTTTTCATTTCTGATTTGGTTAATTTGGATGCTCTCTCTCTCTCTCTCTGTCTTTTGGTTAGTTTGGATAAGGGCTTATCTATCTTGTTGATTTTCACAAAGAAACAAATCTTTGTTTCATTCATTTGTTGTATTGTTCTCTTTGTTTCTACTTTATTGATTTCAGCTCTCATTTTGATAATTTCCTGGCAACTGTTCTTCCTGGGAGACTTTGTTTCTTCTTGTTCTAGAGCTTTCAGGTGTACTGTTAAGTCACTAGTGTGAGATTTCTTAAACTTCTTTATATGGGCATTTACTGCTATGAATTTCACTCTTCGTACTGCTTTCATAGTGTCCCATATGTTTGGCTATGTGGTGTCTTCATTTTTGTTGATATCAAGAAGTCTTTAATTTCTTTCTTTATTTCTTCCTTAACCCATTCGTGATTCAGTTGAGCATTATTCAGTTTCCATGAGATTATAGGTTTTCTGTAGTTTTTGTTGTTGTTGAAATCTAACTTTAAACCATGGTGGTCTGATAGAATACAGAAGGTTATTTCAATTGTTTTCTATCTGTTGAGATTTGCTTTGTGTCCAAGTATGTGGTTGATTTTAGAGAACGATCCATGGGGTGTTGAGAAGAAGATGCATTCTTCTTGTTAGTATGGAATGTTCTGTATGTATCAATTAAGTCCATTTGAATCATGACATCAGTTAAGTCCTTTATTTCTCTGTTAAGTTTCAATTTGGGAGATCTGTCCAGTGGTGAAAGTGAGGTGTTGAAGACTTCCACTATTAATGTATGGGGATTTATATGTGGTTTAAGCTTTAGTAATGTTTCTTTTACATATGTGTTTGCCCTTGTGTTTGGGGTATAAATATTCAGAACTGAAACTTCATATTGGTGGATCTTTCCTGTGATGAGTATGTAATGCCCTTCTTGATCTCTTTTGATTGATTTTAGTTTTTAGTCTATTTTGCTGGATATCAGGGTGGCTATACCTGCTTGTTTCTTAAGACTATTTGATTCTGAAGTCTTTTCCCAGCCTTTTATTTTTAAGTAGTGTCTCTCTTTGATTTTGAGGTGTGTTTCTTGTATGCAGCAGAAAGATGGGTCCTGCTTTCATATCCATTCTGTAAGCCTATATGTTCTTATAGGTGAATTAAGTCCATTGATATTAACGGATATTAATGACCATTGATTGTTCATTTCTGTTGTTTTTTGATGGTAGGGTGTGTGTACTTCTCTTCTTTGGTGTTTACTGCTGTGTCTTTATCTATTGCCTGTATTTTCAAGGGTATATCTGACTTCCTTAGGTTGGAATTTTCCTTCTAGTGCCTTCTGTATGGCTGGGTTTGTGGATAAGTATTGTTTAAATCTGGCTTTGTCTTGAAATGTCCTGTTCAGTCCGCCTATGATGATTTAAAGTTTTGCTGGGTATATTAGTCTAGGCTGGCATCCATGGTCTCTTAGTGTCTGCATTACATCTATCCAAGTCCTTCTGGCTTTCAAAGTCTCCGTTGAGAATTCAGGTGTTATTCTGATGGGTTTGCATTTTAGGTCACTTGGCCTTTTTCTTAGCTGCTCTTAATATTCTTTCTTTATTCTGTACATTTAGTTGTTTAATTATTATGTGGTGAGGGGACTTTTTGGGGGGTCTAGTCTGTTTGGTTTTCTATAGGCTTCTTATATCTTCATAGGCATTTCCTTCTTTAAGTTGGGAAATTTTTCTTCTATGATCTTGTTGAGTATATTTTTTGCGCCTTTGTGCTGGTATTCTTCTCCTTCTTCTATGCCTATTTTTGGAGGTTTGGTCTTTTCATGGTGTCCCAAATTTCTTGGACATTTTGTTTCATGACTTTTTTGGCTTTAGTGTTTACTTTGACTGATCAATCTATTTCTTCTACTGTATCTTCAGTGCCAGAGATCCTTTCTTCCATCTCTTGCATTCTGTGCATTATACTTGCATCTGAAGTTCCCAATCATTTACTCAGATTTTCTATTTCCAGTATTCCCTCTGTTTGTGTCTTCTTCATTTTTTCTATTTCCCTTTTCGGGTCTTGGACTGTTTCCTTCATTTGTTTCATTGCTTTTTCATTTTTTTCTTACAGTGCTTTATTGTTTTCTTCCAGGACTTTATTGTTTTCTTCTACTTTATTTGTCCTTCCCTATAGATTTTTTATAGCATTCTTCCCAATTTTTTTTGTATTTTCCTCTATGTAAGCCTCTCCGTTCTCCATGATGTTTATCATAAAGCTGTTTTCTTCTGCTTCTTCCAGTTTTTGATTTTCAGGTCTAGATTCTGGAGGAGGGCTAGGTTCTGCTGATGCTCTATTCCTCTTCATTTTGTTGTATATACTTCTGCCTCGATGTCTGCCCATCTCCTTGTGGTTCGTTCTTGGTCTTATCGGCACACTTGGTTCAGACAGAGCTAACAGATTCAGGAAGTCTCTCTCTCTTGTCCAGATGGGAGTCTTCTTGTCCAAATGGGAACTCTGGGGCAGGATGGGAGCTCTCGTCCAGAAGGGAGTTCTAGGGCAGGATGGTAGCTCTTGTCCAGAAGGAAAGTCCAGGGCAGGATGGGAGCTGGGGGTCAGTCTCTAAGTCTCAGGAAGTGGCTGGGTTCTCAGGCAGAAGGGCATGGGTGCAGGGCATGGAGATTGCAGGGGCTGCCAGGGGTCTTAGAGAAGGTGAGCCTTCCTGGTAGGGATAGAAGGGAACCTGCCCGGTGTCCAGAACCTGGGGCCAAGTTGTACAGGTCTTACACAGAGTGGCCTGTGCCCAGGGATGGGATCTAGGCTGAGCCCAGGCACTCACCTCTTGTCCAGAAGAAAAGTCCAGGGCAGGATTGGAGCTGGGGGCCAGTCTCTAAGTCTCAGGAATGGCTTGGGTCTTGGGCAATGATGGGCATTGATTCATCTGTCCTTGTTAGGTCTGACAGACATGTGCTGCATAGACATATGTTCAGCTAAACACTAAGACACAAACACATGAAACATAATCTAAAATTATCCTTCATTGTAATTGTCATGTTATTAAGGGAAATTGGGTTAACTTGGGAATATTCCTCCCAAGAAAACTTGATAAAGATTTGTAATTTATTGTCATTCAATAAATTATAAGATTGTGGAACGTTATAAAGTTGTCTATTAATAATTTTGGTGTGATATATTTATGGAATAGTAGAATTACTGTTTATAAATTTGCTCCTTAGTTACTTATTAACCTGTGCTATTATGTCTGAGGAATTAAATTATGCTTTGGCTCTGCAGATAGCAATAACCTTCCTTGAAGATGTGTTGATGGTTGTCAGGATACTCTGTGAACACACATCTGTGTTTCTAGACTAGGAAAAAAAGACTCAATTGACTATAAGGTCATATACATGAGTTAGATAGTTTTAACTCATGAGGATTTATAAGATGCTCATAATAAAGCTGTGAAATTTTCTAATACCTGTGAGGAGGGTTCTGGGGAATATGTTTGAGACTGGATTTTAAGAGAAAAACATGGTAGTAGAAAGGATAGTAAATTAGGTCCTGCTGTGTTTACTGATACAGGTTCATTAAGTAGGTATTCTGGAATTATTGTTACAAATTGCACACACTCTTTTATTTTTGGTTGTGAGCCTAGCCTTTAACGGCTGAGCCATCCTGCTATTCACATCATCAGTGAGGCTACCTGGAAAACAGGACCCCAAGAAAGTCATGGAGATCACCCCCTGATGGAGAAATTGATGAGATCTACATGAACAGAATGGACATGAGTGGGAGAAATGAACGACAAGGGTCTAGGGAAAGAGAGTGGGAGATCCCAGCTGGTTCAAGAACAGAGAGGGAGAACAAGGA
This sequence comes from Peromyscus maniculatus bairdii, assembly GCF_049852395.1. Taxonomy (NCBI): domain Eukaryota; kingdom Metazoa; phylum Chordata; class Mammalia; order Rodentia; family Cricetidae; genus Peromyscus; species Peromyscus maniculatus. Next base: position 71,479,922 of record NC_134852.1, on the reverse strand, counting down.
ATAGGAGACCATGGTAAATGAAGACCACATGAGTAAAGGAAGAAACAAAGTGCTAAAGAGGCCCACAGAAATCCACAAAGATACCCCCACAAAGAATACTAGCAATGGCCGAGAGACAGCCAGGACTGACCTACTCTGGTGATGGGATGGCCAAACACCCTAATAGTTGTTCCAGAAACCCCATCCAAGGACTGAGGAATCGGGATGCAGACATCCACAGCTAGGCCCCTTGGTGGAGCACTGGGAGTCTAATTAATGAGAAAGAGGAGGGTTTATATGAGCGAGAATTGTTGAAACCAAGGTTGGGTAAAGCACAGGGACAAATAGCCAAATGAATGGAAACACATGAACTATGAACCAAAGGCTGAGCGGTCCCCAACTGGATCAGGCCCTCTGAATAGTTGAGACAGTTGATTGGCTTGATCTGTTTGGGAGGCATCTAGGCAGTGGTACCAGGTCCTGGGCTTGCTGCATGAGATAGCTGTTTGAAACCTGGGACTTATACAGGGATGCTTGGCTCACTCTGGGAGGACGGGACTGGACCTGCCTGGACTGAGTCTATCAGGTCCATCTCAGTCCTCGGGGGTGGCCTTGATCTGGAGGTGGTGGGAATGTGGGGTAGGCTGGGGGCAAGGGGAGGGGGGCAGGAAGGGGGAGAACAAGGGAATCTGTGGCTGTTATGTAGAACTGAATAGTATTGTAAAATAAAAGAAAAAAATTGCACACAATATAAAAGGGAGTTTACATGTCTATTTTATTGATTGGCTATCAATAATATCAAAAGGTAGCCAAAATATCTGAATGAGAGAAGCTGTTCTATGAGGGCACCACTAGCATGACTCCAGGCTTGTAGTCACTGGCCTCTGTCACTGTCCAATGGGACAGCACCAAGATATGTTCTATGGTCCTAGCATTCTGTGCATCAGGTTAAGCTGCGTGGTGGGAATATCAGGGTTTCCTAATAGATTTTCAACTTTTTATTTGACATGTTAACAAAAGAAATTTTGGTTAGACAACCAAAGCCAATGTCATCACCAGACTCCTCTGTCACTTCTTGCTTTCTTCTTACTTTATTCTTACCTGGGACAGCAGAACTTGAAAAGTTTCAAGTGCTGCAGCAGTCTAACCAACACTTCATTGCAGCCTGAGCTTGCATTAGTAACACTAGGAAGGGTTGCTGGACATAAACCTTGACACCAGACACCTTAGTGGGGATATTGCTCTCATCCTCTGTGACCATCACCTTATCTCTCACAATGTTAGTGCAGGATTAGCACTGAATAGACAAAGAGTATATTTCAGGCTGATGGCATAGTGTTATTTGATTAATAAAATGAAGATCTAACACATAAGCACCCTTAGTATATTCTGGGAAGTACTCCATACATTGGTGGCATCAGATGAAAAGGATAAACATCTGATTTAGGCTACTTTCTTTGTCTATGCTCTATGACCTAGAGTCTGGGGTCTTGCACTTCCCTTTCTTACTGTCCAAGTTCTCTGTCAAAGCAACCTCCTGCTTTCTTTTGGGCTGCACTGTGTTATTCTCATCTCTTTGCTGTGTTCCAATATTATTGATGTAACTAACCGTCTTATTAAATAAGAAACACAGAAACAATGTAAAGGAGAAAGCCGAGAGGTCAGAGCTCAGAGCTAAAATCTCACCCTTCCTCCTGCTGTCCCAGCTTCGCGAAAGAGAGCTACTTCCTGTCTGTTCGTTTTTTTTTTATAGTATGTTGTTCTGCCTTCTCATTGGTTGTAAACCCAAACACATGACTGCCTCGTCACTGTCTGAATGTACAGCCCCCTAGGTCTTAAAGGCATATGTCTCCAATGATGGCTATATCCCTGAACACACAGATATCTATGGGATTAAAGGCGTGTGCCACCACCGCCACACTCTTGCTATGGCTCTAGTAGCTCTGACCCACTGACAACTTTATTTATTAACATACAATCAAAATAATATTTCAGTACAATTAGATTACCACCACATTTCCCCTTTTCTATTTTAATAAAAAAAAGCAAAAGGTTATAACTAACAAAAGAAAAACAATATACAAAAGTACAATAACTATATACAATATGTACAAGTAATAAATAACTAAACAGGTATTTGACAAATCAGAGAAAATAATTCCATTATCTATCCTATTTTGGTAATTCCAAGATGTATCTAATGTACTTTCTATCCTAATTAATTTTCAACTATAACTAACTAATCTTCAACCATAACTAACTAATCTTCAACTCCCTCAGAGACCCAAGAAGGGAATAATATTAGCTAACAAAAATAAAAACAGGAAGTGCATGCAATCAACTTCCAAAAAATTTGTGAGTTGACAGAAACAGCCAGCTGCCTGGGCAGTCACCTGAGGTTTCTCCAAAGTGTTGGGGCATCATCTTCAGCCTACAGGCTTAGTGTATCTGACAGACTCATTTGTGATGTAGGATGTACACAAGGTCAACAGTTCAACCTCACATTGGGTGAGAGCAGTCCACGACCAGAAACACCTGAATTCCACTAGTGTCCTGTCATGATTCAGGATTTTAAATTCTGGAAATTGTTGACAGTTTTTAAATTCAGCTGTCCATTCTTCTTGGCTGTGTATATATGGCTTCATCTCAGCATCCCCTTCTTCTCCACATCCCTCTATTTAATGCCAGTCTACTTTTGAGAGGCATGAGCTTTCAGCTGCTGTTCCATTGTACAACAGAATCCATCGGCCCTCTGCCTGTTAAGCAGCCTTCAAAGAAAAGGGCACCGAACCTTTTCCGGATGTGAAGGCCACTTCATGGATGGGGCCATATTGTCCTGGCCTCAGAAGATGCCTTTTGATAAAGCCATAACCACACTTGTTTTGGCAAGAATCAGTAGTCCCTTGTTTCGTGATCTGTCTGTCCATTTTGTCCTGTTGATTCGAGGATACTTTGTTGTCCAGTGGCTAACTTTTGCCAAAATGAAAGTTGACTCCATATGCAGTTTCTTCAATGCCCATATTTTCTCTAAAGTAGATTGGTACTGCCAGGAGCCGACATGTCTCAAAAAAGAAAAATTTTCTAAGTTATTAAAACATTTTAAATGCCATATTCTGTAGATCTCTGAAGGGTTTGAAGATGACCTGTCTAAAACATCTCTGCTCAATTTTTAAAACATATCTAATATGACTACAAGTTCTATTGTAATGTCTAACTACTAACTTTCATTTCTTTATATCCTAATAGTTGGTAATAATAACATTCAAGGATCAGAAATTTGTATTACATTGTTAAATGAATGGTATAAATACAATTAGAAATATACATATAGCATTTTCTAACAATATCAGTTTCAAATTTGTATACAATATAAAACAATTCAATCCAATGTAAAGTATTAGTAATTGTCTTTTTCTTTTCTTTCCTTCTTTCTTTCTTTCTTTCTTTCTTTCTTTCTTTCTTTCTTTCTTTCTTTCTTTCTTTCTTTCTTTCTTTCTTTCTTTCTTTCTTTCATTCTTTCTTTCTTTCTTTCTTAAACAAGAACCTTAAATCTAATCTCCTTTGCTTAGCCTTTTTCCTAACCCTTGACAATAACTTGTAACCAAGCCCCCTAAACACTGAAAATTATCCCAGACCCAAAACCCATTAAAAAGACCAAAAAACCACCCGCCCCACACCACCTCTTTGGGAATGTGGGCGTCGTATTCTTAAAATTGCTTCCTGCTGGGTATGGGCGAAGTTTTCTTTATCCTGAAAGAAAAATTTTAGGTTAATTGTCAAATTCTAGGAGAGGTAACTATATCCTTCATTATCCAGTCTGTGTATAATGCCAAAGTTCAGGGTTTATCTCAAGTCCTTATTCAAGTAGTCTTTGAGACTGGATCATCTCAGCTAGTCATCTCAAAATTGCTCTGAGCACCTTGTAGTTCAAAGCTGATCTGTGGATGATGTTTGTCAGCTTAATGATATTATTATTGTCCACGTGGAATTGTTGTTGTTGTGGGGCCCCATCTTCTTTCTGGAGACTTCAGTTGATGTTAGGCCTGGCCGTGATTTCCTGCAGAAAACTGATAAGAGACTCGAACACAAAAACATATTTATGTAGCTAGCCTTTTTTCTAGAATTAGTTAGTACTCTATGTGACCATTCATATCTTAACAAAGTTTAAAATGTATATATATATATATATATATATATATATATTAATCTTGTAAATTTTGATATAAAATTTATACTTTAAGAAAAGTTTAAAGAATCAGAATAGAATCAAAAGAGTTGAGATTAGTAATAGAATAGTCAATTGATTAATTTTGCTTTTGTCCTGTACCATAGCAGAAGATGGCTCTTATTCTGGCATGATACAGGGAGTTTGCATTTTCCTTTTAACAACATGCTTGATTTTAAAGAAGGAGAGAGCCATTCTCCAACTCCAAAGTCAGCTTTAAATTTTAATTGAACTGGGACTATTAGAAAACCAATAGTGTTAAATCTTTAGAGAAAAGCAGAAACAAACATTTAGGAAGACATAAAAATTTTTTAGATAATATATACCCATACACCGTTTCACTCTGTTTCTTGGGATAGATGATTTGTCCCTTTTCTTCAGTTGTCTCATTTATCCAGTGTTCTTCAGATTCCTTAACCTTCATTCTCCTAAAAGACAAAAACAAAAACCTTTCCCCAAGACTAATTTTGGGGATGTTTCCTTTTGACAAGTTATTATCTGATTAAATGAAAAGGCATGTGTTATTGATACCAGTTAGTTTAAATTGGATGTTCATGCTGGTTGATGAACTATCACCTCCTCAATTAAGAGGTCTCTCTTGTTCAAATCGAACCTTTATCAATTTTGATGGTACCCACAGCATATCTTCTCCTGTAGAAACAAAAGCAAAACCTCGTCCCCAATGTAATACATACCCTGGTTTCCATTCTGAGGTCAGCACATCCTTAAAGTATATAGGCTGATTTAATTCTGTAGTTTTTTCTATTATCCAATGTCTCTCTGCAGCTGTTGTTCCTTTCTCATTGGCATTCAGAAAATTCAAAGTTAGAAGAGCATTATGCAGTCTATTTCTGGGGTTTTTTTTTACCCATTTCTGTTTATTTAGCATATCCTTTAGAGTTCTGTTTGATCTTTCTATAACTGCTTGACCTGTAGGATTATGTGGTATGCCTGTAATATGCTTTATATTGTAATAAGCAAAAAACTGTTTCATTTTAACAGAGACATATGATGGAGCATTGTCAGTTTTGATTTGTGCAGGTATACCCATGATGGCCATAACTTCTAGCAAATGAGTGATTACAGAATCAGCTTTTTCAGAACTCAAAGCAGTTGCCCATTGAAATCCTGAATAAGTATCGATAGTGTGGTGTACATATTTCAATTTTCCAAATTCTGCAAAGTGAAACACGTCCATCTGCCAGATTTCATTTCTCTGAGTACCCTTTGGGTTACATCCTGCTGGTAATGGCGTCTGATTATAGAAGGAACAAGTAGGACATTTCTTTACTATTTCTTTGGCTTGTTGCCAGGTTATGGAAAAATCCTTTTTTAAACCTTTACTATTAACATGATGTTTTTTATGTAATTCTGAGGCCTCCAGCACATTTCCTATCAATAATTTATCAATCTCATCATTGACTTGTGCTAGAGGGCCTGGCAGACCTGTATGGGATCGAATGTGAGTTATATATAAAGGATGATTCCTTTTCCTGATTGTATCTTGTAATTGAATAAATAGTGAAGTTAATTCTGAAGCATCACGATAAATTCTGCAGTCTCAATATGTAACACCACTCTTTCAGCATACTGAGAGTCAGTTACTATGTTGAGAGGTTCTGAAAAATCCATTAATACCAACAGAATAGCATACAATTCTGATTTTTGAACTGAATTATATGGACTTTGAACCACTTTACTTAAATTTTCTGATTTGTAACCTGCCTTTCCTTCTTTGTTGGCATCTGTATAAAATGTACGAACTCCAGATATGGGTTTTTGCCGTACTATTCGAGGCAAGATCCAATCAGCTCTCTTTATAAGATCAATTCTATTGCTTTTGGGATATTTGCTGTTAATTTCTCCCAAAAAATTACTGCAAGCTCTTTGCCAAGGTTCACTTTCTGTCCATAATTTTTCAATGTCCTCCTTAGTTAATGGTACGACAATTTCTGCTGGGTCTATGCCTGCTAATTGACGAAGTCTCAGTTTTCCTTTGTAAATCAAGTCAGAGATTTTTTCCACATAAGTTTTTAATTTTTATTTGGTTTATTTGGTAAAAATATCCATTCCAATATAATATCTTCCCTCTGCATTAATATTCCAGTAGGAGAACGCCTAGTAGGTAAAATAACCAAAATGCAATCCAGCTTTGGATCAATACGATCCACGTGTCCTTCATGCACTTTCTTTTCTACCAAGGCCAATTCTTTCTCAGCTTCAGGTGATAATTCTCTTGGACTTTTTAAGTCCTTGTCACCTTCTAAGGTTCTGAACAAATTAGTCAGTTCATCATTTTTTACCCCAACAATAGTTCGTAGATGAGAAATATCTCCAAATAATCTTTGAAAGTCATTAAGAGTCTGTAGTCTATCTCTCCGAATTTGCACATTTTGGGGTCTAATTTTTTGTAGCTCTATTTTATATCCTCAATAATTAATAGTATTTCCTCTTTGTATCTTTTCAGGAGCAATTTGTAATCCCCAGCAAGGCAAAATTTTCTTTACTTCTTCAGATATTATTTCTAAAGTATCTGCATTTGAGTCAGCTAGTAAAATATCGTCAATATATTGATAAATTATAGATTTAGGAAATTTTTTACGTGTCACTTCCAATGGCTGTTGTACAAAATATTGGCACAGAGTTGGGCTATTCAACATTCCCTGTGGGAGGACCCTCCACTGAAATATTTTAACCGGTTGAGAATTATTACAAGTAGGCACTGTAAAAGCAAATCTTTCTTTGTCTTTTCCTTGTAAGGGTATTGAAAAGAAACAGTCTTTTAAATCAATAACTATGAGAGGCCATCCTTTTGGTAACAGAGTAGGCAAAGGCATCCCAGATTGTAGAGAGCCCATTGGCTGAATTATTTTGTTAATTGCTCTAAGGTCTGTTACCATTCTCCATTTACCACATTTCTTTTTAATAACAAATACAGGAGAATTCCAAGGGCTGGTTGATTCTTCAATATGCTGAGCATTTAACTGTTCTTCTACCAGCTCTTCTAAAGCCTGGAGTTTCTCTGTTGTTAAAGGCCATTGCTGGACCCATACAGGCTTGTCTGTTAACCATTTTAAAGGTAGAGCTGTTGATGTCTTTGGAAGATCATCAGTTATTGTGCCCTGTTCTTGTATAATATGAATGGCTGGTGACCACTCATTAGAACAATATCTTGTAATATTTCTCTCAGTAACATCTGCTAGTTTATGATTTGTTCCTGAGGTTGGAGGGATGTTAATCTGAGTATTCCATTGTTGCAACAAGTCTCGACCCCACAGGTTCATAGTTATGTTAGACACATATGGTTTTAATTTTCCTCTCTGTCCTTCTGGACCTATACATTCGAGCCATCTTGCACTCTGTTTCACCTGAGATAATGTCCCAATTCCTAACAGTTGAACGTTTACCTCCTGAAGAGGCCAAGTTGGATGCCAAAATTCTGGTGCAATTATGGTAACGTCTGCACCTGTGTCTACCAGACCAGACAACAAAACACCATTTATTTTTATCGTTAATTTTGGTCTTTGTTAATTAATAGAAGTTTGCCAAAAAATTTTCTTTATGTTTTCTCCTGAATTTTCTATTCTCTCTGTTTCATCATCCTGACCAGCATGATTTATTCCAATAGGCATTTGGTTATTTAATCGCTCTCCAGAGCAGGCATTTCCTTTATGGCTGCAGGAAAGGTTTGAACTGGATTTGCACTGGGGGCCTGTGCGAGGCCCCTCTGGGTGTTTCCCGAAGACTGAGGCAAAGGATTAACCTGTCTGTCCTTTGTTGATCTACATTCGTTGGTCCAGTGTTTTCCCTTACCACACCTTCTGCATACTCCAGAAGGAAGGGGCATTCTGCTGCCATTGTTCCTTGAAGAAACATTGTTTCTGGGAATGACCTGTCTACAGTCCCTTTTCAAATGTCCTTGATTACCACATCCAAAACATCTAACACTCCTCAAACCTTTTGAAATTACTTCTCCTACCCACGTATCATCATGCTCATCAGCTTCAACATTAATTGTTTCTCTAATCCAATCTTCCATAGGTGCAGATCTTGCCCTTAATGGCCTGATTATTCTTTTGCATGCTGCATTCGCATTCTCAAAGGCCAAAGATTCAATTATTGCCTTTCCAGCTTCTGAATCTGAGACCATTCTTTTTACTGCTGAAGCCAGTCTTTGTAAAAAATCTGTAAAATACTCTTTTGGGCCTTGCATCACCTTTGTAAATGACTCAGATTTTTTTCGTGGTTCCTCAACTCTGTCCCATTCATTCAAGGCTGCCGTTCGACATAAAATTAGGGTTTGGACATCATATAAACATTGTGTTTGTGCTGAAGCATATTGGCCTTCGCCAATAAGCTGATCCTGGCAAACTTGTATTCCTTTATCCCTCCATTGTTTTTCTATGTTTTAGCTTCCTCCTTAAACCAAGTCAGAAATTGAAGTCTCTGGTTGGGTTCCAGAACACCTTGTGCAAGGTCCTGCCAGTCCTGTGGTACTATCCTATTATATGTTGACCAAGAGTTTAACATTTGCTTTACATATGGGGAATGCATGCCATAAGATAATATTGCCTCCTTAAACCTTTTTAAATCCAATATTTCAATTGGAGCCCAATTATTTTGTGTAGCCATTTGATCAGGCATCTGCTGTACGGTTACAGGATAAATTAAGGGTGACTGTGTGAAAACAGGCTTTCTTTCTGCAACCTTATGATCCCGACTTGAAACAACTTCACTGTTAATTTCTTCTGTCTGAATTTTTACAGGTTTAACAAGTTCTTCTAAAGCTGTTATCCTGGCACTTAAATTGACTATCTTTTTAAATATTAAAATGTGGATTAGTATAGTCATAAGGTGCATAATTCCACCAATACTAATATTATATAGTTGTTCCATTATCAGACTGCCTAAAATTTCAAACAAAAACCAATTTTCTTCCAATGTATACATAAAACCCATTTGTTTTTTAATGTGGAAAAAAATCTCTTTTAGATAGTTTCCTTTAAAACATCTGATATGTTATGACTTACCAAATCTGCGTAGAACAGTAGAAATCCGAGGGGATTTTCAAAGCAGCCACCTAGTGTCCCAGATGTAAATCCAGAGAGAGAGAGAGAAGAGAGAACACTCAAGAAAGTGTAGCTGGCTAAAGCTTAAATCCAGCCACGTGTTCCCTCTTGTGCTGAGTCAAGGCTTGGGTCTGGCTTCCTTAAGCTCCGACCACGTGCGTTGGCTTTACAGGCAGGGCCCTGTTCGGCAGGGCGGGTCTGAGTTGTTTGTAGCACCGGCTTTAAGCAAGCTGCTCACAGACCTAGGCCCGGGCTAGAAGCTGCCACCCGGACTAGGAAGCCGGCAGCTCAGACTAGGAAGCCGGCAGCTCGGACTAGGAAGCCGGCAGCTCGGACTAGGAAGCCGGCGGCTCGGACTAAGACGCCAGCCGCTTCCTGCTGCTTCCTCCGCCGCCTGCCGCTGCCTGTAGCCCTTGTGGGAAAGCGGACCTGCCATCAAGCCAAGCGGTTTTTAATGGATTTTTGTCACGTTGGGCGCCATATATTGATGTAACTAACCGTCTTATTAAATAAGAAACACAGAAACAATGTAAAGGAGAAAGCCGAGAGGTCAGAGCTCAGAGCTAAAATCTCACCCTTCCTCCTGCTGTCCCAGCTTCCTGAAAGGGAGCTACTTCCTGTCTGTTCATTTTTTTTATAGTATGTTGTTCTGCCTTCTCATTGGTTGTAAACCCAAACACATGACTGCCTCGTCACTGTCTGAATGTACACCCCCCTAGGTCTTAAAGGCATATGTCTCCAATGCTGTCTATATCCCTGAACACACAGATACCTATGGGATTAAAGGTGTGTGCCACCACCGCCACATTCTTGCTATGGCTCTAATAGCTCTGACCCCCAGAAAACTTTATTTATTAGCATACAATCAAAATAATATTTCAGTACAATTAGATTACCACCACACAATATCATTGTCTTAAATCACTCCTTCCTTCCTATTGATCTTGTTATGGACACATTAGGGGCTGATACTTGCTATCCTGAATATTAACTGGAACTGATGCCAGGAGAATATTCCTCAGACATGGACATGGCTCACTCACTTTTATTTCCTTGGCCTTACCTGCAATTGTTGTATCTGTGTCACAAAACCCCATGAGACCACCATGTAGCCCGTTTGCAATGCAAACACACAAGGATCTTTGTATTTTCAGATTCCAACCTGGATCATCACCCTGTGGTCCAGCAGATGGAGGGAAATTTGTCAGGGGCAGCAATGATACTACTGGGTTAAACTTTTGGCACAGAACTACAACTTGTTGACAGAATATCTGCATATCTGCAAGGGCCGTAATCTGTGGACAGGATGTCTTACAGGAGCATCTGGATATTGTTAAACTTTACTGCCATTTTTAATTAGCTGCTTCTAGGGTGTATGTTGGAATTGTCATGGCACATTCCTGAGGTTCTTCCTGGAGCTGAGCACAACTCAAGATCATCAAGTGGTCTAACATGGTGGCCCTTCTCTAAGATATAATCTGTAATTCAAGTCAAGTTCTTCATGTTGCCTTCACACAATCATGCAATGGATACTTCTTGCTTTTGGTCATTAATGCTGGAATGAATTCCTCTTCTAGATTCCTTGATTGAAAACTTTGGTGGACATTGATGTTTGCAGAGTAGTTTCCTAAAGCCATTCTCTCCATCTGCTTTGAAACTGAAAAGTTCTATGGCCTAAGTAAACTTCTGAGTTTTTTTTATTTGTATTGTGGTTCTTTTGACCAACAAACTCTTTGATCACTAATTTGGATATGTCAAAATCTGTGGTGATTCCCCACTTCTGCAGAGTTATCTCCTTTATGTAGGAGTGGGATGACAAGAAAGAGGAAGACAGGAACCTGTACCAATCTTTTGATCATCATTGCTTCTTTTTTTCACTCCTTGTTAGTTATGGCTTCTCAGTTGATCTTTCTTTCTAGCAGCTAGAGTTGTGAGGTTTCTTTTCCATGGATATATGTGGTTTTAAAACCTCTTCTTATTTTCATTTTTATGCTACTATATATCAGGGCAAAATCCAAGAAGACACTGTGTTTTTCCTTCAGGTTGCAGCAAGAATTCTTTGTAATTTCCTTTCTTCATGAGCTACATCATGTTTTCTGAAGGAAAATGTTCAGGAGGATATTTTGATCCAACTGTGTATATCTGGGCTTGGCTTATTTGGAGTTACTTCTTGTCATATCCTCTCTAGTTATTTAATAAAGTGTTCATGCAGTGTTCCCAAGATTCAAAGTGATGCTATTTAACATTAGGCAGTTTTCACTATGTGCTGGATATGTAATGTGAGAGGTTAGTGATTTTAAGATGCCTTTCTGTACTGAAAAATATTATGAAATCCTGTTCCTTTTTGTTGCTATATTAAGATGACTTTCTGTACTGAGAAATATCATGAAATCCCTGTTCCTTTTTGTTACTATGAATAACAGCAAAACAAAGCTTGTCACTTGGTCAATCAGTGTTCTCATCAAAAAAGTCCACTTAGGCATTAACTTAGGCCTCCCAAATGGTGGTAAAAGACGACTTCCCTCACCAAAAAAAAACAAAAAATCTTTGCTTCCCAGCTTGCCAAGTTTCTCACCACGAACTGGAGACCAAGTTTTCAAATACTCAATATTGTGGAGGACCTTTCCCATTCAAACTCCTGCATACAGGTAATCCAAATTAAACACACAGATCTAAAGATTTGAATGTAGGAACTTTTTTCTTTATTAAGAAATTTTCTACTTACTCTTCATTCTATCCACAGACGCCCCCTCATCCCTCCTCCCACCCCCAGTCCTGTTTACAAGCCACCCCTCATCCCTACATCCCCCAAATCGAGGTCTCCCATGGGAAGTCAGCAGAGCCCAGCTCACTGAATCTAGGCATGTCCATGCCCCTTCCCACTGCCCCAGAGCTGCGCAAGATGTCACACCACAGGCACCAGATTCCAAGAAGCCTGCCCATGAACCAGGGACAGATCCCAATCCCCCTGCCTGGGTGACCCCCAAACAGTTCAAGCAAAACAACCATCTTCTGTGTCCAGAGGGCATAATCCATTCCCATGGGGGCCTCTACAGTCACCAATCCAAAGTTCTTGGATTTCCACTAGTGTGGTCCGTCATCTCTGCACATCCTCCCATCATGATCTTGATGTCCCTCACCTGCAGTATCTCTCCTCTCTCTCATCTATTGTATTCCTGGAGATCATCCTGGTGCCTGGCTTTGGATCTCTGTATCTGCCTCCATCTGTCACTGGACAAAGGCTCTATGATGACAGCTAGGTTATTTGCTAGGCTGACCACCAGAGTAGACCAGTCCAGGCACCCTCTGGACCACTGCCATCAGACCAAGGTGGGTTCAACCTTATGGATTCCTGAGAGTCTCCCCAGTACCCTGCCTCTTCCTATTCCCATGATGTCCTCATCTATCATGGTATCTTCCTCCCTGCCCTCCCACTCCGTCCCTGTCCAGGTTGACCCTCCCATTTCCCTGTTCTCATCCCCCACACCTAGTCCTCTGCCACCCCCCGACACGCAGTCCACTCATGTAGATATCATCCACTTCTCCTTCACAGGGTCAACCATGTGTCCCTCCTAGGGTCTTTTCCTGTTAGCTAGCGTCTCTGGAGTTGTGAGTTGCAGTTTAGCCATCCCTTCCCTCCCATTTAGTATCCACTTATGAGTGAGGACATACTATGTTTGTCCTTCTGAATCTGGGTTACCTCACTCAAGATGATATTTTCTAGATCCATCCATTTGCCTGTAAATTTCATGATATCACTGTTTTTTTACTGCTAAGTAGTACTCCATTGTGTATATGTGCCACATTTTCTTTATCCATTCTTCAGGTGAGGTGCATCTAGGTTGTTTCCAGGCTCTTGCTATTATGAATAATGCTGATATAAACATAGTTGAGCATGTGTCCTTGTGGTAAGATTGAGCATTCCTTGGGTATATGCCCAAGAGTGGTATAATTGTGTCTTGAGGCAGAATTATTCCCAACTTTCTGAGAAACCGCCATACTGATTTACAGTGTGGCTGTACAAGTTTGCATTCCTACCAACAGTGGAGGAGTGTTCCCCTTGCTCCACATCCTCTCCAATAAAAGGTGTCTTCAGTGTTTTTGATCTTAGCCAACAGGTGTAAGACAGGTGTAAGATAGTATCTCAGAGTTGTTTTGATTTGCATTTCTCTGATGACTAAGCTTCAGCAGTTCCTTAAATGCCTTTCAGCCATTTGAGATTCTTCTGTTGAGAATTCTCTGTTAAGCTCTGCAGCCCATTTTTTAATTGGATTTTATATTTTGGAGAACAGAACTCTGTCAGATGTGGAGTTGGTGAAGATCTTTTCCCATTTTGTAGGCTGTTGTTTGGTCTTATTGACCATGTCTTTGCTCTACAAAAGCTTCTCAGTTTGAGGAGGACCCATTTATTAATTGCTTCTCTCAGTGTCTATGCTGCTTGTGTTATATTCAGGAAGTGGTCTCCTTTGCCAATTCATTCCAGACTATGTCCTCCTTTCTCTTCTATCAAGTTCATTGTGACTGGACTTATGTTGAGTTCTTTGATCCACTTGGACTTGAACTTTGTGCATGGTGATAGATATAGATATATTTGCAGTCTTCTGCATGTTGACATCCAGTTATGTCAGCACCATTTGTTGAAGATGCTTTCATTTTTCCATGGTACAGCCTTGGCTTTTTTGTTGAAATCATATGTTCATAGGTGTGTGGATTAATGTCAGGGTCTTCAATTTGATTCCATTGGTCTACATGTCCTTTTTTATGCCAGTATCAAGCTGTTTTTATTACTATAACTCTATGGTATAACTTAAGGTCAGGGATCATGATGCCTCCAGAGGTTACTTTATTATACAAGATTTTTTAACTATCTTAGTTTTTTTTTTTGTTTTTCCATATAAATTTAAGTATTTTTCTTCCCAAGTCTGTGAAGAATTGTTTTGGGATTTCGATGGGGATTGAATTGAATCTGAAGATTGCTTTTGGTAAAATTGTCATTTTTACTATATTGATTCTATCTATCCATGAGTATGGGGGATACTCCATTTTCTGATATATTCTTCAATTTCTTTCTTCAAAGACTTAAAGTTCTTATCATACAGGTCTTTCACTTGTTTAGTTAGAGTTACCCCAGGATATATTATATTATTTGTGGCTATGTTTCTCTGATTTCTTTCTCAGGCCCTTTTACATTTGCATATAGGAGGGCTACTGGTTTTTTGAGTTAATCTTGTGGCCCGCCACCTTACTGAAGGAGTTTATCAGCTGTAGGAGTTCCCTGGTAGAATTTTTGGGGTCATTTATGTATACTATCATATCATCTGCAAATAATGAAAGCTTGACTTCTTCCTTGCCAATTTGTATCCCCTTAATCTCCTTATGTTGTCTTATTGCTCTGGCCAGAACTTCAAGTACTATATTGAATAAGTATGGGGAGAGTGGACAGCCTTGCCTCATTCCTGATTTTAGTGGAATTGTTTTGAGTTTCTCTCCATTTAATTTGATGTTGGCTGTTGGCTTGCTGTAAATTGCTTTTATTATGTTTAGGCATGTTCCCTGTATTCCTGATCACTCCAAGACTTTTATCATGAAAGGGTTTTGGATTTTGTCAAAGGCTTTTTCAGCATCTAATGAGATGATCATGTGTTATTTTCTTTCAGTTTGTTTATATGGTGTATTACATTTGTATGTTCAACCACCCATGCATCCCTTGGATGAAACCTATTTTGTCATTATGGGTAATTATTTTGATGTGTTCCTGGATTCAGTTAGCCAGTATTTTATTGAGTATATATGCATCAGTGTTCATGAGGGAGATTGGTCTGTAGTTCTCTTTCTTTGTTGCATCATTGTGTTGTTTGGGTATCAGGGTAACTGTAGCCTCATAAAAAGAATTTGGTAATGTTCCTTCTGTTCCTATGGTGTGGAACAATTTGAAGAATATTGTTATTAGTTCTTCATTGAAAATCTGTTAGAATTCTGCACTGAAACTATCTGGTCCTTTTTTTTTTTTTTTTTTTTTTTTGGTTGGGAGACTTTTAATGGCCATTTCTATTTTCTTAGTGGTTATTAGTCTATTTAATAGTTTATCTGGTCTTGACTTAACTTTGGTATGGGGTACCTATCCAGAAAATCACCCATTTCTTTTAGATTTTACAATTTTGTAGATTACAAGATTTCGAAGTATGACTTATAGTGATATTTTATTTGTACTGAAATGTGATTTGAATGTTAATAAATAAAGTTGCCCCGGTGGTCAGAGCTACTAGCAAGTCATAGCAAAAGCTGGGCAGTGGTGGTTCACATCTTTAATCCCAGCACTTGGTAGGCAGAGCTAGGTAGATCTCTGTGTGGTCAAGGATACAGCCAGCATTGGAGACACATGCTTTTAATCTCAATACCAACCATAGAAGACCTGGAGGTCTGTACAGACAGGCAGTGATGAGGCAGTCATGTGGTTGGGTTTACAACCAATGAGAAGGCAGAACAGAAAGTCTTTATAAAGACAGATACACAAGAAGTAGGTCTCTTTTGAAGAGGTAGGACCACCATGAGAGGAAGGGTATGGTTTTAAGCTCTTAGCTCTGACCTCTTGGCTTTCTTCTTTGCATTGGTTCTGGGTTTCTTATTGAATAAGATGGTTACTTCTACATTTGGCACCCAATGTGACAAGAATCCATTTAAAACCACTTGGCTTAGCTTGGCGGCAGGTAAGGTTTCAGGGCTGGGTGATCCAGCTTCCTAGCTTGGGCCCAGGTTGGCTTGGTCTCAGGCCAGACTGACAGTAGCCCCAAGCAGTTACACACAGCTGGAGCTACTTGCTTAAAGCCTGTGCTACAAACAACTCAGGCCTGCCCAGCCAAACAGGGCCCCTGCCTGTAAAGCCAACACACGTGGTTGGAGTTTAGGGAAGCAGGAACCCAGGCTTTACTTGGCACAAGCAGGAACACGTGGCTGATTTAAGCTTTTAGCCAGAACTTGTGGCTATGCTTTCTTGCTCTCTCTCTCTCTCTCTCTCTCTCTCTCTCTCTCTCTCTCTCTCTCTTTCTCTCTCTCGGGATTCACAACTCTGTCTCCAGGTGGCTTTTTTGAAATTCCCTCGGATTTCTACTGTTCTATGCAGACTTGATAAGTCAATTAACATATCAGATGTTTTAAAGGAAACTATTTAAAACAGAATTTTTTTTCCACATTTAAAAAAATGGGTTTTCTGTGTACATTGGAAGAAAATTGGACTTAGTTTGAAATTTTAGGCATTCTGACAATGGAAAAACTATATGAGAAGATTAATATTGATCGAATTATGCAGTTTATTACTTTTCTTATCCTCATTTTACTGTTTAAAAAGATAGTCAATTTAAGTGCCAGGATAACAGTTTTAGAAAAACCTGTTAAACCTGTAAAAATAAATTATAGAGAAATTCAAGTTTAGATAGTAGGAATTAACAGTGAAGTTGTTTCAAGACTGGATGATAAGGTTACAGAAAGAAAGCCTGTTTTCACACAGTCACCCTTAATTTATCCGGTAACCATACAGCAGCTACCTGATCAAGTGAATACACAAAATATTTGGAGTCCAGTTGAAATGTAAGATTTACGAAGGTTTAAGGGGCCAATAGTATCTTATGGCATGCATTCCCCATATGTAAAGCAAATGTTAAACACATGGTCAACTTGTAATAGGATTATACCGCAGGACTGGCAGGAGCTGACATATGCTCTTTTAGAACCCTGACAAAAGCTTCAGTGGCAAATAACATAGAAAAACAATGGAGGGATAAAGGTATACAAGTCTTGCAGGATCAGCTTATTGGAGAAGGCCATTATGCTTCAATACAAACACAATGTTTATATGATATCCAAACCTTAATTCTATGTTGAATGGCAGCCTTGAATGAATGGGACAGAGTTGAGGAACCTGGAAAGAAAACTGAGTCATTTACAAAGGTTATACAGGGCCCAAAAGAATCTTTCACAGATTTCTTACAAAGAAATCAGTAAAGAGAATGGTCCAAAATTCAGAAGCCGGTCAGACAATAATCGAATCTTTGGCTTTTGAGAACACAAATACAAAATGCAAGAGAATAATCAGGCCATTAAAGGCAAGATCTGCACCTTTGGAAGATTAGATTAGAGACACGGTTCATGTTGAGGCTCATGACGATGATGATATGTGGGTAGGAGAAGCAATTTCAAAAGGTTTGAGGAATGTTAGATGTTTTGGATGTGGAAAGCAAGGACATTTAAAAAGGGACTGTAAACAGGTCATTCCTAGAAACAATGTTTCTTCAAGGAACACTGGTAACAGAATGCCCCTTCCTTCTGGAGTATGCAGAAGATGTGCTAAGAAAAAACACAGGACCAATGAATGTATATCAACAAGGGACAAGCAAGGTAATCCTTTGCCTCAGGCTTTGGGAAACTCCCAGAGGGGCCTCAGGCAGGCCCCCATAGCAAATCCAGTTCAAACCTTTCCTAGAGTTGTAGAGGAAACCCCTACTCAGAACAATTAAATAACCAAATGCCTATTTGAATAAATCATGGTGGTCAGGATGATGAAACAGAGAGATAGAAAATTCATGAAAAAACATAAAGAAAAAATTTTGGCAAAATTCTATTAATGAACAAAAACTAAAGTTAACAATAAAAATAAATGCTGTTTTGTTGTCTGGTCTGGTAGACACAGGTGCAGATATTACCATAATTGCACCAGGATTTTGGCATCCAACTTGGCCTCTTCAGGAGGTAAACGTTCCACTCTTAGGAATTGGGACATTATCTCAATTGAAACAGAGAGCAAGATGGCTTGTATGTATAGGTCCAGAAGGACAGAGAGGAAAATTAAAACCATATGTGTCTAACTTAGCTATGAACCTGTGGGGTCGAGACCTGTGGCAACAATGGAATACTCAGATTAACATCCCTCCAACCTCAGAAACAAATCATAAACTAGCACATGTTTTTGAGAGAAATATTAAAAGATATTATTCTAATGAGTGCTCACCAGCCATCCATGTTTTACAAGAACAGGGCACAACAACTGATAATCTTCCAAGAACACCAACAGCACTCTCTGCCTTTAAAATGGTTACCAGACAAGCATGTATGGGTTCAGCAATGGCCACTAACAACAGAGGAACTCCAGGCTTTAAAAGAGCTCGTATAAGAACAGTAAAATGCTCAGAATATTAAAGAATCAACCAGCCCTTGGAATTCTCCTGTATTTGTTATTAAAAAGAAATCTGGTAATGGAGAATGGGAACAGAACTTGGAGCAATTAACAAAGTAATTCAGCCAATGGGCTCTCTACAATCTGGAATTCCTTTGCCTACTGTTTCCAAAAGGATGGCTTCTTATAGTTATTGATTTAAAACACTGTTTCTTTTCAATACCCTTACAAGAAAAAGACAGAAAAAGATTTGCTTTCATAGTGCCTACTTATAATAATTCTCAACCGGTTAAAATATTTCAGTGGAGGGTCCTCCCACAGGGAATGTTGAATAGCCCAACTCTGTGCCAATATTTTGTACAACAGCCATTGGAAGTGATACGTAAAAAACTTCCTAAATCTATAACTTATCATTACATGGATGATATATTACTAGCTGACACAAATGCAGATACTTTAGAAAGAATGATTGAAGAAGTAAAGAAAATTGTGCCTTGCAGGGGACTACAAATTGCTCCTGAAAAGATACAAAGAGGAGATTCTATTAATTATTTAGGATATAAAATAGAGCTACAAAAAATTATACCCCAAAAGGTGCAAATTAAGAGAGATTCACTACAGACACTTAATGACTTTCAGAGATTATTTGGAGACATTACTCATCTACGAACTACTGTTGGAGTAAAAAATGATGACCTGGACAATTTGTTCAAAACCTTAGAAGGTGACAAGGACTTAAATAGTCCAAGGGAATTATCACCTGAAGCTGAGAAAGAATTGGCCTTGGTAGAAAAGAAAGTACATGAAGGGCACATGGATTATATTGATTCAAAGCTGGATTGCATTTTGGTTATTTTACATTCTAGGCATTCTCCTAAGGAATATTAATGCAAAGGGAAGATATTATATTGGAATGCAAATTTTAACAAATAAACCAAATAAAAAATAAAAACTTACATGGAAAAACATCTCTGACTTGATTTGGAAAGGAAAATTGAGACTTCATCTATTAGCAGGAATAGACCCAGCAGAAATTGTCATACCTTTAAATAAGGAGGACATTGAAAAATGATGAACAGAAAGTGAACCTTGGCAAAGAGATTGCTGTAATTTTTTGGGAGAAATTAACAGCAAATATCCCAAAAGCAATAAAGTTGTTCTTATAAAGAGAGCTGATTGGATCTTGCCTCAAAATGTATGGGAAAAACCCATATCTTCAGTTCGTACATTTTATACAGATGCCAACAAACAAGGAAAGGTAGGTTTCAAATCAGAAAATTTAAGTAAAGTGGTTCAAAGTCCTTAAAATTCAATTCAAAAGTCAGAATTGTATGCTATTTTGTTGGTATTAATGGATTTTTCAGAACCTCTCAACATAGTAACTGACTCTCAGTATGCTGAAAGCGTGGTATTACATATTGAGACTGCAGAATTTATCCCTGATGCTGCAGAATTAACTTCACTATTTATTCAATTACAAGACACAATCAGGAAAAGGAGTCATCCTTTATATAAAACTCACATCCGATCCCATACTGGTCTGACAGGCCCTCTAGCACAAGGCAATGTTGAGATTAATAAATTATTCATAGGAAATGTGCTGGAGGCTCCAGAATTTCATAAAAAAATATCATGTCAATATTAAAGGTTTAAAAAAGGATGTTTCCATAGCCTGGCAACAAGCTAAAGAAATACTAAAGAAATGTCCTATTTGTTTCTTCAATAATCAAATGCCATTACCAGCAGGATGTAACCCAAACAGTACTCAGGAATGAAATCTGGCAGATGGACATATTTCACTTTGCAGAATTTGGAAAATTGAAATATGTATGAAACCATACCATCGTTATTTATTCAGGATTTCAATGACTGACTGCTTTGAGTTCTGAAAAAGCTTATTCTGTAATCACTCATTTGTTAGAAGTTATGGCAATCATGGGTATACCTGCACAAATTAAAACTGACAATGCTCCAGCATATGTCTCTGTTAAAATTAAAAGGTTTTTTGCTTATTATAATATAAAGCATATTACAGGTATACCACATAATCCTACAGGTCAAGCAGTTATAGAAAGATCAAACAGAACTCTAAAGGATATGATAAATAAACAGAAAGGGTAACAATCCCCCCCCCCCAGAAATATACTTCATAATGCTCTATTAACTTTGAATTTTCTCAGTGCCAATGAGAAAGGAAAAACAGCTACAGAGAGATAGTGGATAATAGAAAAAACTACAGAATTAAATCAGCTTATATACTTTAAGGACGTGCTGACCTCAGAATGGAAACCAGGATATGTGTTATGTTGGGGACTAGGTTTGCTTTTGTTTCTACGGGAGAAGATAAGCTATGGGTACCATGAAAATTGATAGAAATTCAATTTGAACAAGAGAGAACTCTTAAATATAGGAGGTGATAGTTCATCAACCAGCATGAACATCCAATTTAAACTAACATACCAGTAACACATGCCTTTTCATTTAATCAGATAATAACTTGCCAAAAAGGAACATCCCCAAAATTAGTCTTGGGGAATGGTTTTTGTCCTTGTCTTTTAGGAGAATGAAGGTTAAGGAATCTGAAGAACACTGGGCAAATGAGACAACTGAAGAAATGGGACAAATCATCTATCCCAGGAAACTGAGTGAAATGGCATATGGGTATATCATCTAAAAAGTATTGTAAGTCTTCCTAAATGTTTGTTTCTGCTTTTCTCTAATGAAATTTAACACTAATTGGTCTTCTAATAGTCCCAGTTCCATTAAAATTTAAAGCTGACGTTGGAGTTGGAGTTGGAGAATGGCTCTCTCCTTCTTTAAACTCAAGCATATTGTTAAAAGGAAAACACAAACTCCCTGTATCGTGCCAGAAGAAAAGAGCCATCTTCTGCTATGGGACAGGAGAAACACCAAATTAATTAAGGGACTATTCTATTACTAATCTCAACTTTTTGATTCTATTCTGATTCTTTAAACTTTTCTTAAATTATGAATTTTATATTAAAATTCACAAGATTAATATATATATATATATATATATATATATATATATATATATATATATATATATACAGGTATATACATTTTAAACTCTGTTAAGATATGAATGTTCATAGAGAGTACTAACTAATTCTAAAAAAAGTCTTCACTTACCTGCTTATATATGTCTTTGTGTTCGAGTCTCTTAACAGTTTTCTGCAGGAAATCACAGCCAGGCCTAACATCAACTGAAGTCTCCAGGAAGAAGATGGGGACCCACAACAACAACAATGCCACGTGGACAATAATATCATTAAGCTGACAAACATCATCTACAGATCAGCTTGAACTACAAAGTGCTCAGAGCAACTGTCATAGGACTAGCTGAGATGATCAAGTCTCAAAGACTACTTGAATAAGGACTTGAGATAAACCCTGAACTTTTGGCATTGTACAGAAACTGGATAACGAAGGCTATAGTTACCTTTCCTAGAATTTGACAATTAAACTAAAATTTTTCTTTTCAGGATAATGATACCTTTGCCCATACCCAGCAGGAAGCAATTTTAAGAATATGACACCCACATTCCCAAAGAGGTGATGTGGGGAGGGTGTTTTTTGGTCTTTTAATGGGTTTTGGGTCTGGGATAATTTTCATTGTTTAAGGGAATTGGTTGAAAGTTGTTGTCAAGGGTTAGGAAAAGGGCTAAGCAAAGGGGATTAGATTTAAGGTTCTCGTTTAAAAAGGAAAAAGAAAAAAAAAACTATTTTTAAATACTTTACATTGGAATGGATTGTTTTATATTGTATACCATATATGTACATATATATATATATATATATATATATATATATATATATATATATAAATTTATATTGTAAGAAACTGCCATACATATTTTTAATCTTGTTCAAGATATTGTACTTAGCAATGTAATGCAAATTGCCTATTCTTGAACATTATTATTACCAATTCTTAGGATTAAAAGAAATGAAAGTTAGTAGTTAGACATTACAATAGAACTTGTAGTCATATTAGATAGGTTTTCAAGATTGAGCAGATATGTTTTAGATAGACAGGTCATCTTCACACCCTTCAGAGAGCTACAGAATATGGCATTTAAAATGTTTTAATAACTTAGAAAATTTTTCATTTTATTATGACTATGAAACATGTTGGCTCCTGACAGCATCAATCTACTTCAGAGAAAATATGGGCATTGAAGAAACTGCATATGGAGTTAAATTTCATTGCCGCAAAAGTTAGCCCCTGGACAACAAAGCATCCTCAAGTCAACTGCTGACAAACAGGACAGACAGGATATGAAACAAAGGACTACCGATTCTTGCCAAAACAAGTGCGGTTATGGCTTTATCAAAAGGCATCTTCTGAGACCAGGAAAATATGACATCATCCCTGAAGTGACCTTCACAATCCAGAAAAGTTACAGTGCCCTTTTCTTAGAAGGCAGCTGAACAGGCAGTGGGCCGATGGCTTTCTGATGTGCAGTGGAATGACAACTGAAACAGTGATTCCTGAAGAGTAACTAAACTCACACCTCTCAATAGTAGACTGGCATTTAGTAGAAGGATATGGAGAAGGACAGGATGCTGAAATGAAGCCACACACACATAGCCAAGAGGAATGGACAGGTGAATTAAAAAAAAATCAACAATTTCCACAATTTAAAATCCTGAATCATGACAGGACACTAGTGGAATTTAGATGTTTCTGGTACATGGACTGCTCTCAACCAATGTGAGGTTGAACTGTTGACGTTGTGTACATCCTACTTCACAAATGTGTCTGTCAGATATGTTAAGCATATGGACTGAAGATGATGCCCCAACAGTGCAGAGAAACCTCAGGTGACTGTCCAGACAGCTGACTGTTTCTGTCAACTCAATTTTTTTGAAGTTGCTTGCATGCACTTCCTGTTTTTATTTTTTTATTAGATAATATTATTCCCTTCTTGGGCCACTGAGGGAGTTGAAGATTAGTTAGTTATAGTTGAAGAATAGTTAGCTATAGTTGAAGATTAGTTAATTATAGTTGAAGATTAGTCAGGATAGATAGTGAATTAGGCACATTTTGGACGTATAAAAATAAGATAGATAAAGGAATTATTTTCTCTGAATTTGTCAAATACAAATGGACTATACATTATTTAGGTATTTATTACTTGTATATATTGTATATAGTTATTGTAACTTTGTATAGAGTTTTTCTGATGTTAGTTATAACTTTTTTACTTTTTTCTTTTTATTAAAATAGAAAAGGGGAATTATGGTGATATTTTATTTGTACTGAAATGTGATTTTACTTGTATGTTAATAAAAGAAGTTGCCCGGGGGTCAGAGCTAATAGTAAGTCATAGCACAGCTGGGCATTCGTGGTGCATGACTTTAATCCCAGCACTTGGTAGGCAGAGCTAGGTAGATCTCTGTGTGGTCAAGGATACAGCCAGCATTGGAGGCACATGCCTTTAATCTCAATACCAACCATAGAAGACCTTGAGCTATGTACAGACAGGCAGTGACAAGGCGGTCATGTGGTTGGGTTTACAACCAATGAGAAGGCAGAACAGAAAGTCTTTATAAAGACAAACACACAGGAAAGTAGTTGTCTTTTGGAGAGGTAGGACCATTGCAAGAGGAAGGGTAGGGCTTTTAGGTTTTAGCTATTGCTCTGACCTCTTGGCTTTCTTCTTTGCATTGGTTCTGTGTTTCTTATTGAATAAGACAGTTGCTTCTACAATGACCTGATGATTCTTTGGATTTCCTCATTGTCTGTTGTTATGTCCCCCTTTTCATTTCTGATTTTGTTAATTTGGATGCCCTCCCTCTGCTTTTTGGTTAATTTGGATAAAGGCTTATCTATCTTGTTGATTTTCTCAAAGAACCAACTCTCTGTTTCATTGATTCTTTATATAGTTCTCTTTGTTTCTATTTTATTGATTTCAGCTTTCAATTTGATTATTTCCTGGGGTCTGTTTCTCCTGGGTGATTTTGTTTCTTCTTGTTCTATAGCTTTCAATTGTGCTGTTAAGTCACTCGTTTGAGATTTCTCCAACTTCTTTATGTGGGCATTTAGAGCTATGAATTTTCCTCTTAGCACTGCTTTCATGGTGTCCCATAAGTTTGGGTATGTTGTACATTCATTTTCATTGAATTCTAGGAAATCTTTAATTTATTTCTTTATTTCTTCCTGGACACATTGGTGATTCAATTGGGCAATATTCAGTTTCCATGAGATTGTATGCTTTCTGTAATTTTTGTTGTTGTTCAAGTCTAACTTTAAGCCATGGTGGTCTGATAAGACACACGGGGTTATTTCAATTTTTTTTTTCTTTTAATGGTTGAGATTTGCTTTGGGACGAAGCATGTGGTTGATTTTGGGGAAGGTTCCATGGGGTGCTGAAAAGAAGGTATATTCTTTTGTGTTAGGGTGGGATATTCTGCAAATATCTATTGTCTATTTGAGTCATAATGTCTGTTAGTTCCCTTATTTCTCTGTTAACTTTCTGTCTGGCAGACCTGTCCATTGGTGAGAGTGGGGTATTGAAGGCTCCCACTACTAGTGTATGGGGTTTGATGTGTGATTTGAGCTTTAGTAATGTTTCTTTGATGAATGTTGGTGCCCTTGTATTTGGGGCATAAATATTCAGAATTGAGACTTCATCTTGTAGGGTATTCCCTGTGACAAATATGTAGCCTCCTTCCAGATCTCTTTCAGTTGATTTTAGTTTTAAGTCTATTTTATTAGATATTTGGATAGCTACACCAGCTTGCTTCTTAACTCCATATGACTGGAATGTCTTTTCCCACCCTTTTATTCTGAGGTTGTGTCTGTCTTTGAAGCTGAGGTGTGTTTCTTGTATGTAGCAAATGGATGGATCTTGTTTTCTTATCCATTTTCTTAGCCTGTGTCTTTTTATAGGCGAATTGAGACCATTGATATTGATGGATATTAATGACCAGTTCTTGTTAATTCCTGCTTTTTTTTGGTGGTAGTCTTGTATGTTTTCCTTCTTTGGTATTTGTTGGTATGAGACTATCTAGTGCCTGTATTTTCATGGGTGATCTAACTTAACTTCCTTAAGCTGGATTTATCCTACAAGTGCTTTCTGTTGCGCTGTATTTGTGGACAGATATTGTTGAAAACTGTTTTTATCATGGAATATTTTGTTTACTCCGTCTATGTTGATTGAGAGATTTGCTGGGTATAATAGTCTGTGTCAGCATACATGGTCTCTTAGTATCTGCATAACAACTGTCCAGGACCGTCTAGCTTTTAGAGTCTCCTTTGAGAAGTCAAGTGTTATTCTTATGGGTCTGCCTTTATATGTTTCTTGGCCTTTTTCCTTTGCAGCTCTTAATACTTTTTCTTTATTCTGTATGTTCAGTGGTGTGATTATTATGTGGGGAAGGGACTTATTTTTGGATTCAGTCTATTTGGTGTTCTGTAACCTTCTTGTATTTTTAAAGCATTTCCTTCTTTAGGTTGAGAAAGTTTTCTTCTATGATTTTTTGAATATATTTTCTGTGCCTTTGAGTTGGTAATCTTCTCCTTCTTCTATCCCTATTATTCTTAGATTTAGTCTTTTCATGGTGTTCCAAATTTCCTGGATATTTTAGGTCATGACTTTGTTGGTTTTAGTGTTTTCTTTGACTGATGAATCTATTTTTTCTACTGTATCATCAACACCAGAGATCTGCTCTTCCATCTCTTGCATTCTGTTGGCTATACTTGCATCTGTAGTTCATGTTCGTTTACTCAGATTTTCCACTTCCAGTATTACCTCAGTTTGTGTCTTCTTTATTGACTCCATTTCGGTTTTGAAATCTTGACCTATGTCCCTCATTTGTTTAATTACTTTCTCTTGGCTTTCAAGGGATTTACTGATTTCTTCCCATTTTTTGTTTGACTTTTCCTCGATTTCTTTAAGGGAAATTTTGTTTTCCTCTTTTAAGATCTCTAATATATTCTTATAGTCATTTTGTGGTAGATATCTTCAGTTTCTTCTGTGTTGATATATTCAGGTCTTGCTCATATAGGTTCTGATGTGGCTATATTGATTTTTATGCTGTTGATTATATTTTTGCACTGGTGTCTACCCATCTCTTTCTCCACTTGGTGCAAATAGTGTCTGTGTCTGAGGGAGCCTCTCATGGTCTGATTGATACTCGTGATCCAGTGGGAGCTCTTGGTCTAGTCAATGCTGATGGACTTTTTCTTTCAGGGATCAGCTCTTATTCCAACTGGCATTAGTGATCTCTGTCTCATGGAGTAGCTACAGTTTTACTCTTAGTCCAGTTGGGTTCTGGCATGCTCTGTCTCAGGGAAAAGTTGAAGTCTCAGAATGTGGAAGGGAAAATAATTTGTAATGGAAAAATCTCCCTTGTACCTAAAATACCTGATAAGAATTCAATGCATTAACTATATTAGATTTCTGCTGCTTCATTTCACATGTATAATTATATGATAATTTTCATATCTGAACACAATTATTACCATGAGCTGTATAACAATCCATATTTTTGCAAAATTAGTAAAGTATGAAACTACACCCTTAAAAAGGTAATGGGACTATTAGAGACCACATCCTAGACATTATAATCTGGACAACCTTTATAAAAGACAGTTTGTGAATACTCTCAATTTGCATTGCAGGAAGGACATCCACATATCCAGTGTTGAGGAAATAAAGAAAGCAGAATATCTTAAAATATCCAAACAAATTTCTTTTCTGTAAACTGTCTTAGAGTTATTTATTTTGTATTTTTTCTGCGTGTTTGGCATCCAGATATGTTTGTTCACCACATGTAAAACTGGTGTCCAAGGAGTTCGAAAAGTGTGCTGGATCCCTATAAGTGGAGCTATAGACTGTTGTAAAGCAAGGTATGGTTGATGGGAATCAAACACAGGTTCTCTGCAGGAATAACAATTTCTCTTGATTACTGAGCCATGGTATTTGAACATGGATTTTCCATGTTCAGTGAAGGATTCTTAAACTTTTGATCATAATGTTGATGGCTTTGAGGATTTTCTGCTTTGATACTGGAGTATATCATATTAACTTCTTGGTGATGTTTTCCTTCAGTTTTCTCATCAAAATTATCATCTCCATCCTCTTCATAACCATAATCATTTTTATTCATAATCATGATCTCCATCATCACTCATAATATTCAGCTTGCTTTACATTCTTCAGTTGAACCTTTTATCTTTACTTGGGACACATTCATTTCCAGTTACATTTAAGAGTTCTACACTCCCCTCAATTAATCTGTTAATTATGCATTTTCTTCCACAGCTGCTAGGTGCAATCTAATAATATGAATAGGCCCTAACCATGTCAACATGAATATGGCAGGTAGTGTAATATCAATGTAGCCTGTGGATATTTAAGTGTACAAACACATTCATATTTTTAAGTATTACTATAATTGGACAACCTTCATAATTCATTTTCTTTACTTCAAAAATATTTTAGTCAACTTTGTTCCAGGCCTATAATTGATTGACATTTCTTAAAATTAAGTGGTATTAGTATTCGTTATTATCACTGAAAAGTCATAATCTTTGCTAGCCTATAATATATGACAAAAAGTAACTAAATATTATGGGATCATGCCCATAACAATACAGTTCTGAGATGTGGAGGCACACATGTCTCTATGAGAGTAGCCTGAAGGATATAACTGCCAACTGCTCTTCAGATACACAGGAGAGATTCACAGAAGTGTTTTTATGTTATTTAAAAAATTATGTATTGATTCAGAAAAAAAATTGTCAGATCACCAAGATATCATGACCTTGATAATCATATATTCTGGGTGATAATCATATACTTCAAAAATGCTACTCACTGTTTTACTTACCACTTAGTGTGTGCACAAGATTTAAATACTTAAATAAAGAAATAACTAGGTGTAATAATTTATTCTTTGAATACAAATGGTCATTATGTTTACTCATTTAACATATAATTTTAAGTTACATTTATTTATTATATTTATGTATTACTTATTACATTTATTTATTCATTTGTTAGTTTTGTGGGTAGTATCCCTTTCATAACACACGTATTGAGATTAGAAAAAAATACTTGATGGAATCAGAGTTTTTCTTCCTCCATGTAAGTTCTGGGAATTGAAATGGGGTCTGTAGCTAGAATTTTCCTGCCTTGCCCACAGTCAGGACAAATCTTTGTCACCAGCCAGTCCCATAGCCACTCAGACCCAACCAAGTAAACACAGAGACTTGTATTGCTTACAAACTGTATGGCCATGGTAGGCTTCTTGCTACCTGTTCTTATAGCTTAAATTAATCCATTTCCATAAATCTATACCTTGCAATGTGACTCGTGGCTTACTGTCATCTTCACATGCTGCTTGTCCTCGCGGTGGCTGGCAGTGACTCCTCTGCCTTCTTGTTCTTTCTTTTCTCCTCTCTGTTAGTCCCGCCTATACTTCTTGCCTAGCCACTGACCAGTCAGTGTTTTATTTATTTACCAATCAGAGCAACACATTTGCCATACAGAACATCCCACAGCAGGGGTCCTTTGAAGAAAGATGCTTCAGTGGTTAGAAACAAGCCCCTTGATTTCCTGAACTATCTCATTACCCCACTTTGAGAATTTTTAAATATTATAGTCCTAGTGTGTTTGTGTGTGTGTGTGTGTGTGTTTGTGTGTGTGTGTGTGTGTGTGTGTGTGTACCTGTGGGTATATGGGTATGTGTATTTTCTAGTCAGGTTTTTAAAGCCTTTATTAGGCATCTACTTAGGCACTTATTATTATTATTTTTTATTAGTAATTTCAAATTTTAATTTAACTTATACAAATATATCAAATATACCTATGTATTGGATAATGAAAATAGTAATTATTAGATGGTAGAATAAAACATGCTGTAGTGGAAATTTAGGCCAAGAATGCCTTGGGTATCACTGAACTGAAACTTAACAAAAGTTTGCACAAGAAAGCTAAACAGAATTTGCTACTTTAAATAAAATCAAGGTGGTAACCACTACTTTCAAAAATGAGAGAAAAGGAAGAGAAACTCAATCTTCACTCATGAAGGAAGAAGATTAATTGACTGTCAAGTCTGAAGTTATTACCAAATGTGATGTTAATGATAGCTATTCATTAGGGATTGTGATATGCAGTTTTCTGTGGAAAAAAAACTTGGGGGAGTAATTCAATCTCTGTCAATCCTCCCAATATGGCCATAGTAAATAAGTATATTTTCTGCTTTTCATGATTAGTTAAGCTCTGTTAATTGGCTTATTCAGAATAAGTGGTTGTATCTGGATTGCTGAGGCATAGGCTACAACCAGACACACTACAATCAACAATTAACTCTACAAATAATATGAGAATCAAAAAATAAAAATAAAAATAAAAAAAACATGTTTTTTGTGTGAGTGCCCACAAAAAGTTTTTTATAGATTGAGTTAAAAGAAAAAAGTTTGTAGCAGCTGCTAGAGTCACTTTCTTCATGAAAATATTCCTGTCATTACAGTTCAGCTGCTTTTTAATTTGTACTTGATGAAACATCTAAACAATTATTTGCATTTATTTTAATACATCAAGAAAATCTGACTATTGATAAGTATACATCTCACCTTACAATAAAAAATCTTGTTTTACAGTAAACAGAATTTATTATTGAGATGGAAGACAAGTACCCAGTCTCAAACCAAGAACTCTAAACATTTTTTTCTAAAGGTCATAGAACATAATAGAAGAGGAGGCATAAAAATTGTAAGAGTGAGAATATCAGGACACTTACTGCAAGGTTTCATGATTTCTAAATAACATGGAAGGTGCATCATTTAAATGTCAAAAGTATATTTGCTTAAACAAGACCAGTGTTTTTACATTAACAGTAGATATCGAAACATAGAAGGAAAAAATTCCACAAGGCCTAACACATAGATGAAAATCTATGAGTGATCTATCACTGCTAAGAGAAAATGAATTAGTTTTCACTGTGGATAAGCCTCTGGGTATAATAAATACAAGTACATGGGAGCAAATGGGACTCAGTAAACAGTGTTTTTGTGTGAATTAGTGTTACCAGTGAGGTGCAGGTTGCATTTTGTGTAACAATACTAATTATTGAAGAGGTGATCCATGGGCTTTAGGAGAAGAAATAAGGCATCTAACTGGTGTTCTGACCAAAATGGACTTAATAGATATGTACAGAACATTCAATCATATATACATACAGATTATATATATATATATATATATATATATATATATATATATATATATATATATATATATATATATATATTCTCAGCACCATCTTAGAACTTTCTCTAAGATCAAGGACATACTCAGTCACCAAGCAAATCTCAACAGATACCAAAAAAAGAATGGAATAACTTCCTGTATTCTGTCGGAGCACCATGGCTTAAAGTTAGATTTCTGCAACAAAAATCAGAGAAAGCATACAATCTCTTGAAAAGTGAATAATGCTCAACTGAATCATGAATGAGTCAGGGAGCAATAAAGAAAGAAAATAAAAACACCCTAGATTTATATGAAAATGAATGTACTACATCCTCAAACTTATGGGACTCCATGAAAGCAGTGCAAAAAGGAAAATTCATAGCAATAAATGCCCACATAAAGAAGAAATCTCACACTAGTAACTTAACAACACACCTGAAAGTTCAAGAACCAAAGAGAACAATACAAAGAAGCAATGAAACAAAGAGTTGGTTCTTTGAGAAAATCACCAAGATAGACAAGCCCTTATCCAGACTAACCAAAAGGCAGAGAGAGAGAGAGAGAGAGAGAGAGAGAGAATCCAAATTAACAAAATCAGAAATGAAAAGGGAGATATAATAACTGATAATGAGTAAATACAGAGAATCATCAGGTCATACTTCAAATCTCTGCACAAAATTGGAAAATCTAAAAGAAATGGACAATTTTATGGGTAGGTACCACATACCTAAGTTAAATCAAGAACAGATAAACAATTTAAATTGGCCAATAACCACTAAGAAAATAGAGTTATTAAAAGTCTCCCAATAAAAAAAAAGCCTAGGACCAGATTGTTTCAATGCAGAATTCTACAGGATTTTCAATGAAGAGGTAATACCAATACTCTTCAAATTGTTCCACAGAATAGAACGAGAAGGAATGTTACCAAACTCCTTGTATGAGGACACAGTTACTCTGATTCCCAAGCCACAGAAAGATGTAACAATGAAAGAAATTAGACACTAAACTCGCTCATGAACATTAATACAAAATTACTAAATAAAATATTGGCAAACTGACTCCAAAAACACATCCAAAATATCACTCACCATGATCAAGTAGACTTCATCACAGAGATGCAAGGATGGTTCAACAAACAGAACTCTTTCAATGTAATACACCATATACACAAACTGAAAGAAAAGAAATACATGGTCATTTCATTAGATGCTTAAAAAGGCATTTGACAAAATCCAACAGCCCTTCATGATAAAGGTCTTAAATAGATCACGAGTACAGGGAATAAACAAAACATAATAAAGGCAATTTACAGCAAATTACAGCCAACAGCCAACTTCAAATTAAATGGAGAGAAATACAAAGCAATTCCACTAAAGTCAGGCTGTCCACTCTTCCCATATTTCTTCAATAGGGTATGGGAAGTTCTAGCTACAGCAATAAGACATCAAAAGGAGATCAAGAAGATGTAAATTGGAAAGGAAGAATTCAAATTTTCATTATTTGCAGGTGATATGACAGTGTACATAAGTGAATCCAAAATTTTACAAGGGAAATCCTACAGTTAATAAATACCTTCAGTAAGGTGACAGGTTACAAGATTAACTAAAATATGAGTAGCCCTCTTATATACAAATGACAAACAGGCTGAGAAAAAAATCACCATTTACAATGACCAAAAATAACATAAAATACCTTGGGGTAACTCTAATTAAGAAAGGAAAGGACCTGTATGATGAGAACTTGAAGTCTCTGAAGAAAGAAATTGAAGAAGATCTCAGTAAATGGAAAGATCTCCATGCTCATGGGTAGAAAGGATAAACATAGTAAAAATGGCAAACTTACAAAAAGCAATCTACAAATTCAATGCATCATCATTAAAATCCCAACACAATTCTTCACAGACCTGGAAAGAGAAATACTCAACTTCATTTGGAAACACCCCCCCCACACACACACACCCGCACGCACACACACACACACACACACACACACACACACACACACACACACACATACATACACACACACACACACAAACACACACACACACACACACACACACACGACAAGTAAAAGAATCTTGTACAACAAAGCCACCTCTGGAGGTATCACTATACCTGACATCAAGCTCTACTGTAGTGCTATAATAATGAAAACTGTTCCTGGCATAAAAACTGACATGTGGGCCAATGGAATTGAATTGAAGACCTTGACATTAACCCACACACCTACAAACACCTGATACTTGACAAAGAAGCCAAAATTGTACAATGGAATAAAGAAATATTTTTCAACAAATGGTGCTGGTATAACTACATGTTAACATGTAGAAGATTGCCAATAAATCCATATATATCACCATGCACCATTGCAAGTTCAATTGCATCAAATATTAATATAAAACCAGTTACACTGAACCTGATAGAAGAGAAATTAAGAAATAGTCTTGAATGCATTGGCACAGGAGAACACTTCCAATATATAACACCAGTAGCACAGACACTGAGAACAAAAATTTTAAAAAATGTGACTTCCTGAAACTGAGAAGCTTTTGTAAGGCAAAGGACACAGTAAATAAGACAAAATGACAGAACACAGAATGGGAAATGATTTCGCCAACCCCACATATGACATAGGGCTGATATCCAAATTATATAAAGAACTCAAGAAGCAGACATTAAAATAATGAACAAACTAATTAAAATGGTCCATAGAGACAAACAGATAATTCTTAAAGGAAGAATTTCAAATGAGATACCATCTTACACATGTCAGAATGGCTAAGATGAAAAGCACCACAGACAGCTTATGTTGAAGAATTGGAACAAGGGGAACACTTCTCCACTCTGGCTTGGAGTGCAAACTGGTACAGCCAATTTGGAAATTAGTATGGCAGCCTCTCAGAAAATTGGGAATCAATCTACCTCAAGACCCAGCTATACTACTCTTGGTAATATACCCAAGGAATGCTAAATCATATCACAAGAACAGATGGTCTACTATGTTCACAACAGCATTATGCATGATAGCCAGAACCTTAAAACCACCTAGATGTCCCTCCTCTGTAGAATGAATTAAGAAAATGTGGTACATATACACAATGGAGTACTACCCAGCCAAAAAAAATGATGATATCAATAAATTTGCAGGCAAATGGATGGAACTGGAAAATATCATCTGAGTGAGATAACCAAGACTCAGAAGGACAAATATGATATGTAGCCACTCATAAGTGGATACTACACATAAAGAAAAGGGTACTCATCAAGAACCCACAACTCCAGGAAATCTAAATAACAGGGAAGACCCAGAGTTGGTTGCATGGACCACCCGGGGAAAAGGAAAATAGATTAGATATCCAAGAGTAAACTCGGAAGAGGGGTTGGCTATGGAGGGAAGGGAAAACCAGATGAGAACATAAGGGGATGAGATGATTGAGCTGGACCACGGATGGAGAGGGAAAGCAATGAAAGAAATACCATGAAAGAGAGAGGTATCATGGGGATAGAAGGAAACCCGGAGCTAGGGAAGTTGCCAGCATCCACCATGATGACCCCAGCCTGGAATACTAGTAATAGTGGAGAGTGTGCCTGAGCAGAACTGGCTTGACCTAGAGATCAGACCAGTGAATACCTTAAACTGTAATCACAGAGCTTTTCTACAGTGACTGATGGAAACAGATGCAGAGATCTGTAGCCAATCACCAGACAAATATCCAGAAGTCCACTCCAAGGGAAGGAAGAGAGTTTCTATGAGCAAATGCATCAGGATCATGATGGGAAATATCCAGGGATGAGCAAAAAAAACTAGAGGGAACTCATGAAATGTGGATGAATGGCTGTGAAGCCTACATGGGACTGGACTAGGCCCTCTTCCTGGTGTAGGTTGATCTGCTTGGGAGGCATCCTGGAGATAGGATCAGAATCCATCTGTGGTGCATGATTGGCCTTTGTGAAGCCCACTACCTATGTATGATAGGAAACCTCATGTAGGCTTGATGAAGGGGGAAGGGCTTAGACCTTCCTCTACTGAATGGGACTCCTCAGGGAAGTCCTTGCCTTCTTGTGGATGGAAGTGGAGAGTGAGTTAGTAGGAGAGGGCTGTGGGGTAAGTGGAGGGAAGATGGGGATCTTTGAGTGGAATGTGAAATAAATGAAATGCTTCTTAATCAAAAATACTTTTTTTAAAAAAAGATAATATGTTTTCAACATAAAAAGGCACAGAATATACATTACCATTCCAAAACATAGGGGATGGTGCATACTGAGGACATACAGAACCAAAGAAAAACTGAATCACAGCTGAGAAATCTCCAAACTGCATCTCCATGACTGAAGACAAAACACTCTTCAGATCTTCAACTATTTCCAGTTCTGTTGACTGTAATATATATCTTTATTTGAGGCTGTTTCTACTCTTTATTAGTGGCTTTCTTTGGCAGGTATTCCAGAGCTCTAGCATCACTAACATCTCAAATTCTCCATGGCAATTCAGGCTTCAATTTCACAGCTTCTTCATGCAATGGCCTCTCTAGGCCACCATTCAGGAATGGAAATGACACATATCTGATTCCAATGGATTTCCTGAAAGTTGTGGGAACAAATTCCATAGCCTCATTCTTTTTTCTTTCACTCCAGAACCACAGGGCAGAAGCTGCCAAGTTCTGCTTATTTTTAATGCTGGAAAATGGCCCCTTGACCAATTAAATTGTCACCAATTTTTTTTTTACTTCAATGCGTAAGCTGGGTGTCCTGAAATTGGATCTCAATAGTAGTCTGGTCTCAAACTCAGAGACCAGCCATCCTGTGTCTTTCAAATACTAGGAATAAAGTGCATCAGCACACTTGGCTCTAATCTTTTCTTTAATTCCTTTTCACAAGTTGGAAACTTAGCTGGGTTGGATCTTCCCTTGAGATAACCACTCCTCTTATTCCATTTTTAAATGTTTATTCCCTTGAACACAGGACTTAGTTCCATTCTTCTTCCTGGTGTTCTTTTTCTGCTGATATTGTACATTTTATATTTTTCCTTGCTCAGCTAGCTCCTTCTATTATAAATCTTTATGAGAGTTAACAATAGTAACTTCACAACAGAGTCTATGCTTGGCTGTTTTGAGATTGCCTATAGCAATAGAATTAATAAAAATATCTTCATTTTAGCCCAAGGTAGATTCTTTGGACAAGAGAAAATTGAAGATGCTTTCCTCATCAAAATATCACTAAATGTTCTCTAGGCAACATACTAAAATGCTTCCCCTCTGAAACCTCTTGAGACCCCAACCGTTCAAATCATTCTCAGCACCATCATTGTCTTCCATGCTATAATTATGTTGCCCCACTAAGCATTGCTTATTAAATTCCTTCAAATCAAAACATGATTAGACCCACCACAGCAATCCATCAGTCCCTGTAGCCAACCTCTATCTTAGTCAGGGCTTCTCTTGCTGTGAATAGATACCGTGACTACAAAACCTTATGTAAAGGAAAGCATTTAATCTGATGGGTTACTGTTTCAGAGGTTTTGTCCATTATCTTCATGGTGTGACATGGTTATATTGAGGCAGAGATGATGCTGGATGAACTCAGAGTGGAGAAAGAGATGCATCTTGATCCAAAGGCAAAGGGAAGTGTACTGCGTGTTACTCACAGTAAAACTTAAGCAAAAGAGACCTCCAAGCCTAGCCCCACGGTGACACACTTCCTCCAAAAATGTAACACCTACTCTATGCAAAGCCACACCTCCTAAACACACATCTCTTTTTGAGCTTATTTGGCCAATTACATTCATACTACATGAAACTAGATTTTACACAACCTCTAAATTCAATTTCAACTTCTTTTCTTGTTATTGCAAATTTTTAATTTTACCTGTATTTCATGTACAGTAATATACATGATGTATATTACTCTACTGATGTAGAGTAATATAAGAGGAAGACTGAGAAAGAATGATTACTGCCACATAAAAAATCTTAGTATGCAAAATCAATTAAATCCAACACGACTTGTTTTTCTGTATCATTTTATTCATTTCATTACTGTAGGCTTTCTGTTTTTTTAAAGTTATGTACAAAGATGCTAAAAGAAAGTAAGAAAGAAGAGAAAACAGAAGTTGCATATTGTACATTGGTTCTAGGAATTAGGAATGATGATGTGTCACCCACATTGTCATTACTATTCTCCTTTCTCCACACAGGGTGATAAAAGGCATTAATTTTTATCACTATGGTTGTTACTTTGTGCATTGTCTAAATTACATAGTGATCATAAATTCATTGGAAAGAAAGTTCCCATAGGTATACAGAATTTATCGCCTATTCTGTGTTAGTTATTATACAGTATTTTTTGCACAGAAAATGTCATATATAACTATGTCCAAAAATTAACATTTATAAAATTGTATAATATGACCAAATAATGTTCCCTTCCCATTCCACAAAAGTAACTAGACATAGGCACTTGGTGTATATTTTTGTCTAATTTCTACTCTCTGAGGAAAATTGAGTGATGCACTATGTATGGGTATGAATATAAATTATTAGGAGTTAGTTAAATAGAATCACCACAGGGCTACTAATTAATTATCTATTATGGTGTAGAAAATGTGTAGCCACTGGTTCCTGGCCCCAATAACAATACCATGTATGCATTTTATCTTGTGAAATGGGCTTCAAATCCTATTAAAAAACTGTTGTTACTCCCATTATTTTCATGTCGTTATTGTATCAATTGGCATTTATCACAGGTCAGGCACCTTAATCACCTGGATTCAAACCTTGGTAGGATTTGTGATTTCTTTCCCGCCTCTGTTAGCATGCATGCAACCTCCAAGCACTTTGAAAGCTATTCAGTATGGATCCTTCATACAGGGCAATACTATGTTGATTTCTCATTGTTCTATGATTTAAGTGTTTGGTGTCTTTAGAAATAGGGTCTTACTTTCAAATTCCAGAGAGAAACCAAGAATGTTAATGATACCCTGTAAAGAGTCGGACCACATAAAGATGTAACACATTTCTGGCATTGTACTTTGTTTTGTTAGTCTATAGTGTCCAGGATACAAACTGTTGACCTGTTATCCACTGACCCTATTTTTAAAATGCTTATATCTTTATCAACACAGTACAGACATTTTAAGATTAGTAAGGTTCCATATATGTTAGTCAAAATGCCTCATTTTTATTTATCCTTCAAAATATTCCCTCCTTTGCCTGTCTCTTCCATTTCCTTCAATATAGAACCTGCCATGTAACATGATTTTCCACTGGTCTTTTATACCATTGTATCCTAAATTCATTGCTCAATTTAAATACACTCCCATGCTCCTTTACTAGTTGGCTGATTTATATAGTTATTCCAAGTAGACCACAGATATCTGAAAGTCAGTTGTCAGTTTACCTCTGAATCATTTTCTTGTGTGACATGGGGTTTCACAAACATTGAGCCTTGAAGATGTTCTGTGGTGCAGACAAACCTAGCAAATGCATTGTGAATTCCTCACCTTCCCATATACCTATGACTGCAATCTTGCATTAACAGGTGCCACTGAGAATTTAGATTACAAAATTGTATGAAATCTTCATGGAGTTGGGAATAGTGGAATTTTAAGAAATTGTGAAGGTAAGGAATAACAGGAAAAGTCATAAAGCTCCTTCTAATTCATGGGGCATGTAACCCAAAGGAAAGAAAATGGGACAAGTTGTGTCATGTCCTCAGTTAAGTGCCTGGAAACAGAACCAAAAAAAACTAAAAACTCCTGAATATTTTAGGGATAATCTAATACCCATCTCTCTGTTTCACACACACTGATACATACACATTTCCAATGTATTGGCGATCTTGGAATTCACAGGCTAGTTTTTCCATAAAAGTAGTAATTAATTAATTGATAACAAAGACTATCCAATGATTCACAATTCATGCAGTTACTACTTAGCAACATACAAAATGTGGTGTCTGCATCCAAATATAAATTATAAAACCTGTATATGTGTGGAAATACTGTTCCATAATAGACCAGTTCCTTTGATTGAGTGAAGCCATGAGTCTACATGTAACAGGAGAATGGGAACCATGTTCTTTTTTCTTTCTAAGGTTCAAATTGTTTTCTGCTTTACTATGTAGAATCTGTAACTTTACTATGTAGAATCCCCACTGTAAGAGGATTAAATCACATAGAAGTATTTATAAAAGAGTGACGTATGTGCTAACTTTCTTGTATTTCTTAAGAAAATATAAGTTCTTAATTTTACATTAATATAGAAATAAACGTCATTGGAAATTGTAGCATTGTATGTGATGAATAATAACTTTCAACCATTAGTAACTTAATGGCTCATGGATAAACTATATTGCAAAAGGGTGTGTTGCTTTGGAAAATCACACACACACACACACACACACAGAGAGAGAGACAGACAGACAGACAGACAGACAGACAGACAGACAGACACAGAGAGACTCAGAGAGACAGAGAGAGACACGCACAGACAGAGACAGGCAGACACCAAGAGAGACAGAGTATGAGAATCTTTGCTGCCTGTGGCTTTCATCTTCTTTCCTCTTCATTTTACTGTCCATTGCAAAGGATTGTGATGTTCTCTATGGCGATATGCTCCTTCATTATTACAATTCCTTTGAAAACATATTCCCAGAATATTCGGAGGCGTAGATTTAGAAACACAGAATTTGCGAAAAATGCTTTCTAGTCAGTACAGACTTTTGAAAACCCACATTAAAGCTGCCTATTTCCTTTACTTTTCACTACCCTCCAAATATACTAAAAGCTTATTGAGGTCCAGCCACCTCTCCTAAAGAACCGCTACAGGAAGTGCTTCAAAATCTGGTGCAGTGGTCTGGACCAGGCTGCAGAGGAAAGATGAAGAAAATGTAGGAACCAAAGATTCTCTTTCCTTGCAGTTTCCGCCCCGAGCAGTAAATACAGTCGTACTTCCGGGTTGCTGCTGACTATCCTTCAGCACGGAATTTCACTGTTTAAATTAAAGTTTTTTTTTTCTTTTTTTTTATTATTATTATTTCTCTGTATTTGCGTTTCCCATTCCCCCATTCCCCGAGCAGCAAGCACAGCCGTATTTCCAGGTTACAGGAGAGTGGCTTGAGCGCGGGATTTCATTGTTGAGATGAAAGTTTCTCTTTATTGGCGATTTCCCCCAAGCAGCAAACGCAGCCTCACTTCCAGGTTGTAAGAGAATAGCTTTGGGCACGGGATTTCATTGGTGTAATGAAAGTTTCTCAGTATTTCTGATTCCCCCCCGAGCAGCACACACAGTTGCACTTCCAGATTGCAGGAGATTGGCTTGAGCACAGGATTTCTTTGTTTAAATTAAAAATTTCTCTATATTAGCGATTTTCGCTGAGCAACAAACACAGATGCACTTCCAAGTGGCAATAGAGTGGCATCAAGGGCGTTTCTTCTTCCATTTTCAGTTTGATGTTATAATTGCTTAAATTAAGTTCTAAATTGTTTAAATCATGAGTTTCCGACCATACAGATTTTACAAGACCCGGCTTTTTCTGATGACCCTTTGTCTTTAGACGAACCTTTAAAATTAATCCTAAAGAGAGTTTTCCTTTTTAACTCCAGTGTTATTCTGTGGTGGTGGGGATTACTGACAGGGAAAGTCATCCAATAATCACTCTGCGTTTGATTTTGAAAATGAAATTTTTACATTTAATTTTCAGCAAGTTTGACGCTAAAAAATATTTAGAATTGAATTATAAAGTACAATGTGAATGTCTAGCACAAATTTACTTCTAATTCTACCATTATATTTTTCTGCCAATATCTTTCAAAAAGGGAAAATCAGAGATAAA
This sequence comes from Peromyscus maniculatus bairdii, assembly GCF_049852395.1. Classification (NCBI taxonomy): domain Eukaryota; kingdom Metazoa; phylum Chordata; class Mammalia; order Rodentia; family Cricetidae; genus Peromyscus; species Peromyscus maniculatus. Next base: position 71,439,423 of record NC_134852.1, on the reverse strand, counting down.
GTTTTATAGGGGATATTTGTTGTAGTGCCATATAATTCACTATCAATAATCCTGGCACATAATACATCTTAATTAAAATGCCACTAAAACAATGTGTGTGTGTTCTCATTTATTTTAAGCTGAGTGTGTGTGTGTGTGTGTGTGTGTGTGTGTGTGTGTGTGTGTGTGTGTTTCAATTCTTCAATACCCTTGTTAAAGCTGGAATTATAGCTGACTTATGATAAGAACATCATACATAATTTCTTGTTAGGGGATGGAGATTACATCAGAGTACAACATATGATCTTAGAAATTTATTTATAGCCAAGGAACCTTGGAACACTGAATGCAAAATTATTAAACACTGAGGGAGACTTTGCTCAAGAAGGTTAGAGTGATAAGATATCATCTAGAAAATGGTAAGGAGTCAGGCGGTGGTGGCACAGGCCTTTAATCCCAGCACTGGGGAGGCAGAGGCAGGCAGATCTCTGTGAGTCTGAGGCCAGCCTGGTCTCCAAAGTGAGTTCCAGGAAAAGGCGCAAAGCTACACAGGGAAACCCTGTCTCAAAAAAAACAAAAAACAAACAAACAAAAAAGAGCCTGGCGGTTGTGGCGCACACCTTTAATCCCAGCACTTGGGAGGCAGAGCCAGGTGGATCTCTGTGAGTTTGAGGCCAGCCTGGTCTCCAAAGCCAGTTCCAGGAAAGGCGCAAAGCTACACAGAGAAACCCTGTCTTGAAAAAAGCAAAAACAAAAAAAAAAAGAAAGAAAAAAGAAAATGGTAAGGAATTAGAAACATACTCTGATGTACAGGGTAGTAGATTTTCCCTCACTTAAAAATGGTTTAGGTAAAAATATAATTTTATATGGGAGAGTACAGATATCCTGAAAATGGTTCTAAATCCTAAATGAAACTTGATTAAGGAAAGAATGTTAATTTTAACATTTTTTTTCGTTTAATTGAAAATAGATTTTTTTCTCATACAATATAATCTGATTTCAGATTCCTCTCCCTCTACTCCTCCAATTTCCTCCCCATCCCTCTTCCACTCCAGATCCTCTCCCTTCCTGTCTCTTATCAGAAAAGAACAGGCTTCTAAGAGATAACAATCAAACATGACAAATGAATTTGTTATATTTCTCAGATTCTCAACCTCTCCATAGCAAAATGGAACTCAGACATCAAAATTTCTTCAGCAACATATTTCATTGTAATTTCTGAAACAGAAGTTCTAGGGATGAGAAAGTTTCCTGCCTAGGTTAAATTAATGGTCAGACTTAAGAGTTGGGGATTCAGGAGCTAGGGGAAAGAACCATGTGCAAGTCCTCATAACTTGGACTGACAGCTAAGTCACTCTATTTATATTCTGTAACTTCATTTTCTGAATAAATTATAACATGTTTATACACAAGATTTAGCATTTCTCACCATGTCTGTGAAATGTTTCAGTAAATCGATTTTGACATATCTGTTGTACTTTCTTTATGCTATTAAGAATTGGGATCTAGAGCTGAGACATTTTTTTGACCTGGCTCAGATAATGTTTTTATAGTTTTGTGTCACTGTCACCAGATGATGAAAATACCTCCCTTACCTAAATAAACCTATTACATATCTCTGTTGTCTTGTATTCTTGTCTCCACATTTGGAAACCAATATAGAATGTCTAGGATCTTCTGCCTGTGATAGAGGTATTCAAACCTTTTATTCTGCTCAGAAACCGTTCCCTCTGAGCTTGAGTGTTAAATCAGTGATTAAGATCAGCCTATAAAAAATGTCTCTTTTACATGAATAATGGCTCAGCAGTTAAGAATATTGGCTGTGAGTGCACAGGAGCTTGGTTCAATTGCTATGGGATTTCTGTATGTTAAATGAGTTGTTCTGATTGGTTAATAAATAAAACACTGATTGGCCAGTAGCCAGGCAAGTAGTATAGGCAGGACAAGGAGAGATGAGAATTCTAGGAAGTGGAAGGCTGAGGCAGAGAGATGCTGCCAGCCACCAAGATGAGAAGCAGATGTTAAGATACCGGTAAGCCACGAGACATGTGGCAACTTATGGATTAATAGAAATGGGTTAATTTAAGATAGGAGAACAGTTAGGAAGAAGCTTGCCGTGGCCATATAGTTTGCAAATAATATAAGTCTCTGTGTGTTTACTTGGTTCGGTCTGAATGGCTGAGGGACTGTTGGGTGAGAGAGATTTGTCCTAATCTTGGGCCAGGCAGGACTGGAGAAAACTTCAGCTACATGCAATTCCCAGCACCCACATGTCAGCTTGCAACCATGTCTGTCTCTAGTCCAGGGGGATCTAAGGGATTCAGGTACTCTTCTAGCCAGCTCAGACACTGCAGACATATGCTACATATACTTCCCACAAATGCTAATACACAATTGCATAAAATGAAAATAAATAAAATCCAAATGAATATCTTTTTTCATCACAATTTGTCTGGTATTAAAAGAAATTGAGTCTACTTGGAAAATAGACTGCCAACATAATTGATGATGATTTTAGAGCTTATTGTCATTATCCATATTCTAATAATGTGGAAAGACACAAATCTGTGTATCATCTTTGTAGCATAGTATGTTTAAGACACAATAGAACCACTATATACATATATGTACATGAACACACACACACACACACACACACACACACACACACACATATATCCCCTTGCTATATTACTTTCTCCAATTTTGCCTGAAACAATTAATCCTGTTCTGTCACTGGAAACAGCAATGCTATTTCCTGAAAACAAAGCTAAGTACTTTAATGTTGATGGTCCTAAGGATATTCCTTGAACAACCATATTTGTTTCTAGACCAATAAAAAGACCCAATTTGCTGTGAGCTCACATGCATGAAGGAGACAGGTTTGACTCATGGGTTCTATTATGCTCTTGGGTTTTTTTTGTTGTTGTTGTTGTTTTAAGGTAAGTTTCTCTGTGTAGTCCTGGCTGCCCTGGAACTCTCTTTGTGGACCAGGTTGGCCTGGAACTCAAAGATCTGCCTCCCTCTGCCTCCCTAGTCCTGAGATTAAAGGCATGAACCACCACCTCACTGCATTGTATTGTTCTCTTAAGGAAGTTCTGGAGTTCTCTAACTAATATAAGAAAGGTTTGGGGAAGAGGTATGAAGCTGAATTTTAAAAATAAAATTGTAGCAGAATGTATATTAAACTAGACCACACTGAACTGATAATTAAACATTTGTTTAAAGATGATTCTGGATATAATCATATGCTCTATAAAAGAGATAAATGATTATTTTATTGGTTGGCTAATGAATGTGTTAAAAGATGGCTTATTGGGAATGAGCTAGAGAGGTTCATGTTTTGTGACTGTAACTTCTAGTTTTTTATTTATTTTTTTATTTTTAATTTTTCTTTATTAAGAAATTGTATGGGAGTTGCAGATTTATCTCAGTTGTAGAGGGCTTGCCTAGCAAGCACAAGGCCCTGGGTGCGGTCTTCCGCTCCAGAAAAAAAAAAAAAGCAATTTTCTACTGACTCCACATACCACCCACAGATCCCTCATCCTTTCTCCTCCCACCCCACAGCCCTCTCTCCCAAGAGACCCTGAATCCACACATCCCCCAAATCAAGGTCTCTCATGGGGAGTCAGCAGTCTAGGCAAGACCAAGACCCTTCCCACTGCACGAAAGCTGTGCAAGGCTTCACACCACAGGCACCGGATTCCGAAAAGCCTATCTGTGCACCAGGGATGGATCCTGACCACCCTTCCTGGGTGCCCCCAAACAGTTTGAGCCAAACAATTGTTTTCTGTATCCAGAGGGCATAGTCCAGTCCCATGGCAGATCCACAGCCAGTAGTCTTCATTTCATGGGCTTCCTCTAGTGTTGCTGGTCATCTCTGCACATCTTTCCATCATGATCTCCATGTCCCCCACCTGCAGAATCCCTCCTCTCTCTCATCAATTGCATTCCTGGAGCTCAGCCTGGTGCCTGACTATGGATCTCTGCTTCTGCCTCCTTCAGTCACTGGACAAAGGCTCTATGATGACAGTTAGGGTATTCACTAGACCAGTCACCAGAATAGACCACACCAGGCACCGTCTGGACCACTGTCAGCAGTCCAAGGTGGGGTCATCCTTGTGGACACCTGAGAGCCTTACCAGCGCCCTGCCTCTTCCTATTCCCATGATGTCCTCATCTATCATGGTATCTTCCTCCTTGCCCTCCTACTCTGTCCCTGTTGGAGCTTGCCCCTCCCATTTCCCTATGTTCTCAGACCCACACCTAGTCCTCCACCACCTCCCACCAAACGAAGTTCACTCATATAGATCTCATCCACTCTTCCTTCGCAGGGTCATCCATGTGTCCCTCCTAGGGTCTTTTCCTGTTAGCTAATCTCTCCTGGAGTTGTGGGTTGCAGTCTGGCCATCCCTTCCCTCACATCTATTATCCACTTATGAGTGAGTACATATTATGTTTGTCCTTCTGAGTCTGGTTTACCTCACTCAAGATGGTATTTTCTAGTTCCATCCATTTGCCTGCAAATTTCATGATATCATTGTTTTTACTGCTGAGTATATTCCATTGTTTATATGTGCCACATTTTCTTTTTTTTTTTTTTTTTTTTTTTTTTTTTTTTTGGTTTTTTCGAGACAGGGTTTCTCTGTGTAGCTTTGCGCCTTTCCTGGAGCTCACTTGGTAGCCCAGGCTGGCCTCGAACTCACAAAGATCCGCCTGGCTCTGCCTCCCGAGTGCTGGGATTAAAGGCGTGCGCCACCACGCCCGGCCTTGTGCCACATTTTCTTAATCCATTCTTCAGTTGAGGGGCAACTAGGTTGTTTCTAGGTTCTTGCTATTATGGATAATGCTGACACAAATATAGTTGAGCATGTGTCCTTGTATTAAGGTTGAGCATTCCTTGGGTATATGCCCAAGAGTGGTATAGCTTGGTCTTGAGGAAGACTTATTCATATTTTTCTGAGAAACCAACATACTGATTTACAGTGTGGCTGTATAAGTTTACATTCCCACCAACAGTGCAGCAGTGTTCTGCTCACTCATTCTATAATACGGAGCTAATGATTATTTTGTTGGTTGGCAAATTAATGTGTTCAATGATGACTCATTGTGAATGATCTAGAGATATTCCCATTTTATGATTTTAACTTAGAGTTTCTTAATTGTAAATAATTTTTCTATTGTTATTACTACCAGAGTAGTTTTCAGGATCACTGTAATTTCATTTCCTTATATAAAAAACAATTTGTGATTGTTTGAATATGAACGACTTCCGAGGCCTGTAGCGAGTAGCACTGTTAAGAGGTGAATAGGGTTAGGGTTAGGGTTAGGGTTAGGGTTAGGTTTTGTGAAGAAACTACATTACTGGCCAGGGTCAGGGGACTTTGAGGTCTTAGAAGCTATGAAGATGAATCCAGGATTGTCTTGTTGATCTCAATGCTGGAGATGCCAGAGCCATAAGATACTTGCCAATATAAGCTGTTAACAAACAGAGAAACCCCTGAAGTGAAAGAAGTATGGTGCAGTCACAAAGTTGAAAGGAGTTGGAATCTGAAGAACATTTTGACATCAGACATGGAGATGCAGAGTTTGGAACTTGCCCAGCTGTTTATCAGTCTTGCGTTGGTCCAGTACTTCCACACTATGCTCCCTTTCTTCCCTTTTGGAATGGTAATGTATATACTGTGCCACTGTATGTTGGAAGTATGTGATATGCTTTTGCATTTTAATTTTACAGAGGACTACACTTAAGAGATGACATGAGTCTCAGATGGAACTTTAAACTTCAGACCTTTAAAAAGTTCTGATACTGTGATAGATAATGGGGACTTTTGAAATGGGAATAAATGCATTTGCCATTATGATATGCCTATAAGCCAAGAGGTGCCAGAGGGTAGAATGTGATGAATCGAATGAAAATGGACCCCTAGGTTCATAATGAGAGCCACTATTATGGGATATTTCCTTCTTTGAGTAAGTGTGACTTGTTGCAGGTACTACATAACTAGGGGTTGGCCTTTGAGTCTCAGAAGTTCAATCCAGGCTAGTGGCACCCAGTTTCTTCCTGTTTCCTCCACATATAGAAGTAGAACTCTCACTTACTTGTCTAGCACCAGGTCTGCCTGATGAACCACCATGATTCCCTCTATGACAATAATGGACTAAATCTCTGAACTATAAGCCAACTATAGTTAAAGGTTTTCCTTTATAAGAGTTACCCTCCTCATACTGTCTCTTCACAGTAATAGAAACCCTAAATAAGATACCATGTTTTATGACTATATTAGAAAAAAAATCAATCATATGTAGCTCTGAGATTGGCTTACCTGTAGGTGTTTCTTGTTTATTCCCTCCCTTTAGGTATTTAGTAAAGTATTTCTGCAATGTTATTACAAATAATCCAGAATGATGTTTTTTTGTTTGTTTATTTGTTTTTGTTTTTCAAGACAGGGTTACTCTGTGTAGCTTTGTGCCTTTCTGAAATCCCACTCTGTAGATCAGGCTAGCCTCAAACTCACAAAGATCTGCCTGGCTCTGCCTCCCGAGTGCCAAGATTAAATGCATGTGCCACCATTGCCTGGCCAGAATGATATTTTTAGCATTAAGAAAAACATGCACTATGTACTGGTAAAAAATTTGTGAGAGGGCACAGAGAATAAGCAGCATGTGAGTGTTGTGATAAAAAAGCAATGAGATTCCTGTTCCTTTAGATTGCCATAGACTAGATCATAAAAGTTTCTTCAGCCACTGGGACATGCAAAGTGCCCAATGAAAATCCAGTCTAGTCAATAACTGAGCCTCACAAGATGTGGAAAAGAAAGATTACCCAGATTAAAAAAAATTCTCTTTGCTTCCCTGTTTGCTGAAATCTTCCTAGAGATAGGCATTGAACTTTTCTCCTGCACCCCTTGTTTGCAGCTACTCTGAAATTCTTACCTTCACATGGCCCTTCTGTCAGCCTTCATTCTTGACTTCTCCATGCTCCTCATTTGGGGAATATATGCAGAATCATAATTCATTCTTGAGGAATTATTCCTTTAATCAGGATGAAATTAATTTATTTTTCTTTTCTCACTAGTTTAGGTTTGACATCTGCTTTTGCAAATACTTGAACACAGAGAACTGCTTGTTTCATTGGTCCATTTTCTTGAAATGCCCTTTTGCATTTAATCATGTAAGGCAGTGTCTGTCTTTTGTGGTGAAATTCATTTCATTACTCAAAACAATGATACCTAACTGTGGATCCATACACTACTCTCTGTATTTTTTATTTGAGAAATTTTTGTTCATTTTCCTTTATTAAGAAATTTTTACTCACTCTACATACCACACACAGATCCCACCTCCTCCCTCCTACCACCCTCAAGTCCTCTCTCCCAAGCCACCCAAATCCCCACATCTCCCAAATCAAGATCTCCAATGTGGAGTCAACAGAGCCCAGTACACTGAGCTTAGGCAGGTCCAATTCCCCTCCCACTGCAACAAAGCTGTTCAAGGCTTCACACCACAAACACTGGATTCCCAAAATCCTGCCCATGCATCAGGGATGGATCCTGATCCCCCTGCCTGGGTGCCCCCCAAACAGTTTGAGCCAAACAACTGTCTTCTGTATCCAGAGAACATAGTCCAGTCCCATGGCAGATCCATAGCCAATAGTCTACATTTTATGGGCTTCCTCTAGTGTGGCTGGTCATCTCTGCACATCTTCCCATCATGATCTCCATGCCCCCCACCTGCAGAATCCCTCCTCTCTCTCATCAATTGCATTCCTGGAGCTCAGCCTGGTGCATGGCTGTGGATCTGTGCTTCTGCCTCCTTCAGTCACTGGACAAAGGCTCTATGATGACAATTAGGGTATTTGCTAGACCAACCACCAGAATAGACCAGACCAGGCACCCTCTGGACCACTGCCAGCTCTCCAAGGTGGGGTCATCCGTGTGGATTCCTGAGAGCCTCCCTAGCACCGTGCCTTGTAGCACGAATCTTAAAAGGGTCTTATTAATAAAATAAACCAAAGCCAGATATTGGGGTGAATGCTGGAAGATCAGAGAAACCGAACAAGGCACAGCTTCCTCACCTTGCCAGTTCCTCAGCTGATCCTGTTTCCTCAGACTGGAAACCTCTGTGTCCTTATCCAAATGTATCTCAGCTGAACTGCTTCTTGAAAGCCTGAGAGCTTAACCCAGCCCTACTTCCTGGTTTTCAGGCCATATACAACTTTCTGCCATTACTTCCTGGGATTAAAGGCTCTCGTTACCATGCCTGGCTGTTTCCAGTGTGGCCTTGACCTCACAGATATCCAGAAGAATATCTGTCTCTGGAATGCTAGGATTAAAGGCATGTGTGCCACCATTTTATGCCCTCTATATCTGGTGGCTGTTCTGTTCTCTGACCCCAGATAAGTTTATTAGGGTGCACAATATTTTGGCGAACTGACTATCACCACACTGACTCTTCCTATTCCCATGATGACCTCATCTATGATGATATCTCCCATCCTGCCCTCCCACTCTGTCCCTGTTCAAGCACGACCCTCCTATTCCCCCATGTTCTCATCCCCCACACCTCCCCTTCTGGCACCCACCCCACATCCACTATGCTCATGTAGATCTCATCCACTTCTCCTTCACTGCTGCAGGGAAATGCAAATGAATTGAGAAATTTAGCCCCTAGTATTCATATGTGAGTATTGATTCCTATCACTTGATTTACTCTTGAAGTGTTTAGGTATTTTCCCATTCTTTCCTATAAAAAATTATTTGTTCATTTATAAACATAGATGCATACATGCCACAACATCTGTTTGCAGCTCAGAGATCAATTGTAGTTGAGATAGTGTTGGAAATCCTGGCCATTTCCCAGCTACTTAATCACACATGCACAGTCCAGTAGCCAAGAAAGGGGCCTGACATCCTACATAATCTGTGTGCTGTAAGATATAGTAATTTGAACACAGTCTGATCATGGAATCTATGCACATGTGTGATGCGGCTCCATAAGTCCATATGCATATATGCAGGGGAATTCATAACAAGTGGATCCCAGATTCCTCCTCCTTCTTCTTCTCCCCCTTCCTTCTCTAAGCACATATCTCCCACAGGCATGATCATGCTCTCTTCTGTCCCACCTGTCTCCTAATAAAACTCTGATAGTGGAGTTTGTCATGCCACATGGCCTTTCTCACACAGTAAAAGTGATACTTAATGAATAACACAGAACTGCCACATTAAAACCAACATTGGTGCCAAGATGAAGCAGGCTCTCCCAGTGCTCTGTGTCCTGGACCATGTACCAATGTTTCTTTTATGTATGACTGCCTGCTTTTTTTTATTTTCCTGGTCCCAGGACAGTTCTACACAACACTGGCTCCTCAGATTAGTGAGTTTTCGCTTTCCAATTCCTTACCATTTCCCACAACTGTAGCCTGAGATATGTTTCTTGCTGTCAGACCCTTGGGTCGGGGGTACTTGAGCTGTGCATGCCCTGACTCATTCACTCTTGAAACATTGAATGCTGTCAGCCCCCTGGGGGGTCCTCATGCTCGAAATTTCTGTCACTTATGCTTCTCTTCACCAAGATTGGAGTAACTTGTACTGATTCACAGATCCTCCCCTACCTCAGGAACACCTGAGACTGTGGTCTTGGATTCTGTTTGTTATTTTTATTTTAATTTTTTCTCAGCTAAAGTCATGGGACATCAAGGCTTCCTCCTCATGGTCCAATCCCTCCTCTGAAAAAATGCCTTAAATATCCCTAGATACCAGTTAAATATGACAACCTAATGGCTGCTTGGACCTCGATATTTCACAGAAATTATCTAACTTCTGCATGCAAACAGGCAAATCAAAAGAGATACCTTATAATCAAGCTTTTTTAATTATCATTTTATTTTATTTTACAATACTATTCAGTTCTACATAACAGCCACAGATTCCCTTGTTCTCCCCCTCCCTGCCCTCCTCCCCTTTCCCCCAGCACACCCCCCATTCCCACCTCCTTCAGAGCAAGGCCTCCCTGTCATAACCAAGCTTTTTAACTAAATTCTGAGCCCTTTTTTTCTGATTCTTTCTCTCCTGCCCACATGTAACCTCATCCTGAGGACTCTCTGACTGCAAAGTACTTCTTATCTGACCTCTCACTGCTCTCCAGTATCAGGTGGGCTGCTCCTGTCCAACTCTGGCTCCCATCTCAACTCCTATTGTGACCTGTTCTTGAGCTGTCCTGAGTAGCACAGACAGGTCTGGAAGCAGGCTAGGACACATGCAAATGAGTTTCTGATCAGGACCCACATTGGGATTATAACAATCAGGATGGCTCTCTAGCCAGAGATCTGCTTCCTAAAGTGGTCCTCAAACCAGTAAACTATAAAACATAAAAAGAAATAATTCAGGATAAGGATGAATATCCTTCTCATGTCTTTCAGAGCTTCATGATATCAGGGCTAAGCTTTACCATGTAGAGAGAGTACCCTTTACCCCACAGACAGAAATCTAAGCTGTAGAATATAAGGTAACATAGAAGAGATGAGAAAGCATATGAATAGAATTGCCAAATACAGGCACATGGTATCCAAGTGGCTGCCTGAAGGCTTCCAAGTCCAAGTTGTAAATGTGTGGTAGAAAAGGCCGCATTTTTTTTTATTTGTGTGTGTGTGTGTGTGTGTGTGTGTGTGTGTGTGTGTGTGTGCCATTGTCAATTTGGTTCATCAATTGAGCCTTGTCCAAAGTGAAACCAAGAGTGGTACTGGTCAGCTGACTGCCCTCATGCACCTTGTGGCATGGGGACAGCAAACAAAAACCTCCAACAGACTTCCTAGTCTTGGCCAATGGCTCATAGGTAACCCAGGATGAAGCATGGGGTGATCCATTTCCTTCCTTTTGGACAAAATACCACTTACTCAGTCCTGAGGGAGTTTGGGGATCCCACCTCTCCTCATTTCCCTTTTGTCAGGGCGGGGGCAGCATTGCCCACCTCACTAGATCCCACCACTTAATAGTACTTTCAGGGGTACCTAATGGGAAGAGATTTTCCAGCTAAGGTAGGAGCTTTTGTTTTATTTGCTCCGTCCAAGTGCTTCACTCCAGACTGGTCAGCAGTGCTTCTCCCATTCATGCACAATGATGCAGACAGGGCCCTGCTCTCTCTCAAGGTACAGAGGACACCATGATCCACTGCTTTGTCACCAGTTCCAGAAGAATGAGGTTTCATCCCATAAGCTTTTGTCTTCCTGGTTTCCACTCCTAATTAACTACTCAGGTAATAGTTACAGGACCACCACAGAGCTGGAGTTCAAGAATTTTCAAGTGTACCCAGGTGGTAAGGTACAGTAACAGTCCAAAAGAATTTATACCCCCAGATGTAGAAGTAAACGTCTTATTAAATAAGAAACACAGAGCCAATGTAAAGATAAAAGCCCAAGAGGACAGTGCCAAGAGCCTTACCCTTCCTGCTTCAGTGATCCTCTTCAGCCAAGAGAGTGCTACTTCTTGTGTGTTTGTTTTTATATAGACTTTCTGTTCTGCCTTCTCATTGGTCGTAAAACCAACTACATGACCGCCTCATCACTGCCTGTCTGTACAGATCTCCAGGTCTTCTATGGTTGGTATTGAGATTAAAGGGATGTGTCTTCAATGCTGGCTGTATCCTTGACCACACAGAGATCTACCTAGCTCTGCCTACCAAGTGCTGGGATTAAAGGTGGGCACCACAAATGCCCAGTTCTGCTATGGCATACTGTTAGCTCTGACACCCAGGCAACGATATTTATTATTCAATACAAATAAATACCAACATACCCAGACCCAAAAGAGTCCAGTAATGCAAAAAACAGACTTTAATATATTGATCTATTACTACTAGCCCTCAGCAATTGATCACCTGTGTCACATGGAAGATAAATTAATAAAGGAAACAGGTGCTTTAAAATAATCTGAATCTTCATATCAGCATTGTTTGTAATAGCCAAAACCAGGAAAAAACCTAGATGCCCTTAAACTTAAGAATGGATAAATAAATTGTGGCACATACACACAATGAAATACTACTCAGCAGAGAAAAACAATGTTATGAGATTTGCAGGCAAATGGATGGATCTAGAAAAAATCATCCTGAGTGAGGTAACCCAGACTCAGAAAGACAAATATGGTATGTACTCACTAATAGGAGGTTACTAGATGTGGAACAAGGATGACTGGACTGCTACTCACATCACCAGGGAGGCTACCTGGAAAACAGGACCCCAAGAAAGACACGAGGATCACCCAATGATGGAGAAATGGCTGAGATCTACATGAAAAACCTGGACATGAGTGGGAGCAATGAAGGGCGAGGGTTGAGGGAAAGAGAGCAGGAGATCCCAGCTGGATCAAGAACAGAGAGGGGGAACAAGGAATAGGAGACCATGGTAAATGAAGACCACACGAGAAAAGGAAGGAACAAAGTGCTAAAGAGGCCCACAGAAATCCACAAAGATACCCCCACAAAAGACTGCTGGCAATGGCCGAGAGACAGTTGGGACTGACCTACTATGGTGATGGGATGGCCAAACACCATAATAGTTGTTCCAGAAACCCCATCCAAGGACTGAGGAATCTGGATGCAGACATCCACAGCTAGGCCCTGGGTGGAGCGCCGGGAGTCTAATTAGCGAGAAAGAGAAGGGTTTATATGAGCAAGAATTGTTGAAACCAAGGTTGGATAAAGCACAGGGACAAAGAGCCAAATGAATGGAAACACATGAACTATGAACCAAAGGCTGAGGGGCCCCCAACTGGATCAGGCCCTCTGAATAGGTGAGACAATTGACTGGCTTGATCTGTTTAGGAGGCATCTAGGCAGTGCTATCAGGTCCTGGGCTCATTGCATGAGTTAGCTGTTTGAAACCTGGGACTTATGCAGGGACGCTTGGCTCACTCTGGGAGGAGGGGACTGGACCTGCCTGGACTGAGTCTATCAGGTCGATCTCAGTCCTTGGGGGAGGCCTTGCTCTGGAGGAGGTGGGAATGGGGGTAGGCTGGGGGGAAGGGGAGGGGGCCAGGAAGGGAGAGAACAAGGGAATGTGTGGCTGTTATGTAGAACTGAATAGTACTGTAAAATAAAATTATAATAATAATAAAAGAACAAAAATAAAATAATCTGTCTCATTTAATGCTTATCTCAGGTAAAAATTAAAAGCATGTTCCAAATATCACCTTCTGTCCCTCTCTCCCTCACTAACACTAACCTATACAGCAGAGTAATAAAGCATTACAATATCATGGTCAACAGCTCAAGATTTTAAATACCCATTTTTAAAAATCCTTCTGTGCTCCAGAACCAGCTTGAATCCATCTGGGCAGACTGGAATTGCTTCTGATAAGTATAGGTCAAACTTTCCTAGTCTTAAGACCACTTCCCTCACCCTGGGACCCCACAATGTAAAAAATACATAATTCTTTTTTTTCTACGCTTTTTCTCTGCCTCACCAGCAACTTCTCAGACACAGGCGAAGTGATTCCTAGACCGAGAGGGATGATGGCCAGCTCCAAGGCAGCAGATGAAAGTCCACCATCAAAGGAAAAATGGCTACCTCAGAAGCCCCCTTTCCTACACCCCTAAGTGTTACCTGATGCATACCCAGTTATCTGGAAACAGCTTTCAGGAGACATTGTGCCCCTATTCCTGTTCACCTGATTTTGTTATAATAAACAAAGAGTCTGTAATGTTGGAATTCCTGGCTACCCCTCCAGCTACATGAATGCACATGCACAGTTCAGTAGCCAATTTTGGAGCCTTATATCCTAAGTAATCCAGGTAGCATGATTGCCTAATTTGCACGCAGCATGATCATACAATCTATCATCATGCAATCTATGCTCATGCGTGGTGTGACTTCATAAGCCCATATGCACATATTCAGGAAAATCCATAAGAAGCAGATCTCCCTTTTTCTCCTCCCCCTCCTTCTCCAAGCACTTGAGATATCTGAAGAAAAATAGGACAAATCATTTAGAAAAAAATGTCACAAGAAAAGGAGTAAATTGGCCTATTTGTATATCTTTTATAAGATATCAGAAGTCTTCCTAATGTTTGTTTCTGCTCTCTGAAGACACTACTGCATATTTACAAAATGGTTTTGCAGACAATGTATCCTGATCATGGCCCCAATCAATGTCACCTGCAAAAACATCTAACTCCTCACTTTTACTTTTTTAAAAATACATAGAAGTAAACTTAAAAAAATTAAAAAACTACCCATAATAATACAAAATCAAGACACAAAGAAAAAATGATAGAGTGGGTGAAAAAGAAAGAGAGTCTGCTGTGGGATGTTCTGCATGTGAAATTGCTCTGATTGGTCAATAAATAAAACACTGATTGGCCACTGGCCAGGCAGGAAGTATAGGCAGGACTAACAGAGAGGAGAAAAGAAAGAACAGGAAGGCAGAAAGAGACACTGCCAGCCATCAACCAGGACAAGCAGCATGTGAAAATGCCGGTAAGCCATGAGCCATGTGGCAAGGTATAGATTTATAGAAATGGATTAATTTAAGATATAAGAACAGTTAGCAAGAAGCCTACCAAGGCCATACAGTTTGTAAGCAATATAAGTCTCTGTGTTTACTTGGTTGGGTCTGAGAGGCTGTGAGACTGGTGGGTGACAGAGATTTGTCCTGACTGTTGTCCATGCAGGAAAACTCTAGCTACAAATGGTGCCCAATGTGGGGCAAGAGTTTCCACTTAAAGCCTGAATAAAAAGATTCTAAAACGGAGCTAAAAACAGTTCCTAGTTGTCTCTTTAAAGGTAGTGGCAGTCTGCATGTTTGAGCTACTATGGCGGGTTCCTGGCATGTGTGCTCAACTTGCAGTATAGCGGGAATGAGGCCTCTGCAAGTGGCACATTAAGCTGCATGGAGGATTTAGCCTTTGCTAGTACAAAACAAAAAGAAGTTTCTGAGCTACATGCTGCATGGATAAAAACATAGACCCAAGATGGCTCCCAGAGCTGGTGGTAAATGTACCACCACCAGGTTGGGAAACTGAAGTGGGCAGAGCCAGCAGCCACAATGATTTTCAGGCTTAGAATGCTGCAATTTAAAGCAATAGGCTCAAGGTAATATAAAAAATAAGCCACGTAAAGATGGCTACCTCACAGAGAATCTGGATTATGTTCTCTTTGATATTCATACCTGAAAAAAACATTTGATTGCAAAAGCTGTTGAGTTATGCCAAAATGTATATTTTAAAGGTACCTTGACTTCAAAATTTGGATATAAGGATATGTTGCTTTGGAAAAGAGACTCTGCTTTTGTTTCTACAGAAAGCCAGAAGCTATGGATTTGTTCCAGATTAAGATACATCAGGTCTGATCAGCCAAGACCCCTGAAAGGTCTCCAATGACACCAAGGCCCAGATGATCCAACATCCAGAACTGTTTCAAGGCAACTGGCTCAGACAATACACCCTCACGGACTACTCCATAATCCTAAAATTTTCTTTGTGTCCCCATAAGATACAGCACCCCCCTCCAGCAGGAAGTAATAAGAGATGCTACTCCCAAATTCCCAAATATACCAAGCTGGCTTTATAAATGTGTAAAAGTTAAAACCTTCCTCATTAAAAAAAGAAAAAAGAAAAGAAAAAGGGAAGTGCTGTGGGATGATCTGTATGTCAAATTGCTCTGATTGGCCAATAAATAAAACAATGATTGTCCAATGGCTAGGCAGGAAGTATAGGCAGGACTAACAGAGAGGATAAAAGAAAGAACCAGATTCAGAAGGGGTCACTGACAGCCTCCACCATGAAAAACAGCATGTAAATATGCCGGTAAGCCAACAGCCACGTGGCAAGGTTTAGATTTATAGAAATGGATTAATTTAAGATATAAGAACAGTTAGCAAGAAGCTTGCCATGGCCATACAGTTTGTAAGCAATATAAGTCTCTGTGTTTACTTGGTTGGGTCTGAGAGGCTGTGAGACTGGTGGGTGACAGAGATTTGTCCTGACTATGGGCAAGGCAGGAAAACTCTAGCTACAACTAACAAGGGGTGAAAAAAAGAAGCAATGATGATCAAAAGATTGGTACAGGTTCCTGTCTTCCTCTTTCTTGTCATTCCACTTTTACAAAAAAGAGATAAGTCTGTGGAAGTGGGGAATCACCACAGATTTTGACATATCCAAATTAGTGATCAAAGAGTTTGTTGGTCAAAAGAACCACAATACAAATAAAAAAAAAAACAACAGAAAGTTGCAGAGGCCATAGAACTTTTCAGTTTCAAAGCAGACAGAAAGAATGGCTTTAGGAAACTACTCTGCAAACATCAATGTCCACCAAAGTTTTCAATCAAGGAATCTAGAAGAGGAATTCATTCCAGCATTAATGACCAAAAGGAAGAAGTATTTGTTGCATGATTGTGTGAAGGCAACATGAAGAACTTGACTTGAATTACAGATTATATCTTAGAGAAGGGCCACCATGTTAGACCACTTGATGATCTGGATTTGTGCTCAGCTCCAGGAAGAACCTCAGGAATGTGCCATGACAATTCCAACATATACCCTAGAAGCAGCTAAGTAAAAATGGCAGTAAAGTTTAACAATATCCAGATGCTCCTGTAAGACATCCTGTCCACAGATTATGGCCCTTGCAGATATGCAGATATTCTGTCAACAAGTTGTAGTTCTGTGCCAAAAGTTTAACCCAGTAGTTTCATTGCTGCCCCTGCCAATTTTCCCTCCATTTGCTGCATAGGACCACAAGGTGATGATCCACGTTGGAATCTGAAAATACAAAGATCCTTGTGTGTTTGCATTGCAAACAGGCTACATGGTGGTCTCATGGGGTTTTGTGACACAGATACAACAATTGCAGGTAAGGCCAAGGAAATAAAAGTGAGTGAGCCATGTCCATGTCTGAGGAATATTCTCCTGGCATCAGTTCCAGTTAATATTCAGGATAGCAAGTACCAGCCCCTAATGTGTCCATAACAAGATCAATAGGAAGGAAGGAGTGATTTAAGACAATGAGGTTGCAATGCAGCAAAGAGATGAGAATAACACAGTGCAGCCCAAAAGAAAGCAGGAGGTTGCAGCAGGTGTCAATGTTTGTGTCCAGCAACCCTTCCTGGTGTCACCATTGCAAGCTCAGTCTGCAATGAAGGGGTGGTGAGCCTGCTGCAGCACTTGAAACTGTGCAAGCTCTTCTGCCCCAGGTAAGAAGTGACAGAGGAGTCTGGTGATGACATTGGCTTTGGTTGTCTAGCAATTCTTTTTTGTTAAGATGTCCCAGAAAAAAGCTGAAAATCTTTTATAAAATGCTGATATTTCCAGCACACAGCTTAACCAGATATACGGAATGCTAGGACCATAGAATATATCTTGGTGTTGTCCCACTGGACAGTGACAGAGCCCAGTGACTACAAGCCTGGAATCATGCTGGTGTTGCCCTCATAGAATAGCTTCTCTCATTCAGATATTTTGGCTGCCTTTTGATATTATTGATAGCCAATCAATAAAATAAACATATAAACTCCCTTTTATCGTGTGTGCAATTTGTAACAATAATTCCAGAATACCTACTCAATGAACCTATATCAGTAAACACAGCAGGACCTATTTTACTATCCTTTCTACTACCATGTTATTCTCTTAAAATTCAGTCTCAATCATATTCCCCAGAGCCCTCCTCACAGGTATTAGAAAATTGCAGAGCTTTATTATGAGCATAGTATGAATCCTCATGAGTTAAAACTGTCTACCTAATGTATATGACCTTATAGTCAATTGAGTCTTTTTACTGGTCTAGAAACACAGAGGTGTGTTCACAGACTATCCTGAAGACCATCAACACATCTTCAAGGAAGGTTATTGCTATTTGCAAAGCCAGAGCAGAATTTAATTCCTCAGACAAAATATCACAGGTCAATAAAATTCTAAGGAGCAAATTTATAAATGGTAATTCTTCTATACCATAAATATATTATAGTAAATTATTGATATACATGTTTATAAATTTTGACAATCTAATAATTTATTGAATGACAATAAATTACAAAATCTGTTTCAAGTTTTCTTGGGAGGAATATTCCCAAGTAGACCCAATTTTCCTTAATAACATGACAATTACAATGAAGGAAAATTTTAGATTGTGTTTCATGTGTTTGTGTCTTAGTGTTTACCTGAACATATGTCCATGCAGCACATGTGTGTCAGACCTAACAAGGCCAGATGAATCCCTCAAGTCTCATGGGACTAGAATCAGAGATTGTTTTGAGCAGCAATGTGTGTGCTTAGAATTATACCTGTATTCTTTAGAAGAGTAGTCTGTGCTTTTAACTGCTGAAAGTAGTTCTGTCATGTCACCAGACAGGTTTTTATGGTTTGTTTTTAAAAGCTAATCTTAATCATGAATCTTAGCAGGGTCATCAATATTCAGGCTTAATTGGAACTTTTTTTTAACATGAAAAAAGGTTTGATTGATTCTATCTTAGGCTAAGGGTGTTGAAAAATAAATAGTTATGTTTACAACTTGTTGATAAAGTGCAAGAAGGCCGAGATATGTGATATTTCTCTTTAGATAAGAGATGGACTTTAATAGTCTACTTACGTGAGACAAGTGCAAGACACCGGTCTTCTGAACCAGGTTGGAAAAGTCTTCGCTCTAGGTGCAAGTTCATGACAGCATAAAGATCAACATAGTATACAGGCAAAATGAAATTACTTACATTTTTCATACAATTGGTGAGGAATTTTAATTATTCTCATTGTCTATAAGCAATGTTTTAATTTATAGAATATTTGAAGATAAATTATGGCATATAAATAGGGGGAGTTAGCTGTCATTCCTTGTTACGAAGACTGGGACATTGTTCTTTCCCCTGACTCCCCAGTTCCATGACACTTAAATCTCCCCATTTATTGAATTTCAGCATGAAACTTCCTCATCCTAAAAGCCCTGTTTTAGAAATTGAAGGGAATGAGATAGATCAAAGATTTTTGCACTCTTATTTCCATTTTGCTATGCTGATACAGAGATTTAGAATAAATCAAACCAGAGTGTACCAAACTCGCTTTTGATTTTAGAATTCATGAAAAGTGTTGTTGTTGAAAAAGGAATATATACCCAGAAAGGGTATATCTTATTAAAAAATAATAAATAGTAGAATTATAAGCATCAGACTGTAAAATGACAGTAGAATATTCGGCA
This sequence comes from Peromyscus maniculatus bairdii, assembly GCF_049852395.1. Classification (NCBI taxonomy): domain Eukaryota; kingdom Metazoa; phylum Chordata; class Mammalia; order Rodentia; family Cricetidae; genus Peromyscus; species Peromyscus maniculatus. The sequence goes on along the minus strand of NC_134852.1, from coordinate 71,420,261 downwards.
AGCATGTGTTTATCCCTGAAAAAATTAGGTAAAATCCATGAGACAGACAAACAAAAAAACTTGGCATCTTATCGATGACGAGTTTTTTATTTTTTTGGATCAAATTTTATTCAGGATTAAAAACTTTTTTCAGGACACCTGTACACTGTCATATATAATGGTATTTTAACCAGAAACATTCTTCTCTGAACAAGAATCTATCAGCTTGTACATCTGACTATATTTCTTATTTGTTACCATTTTAAGATGCTGTTTTATCATTCTGATCATTCTTAAGCCAGACTCACACTGTATGCTTAATAATTTCCCATCCACTGATCTTTCAGGTGTTCTTTGGCTATAAATTCCCAAAAACCTATTTGTGTATTCTATTTTAAACTCAGTCTGCCTTCCAGAAGACTATGTTGAGTTTTCTCTTCCTATCATGATGGAATACTTTACTACAGACATTTTTTAAATGAATATTAAATTATTTAAAAAGTAACACTCAAATACTCAATAAATGACACATATAGACACCCTTGCACCCACAAATTCATCTATGTATGTTTTACATGGGATACTTGATGATTAATTACGTGGCACTAAATTAAATATCTTCTGTAGCACTTTGTATCTAACTTATCTGCTTAGAAATATTTTGGTAAAAAGATATAGTATAGTAAAACTAAATAAAAAAGAAAAAACTTTCATTCCTGTCAAAAATACCATAAATTTTTGTTTTGAATGAAGAAGGCAGATTGACGGATGAGATGACTTCAATAACCACAGAAATAATGCTGTACTATTCATTTCCTTGTAAAAGTAAAACTCTTCAGGATGCCTTTGAAAAGTCATATCTAAAGATAATAACCTTAAAAGAAAAGGTAGACACTGTAAAATCCATAAAATTGCAAAGTCCTGACTCAAACAATGAAATAATAAATCTGAAAAAAGAAGAGAAAATGCACTCAAGGTCATGCTCCCAAGATCACAGAAACATAAACCACAGAGACGAGAAAAGAAAGAACAGGAAGGCAGAATGGATCACTGCCAGCCTCCACCATGACAAACAGTAGGTCAAGATGCTGGTAAGCCAACATCCACATGGCAAGGTTTAGATTTATAGAAATGGATTAACTTAAGATATAAGAACAGTTAGCAAGAAGCCTGCCATGGCCATAAGGTTTGTAAGCAATATAAGTCCTTGTGTTTACTTGGTTGGGTCTGAGCACCTGTGGGACTGGTGGGTGACAGAGATTTGTCCTGAATGTGGGCAAGGCAGGAAAACTCTAGCTACAAGAGACAGGGACAGAGACAGAGAACATGAGAACTCCAAAGAAACACAAAGAAACATGCCCTCACACAAAACCAATAAAACACAGTTATTGGAAAGCACAATATATAAGCAAATTACAATTAAAGTAAAACAAACACAGACAGAATATTTTGAGTGAACAAAATACTTTCAAAATAGCGCTGTGTGAGTCCATATGAGTTAGCTGTCTACTACTTGGCATGGGACTTCCAACTTAGTGAGTTTTATATGCCCAGTGAGGCTCCACTGGAGTAAACTAATTTTTCCCTTGGGAGCAGTTGTCAACTGGAGATAGCTTCTTGGTTAGAAATGAGAGATTAGGTCCAGTTCCTCATCTCAGTGCTGAGACCCCAATTGACTTGTATCTGTGCAGGGTTTGTGCATGCTGTCACTCTTTGAGTTCATAGGTGAGCCAGTCCTGCTTTTGTCTGAAAAGCATTGTTTCCTTGGTTACATTCCTCCAAGGCTCAAGGGCTCTTAAAATCTTCGTATCTCCTCTTCTGTGGTTTCCTGAGCACAGAAGGGAGAGTTGAGATGCAGACATCTCATTTATGACTAAATGAATCAAGGTCTCTCATTCTCCACACATTGTTCCGTAGAGGATCTCAGTATTTGTTCCCATTTACTGCTGACGATAGCTTCTCTGATGATGACTGAACAAGACATTGATTATGGGTAAAACAGAATGTCACTGGTGATCATTATATTGCTTTATTTTTTTTTAGAAAACAATAGTACCAGATTGTTCCCTGTGTCCATGGAATACTTACTCCTAGGTACTTATATACAAGAGCAACATCAGAAATGCGTTCTTTCTCATGGAGTGGTCCTTCATTCCAATCAAATACTGCTTGTTTACTTCCACAATATTGCTGCCACTATTGTACCAGTGTATCATATGGGCAGATCTCCATTGTAGACCAAACAGCTTAAAGCTGGACTTATGTTTAAATTTCTCACCAGCAAGCATGCTGAAAAGCTTCCAGTACCATCATTACTATTAAATAGGTGTTAAGGCGTCAGTTAGGCACATGCTCCACTTCTCTGTGTCCAATGAGATATACAGGCATTGTTTTAAGCAATAGGGCCACGCCATCAGTATGTGTAGAACAACCAATTTTCTGAGCAATAGCCTTGCTTTTGGGGGTGTTTCGATGGGGACTCTTTGTGCAAGAAATCAGATATGACCTTTGCCTGATATTGGAGATTTTATTTGGTGGTGAAAGAAATATAGTTGGAAGTTCTCTTCCAACAACTTGGTGATTTGCTTGATATTTCTTTCATTGATATATTATTTATTAAAAATACTACACTAGTGGGTTTCTATAATACCTTTTGAATGATCCATAGATTTCTGTATCCCTCTCAGCATTCCAGCCATTACCCCATCTTTCTTTTCCATGTCCATTTAATATTCCCACTACAGTACATATCATATTTCTCTTCCCTTTGGAAACCCTTCCCTCCCTCATATTTCCTTACTCCATATGTTACCTTTGTGGAATTAATGATTCTTGAATGTCTTTGTAAAGCTTAAAACGTAACAATGAAACACAAGGAAATATATTCAACATTTTCCTTCACAGTGCTAGGGACCTCATTCAGGATGATTTTTTTCTATTTCCATCCATTTACCTGTGAGTTCTATTATTTCATTTTTTTTCTTTCTTTTTTATTTTTGTTTGTTTGTTTGTTTGTTTTAGGCAGGGTCACTCTGTGTAGCCTTGGCTGTCCAGGAAGTCAGTCTCTAGACCTGGCTGGCCTCAAACTCCCAGACACCACATACTTCTGCCTCCCAAGTGCTGGAAGTAAAGGTGTGCACCACCACCACCACCCAGCTTGATTTCACTTTTCAATACTTGATTTATGTTCCATTGTGTAAACGATGACATGCTCATTATTTGTTTTTGGATATCAAACTGTTTACTCATTTTGACTTATATAAAGCAAGATTCTCTGTAATAGGATAAAGAGTTCTTTGGGTATATGCCCAAGAGCAGCAGAACTGGATCTTTAGGTAGATCAATTCCCAGTTTCCCAAGGAACCTGCACAAAGCTCTTCAAATGTGCCTGTACAAGTTCTTATTTTGCCATCAGTTGCTAAGGATCTTCCTTTTTCTACATCCTCACCAGCAGGTGCTATAATTTATTTATTGACCTTATCCAGACTGATTAGTGTAAAATGGCATCTCAAAGTGGTTTTCACAAGCATATCCCTGATGACCAAGGCCGTTGATCTTTTCTTTAAGTGAAACCAGCATTCGAAAGGTCACTGTGGGTCATTAGAGGAAGCAATTTATAATTGAATACTCATAGATAAGAAGGTGAAAGCCCTGAATACTAGAGCTAAGGAAGACAATGGATGGATTACTATTCAGAGAGAAACCATAGCAGACAAAGCAGCTAATACTGTGTCACATGTATCACAAGGCAATACTAAACAATTATTTTCTGCTCAGTGTGTATAAATATTATAAAATTTTGTACTTCCTTAATTCAAAAGTAATGCATTCCAGCTTTAGAGTGATACATTTTAATGAATTTAAGGAATTTAAGTAGTTAATTAGTGGGGGATGTTATACCATGGAATTGAAGGTCAGGTTTTAGATATGGAATGTAAAAAATATGTGGGTAGATAAAGGAAAGAGACTAAAGAAGAATAGCACAGGAAAATTGTATGAAAAATGCATTCTCGCCCGGCGGTGGTGGCGCATGCCCTTAATCTCAGCAGTCGGGAGGCAGAGGCAGGCAGATCTCTGTGAGTTCAAGGCCAGCCTGTGCTACCAAGTGAGTCCCAGGAAAGGCGCAAAGCTACATAGAGAAACCCTGTCTCAAAAAAAAAAAAAAAGAAAAAAGAAAAAGAAAAAGAAAAATGCATTCTCATTGTAGAATCTCATTGTTGTCTTCATAGATTTCATGTTAAAACTACCAGAAGGTGACCAATCATGCTGAGCATGGGTTGCATTAAGGCCTTTAAAAGCACAATCCAAGCTATACTTTTTTTTTTGCATGTACTACTTTCATTAGAGACATGAGTGGGAGCAATGAAGAGCAAGGGTCAAGGGAAAGAGAATGGGAGATCCCAGCTGGATCAAGAACCGAGAGGGGGAACAAGGAATAGGAGACCATGGTAAATGGAGACCACATGAGAAAAGGAAGAAACAAAGTGCTAAAGAGTCCCACAGAAATCCACAAAGATACCCCCACAAAAAACTGCTGGCAATGGCCAAGAGACAGCCGGGACTGACCTACTCTGGTGATGGGATGGCCAAACACCCTAATAGTTGTGCCAGAAACCCCATCCAAGGACTGAGGAACCTGGATGCAGACATCCATGGCTAGGCCCTGGGTGGAGCACAGGGAGTCTAATTAGCGAGAAAGAGGAGGGTTTATATGAGCGAGAATTGTTGAAACCAAGGTTGGATAAAGCACAGGGACAAAGAGCCAAATGAATGGAAATCCATGAACTATGAACCAAAGGGTGAGGGACCCCCAACGGGATCAGGCCCTCTAACTAGGTGAGACAGTTGACTTGCTTGATCTGTTTGGGAGGCATCTAGACAGTGGTATCAGATCCTGGGCTCATTGCATGAGTTAGCTGTTTGAAACCTGGGACTTATGCAAGGACGCTTGGCTCACTCTGGGAGGAGGGGACTGGACCTGCCTGGACTGAGTCTATCAGGTCGATCTCAGTCCTTGGGGGAGGCCTTGGTCTGGAGGAGGTGGGAATGTGGGGTAGGCTGGAGGGAAGGGGAGGGGGCAGGAAGGGGAGAACAAGGGAAACTGTGGTTGTTATGTAGAACTGAATAGTATTGTAAAATAAAATAACATAATAAAAAATTAAATTAAAAAAAATTACCAAACTATACTTGATAGAGCAATGGCCACTGTGCTCATAATGCCATCTAGTGTTCAACAAAACAGGATGGTGGATGGAAACCACTACAAAAAGTTCTGAAAAAAATGAATAAGAGACATATGATATGAATTTGCTCGTTTCACCAGGATTTAAATAGTCGTCTAATCCAAAACCTAATGCCTGATTTCTAAAGAGGATATCTAATGTATGTTTCCCTTCAGAAACACACAGTGTACTGATGCAGGACCCTGTTTGTTGTCATTTCATATACAAACAGTATTACTCTTAAAGATGAATTAAGTCCTTCAAGGAGGACTGACTAAAAAGGGATCTAGAGAAACTTTATTCCATGGCACAGATAGATTGGAGATTTGAATGTAAAACTAATTCAACTGACCATTGAGTATGTACTAGCTATCCTTGATTCTCTATGCATGATTTTCTGCACGTACACTTCACTTAAGTTACACTAGAATTCATGTAATAAACAACATTTAATTAGCTGAAGCTTTGAAGCTGGATAGTCTTTAAAACATTCCTCCAGTGTGACAGTGTTTATTTGCCACAGACACCAAGTCTCCTAGTGCTCCTGACAGTCTTAGATGCAGATGCCTTCCAGGATGTTGGCCATTAGCACTTCCAGATTGCCCCCAGGAAATGTGCTACTTTTCACTAGGGATGCCAATCTAGCTCTGTACTACAGGGAGATCCTGTGAAAGGTAGGAGGACAGTGGCCCAGCAGGTAACTCCTGCTTGCCTCTGAATATAGATAGGGTTGAGAAGTCAACAGGCAGACAGGACTTCACTCCCTATAATTCTTTCATTCTCTACTTTGGGCAAATATGTTCCTCCTTAAAACAACCTCTGAAGACTCCTTTAAAAGTGATTGTATTGTAAGCCACCAGTAAAAATTTTCTGTTAAGCTTGTCTATGGATGTTGAAATTTTGCTCTCCACATTTCTATTAACCACAGATATGTTATGTTTTTTTCTAGAATAAAGATAGTTCTCTTTCTAAAGCATTTTTTTCTCTCATATATACTTACATAGAGTGTAGGCTAAAACAGAATTTTGAATTCTTCCTCTTCAGCATTAGTGGATTGCACTTCTTTATTTTCATTGAAGATTTTCTAAAATTTTCTATTCAGATTTTATAAATCACTACTGTTTTAATCATTTACTCCCCTTACAACTGAATAATGAGTCTTTATTCATTTTTACTACTTCAACTTTCATTAGTTGACAGGAAAACAAAGTTTTCACCTCAGTAATATAAGAGATAGTTTATTCTGGAAACTCCTCTGTTTACCCTGTCCTGCAAATATCCCAAATTCCTATGTAGAATCAATTTTGTGCAGTTCATAAGGTAACAGAACAAAATCATACATATATCAGCACATTTTTCAAACATTATCAATACAATATCAGAGAAGGTATTTAAAGAATTATATTTTTCAGTGATGAATTTTAAAATTTTTATATTTTAATGGCATCACTGTGAGTGATGACATCACATACTAGCTCTCCTATGTAAAGGTATTTTAGGAGGGGGCGGAATGGCTTCGTGGGTAAAGTGCATTTCATAAATGCATTAATTTCTGAGCTTGATCCCCAGCACTGAGCTGTGCTCAATGGTGTGTGCTTGCATTTCTAGGACTGTATGTCTATCATCCCTGAACTTTGGAGACAGAGACATGGGGACTCATGGAGCACACTGGATAGCTAGTCTAGATGAATCTGTCATATCCATGCTCTGATGAAACTGTCTGAAAACAAAAGTGTAAAGATATGGAGGGACACATTTAATGTTGACATCTGATTTTCACATGCACAACACACACACACACACACACACACACACACACACACACATTGTTTTATACAGTGTTTGCCTGGCACTGAAGGATCAGGACTCAAGATTGGGACTTGGAATTATTATCTTACTCTGAAAATGTCAGGCAATTTTGATGGCCAAGTGCTGTTTACAAGAGAGATTCTTCACTTATCACCTAGAACAGGAAGATAAAGTGTAATACAATATTTTAATTAGGCAGTTACTTCTGCTTTTGGCTGTGGGATTTAGCTTGAAAGTTACATATTGTCACTGTGAACTCCCACTCAGAAGAGCTTAGGTGGAAAGTGGAAAGGGTAGATGATTACAGACTAGTTTATCTAAAAAAAATAATAATTCATAACAAAGAATACCTAATTTATTCAGTTCATGAAGTTAATACTTAACAACATACAATTTGGGTATTTGAATACGCATATGCACATCAAAATTTACATACGTGTGGAAACATAGTTCAAAAGTAGACAATTTTTCTTGCTTTAATGAAGTTATGACTCTATCCATAAGATGTGAGAAAGGGATTCAGGGTGTTTCATTTTTCTTTATAGAAATAATTTTATTTTCTTCATGTACTAAGTAGGATGTTTAATTGTGATATAATTAAATCATAAAGCAGTTTTTCAAGACAGAGTTTCTCTGTGTAGTGTTGGTACCTGTCCTGGATCTCACACTATAGACCAGGCTGGCTTCAAACTCACAGAAATCTGGCTGGCTCTGCCACCTGAGTGCTGTGTTTAAAGGCATGCTCCACTGCCACCCAGCTGAAGCAGTATTTCTTAAAGGGTGAAGCATGTTTTAGTTTTGCAATGTATGTTGACAAATTGTAAAGGACTTAAACTTACATTAAAATTTCAAAATAGTTATCTTCATTGAAAATTATCGTGTTATAAGCCAGGCGATGGTGGCACATGACTTTAATCCCAGCACTCGTGAGGCAGAGCCAGGCGGATCTCTGTGAGTTCGAGGCCAGCCTGGTCTCCAAAGCTAATTCCAGAAAAGGCACAAAGCTACACAGAGAAACCCGTCTGGAAAAACAAAAAAAAGAAAAGAAAAAGAAAATTATCGTGTTATATATTATATACCATATTTTTCCTCCTTTAGTGACAATAACTTCTTGAACAGGTTCTTTATCATAGATGATATTTTTCAAATTATTACAATTACTTTATAATCTCAAATTCTAGATACTTCCAACACTAGTCATGGATTTAGAAGCATAGCAATTCAAGAAAAATATTTCTGAGTTGTTACCTACAGTTGAAAACCAGCATTACAACTGAGTATATTCTTTCCCTTTCAATATGCTTCCATTTCCCTAAAAGGCAATTGAAGTGTTCTGCTCCTGTGTGATACAGAGTCATCAGGATGTACATCATAATTCCTTGATGCAGAATTTCCTGGGTTTTACTGGAAGATGACGAAACAGATACAGAAGTTCCTCCCATTTTGCAACTTCCCCCAGTGACAAATAAAGATTCAACAGATGTGGTTTAAGTCTCTATGATCTCAGAAGCATGACCTTGAGTGCATTTTCTCTTCTGTTTTCAGGTTTATTATTTCATTGTTTGAGTCAGAACTTTGCAATCATATGGATTTTACAACATCCACCTTTTCTTTTAAGGTTGTTATCTTTAGATATGACTTTCCAAAGGCATCCTGAAGAGTTTCCCTTTTATAAGGAAAAGAATAGCACAGTGTTATTTCTGTGGTTATTGAAGTCATCTCATCCATCAATCTGCCTTCTGCATTCAAAACAAAAAATTTATTGTATTTTTCAGCAGGCATGAACATTTTTCTTTTCTTTTAGTTGTATCATACTATCTTTTTACCAAAATATGTCTAAACAGATAAGTTAGACACAAAGTCTTATAGGAGATATTTGTTTCAGTGTCACATAATTAATCAAGTGACCCATTTAAAACATAAATTCATGAATTTGTGGGTGCAAGGGTATCTATATGTCTTGTTTATTGAGCATTTGAGTGTTATTTTTAACGTTATTTAATACTCTTGTTAAAACTATCCGTAGTAAAGTATTCCATCATGAACTGAAAAAAAAAATCAACATAGTCTTCTGGAAGGGATACTGAGGTTGAAATAGAGGACACAAATAGGTCCTTGGGAATTTATAGCCAAAGAACACCCGAAAGATCAGTGGGTGGGAAATTATTAAGCATACAGTGAGACTCTGGCTTAAGAATGAATGAACAGAATGATAAAATATTATCTTAAAATGGTAACAAAGGAGAAATATCATCACATGTACAAGCAGATAGATTCTTTTTTTCTCTTTTTTATTATTATATTTTAGAATACTATTCAGTTCTACATAACAGCCACAGATTCCCTTGTTCTCCCCCTTACTGCCCCCCTCCCCTTCCCCCAGCCTACCCCACATTTCTACCTCCTCCAGAGCAAGGCCTCCCCTGAGGACTGAGATTGATCTGATAGACTCAGTCCAGGCAGGTCCAGTCCCCTTCTCCCAGAGTGAGCCAAGTGTCCCTGCACAAGTGACAGGTTTCAAACAGCTAACTCATGCAATGAGCACAGGATATGGTACCACTGCCTAGATGCCTCCCAAACAGATCAAGCCAATCAACTGTCTCACCTTTTCAGAGGGCCTGATCCAGTTGGGGGCCCCTCAGCCTTTGGTTCATAGTTCATGTGTTTCCATTCGTATGGCTCTTTGTCCCTGTGCTTTATCCAACCTTGGTTTCAACAATTCTCGCTCATATAAACCCTTCTCTTTCTCGCTAATTAGACTCCTGGCGCTCCCCCCCCCCCCCGCTGGGGCCTAGCCTTGGATCTCTGAATCCAGATTCCTCAGTCTTTGGATGGGGTATCTGGCACAACTATTATGGTGTTTGGCCATCCCATCACCAGAGTAGGTCTGTCCTGGATGTCTCTCAGCCATTGCCAGCAGTCTTTTTGGGGATATCTTTGTGGATTTCTGTCGGCCTCTTTAGCACTTTGTTTCTTCCTTATCTCGTGTGGTCTGCATTTACCATGGTCTCCAATATGGTGCTTTCTTAGAAAATTGGGAATCAATCTTCCCCAAGATCCAGCTATACCACTCTTGGGCATATACCCAAAAAATGCTCAATCATACCACAAGAGCACTTGCTCAGCTATGTTCATATCAGCATTGTTTGTAATAGCCAAAACCTGGAACCAACCTAGATGCCCTTCAACTGGAGAATGGATAAATAAATTGTGGCACATCTACACAATGGAATACTACTCAGCAGAGATAAACAATGTCATCATGATGTTTGCAGGCAAATAGATGGATCTAGAAAAAATTATCCTGAGTGAGGTAACCCAGACTCTGAAAGACAAATATGGTATGTACTCACTCATAGGAGGATACTAGATGTGGAACAAGGATGACTGTACTGCTACTCACATCACCAGTGAGGCTACCTGGAAAACAGGACTCCAAGAAAGACAAGAAGATCACCCAATGATGGACAAATGGCTGAGATCTACATGAACAACCTGGACATGAGTGGGAGCAATGAAAGGCGAGGGTGAAGGGAAAGAGAGCGGGTGATCCCAGCTGGATCAAGAACAGAGAGGGAGAACAAGGAATAGCAGGTAGATTCTTGTTCAAAGAGGAATGTGTCTGATTAAAAATACTTTCTCAGATGAGAGTGTACAGATATCCTAAAAAAAGTTTTTTAATCCTGAATGAAATTTGATTCAAGAAAATAAAAAAAGGTCATCTATAGGATGCCAAGTTTTTTTTTGCCTGTCTCATGGATTATACCTAATTTTTTCAGGGATAAATACAAGCTTGCCAAATGCTCTACTGTCATTTCACAGTCTGATGCTTATAATTCCAATATTTATTATTATTTTATTATGATCTTCCCTTTCTAGCTATATATTCATTTTTCAATCAACAACACTTTTCATGAATTCTAAAATCAAATGTGAGTTTGGTACACTCTGGTTTGCTTTATTCTGCATCTCAGCATCAGCATAGCAAAATGGAAATTAGAGTTCAAAAAACTTTGAACAATCTCCTTCCCTTCAATTTCTAAAACAGGGCTTTTAGGATGAGGAAGTTTCATGCTGAAATTCAATAAATGGACAGATTTAAGTGTCATGGAACTGGGGAGTCAGGGGAAAGAACAATGTCCCAGTCTTCATAACAGGGAGTGACAGCTAACTCTCCCTATTTATATGCCATAATTTACCTTCATATTTTCTATAAATTATAACACTGCTTATAAACAATGAGAATAATTAAATTCCTCATCAATTGTGTGAAAAATGTAAGTAATTTTATTTTGACATTTTAGTCTGTATATTATGTTGATCTTTACACTGTCAGGAATTTGCATCTAGAGCTAAGACTTTACAGCCTGGTTCAGAAAACAAGTTTACACACACTTGTGTCACTGTCAATAGACTATTAAAGTCCTTCTCTTATCTAAGGAGAAATATCACATATCTCTGCCTTCTTGCACTTTATCATTGAGTTATATATATAACTGTTTATTTTTCAACACCCTTAGACTATGATAGAGTCATTCAAAATTTTTTCATGCTCAAAAAAAGGTCCTAATTGAGTCTGGTTATTGGTGACCCTGCTAATATTGGTGATTAAGATTAGCTTTTAAAAAACAAACAAAAAATCCTGTGTGGTGACATGAAACAACTGCTTTCTGCAGTTAAATGCACAGACTACTCTTCTAAGGAACCCAGGTATAATTATAAGCAAACACATTGTTGCTTATAACCATCTCTGATTCTCATCCCATAGGATTTGAGGGATTGTTCTGTCCTTATTAGGTCTGTCAGACATGTGCTGCATGAAATTATGTTCAAGTAAACACTAATACACAAAGACATGAAAAAAACAATATAAAATTCTCCTTCATTGTAATTATCACGTTATTAAGGAAAATTGGATCTACATAGGAATATTCCTCCCAAGAAAACTTGATAAAGATTTTGGAATTTATTGTCATTCAATAAATTGTCAGATTTTGGAAAGTTATAAACATATCTATCTATGATTTTAGTATAATATATCTATGGAATAGAAGAATTACTGATTATAATTGCACTCCCTTGTTTTTTATTGACTTCTGCTATTTTGTCTGATGAAATAAATTTTGCTCTGGCCTTGCAAATAGCAATATCCGTCCTTGAAAATGTGTTGCTGGTCTTTAGGATATTCTGTGAACACACATCTGTGTTTCAAGACCAGTAAAAAGACTCAATTCACTATAAGGTCATATACATGAGGTAGACAGTTTTAACTCATGAAGATTCGTACTATGCTCATAATAAAGCTGTGCAATTTACTAATTCCTGTACTAGGGCTCTGGGGAATTGGTATTAAACTGGATTTTAAGATAATAACCTGGTAGTGGAAAGGATAGTAAATTAGATCCTGCTATGTTTACTAAGGTAGGTTCATTGAGTGGGTATACTGGATTTATTGTTAAAAAATTGCACATACTTTAAAAGGGAGCATATGTTTACTTTATGGATTGTCTATGAATAAGATCAAAAGGTGTCCAAATTATCTGAACTAGAGATGCTGTTCTATGAGGGCAATACCAGCATGACTCCAGTCATGTAGTCACTGGCCACTGTCACTGTTCATTGGGACAACACCAAGATATGTTCTACAGTCCTAGGATTCTGTGCATCTGGTTAATCTGTGTGGTTGGAAATATTAGGGTTTTCTAAAAGATGTTCAGCTTTTTCTTGAACATGTTAACAAAGAGTTTCGTGGTTAGATGACCAAACCCAATGTCATCACCAGACTCCTCTTGCTTTCTTTCTACTTTCTTCTTACCTGGGGCAGCAGTGCTGGTACATTGGTGCATTTCCAAGTGCTGCAGCAAGCTCACCACCCTTTCACTGCAGCCGGGGCTTGGAATGGAGACTCTAGGCAGGGTTACTACAAACAAACCAATGGCAGAAACATCCAACATTGACACCAGACACCTTAATGGGAATATTGATCTAATCCTCTGTGACCATCACCTTGTCTCTCACACTGTCATAGTGCAGAATTAGCACTGAATAGACAAAGATTGTATTTCAGTCTAATGGCATAGTGTTATTTGATGGATAAAATGAAGACCTAACACATAAGCAGGCTTAGTATATTCTGGGAAGCATGGAGTACTTTAGGGTCATCAGATGAAAAGGATTAACATCTGATTTAAGCTACTTTCTTTGCCTATGCTCTATGACCTAGAGTCTGGGGTCTTCCATTTTACTTTACCACTGTCCAAGGTCTGTGTCAAAGCAAACTCCTGCTTTCTTTTGGGCTGCACTTTGTTATTCTCATCCCTTTGCTGTGTTTCAATCTCATTGTCTTAAATCTCTCCTTCCTTCCTACTGAGCTTGTCATGGATACATTAAGGGCTGGTACTTGATATCATGAATATTAACCGGAACTGATGCCAGGAGAAGGTTCCTCAGACATGGACATGGCTCACTCACTTTTATTTCCTTGGCCTTCCCTGCAATTGCTATATCTGTGTCACAAAACCCCATGAGACCACCAGGAGCCTGTTTCTGATGTAAACACACAACTTTGTATTTTCAGATTCCAACCTGGACCATCACCCTATGATCCTATGCAGCAGATGGAGGGAAATGTGGCAGCAGCAGCTATGAAACTATTGGGTTAAACTTTGGCACAGGGCACAACCTGTTGACAGGATGTCTGGATATCTGCAATGGCTGTAATCTGTGGACAGGATGTCTTGCAGGAGCATCTGGATCTTGTTAAACTTTACTGCCCTGTTTTTTAATTAGCTCCTTCTAGGGTATCTGTTGGAATTGTCATGGCACATTCCTGAGGTTCTTCCTGGAGCTGAGCACAGCCCCAGATCATCAAGAAGTCTAAGATGGTGGCCCTTTTCTAAGATAGATTCTGTAAGTCAAGTCTAGGCCTACATGTTGCGTTCACACAATCATGCAAAGAACAGTTCTTGCTTTCAGTCATTAATGCTGGACTGAGTTCACCTTCTAGATTTCTTAATTGAAAACTTTTGTGGATGTTGATGCTGTTTCCATAGTAGATTCCTAAAGCCATCCTCTCCATCTGTTTTGAAACTGAAAAGTTCTATGGACTCAGCAACCTTCTGGGTTTTTGTTGTTGTTGTTGTTTGTTTGTTTAATTTTGCTTATTTGTTTTTATCAACAAACTATTTGATCACTAATTTGGATGTGTCAAAATCTGTGGTGATTCCCTTCTTCCACATAGTGATCTCCTCTTTGTAGGAGTGGGATGACAAGAAAGAGGAAGACAGTTACCTGTACCAATCTTTTGATCATCATTGCTTCTTTTTTTACCCCTTGTTAGTTCTGGCTTCTCAGTTGATATTTCTTCCTAGCAACTAGAGTTGCAAGGCTCCATTTCTTTGGATTTAACTGGTTTTCAAACATCTTCTTATTTTCATTTTTATGCTACTGTATACCAAGACAAAATCCAAGAACACACTGTATTTTTCCTTCAGGATGTAACAAGAATTCTTTGTAATTTCCTTTCTTCATGAACTAAACCATGTTTTCTGAATATACTGGGCGACATTTCTATCCACCTGTGGCTTGGCTTATTTGGAGGTGCTTCTTGTTCATCTCTTCTCTTTAGTTATTTAGTAAAGTGTTCATGCAATGTTGTTCCCAAGATCCAAAGTGATGCTATTTATCAATATGAAGTGTTCACCATGTGTTGGCTGTGTAATGTGAGAGGCTACAGATATTAAGATACCATTCTGTACTGAAAAATAGCATGAAATCCCTGTTCCTTTTTGTTGCTGTTAACAAGAACACAACAAAGCTCTTGTTCGTGAGGCACTTGGTCAATCAGTGTCTCCATCAAAAGAGTCCATTTAGGCATTAACTTAGGTCTCCAAAATGGTGGGAAAGGATGACTTCCATCACACACACACACACACACAAAAATCTCCTTAGCTTCCCAGCTTGCCAAGGTTCTCAGAAATCTTCCTGGAAAGAGACAATGAACCCTTATTCTGCCTCAGTTATATGCAGTCACTCCAAAATTCATTTTTGCACATAGCTCTTCGGTTGGCCTTCACTATACACATTTCCATGCTCTTTTTTGGATACAAATATAATCTTAATTTTCTCTTCTGTTAATGTTCATTTAATCAATATAAAATTAACTCCTTTGATGCTTATCGTTAGTTGTGATTTCATGTCTGTTTCATCAAATAGTTGAACAGAAAGAACTGCTTGTTGGTGCATTTAATTAAAAAACACTTCTGCATTCAATCATTTTAAAGCATTTATGCATTTGTGGTGATCTTCATTTTGTGAATTGAAATAGTGATTGATGATACCTAACTCTTGATCCACCCCAGTAGTCTGTACTGTGTATTTCTATTGGGAAAAAAAAGACCATTAATCATCATCATCACTATTGAAAATACATACTTATTCCTGTTATTTTGACCTTGTCTTATTTAGGCGATTCCTCTTCTGCATTAAAAAGTTATTTATGCAATGAGTGTTTAAGTGTGAATTCATACATTGCATACCATGTGTCAGGAGCAACTATCATGCAGTGGGGTCTCTCCAACCTCATTTTTAGGAGGGGTCTTTGTTGTTGTATCTACCACAGCATATAGTAATATGTTCCTAGATAATTTTCTCATCATTGCATTTCAAATTTCCTCATATTTTTCTCTTTGGCTACTTTTTGCATACATTGTTTGTTCTGTATAGTCAGTATTTAAATTGCAATAAATGGAAGGGAGCATACACACACACACACACACACACACACACACACACACACACGCACAAATGTACACAATGCATTCCACACATTTTTTCTATTGATATGACTAAATCTTTCCTGTATCTGGATTATGTACACAACATGATTTTCAAGCTTAGAATTGATGTCTTCATGCATGCTATGTGTAGAAATAACCTATATTTAACTTCAATACACAGTTATTTCTTATTGTTACATAAGAAGATAAATAGTTTTAACCTGTTGATCCTGCAAACTAAGGAAATTTAAAATATTAGAAATGAGCATTATTACATATAAGCAATGGACAAATGAGTGAAATGATAAATTTCTGTCTTGAGAGGAGACTCACAGAGAGAGACAGCACAAATACAAAAAGAATGGGGTTTCTATCCAGAGCTATTACTATCAAATATTAGTAAGGAACATTAACTTTAAGGTTCACATGCATGCAACCACCATTTAAAAGTCATTAAATGTTATTCACTGTAAGTGATTTTGGGTACAAAAACAAGTAGCTAAAGCATGCAAATTAGAGATGTAAAAGACAAAGAAAGGATTAATAATTGAATAAAAACAAGAGGATGTAAGAAGACTAAACAAGATAGCAATTAACAAGGAAAATATGTAGATTTTCTTCATGAGAGTAGGTGAGAATGTTATATTGTGTGTGCATGTGTATGAGTTGTTTTTTGTAACTAAATATGCCAATCCAAAAAAAGAAAAAGAAAGAAAAACTGGTAAACTGGCAAATTTGGATTTTGGAGACTAAAAAAGTAGGGGAAAGGAGAAGGCAGCTCTACATGAAGATCTCATGAAAGGAAAGAAAGTGTGTGCAATAGAATAAATGCAATACCCTAAGACCATGGGGAAATGACCAGAAAAATAATATGCTTTTCAGAATTGAAACTTCTTTTGATTTCCATGTTTTTCTCTGTGACAGATTCTAAGATAAACTCTCCCCCTGAAGGAGACAAGTTTGGTTGAAGTTCAGATTTCTTCCTTAGCTTAAAGCAATGATTCTCAACCTGTGGGTTGAGGAGCAGCATATCACATATTTCCATTATCGTTCCTAATAGTAGCAAAGGGAGAGTTAGAGAGTAAAAAACAAAGATTTGTGGTTGGGGGTCACCATAGTGTGAGGAACTCTTAAAGGCCTGCAGGATTAGGAAGGCTGAGAACAACTGTCTTAAAGGCTCATGTCAGAGTTCCAGGGCTCATTGTGTGTTGTGAAGTCAGTGATTCCCTTGCTCACAGTGCCATCTACAGTCATACAAAATGAAGGTGCGAAAGGAAAGGTCATGAAAGTTCTGAAAAGAAAGCTGGTGGTTAGAGAACAAATTACTGTGTTCAGTTCAGTTGAACTCTTATTTCAATATTGAAATGTAACAAATAATTGCCAAAGTAGACGCATATTTAATGCTTCCTTGTAAAGAAATAAGGAATTCTGGTCCATGGCATATTTTCCTGCCACTTCCTATGCATATTATTGCTGCAGATAGTAAAAGTGAATACTATAACACTGTTTGTTATTTTATTTACAAACAGAGAGGAACAAGAATATATTGACATATGCACACACATTTTTGACATTTGGCTCATAAATTTATTCAGTTGACCTTGTGTTGTGATATTTAATCTTGACTGATTGTATGTGGTATATTTCCATAAACATTTTTTTCTACAGTTGATTCTATGGTTCACAAGCCTAGAAGAATCCCTTAAGTTAAATCTCTCATGTACATTAGTAGTGTAATAAATTTGGTAGAGTGGTCTAAGTATTTGACAAAGTCTCCAGTTGGTGGTCTGTCCCCTGAGCCCCTGCTGAAATCAATTTCACTGAATACCTATAGCCCAGGGAAGCACCATTCTTTTCAAAGTGAGTGGTAGATTTGTTGGGCTGCAGAGTTCCTGTGCCTGGTGGCTAGGACCTAAAGACCAACTGAAGTTTCACTCTTTTGTTCTCTATTGTGACTGCTTGATGTGAAAAAGTGTGGTGATCCTCTCCCTCTGTTTTCCTTTGTCTATGCTTAAGTCTATTTAATCCAGCTGTTGGAAAGTTTAACTAAGGTCTAATACACAGCCAATTATTTTACCATGTAGCCCACAGTGAAAATGTTTTCTATTTCCTCTTACTGTCAGTTTTGATCCTTCCTCATTAAATTTTTCTTAATTTTAGATTGATTAGTTTTTTCTCCAAAAAATTTGGTAGTATTTTGTTCAAAAAGTACATTTAATTTATGTAGAATTATTAACATGCTGAAATAAAGTTCTAGCCTTCCTCTTCATTATTATAAAGTGGGGTTTCTCCGTATTGTAATAATCTGAAGCATTTAACCATAATAAGTGATGTCATTGATATATTTGGAAGCTGGTGTATTGCATTTGTCCTTTTGGTTTTCTAATGGTTATCTATTAATTTGAATTTTCCAGCAAAGTAATTTAAACATGAGATTTGTTAATATAATGTCAAATATTCTTCACATTGTTGAGCATCTATTATAAAATAACATTTAAAAATTATCCAGAGACAGGACCAGAGGCAGAGACAAGCAGATGCAGGTAGGCCCATGGCGGCTGCCCGCAGAGGTAGATGGGCCCAGCGGTGGCCTGCAGAGGTAGTCGGGCAAGGCTGCGGCAGCCGACAGGGACATTCAGGCACTGTGGCAGCCAGAAGAGACATACAGGCCCGGTGGCGGCCCGCAGAGGTAGATGGGACCAGCGGCAGTGACAAGCAGAGGTAGGTAGGCCCGCGGAAGCAGCCAGCAGAGACATACAGGCCTAGCGATGGCCCACAGAGGCAGACAGACCAAAGGGCAGCTGACAGGGACATATAGGCCAGGCGGCAGACACAGAGGTAGATAGGCCCGGAGACGGAGACAAGCAGACACAGCTTTGAACAGGGACGCCTCTAACCCCAACACCCGGGGAAGAAGCTATCTCCATGGGATGGAACCAGAATGAATCTGAACACTCTGTCTGAGGACAAACCAGGGCCCAGCTGCTGATCCTGTGAAACCCAACAACTTGGAGGTTTTGGTGAGACTACCCCGCTCAGTTGAAACCCATCTGGGAGAGGATTCAGATGCCTACAGTTTGAAGTCTGAAGAAACAAGATCAGCTGAGGAGTTGACAAATGAAAAAAACATGACCTGGGAACACAGAAGAAGGCGCTACCCAGCCACCAAACCAGATCACCAGAATCATAACTATATAATTCACCGACTGAAATCAGCTGTCCCTGAAGAAACAGCCCAATAGCACCAATTTAACCAAGAATCCCTACTAAACCAAGACTAAAAATTAGAACAAGAGAGGCACTCTCAGACACAGACACCACCTGCACCGCACAGAGGAAGAGATGAGTAGAAGCCAGTGCAAAATATAGGCAAAAACATAAAGACCTATATGGCAACATCAGAACCTAGTGATTCTACACCTGCAAGACCTGAACATACCAACACAGAAGAAACAGAAGAAATCTACCCTAAAAATGACTTTAAGAAGATGATAGAGGCCCTTAAAGAAGAAATAAAACATTCCCTCAAAGAGGAAATAAAAACTTTCCTTAAAGAGAAAATGAAAAACTCCCTTAAAGAGGAAATAAAAACTTCCCTTAAAGAGGAAATGAAAAACTCCATTAAAGAGGAAATAAAAAACTCCCTTAAAGAAATGGAAGAAAAAAAATGAACAAAAAATGGGAAGAAATCAAATCAAGACAAGAAAAAGCAATTAAACATATGAAAGAAACATTCCAAGATCTGAAAAATGAATTTGAGACAATAAAGAAAACACATGCTGAGGGAATGCTGGAAATAGAAATCCTGACTAAACAAACAGGAACTACAGAAACAAGTATAACCAACCGATTGCAAGAGAAGGAACAGAGAATCTCTGACACTGAAGACACGATAGAGAAAATAGATTCATCAGTCAAAGAAAACACTAAAGACAAAAAAGTCGTAACAAAACGTCCAGGAAATTTGGGACACCATGAAAAGACCAAACCTAAGAATAATAGGGATAGAAGAAGGAGAAGAATACCAACTCAAAGGCACAGAAAATATATTCAACAAAATCATAGAAGAAAACGTCCCTAACCTAAAGAAGGAAATACCTATGAAGATACAAGAAGCTTACAGAACACCAAATAGGCTGGATCCAAAAAAAAAGTCCCCTCGCCACATAATAATGAAAACACTAAACACACAGAACAAAGAAAAAATATTAAGAGCCGCAAAGGAAAAAGACCAAGTAACATATAAAGGTAAACCCATCAGAATAACACCAGACTACTCAATAGAGACTATGAAAGCTAGAAGATCATGGACAAATCTCATACAGACACTAAGAGACCATGGATGCCAACCCAGACTATTATACCCAGCAAAACTCTCAATCACCATAGGCGGAGTAAAAAAATATTCCACGATAAAACCAGATTTAATCAATACCTGTCCACAAACCCAGCCCTACAGAAAGCACTAGAAGGGAAAATCCAACCCAAAGAAGCTAACCACATCCATGAAAAATCAAGCAATAGATAATCCCACACCAACATACACCACAGAAGGACAACACAACACAACCACAAAAATAACAGGAATTAACAATCACTGGTCATTAATATCCATCAATATCAGGCCGGGCGTTGGTGGCGCACGCCTTTAATCCCAGCACTCGGGAGGCAGAGCCAGGCGGATCTCTGTGAGTTCGAGGCCAGCCTGGGCTACCAAGTGAGCTCCAGGAAAGGCGCAAAGCTACACAGAGAAACCCTGTCTCAAAAAAACCAAAAAAAAAAAAAAAAAATCCATCAATATCAATAGTCTCAACTCACCTATAAAAAGACATAGGCTAACAGAATGAATAAGAAAACAGAACCCATCCATCGGCTGCATACAAGAAACACACCTTAACTTCAAAGACAGACACTACCTCCAAGTAAAGGGCTGGGAAAAGGCTTTCCAAGCAAATGGACATAAGAAACAAGCTGGTGTAGCTATCCTAATATCTAGAGAAAAAGGATGTTTCAAAAGAGAAGAAGTCTTGTGGCAATGCCTCAGTGGTCCAGGTAACTACCAGAACTTGGAAATCTGCGACAGAGACTAAGGCAGCAGAGATGAAACACATAGATGTACATACAGGAAATAATAAAGAAAAAGTCAGTAAAGCCAAGCAGAACAAAAGAAAGGTGGATGCTGAAGCCCATCTGTCAGATGAGCCTGTGAAAGAGGAACCAGTGACAAAAAAAAAAGATGGAAAGCAAATCCAAAAATAGTACCGAGGTGCCAAAGGATGACGACAGAAAGATGGAGGAGACTAAGGGGGACAATAAAAAGCAAAATACTTCCATTAAAAAAGGTGCAAAGAAGAAACCTCAAAAAGGTAGGTCAAGTGAGAAGGGCAGCAGACTTGCTCAGGAAACGCAGAAGGATATAGCTCTGGCAGAGCCTCCTTTCATGGAGCTGGCTCAGGAGGAGGTCTCTTCTGGTCCTGCTCTCACTCAGGTGGTGGTCACCCCTACAGGCTCTACTCAGGCCAGGCTTCCTTCTCCCATGGATATTGCTCAGACTGGGCCTGCTCAGATGGAGCTGCCTTCTCCCCCGGAGCTTCCTCAGAGGGAGCCGCCTCCTCCCCTGGAGCCTGCTCAGAGGGAGCTGCCTTCTCCCCCGGAGCTTCCTCAGAGGGAGCCGCCTCCTCCCAAGGAGCCTCCAGGGATGGAGCAGCCTCTTCCCATGGAGCTTACTCAGATGGAACAGCCTCCTCCCATGGAGCCTGATCAGATGGAGCCGCCTCCTCCCATGGAGTCTCAGCGGGGACATTGTCAGAAGAGGCAGCTTTGTCCTTTGGACCATGCTCAGGTGGAGGTTGCTCAGACAGGGCCTCCTCACATGGGATCTGTTCAGAAAGAGTCCTGCTGTCATGGAGCCACCTCTTCAAGTGAAACCAGTCACCAAAAGGTCTTCTCCCCGAAAAGAAAGTACCAAGGAGAAGTTGGGCATTCGGAGTGAGGTGGTGCGGCAGGCGCAAGTCCTTATTGAAGTTGGCTTGGTGCCTGTTAGAGATAACCAGCTTCTGAAGGGAAGCAGGCACGCACAGGATCTTCCAAAGGGAAACTCAAGAAGAGACGAGACACCTAAGGACCAAGAAATTGGCTCTGATGGGGAAGGAAATAAAATGGCCCCTCTCAAGAAAGTGGGAACAGAGGAAGCTGGCAAGAGTCTAGCTTGCTTGCTGCTCCCAAGGAATCTACTAGTGTCTTATCCTCGGAACAAAACTCAAATGGGTCAGGTGGTGAAATGTTACATGCTAAGTGTCAGACTGGTTCAGCTGGGCTTTGTGAAATGGAAGTAGACACTGAGCAGAACCCAGTGTCCCTGTGAAAGCCTCAGCACCCGAACCGGCATCACCATTGCCTCCTGTCCCATCACCAACTGTAACGGCCTCCCCTCCTATCACTTTGGCTGAAAATGAGTCACTGGACATTGATGAAGACGAAGGCATCCACAGTCATGATGGAAGTGACCTGAGTGATAATATGTCCGAGGGAAGTGATGATTCTGGGTTGCATAGGGCTCGGCCAGTGCCACAAGAAGCAAGTTCAAAAATATCTAATAAAATAGACTTCAAACTAAAATCAATCAAAAGAGACCAGGATGGAAATTACATATTTATCAAGGAAAAAATCCACCAAGATGAAGTCTCGATTCTAAACATTTATGCTCCAAATAAAAAAGCACCCACATTCATAAAAGAAACACTACTAAAGTTTAAAATGCACATCAAACCCCACACATTAGTAGTGGGAGATTTTAACACACCACTCTCACCAAAAGATAGATCTACCAGACTGAAACTTAACAAAGGAATAAAGGACCTAACAGATGTTATGACACAAATAGACCTAATAGATATCCACAGAATATTCCATCCTAACACAAAAGAATATACCTTCTTCTCAGCACCCCATGGAACCTTCTCAAAAATTGACCACATGCTTGGACACAAAACAAATCTCAACAGATACAAAAAAAATGGAATAACCTCCTGTATCTTATCAGACCATTGTGCCTTAAAGTTAGACCTCAACAACAACAAAAATATAGAAAACCTACAAAGTCATGGAAACTGAATAATGCCCACCTGAAACATCAATCGGTCAAGGAAGAAATAAAGACAGAAATTAAAGAGTTCCTAGAATTCAATGAAAATGAAAGTACAACATAACCAAACTTATAGGACACTATGAAAGCAGTGCTAAGAGGAAAATTCATAGCTCTAAATGCACACATAAAGAAGATGGAGCAATCCCATACCAATGAATTAACAGCACAACTGAAAGCTCTAGAACAAAAAGAAACAAACTCACCCAGGAAAAATAGACAACAGGAAATAATCAAATTGAGGGCTGAAGTCAACAAAATAGAAAACAAGAGAACAATGCACAAAATCAGAAATGAAAAGGGAGACATATTAACAGACAATGAGGAAATCCAGAGAATCATCAGATCATACTTCAAAAACCTGTACTCCACAAAAATGGAAAACCAGGAAGAAATGGACAATTTTCTGGATAAATACCACATACCAAAATTAAATCAAGACCAGATAAACCATTTAAAGAGACCAATAACCCCTAAAGAAATAGAAACAATCAACAGTCTCCCAACCAAAAAAAAAAGCCCAGGACCAGATGGTTTCAGTGCAGAATTCTACCAGACTTTCAAAGAAGAACTAATACCAATCCTCTTCAAAGTTTTCCACACAATAGTAACAGAAGGAACACTACCAAACTCTTTTTATGAGGCTACAATTACCCTCATACCCAAACCACACAAAGATGCAACAAAGAAAGAGAACTACAGACCAATCTCCCTCTTGAACATTGATGCAAAAATACTCAACAAAATATTGGCAAACCGAATCCAAGAATACATCAAAACAATCATCCATCACGACCAAGTACGATTCATCCCAGGGATGCAAGGAGGGTTCAACATATGAAAATCAGTCAATGTAATACACCATATAAACAAACTGAAAGAAAAAAAAACACATGATCATCTCCTTAGATGCTGAAAAAGCCTTTGACAAAATCCAAAACCCCTTCATGATAAAGGTCTTAGAAAGATCAGGAATACAAGGAACATTTCTAAAAATAATAAAAGCAATTTATAGCAAGCCAACAGCAAACATCAAATTAAATGGAGAGAAACTCAAAGTGATACCACTAAATTCAGGAACAAGACAAGGCTGTCCACTCTCTCCATATTTATTCAATATAGTACTAGAAGTTCTAGCTAGAGCAATAAGACAATAAAAGGAGATCAAAGGGATACAAATTGGCAAGGAAGAAGTCAAACTTTCACTATTTGTAGATGATATGATAGTATACATACGTGACCCCAAAAACTCTACCAGGGAACTCCTACAGCTGATAAACTCCTTCAGTAAAGTGGCAGGATACAAGATCAACTCAAAAAAAAAAAAATCAGTAGCCCTCCTATACACAAATGATAAAAGGGCTGAGAAAGAAGTCAGAGAAACATCACCCTTTACAATAGCCACAAATAATATAAAATACCTTGGGATAACACTAACTAAACAAGTGAAGGACTTTTTTGATAAGAACTTTAAATCTCGGCCTGCCCCCGAATTCTCTTCTGGACCAGGGGTGAGTACCTAGGTCCAACCCGGACCCCATCCCTGGGCACCAGCCACTCCGGGAAGACCTGCCCAACTTGGCATCAGGTTCTGGCCACCGGGCAGCTCCCCTTCTAGCCCCACCGGGAGGGATCCCCTTTTCCAAGCCCCCCATCAGCCCCTGCAATCTCCGCGCCCTGCCCCCACGCCCATCTGCCTGAGACCACAGCCACTTCCTGAGACTTAGAGACCGGTCCCCAGCTCCCAGCCTGTCCCCGACTGCCATTCTGGACCAGAGCCTGCCCCGGACTTCCCTTCTGGACCAGACAGTTGGACAAGAGAACTCCCTTTTGGACAAGAGAGAGAGTCTTCCTGAATCTGTCAGCTCTTTGTGAAACAAGTACACTGATAAGACCAAGAAGGAACCACAAGGAGATGGGCAGATGTCAAGGCAGAAGTACATACAACAAAATGAAGAGCAATACAGCATCACCAGAACCTAGCCCGCCTCCAACATCTAGACCTGAACACCAAAAATTGGAAGAAGCAGAAGAAAGTAGCCTTATGAGTAACTTCATGAAGAAGGTAGAGGCTTGTGTAGAGGAAAAGACAAAAAAATTGGAAGAACACTGTAAACAACTAGAGGAAAGGGCAAACAAATTAGAAGAAAACAATAAAGCCCTCCAAGAAAATAATAAATTCCTGGAAGAAAACAATAAAGTCCTGCAAGAAAACAATAAAGCACTGAAAGAAAATCATGAAAAAGTAATGAAACAAACAAAGGAAACAGTCCAAGAACTGAAAAGGGAAATTGAAAAAATAAAGAAGACACAAACAGAGGGAATGCTGGAAATAGAAAACCTGAGTAAAAGATCGGGAACTTAAGATGCAAGTATAACCAACAGAATGCAAGAGATGGAAGAGAGGATTTCTGGCATTGAAGACACAGTAGAAGAAATAGTTTCATCAGTTGAAGGAAACACTAAAGCCAACAAAGTCATGAACCAAAATGTCCAAGAAATTTGGGACACCATGAAAAGACCAAACCTAAATTATAGGGATAGAAGAAGGTGAAGAATACCAACTCAAAGGCACAGAAAATATATTCAACAAAATTATAGAAGAAAACTTTCCCAACTTAAAGAAGGAAATGCCTTTGAAGATACAAGAAGCCTATAGAACACCAAACAGACTAGACCCCCCAAAAAAGTCCCGTCGACACATAATAATTAAACAACTAAATGTACAGAATAAAGAAGGAATATTAAGAGCAGCCAAGGAAAAAGGCCAAGTGACCTATAAAGGTAAACCCATCAGAATAACACCCAACTTCTCAATGGAGACTTTGAAAGCCAGAAGGACCTGGACAGATGTAATGAAGACACTAAGAGACCATGGATGTCAGCCCAGACTAATATACCCAGCAAAACTTTCAATCATCATAGACGGAAGGAACAAGACATTCGAAGACAAAGCCAGAT
This sequence comes from Peromyscus maniculatus bairdii, assembly GCF_049852395.1. Classification (NCBI taxonomy): domain Eukaryota; kingdom Metazoa; phylum Chordata; class Mammalia; order Rodentia; family Cricetidae; genus Peromyscus; species Peromyscus maniculatus. The sequence goes on along the minus strand of NC_134852.1, from coordinate 71,394,369 downwards.
TTAAACAATACCTATCCACGAACCCAGCCCTACAGAAAGCACTAGAAGGAAAATTCCAACCGAGGGAAGTCAGATACACACTTCAAAACACAGGCAATAGATAAAGCCACAACAGTAAACCCCAAAGAAGAGAAGTACACACACACTACCACCAAAAATAACAGGGATGAAGAATCACTGGTCATTAATATCCCTTAATATCAACGGACTTAATTCACCTATAAAAAGACATAGACTTACAGAATGGATACGAAAGCAGGACCCATCCTTCTGCTGCATACAAGAAACACATCTCAAATTCAAAGACAGACACTACCTAAGAATAAAAGGCTGGAAAAAGACTTTTCAATCAAATGGTCTTAAGAAACAAGCAGGGGTAGCCATCCTGATATCCAACAAAATAGACTTCAAACTAAAATCAATCAAAAGAGATCAAGAAGGACATTACATCCTCGTCACAGGAAAGATCGACCAAGATGAAGTTTCAATTCTGAACATATATGCCCCAAACACTAGGGCACCCACATATGTAAAAGAAACATTACTAAAGCTTAAACCACATATAAAACCCCACACATTAATAGTGGGAGATCTCAACACCCCATTTTCACCACTGGACAGATCTCCCAAATTGAAACTTAACAGAGAAATAAAGGACTTAACTGATGTCATGACCCAATTGGACCTAATAGATATCTACAGAACATTCCATCCTAACAAGAAAGAATATACTTTCTTCTCAGCACCCCATGGAACTTTCTCTAAAATCGACCACATACTTGGCCACAAAGCAAATCTCAACAGATACAAAACAATCAGAATAACCTCCTGTGTTCTATGAGACCACCATGGTTTAAAGCTAGATTTCAACATCAACAAAAACTACAGAAAACCTACAATTTCATGGAAACTGAATAATGCTCAACTGAATCACCAATGGTTTAAGGAAGAAATAAAGAAAGAAATTAAAGACTTCCTAGAGATCAATGAAAATGAAGACACCACATACCCAAACTTATGGGACACTATGAAAGCAGTGTTAAGAGGGAAATTCATAGCACTAAATGCCCACATAAAGAAGTTGGAGAAATCCCACACTAGTGAATTAACAGCACATCTGAAAGCTCTAGAACAAGAAGAAGCAAAGTCTCCAAGGAAGAATAGACGCCAGGAAATTAGCAAAGTGAGAGGTGAAATTAATAAATTAGAAAATAAGAGAATAATAAAAAAATTAATGAAACAAAGAGTTGGTTCTTTGAGAAAATCAACAAGATAGACAAGCCCTTATCCAAACTAACCAAAAGACACAGAGAGAGAATCCAAATCAACAAAATCAGAAATGAAAAGGGGGACATAACAACAGACATTGAGGAAATCCAGAGAATTATAAGGTCATATTTCAAAAACCTCTACTCCACAAAACTGGAAAACCTAAAAGAAATGGACATTTTTCTGGATAGATACCACATACCTAAGTTAAATCAAGACCAGATAAACTATTTAAATAGTCCAATAACCCCTAAGGAAATAGAAACAGTCATTAAAAGTCTCCCAACCAAAAAAAGCCCAGGACCAGATGGTTTCAGCGCAGAATTCTACCAGATCTTCAAAGAAGAGTTAATACCAATACTCTCTAAATTGTTCCACATAATAGAAACAGAAGGAACCTTACCAAACTCCTTCTATGAGGCTACAATTACCCTGATTCCTAAACCAAACAAGGATGCAACAAAGAAAGAGAACTACAGACCGATCTCCCTCATGAACTTTGATGCAAAAATACTCAATAAAATACTGGCAAACAGACTCCAAGAACACATCAGAACAATTATCCACCATGATCAAGTAGGCTTCATCACAGGGATGCAAGGGTGGTTCAACATACGAAAGTCCATCAATGTAATACACCATATAAACAAACTCAAAGAAAAAAACCACATGATCATCTCACTAGATGCAGAAACGGCATTTGACAAAATCCAACACCCCTTCATGATAAAAGTCTTGGAGCGATCAGGAATACAGGGAACATACCTAAACATAATAAAGGCAATATATAGCAAACCAACAGCCAACATCAAATTAAATGGAGAGAAACTCAAAGCAATTCCACTAAAATCAGGAACGAGACAAGGCTGTCCACTCTCCCCATATTTATTCAATATAGTACTTGAAGTTCTAGCCAGAGCAATAAGACAACATAAGCAGATTAAGGGGATTCAAATTGGAAAGGAAGAAGTCAAGCTTTCCCTATTTGCAGATGACATGATAGTATACTTGAGTGACCCCAAAGATTCCACCCAGGAATTGATAAAGCTTATAAACACCTTCAGCAACATAGCAGGATATAAGATCAACTCAAAAAAATCAGTAGCCCTCCTATATACAATGGACAAAGAAGCTGAGAAGGCAATTAGAGATACATCACCCTTTACAATAGCCAAAAATGACATAAAATACCTTGGGGTAACACTAACCAAGCAAGTGAAGGACCTATATGACAAGAACTTTAAGTCCCTGAAAAAAGAAATTGAAGAAGATCTCAGAAAATGGAAAGATCTCCCATGCTCATGGATAGGCAGGGTTAACATAGTAAAAATGGCAATCTTACCAAAAGCAATTTACAGATTCAATGCAATCCCCATCAAAATACCAACACAATTCTTCACAGACCTGGAAAGAACAATACTCAACTTCATATGGAAAAACAAAAAACCCAGGATAGCTAAAAGAAACCTGTACAATAAAACAACTTCTGGAGGCATCACAATCCCCGACTTCAAGCTCTACTATAGAGCTACAGTAATAAAAACAGCCTGGTATTGGCATAAAAACCGACATGTGGACCAATGGAATCGAATTGAAGACCCTGACATTAACCCACACACCTATGGACATATAATTTTTGACAAAGAAGCCAAAAGTGTACAATGGAAAAAAGAAAGCATCTTCAACAAATGGTGCTGGCATAACTGGATATCAGCGTGTAGAGGCTGCAAATAGATACATATCTGTCTCCGTGCACAAAACTTAAGTCCAAGTGGATCAAAGACCTCAACATAAATCCAGCTACTCTGAACCTGCTACAAGAGAAAGTAGGAAATAGTCTTGAACGCCTTGGCATAGGAGATCACTTCCTAAATATAACACCAGTAGTGCAGACACTGAGACAAAAAATCAATCAATGGGACCTCTTGAAACTGAGAAGCTTTTGTAGAGCAAAGGATACGGTCAACAAGGCAAAGAGACAGCCTACAGAATGGGAAAAGATCTTCACCTACCCCACATCTGACAGAGGACTGATATCCAGAATATATAAGGAACTCAAGAAATTAGACATCAAAACGACCAACAGTCCAATTGAAAAATGGGCTTTAGAACTAAACAGAGAATTCTCAACAGAGGAATCCCAAATGGCTGAAAGACATTTAAGGAATTGCTCAACTTCCCTAATCATCAAGGAAATGCAAATCAAGACAACTCTGAGATACCACCTTACGCCTGTCAGAGTGGCTAAGATCAAAAACACTGAAGACACTTTATGCTGGAGAGGATGTGGAACTAGGGGAACTCTCCTCCACTGCTGGTTGGAATGCAAGCTGGTACAACCACTTTGGAAATCAATATGGCACTTTCTTAGAAAATTGGGAATCAATCTCCCCCAAGATCCAGCTATACCACTCCTGGGCATATACCCAAGAAATGCTCAATCATACCACAAGAGCACTTGCTCAGCTATGTTCATATCAGCATTGTTTGTAATAGCCAAAACCTGGAAACAACCTAGATGCCCTTCAACTGAAGAATGGATAAATAAATTGTGGCACATATACACAATGGAATACTACTCAGCAGAGAAAAACAATGACATCACACGGTTTGAAGGAAAATGGATGGATCTAGAAAAAATCATCCTGAGTGAGGTAACCCAGACTCAGAAAGACAAATATGGTATGTACTCACTCATAGGAAGATGCTAGATGTGGAACAAGGATGACTGGACTGCTACTCACATCACCAGTGAGGCTACCTGGAAAACGGGACCCCAAAAAAAGACACGGAGAAATGGACAAGATCTACATGAACAGCCTGGTCATGAGTGGGAACAATAAAGGGCGACAGTCGAGGGAAAGAGAGTGGGAGATCCTAACTGGATCAAGAAAAGAGAGGGAGAACAAGGAATAGGAGACCATGGTAAATGAAGACCACATGAGAAGGTGAGAAGGGGAGGAAGCAGAGAGCTAGGGAGGCCCATGGAGATCCACAAAGATACCCCCGCAAAAGACTGCTGGCAATGGTCGCAAGAAGGCAGGAACTGACCTACTCTGGTGACAGGATGGCCAGACACCCAGATAGTGGTGCCATAAACCCCATCCAAGGACTGAGGAATCTGAAGGCAGACATCCACGGCTGGGCCCCTGGTGGAGCACTGGGAGTCTAATTAGTGAGAAAGAAGAGGGTTTGTATGAGCTAGAATTGTTGAAGCCAAGGTGGGATAAAGCACCGGGACAAATAACCAAATGAATGGAAGCACAGGATCTATGAACCAAAGGCTGAGGGGCCCCCAACTGGATCAGGCCCCCTGAACGGGCAAGACAGTCATTTGGCTTGATCTGTTTGGGAGGCAGCTGTGCATTGGTGCCAGGTCCTGGGCTCGTTGCATGAGTTGGCTGTTTGAATCCTAGGACTTATGCAGGGACACTTGGCTCGGTCTGGGAGGGGGGAATGGACCTGCCTGGACTGAGTCTACCAGGTCAACCCCGGTCCTCGGGGGAGACCTTTATCTGGAGGAGGTGGGAATTGGGGGTGGGCTGGGGGGAGGGGTGGGCGAGAGGGGGAGAACAGGGGAATCTGTGGCTATTATTTTGAACTGAATGGTGTTGTAAAATAATAATAATAATAATAATAATAATAATAATAATAATAAAAAGAGTAAAAAAAAGAACTTTAAATCTCTAAAGAAAGAAATTGAAGAAGATATCAGAAAATGGAAGGATCTTCCATGCTCATGGATAGGTAGGATTAACACAGTAAAAATGGCAATCTTACCAATAGCAATCTACAGATTCAATGCAATCCCCATCAAAATCCCAACACAATTCTTCACAGACTTGGAAAGAAAAATACTCAACTTCATATGGAAAAACAAAAGACCCAGGATAGATAAAAGAATCCTATATGATAAAGCAACGTTTGGAGGCATCACCATCCCTGACCTCAAACTCTACAATAGAGCTATAGTAATAAAAACAGCTCGGTACTGGTATAAAAACTGACATGAGGACCAATGAAATCGAATTGAAGACCCTGACATTAATCCATGCACATATGAACACCTGGGTTTTTGACAAAGGAGCCAAAACTATGCAATGGAAAAAAGAAATTATCTTTAACAAATGGTGCTGGCATAACTGGATGTCAATATGTAAAAGATTACAAATAGTTCCATATCTATCACCATGCACACAACTCAAGTCCAAGTGGATCAAAGACCTGAACATAAATCCAGTTACACTAAACTTAATAGAAAAGAAAGTAGGAAGCACTCTTGAACGCATTGGCACCTTTCATTCACAGTTTTCAATATTCTGTTTTCATATGAAAATTTGAACCAAACTTTATAATTCAGAGTTCAACACTTTGTTTCTGTTCCAAAGAGTCACTTAGTAAATAACTGAAATCTTGTGAGACATTGGTCTTTATTTTTAGGGCAGGAAAACAATGATAGAACACACGTGAATTGAGTAGACTTATGGGGCTTGCCCATTAAAGAGCTGTTTGCCAAGGGAGTCTTTGAAGAAGAAAGTTAATACCGAATCCTCCAGAATTTCCTCATAGTAAAATCATGGTAGAATATCCACAGTAATGATTATGGTCATACAGTTTTTAAATCCTTTATTTTACCTCAATTTTATATTTTAGGATGGATAAGTTAGGACAACATTTGAGAAGGTAAGAGTAAGGATAGGAATTCACATGCAAATCACTAATAGTTGTTACCCTGAATCTTGATCTATCATTTTTTATTAATTTTTACATTTTTGGTATATTAACTATCTTATCTCCTCAAGATAAGCATATGGTGATAAAGGACAAAAAAAGGGAAATGAATTTGTAATGGAAACTCTCCCTTGTACCTATAATTCCTGCCATTAAGAAGTCAATGCATTAACTACATTGGATTTCTGCTGCCTCATTTCACATGTATAATTATATGATCATTTTCATATCTGAACACAATTATTACCAGGAGCTGTATAACAATGCATATTTTTTCAAAACAAGTAAAGTTTGGAACTCCACTCTTAAAAAAGGAAATGGGACTATTAGAGAGAACATCCTAGACATTATAATCTGGACAGCAGTTATAGAAGACTGTTTGTTAATACTCCTATTTTGCATTGCAGGAAGAACAACCACTTACCCACTGTTGAGGAAACGAAGGAAGCAGAATATCTTAACATATCCAAACAAATTTCTTTTCTCTAAAATTTCTTAGAGTTATTTATTTTGTGGGTTTTTTTTTTGTGTGTGTGTGTGTATATGTTTGGCCTGCAGATATGTTTGTTCATCACATGTGAGCCTGGTGCCCAAGGAAGTTCAAAGAGGGAGCAGGATCCCTGTAAGGGGAGCTACAGACTGTTGTAAACCAACATTTGGGTGAAGGGAATCAAACACAGGTCCTCTTCAGGAACAACAATTTGTCTTGACTACTGAACCATGATATTTGAACATGGAGTTTCCATGATCAATGAAGGATTCTTAAACTGTTGACCATAATGTTGATGGCTTTGAGTCTTTTCTGCTTTGATACTGGAGTATATCATATTTAATTCTTGATGGTGCTTTTACTTCAGTTTTCTCATCATCAAAATTTTCATCTCCATTCTCATCATATCAACCATAACCATTTTTTCTATTCATAATCATCATCTGCATCATCACTCATAATCTTCAGCTTGATTTACATTCTTCAGTTGAACCATTTTGTCTTTACTTGGGACACATTCATTTCCAGTTACATTTAAGGGTTCTACACTCTCCAAAATTAGTCTGTTAATTATGCATTTGCAATTTAAGTGTACAAACATATTCACATTTGCAAGTATTAGAATAATTGGACAACCTGCATAATTCATTGTTTTTACTTCAAAAATATTTAAGTCATCTTTGTCCCAGGCCTATAATTGATTGACATTTCTTAAAATTAAGTGGTATTTGTTATAATTATTATCACTGAAAATTCATAATCTTTGCTAGCCTATAATTTATAACAAAATGTAACTAAATATTATGGGATCATGCCCATAACAACTCAGTCTTCTCAGAGGTGGAGGAGGCACACATGTCATTATCAGAGAAGACTAAGAAAGTAACTGTCAGCTTCTCTTCAGATACACAGGAGAGATTCACAGAAGGGTTTTTATGTTATTTAAAAAATCATGTATTGATACAGAAAAAAATGTCAGATCACCAAGTTATCATGAACTTGATAATCATATATTCTGGGTGTGTTATTATACTTCAAAAAGGTTACTCACTGTTTAAATTACCATTTAGTATGTGCAGAAGATTTAATTACTTATCTAAAGAAATAACAAAGTGGAATTATTTATTCTCCCAATACTAATGGTCATTATGTTTACTCATTTAAGATATAATTTTAAGTTACTTGTATTTATTACATCTTTTATTATTTATTACTTTTATTTATTCATTTGTTATTGTTTGTGAGTGGTATCCATTTCTTTCTTTTCTTTTTTTTTTTTTTTTGGTTTTTCGAGACAGGGTTTCTCTGCGTAGCTTTGTGCCTTTCCTGGAGCTCACTTGGTAGCCCAGGTTGGCCTTGAACTCATACAGATCCACCTGGCTCTACCTCCTGAGTGCTGGGATTAAAGGCGTGTGCCACCACCACCCGGCTCCATTTCTTAACACATGTATGGAGTTTAGAAAAAAAAACTTGATGGACTCAGTATTTTTTCTTCCTCCATCTGCTTTAATGATTAGAAGCAAGCCCCTTGATTTACTGAACCATTTTTCTCATCCCCGTTTGAGATTTTTTGAATGTTATACTCCTAATGTGTGTTTGTGTTTGTGAGAGAGAGAGAGAGAGAGTGTGTGTGTGTGTGTGTGTGTGTGTGTGTGTGTGTGTGTGTGTGCATGTGGGTGTGTGTATTTTTACACTTATTACACTAGTTAGGCACTTATTATTTCCTTTATTAGTCTTTTTAATTTTTAATTTAACTTATACAATGTTATCAAGTACACATATGTATTAGATAATGAAAATAGTAATTTTTAGATGGTGGAATAAAACATGGTGTAGTGGAAATTTTTACCAAGAATTCCTTGGGTATCACTGAATTGAAACTTACCAAAAGTTTGCATGAGAAAGCTAAACAGAATTTGCCATGATACTTTAACTAAAATGAAGGTTGTCACCTTTATTTTCAAAAACAAGAGGAAAGGAAGTAAAACTTAATCTTCACTCATGAAGGAAGAAGATTAATTGACTGTCAAGTCTGGGGTTATTACCAAATGTGATGTTAATGATAACTATTCATTAGGGATTGTGATAAGTGTTTTTCTGTGGAAGACAAACTTGGGGGAGTAACTCAATCTCTCTCAATCCTCTGAATTTGGCCATAGTAAATAACTATTTTTTCTGCTTTTCATGATTAGTTAGGCTCTGTTAACTGGCTTATTTAGAACAAGTGGCTGTGTCTGGATTGTTGGAGCATAGGCTACAACCAACCATACTACAACCAACAATTAACTCTACAAAATAATATGAGAATTTTAAAAGAATAAAAAGCCATATTTTTGTGGGAGTGCCCACAGAAAATTTTTTATGGATTGAGATGAAAGAAGAAAGTTCCTAGAAGCTGCTAGAGTCACTTTCTCCATGAAAATATTCCTGTCATTACAGTTCAGCTGCTTTTTAATTTGTACTCAATGAAACATGGAAACAAATATTCGGATTTTTTAAAAACAACAAGAAATTCTGACTATTGAGAAGTATACATCTCACCTTATAGTGAAAAATCCTGTTTAACAGTACACAGAAGTTATTACGGAGTTCCAAGAACAAGTACCCAGTTTCAAACAATATCTCTAGTTAATTTTTCTAAAGCTCATAGAACATCATGGAAGAGGAGGCATAAAAATTGTAAGAGTGAGAGTTTCAGGACACTTCCTGCAAGATTTCATAATTTCTACACATAACACGCAAGGTGCTTCTATTAAATCTCAGCAGTATATTTGCTTAAAGAAGACCTGTGCTTTGACACTGACAGTAGACATCGCAACAAAGAATGGAAAATTTCCACAGGGCCTAATACATAGATGAAAATGTATGGGTGATCTATCACTGCTAAGAGAAAATGAATAAGTTTTCACTAGGCATAAGCCTTTGGATATAATAAACACAAGAACATAGGAACAAAATGGACTCAGTAAACTGCATTTTGTGTGAAAGAGTGTTACCTGTGAGGTAAAGTTTGAGTTTTGTGCAACAATGCTAATTATTGAAGAGGTGGTCCATGGATTTTAGAAGGAGAAATAAGGAACCTAACTGATATTATGACTCAAATGGAATTAATTGATATCTGCAGAATATTTAACCCTAAAAAAAAGAATATACCTTCTTCTCAGCACCTCCATGGAACTTTCTCTAAAATCAATGACATACTCAGTCACAAAGCAAATCTCAACAGATACCAAAAAATGCAATAACCTCCTGTATTCTGTCAGACCACCATGGCGTAAAGTTAGATTTCCACAGCAAAAATCAGAGAAATCATACAATCTCTTGAAAACTGAATGATGATCAACTGAATCACCAGTGGGTCAAGGGCACAATAATGAAAGTAAATACAGACTTCCTAGACTTCAATGAAAATGAACATACTACATCCTCAAGCTTGTGGAATTCCATGAAAACAGTGCTAGGGGGAAAATTCATACCACTAAAAGCCCACATAAAGAATTTGGAGAAATGTCACACTAGTGACTTAACAGCACACCTGAAAATTCTAGAACAAGAAGAAGCAAACACACCGAGGAGGAATAGATGCCAGGAAATAAACAAGTTGAGGGCTGAAATCAATAAAGTAGAAAAAAGAGAACAATACAAAGAAGCAATAAAACAGAGTTGGTTATTTGAGAAAATCAACAAGATAGACAAGCCCTTATTCAGACTAACCAAAAGGCAGAGAGAGAGAGAGAATCCAAATTAACAAAATCAGAAATGAAAAGAGAGATATAGCAGCTGATAATTAGGAAATCCAGAGAATCATCAGGTCATCCTTCAAAACCCTGTACTCCACAAAATTGGAAAATCTAAAAGAAATGGACAATTTTCTGAATAGGTACAAACTACCTAAGTTAAATCAAAACCAGATAAACAAATTAAATTGACCAATAACCACTAAGAAAATAGAAAGAGTCATTAAGTCTCCCTATTAAAAAAGCCTAGTATCAGATAGTTTCAATGCAGAATTCTACCAGATTTTCAATGAAGAGGTAATACCAATACTCTTCAAATTGTTCCACACCATAGAAACGGAAGGAATGTTACCAAACTTCTTATATGAGGCTACAGTTACTCTGAATCCCAAGTCACACAAAGATGCAAAAAAAGAAAGATAATTAGGCACTAATCTCCTTCATGAACACTAATACAAAAATTCTCAATAAAATATTGGCAAACTTACTCCAGGAACACATCAAAAATATCACCCACCATGATCAAGTAGGCTTCATCACAGAGATGCAAGGATGGCTCAACAAACAAAATTCTGTCAATGTAATATACCATATAAACAAATTGAAAGAAAAGAAACACATGATCATTTCATTAAATGTTGAAAAGGCCTTTGACAAAATCCAACACCCCTTCATGATAAAGGTCTTGGAGAGATCAGGAATACAGGTAACATACCTAATCATAACAAAGACAATTTACAGCAAGCCAACAGGCAAATTCAAATTAAATGGAGAGAAACTCAAAGCAATCCCACCAAAATCAGTAAACAAACAAGGCTGACCTCTCTCCCCATATTTCTTCAATAGGGTATGTGAAGTTCTAGCTACAGCAATAAGACAACAAAAGGAGATTAAAAGTGTGGGCGCCATGGGCCCTGACCCCTGACTGTGAGTGGCTGCAGCCTTACTTGCTGACCAGGTGTCCTCCCTATTCAGATTCCCTGCTGGTGTCCTTCTTTCCTTAGGATCATCGGAGAGCTTACCGGAGGTTCTTTGTTCCTACATCCTGCTTGTGGTGTAAACAACTTAGGTGCATCCTGTATTTGGTGTAAACAACTTAGATGCAAGAATGCAGAACATTGGGTCTAGATTGTAGACCATTGGTAGCGAACTTCTGCCCTCAGGGGATCCTCCATTTGTGTTGTAAGCCTGTATTTAAGGTTTCTTCCCTCTTTCAATAAATGGCATTCGACATCCAATCGTACGAATGACTCGCTGTCTCTTGTCTCTATTTTTTAATCCGCAGCCCTTCGCTTGGACATGGTGAACGGGTATTGGTAACGCGGGCGTTACTGCTACAGATGGAGGTCCCACCGAGATTTGAGTAAGAAGGACCAGCTGACGGACACTCTTGGAAGGCCGGCCGGCATTTTACAGGTGAGAGTGTATTGAGATGGGTGCAGCTAGCTCACAGTCACTCCTCAACAGTCCAATTAATTGTTCCTCGAGGAGTGACTGTGAGCTAGCTGCACCCATCTCAAGTCCCAGCTACTCGGGAGGCTGAGACAGGAGGATCGCTTGAGTCCAGGAGTTCTGGGCTGTAGTGCGCTATGCCGATCGGGTGTCCGCTCTAAGTTCGGCATTTTACAGGTGAGAGTGTATTGAGATGGGTGCAGCTAGCTCACAGTCACTCCTCGAGGAACAATTAATTGGACTGTTGAGGTGGCAAGGCACTATCATTAAGAGCAAGATGGCTAAAGATTTTGTTCAAATCCTCCAGAATGCTAGTCCTTGGTTTCTGGTCTCCGGAGGATTTAATATACCAGATTGGGAACAGGTCAAGGTTGACTTACAGAAATATTTGCATAAAGAAGGACCTGATTCCGTATCCTTAGCTACTTTTTCTTTGTGGCGCTTGGTTAAGGATGCATTGCTTAGTGATGATATTGAAGTCCAAGAACACTTAAATGAAGCTAAAGCTGTGTTGGAGGAGTCTCAGATAGAGGAGGCTCTCAGAACCCTTCAAACTTCTGAGGTTTCTGATTCGGCAGAGTCGTCTTCCGATTCTGCAGAGTCATCTTTAGAGGGTGATGATGTAGAAGTCAGATCAGAAAAGGATGCTAGATGCCTAAGAGGGAAATCACAGATTTCTTGCAAGGATAGACCTCAAACCCATAATCCTGACTTTTGCAACACGGAGGTCCTTCCTTCCGCACCCATGGAGGGATTGACGGGGGGAGTTGCTTACCCGGTTATAGAGACTCAAAATGCTCAAGGGCAGAGACAAAGGGAGCACAATCCTCTAGATTTTAAAAGCATCAAACAGCTCAAGGAAGCTGTGATGTCATATGGGCCCCATGCTCCTTTTACCACCGCTATACTTGAATCTTTTTCTGCCTCAAATTGCACCCCTAGCGATTGGATGCAGCTGTGTCGCGCCGCTCTCTCTGGGGGGGGATTATTTAATTTGGAGGAGCGAGTTTCAAGAACATTGTCAAACTACAGCTAATAGAAATGCTGCTGCAGGCTTCCTGGCTCATAATCTTGAGATGCTCATGGGTACAGGGCAGTATGCCACTTTACAAGCACAGATTTTGTATGATCCTGCAGTTTATGCACAGATTAGTGTGGCCGCTACCAGAGCGTGGAAAGGGCTACCTAATAAAGCTGCTGGTGAACAACTATCTAAAGTCATTCAAGGGCCGTCAGAACCATTTGCAGAATTTGTAGATTGCCTACTTCAACTAGCAGGGAGAGTGTTTGGGGATGTTGATCAAGCCATGCCCATAGTAAAGCAACTGGCCTTTGAAAATGCCAATAAATATTGCAAGGAGGCCATTAGGCCTCATAAAAATAAGAGCTTAAATGATTATCTTAAACTATGTAGAGATATAGATGGGCATCACATCATGGGACAGGTAATGGCCTCAGCCATGAGGGGGATTAATTCTGGAGGAAACCGCCCAAAAACCTGTTTTGGATGCGGCCAGCAATGTCATGTTAAGAAAAATTGTCCTGGAGCCCAAGCAACGGCAAAGACACCGGGACTTTGCCCGCGATGTAAAAAGGGGCATCACTGGAGTAATGAGTGCTGATCTAAGGCTGATGCTCAGGGAAATAGGTTACCGCAGTCGGGAAACGGGCAGCGGGGTCTGCTCTGGACCCCCCGAAGCCAGGTGTATGGAGCCCTGGATACACCTATCCCATCCCCAGTTTCCCACCATCCCATCCAGTTCGTTCCTCAAAGGAACCCCTTTTTGTCCAAGACCTTATCAGAGGCAACCCTGGAAGCGCAGGATTGGACCTCTGCTCCTCCACCAGAACAGTATTAACACCTCAGATGGGTCCCCAGGCTCTCGGTACTGGAGTTATGGGTCCACTACCTGCAGGGTCTTTAGGACTGATTCTGGGCAGGAGTAGCGCTCTTATGCAAGGTATTAGAGTAATTCCAGGAGTGATAGATGAAGACTCTGAAGGGGAAATTAGAATCATGGTTGAGGCTGGTAAAGGGGTGACAATTATTCCCCATGGTGCTCGCATATCACAACTGCTTTTGATGCCCTGCTTTCATACTAATAATCCTTTTCTTAAACCACACAGAGGTGAGGGTGGATTTGGCTCTACGGGCCCTCTAGCATGCTGGGTTTCCACCTTAGAACAAAGACCCATGCTAAATTTAAAAGTTAATGATCACAATTTTCAGGGTCTTTTAGATACTGGCGCTGACACTTCAGTTATTTCTTTAAAACATTGGCCCGAAGCTTGGCCCCTTAAAAATTCTACCTCTCACCTACAAGGTATTGGCACAGCTCAGACGCCATTACAGAGCAAGCTACTTTTAAATTGGAAGGATGAGGAAGGTCATGCAGGAACTTTTCAACCCTTTGTGCTACCTGACATTCCAGTGAACTTGTGGGGACGGGATGTGTTGGATGGCATGGGAACGGTGCTTACTACACAGCCTGTACAACAGATGCTGAAGAGTCAGGGCTACTGCCCGGGCAAAGGCTTAGGGAAAATGTTGCAAGGAGACCCGCTCCCTGCGGCAGACAAAAACTGTGTCACTAGGAGTCCTGGCGATACTAGAGGATTAGGGTCTTTTCCATAGGGGTCACTGCACAGCAGCCTTCAATAATACAACCAATAAAAATCACTTGGAAGAGTGATGACCCTGTATGGGTGGAGCAGTGGCCCCTTGCTAAGGAAAAATTGGAGGCTGCGTATGCATTGGTTAAGGAGCAGTTAGATGCTGGACATATCATTCCTTCCACTTCACCTTGGAACTCACCTATATTTGTTATTAAAAAGAAATCAGGAAAATGGAGGCTATTACAGGATCTTAGAGCTGTAAATAAAACCATGCTTCTCATGGGAGCAACACAGCCTGGCATGCTTGCCCCTGTGGCAATTCCTAAGCATTGGCACTTAATTGTGGTTGACTTGAGGGATTGTTTCTTCACCATTCCTTTGCATCCCGAGGACAGTCCTCACTTTGCTTTCAGTGTTCCTTCAGAAAATCTTAAGGAACCTTATCAGAGATATCAGTGGGTAGTATTGCCTCAAGGAATGGCCAATAGCCCTACTATATGTCAAATTTATGTGTCTTTGGCCCTAGCTCCAGTTCGAAAAGCTTTTCCAGGTGTTTATATAATTCACTATATGGATGATATATTAATGGCTGCTAAAGATAAAAAACTTGTTTTTGATGCCTTTTCTTATTTACAAGAGGTTCTTAGCTTGGCTAATTTACAGATAGCCCCAGAAAAGGTACAGGTATCTTTTCCCTATCATTATTTAGGTCATGAATTGTTACGCACGGGCATACGCCCACAAAAGATTACTCTGCGCATGGATCAGGTACGCACACTTAATGATTTCCAAACCTTTCTGGGAGATATTCAATGCCTTCGGCCCACTTTAAAAATTCCAACAGGTCAGCTTCGCCCCTTGTATGATGTCTTAAAGGGCGACCCTGACCCTTCATTGTGGTGATATTTTATTTGTACTGAAATGTTATTTTAATTTTATGTTAATAAATAAAGTTGCCCTGGGGTCAGAGCTATTAGAGCCATAGTGAGAGCGTGGTGGTTAGAAGAGCTAGGTAGATTTCTGTGTGTTCAGGGATACAGCCAGTATTGGAGACATACGCCTTTAAGACCTGGAGGGCGGTACTTACAGGCAGTGATGAGGCAGTCATGTGGTTGGGTTTACAACCAATGAGAAGGCAGAACAGAAAGATTATTTAAACAGGGACACAGGAAGTACCTCCCTCTCTCGGGGAAGCTAGGAGCACTGCAGGAGGTAAGATTTTATCTCTGAGCTCTGACCTCTCAGCTTTTCTCTTTTACCTTGGCTCTGTGTTTCTTATTTTAATAATACGATTGGTTACATCTACACTTCATCTCCCCGTAAATTAACAGCTGAAGGACGTGTAGCCCTACAATGTGTGCAAGAGGCCCTGGAACAGGCTCATGTACAGTATATAGATCTTAATTCTCCCTTATTGTATTTGATATTTTGTTTTACTCATTCACCTACTGGAGTGTTTTGGCAAACAGGTCCTATTTTATGGGTACATTCCCCAGCTTCTCCAGCAAAAATCATCACTCCTTATCCACAGGCTGTCGCTCAGATTATATTTAAGGGAATCAAGATCAGTGTTCAAACTTTTGGTAAAGAGCCAGATATTGTGGTGACCCCATACACCCAGTCTCAAGTAACATAGTTACAAGCTAATGATAATGATTGGGCCATATTGACATGCTCCATGCAGGGTCAGTTTGATACTCACTACCCCTCCAATGATGTGTATCAATTTTTTAAATTGCATTCTGTTATATTTCCCAAGATAGTACAAATGACTCCTATTCCTCAGGCCCATGTGGTATTTACTGATGGCACTTCACGTGGTTTTGCTGTGGTGGTTTCTGGTAACATAGTAAAGAGAATAAAAGTCCAGGGCACTTCTGCCCAGGTGGCAGAGGTACAGGCACTGTTGCTTGCTTTACAGATGTTTTCTGATGAGAGTGTAAATATTTATACCGATAGTCAATATGTGGCACATGCCATTATGCCTTTGGAAACAACAGCCTACATACCATCCATTTCTTCCATTCATGAATACTTATTGCAAGTGCAAGGACTTATATGGTCTTGCTCACATAACCTTTATGTGGGCCACATTAGAGCTCATACTCAATTGCCTGGACCTCTAAGTGAAGGTAATCAGAGGGCTGACGCCATTACTCGTATGGCTGTCACATTAGTCTGTTCTGCCTTTGATAAGGCTACTCAGTTGCATCAGCGTTATCATCTTAATGCTGGATCTCTCCGTTATCATACAGGCATAACCCGAGAACAAGCCATCCAGATAGTTAAATCATGCCCTACTTGTGTGGAATTTTTACCTGTTCCTCATTTGGGAGTTAATCCTCGAGGACTTTTACCTAATCATGTGTGGCAGATGGACGTCACACACGTGCCTTCCTTTGGAAAATTACAATATGTCCATGTGTCTATTGATACATATTCTTCTCTAATTTTTGCTTCTGTCCATTCAGGGGAAAAGGTTAAGGATGTAAAGAATCATTGTCTTCATGCTTTTGCTTACATGGGAGTGCCAAAATGCATAAAGACTGATAATGGTCCTGCCTACAGTAGTACGGGATTTTCAAAATTCTGCCAAGATTTTTCTATTGTTAATAAGACTGGTATTCCTTATAATCCTCAAGGGCAGGATATAGTAGAACGCTGCCATTGTACCTTAAAAACTTATATTGCTAAAGTAAAAAGGGGGGAGTTAGGGGCTCATCTCTCCTCTCCACATTCTATTCTTTCCCCTGTTTTATATATTTTAAATGTTTTATCGGTGGATTCTGCTGGAGTATCTGCTGCAGATAAGCACTGGAGGGCTCCTGTTGCAAATCATCCTCTGGTGCGATGGAAAGATCTTTCTACTGGCAATTGGAGGGGACCTGATCTGGTGTTGGTGTGGGCCCGGGGATCTGTTTGTGTCTTTCCACAGGACAATGAAATTCCTCTGTGGGTTCCTGAACGCTGTGTGCACCCTGTGGCTGCTGCTGAATCCCAACATGGCAGAGACCTATTGGGCCTTCATAAAAAACTCTCCCCTTCTGATGCCGATGGGGATTGAGAGCCCAATATGGCCAGCCTTGGCAAACATTATTGTAAGCCTAGGAACTGTAGCCATATGGTTGGATTCTTCAGAAGGTAATGTATGGTAACTTTTTTCAAAAAATGTTGAGAATGTATCACACCTTGGAGATTAAGGATAACTCTGAAGGTCAATAAACTTCATTTGCTAACAGTAGCATGCCAGCTAAGCCTTTTTCGCATTTTGCAACCCCCCTCAAGCTGGTGTAGTACCTACTTTTCAGGAATGGCTCTGTGCAACATTTATTTGCCTCTTGAAATTCATCTAGCCTTTTTGAAGATACCTCAAAATTTGTGAGCCTGAATGTAGCCATTATTGAGGCCATTAGTTCTGCTCCTTGTTTGCTGTTTTTGTTTTCTGTTTTCTTTATGTTTCTCTGTTGTTCTCTTGCAGACCTGCCAGCCTAAGTAGTGCTGGGATCAAGAAAAATGGGCCTTGGTGGTTCGTGTTCCTGGAGCCGTGTCCATGCGTGGACTGTGGCAGCTAGACACAGATGATGCTCACACGCTCCAGAAGAGACTCTGACATCGCTGTTGCCGTTGTTGCTGTTATAGCAGTGGTGGCCACTGCTGCTATTGTTTCTGGGATTGCTATTTCATAATTGGTTACTACAGCTAGCACAATGGAGACCCTGGCGGCAAAAGTAGCTACCACAGTTAGCTAATCTTTCTTCTTATTGGGCATGATAAATTTAATTCCACTTTTATACATTATAATTGGCTTTGTAAGTTGTAAATTATTTTAAAACTCAAGTTCCATTTGCTCGGGATACCACCTTACAGGACACCTATTTGCGGTAAGGCTCGTTTAAATAGGGAATGGTTCAATTGCCTGTAGCCTTCTGGCTATGGGTGGGTTAGGACTTCTGTTGGTCTTTTCTGTGTCGCACAGATTGCAAGCCCAGTGCCACTTTGAGATCTTTGGCAGCAGTCACTCTACATCTCACGTGGTTGAGTCTGTATGATAATGAGTATTCAGAGACGGGTAATGCTTGGGGGGCTGCCATCAACCTAAGACAGAGCACTTGTGTGGCCTGGGCAGGTGTCTCTATGACGGGTAAGGTGGTCTGCTGGTCCCACGCAACCTAAGTCAGAAGCTCATTTAATAAAAAGGGGGGACCTGTGGGCGCCATGGGCCCTGACCCCCGACTGTGAGTGGCTGCAGCCTTGCTTGCTGACCAGGTGTCCTCCCTATTCAGATTCCCTGCTGGTGTCCTTCTTTCCTTAGGATCATCGGAGAGCTTACCGGAGGTTCTTTGTTCCTACATCCTGCTTGTGGTGTAAACAACTTAGGTGCATCCTGTATTTGGTGTAAACAACTTAGATGCAAGAATGCAGAACATTGGGTCTAGATTGTAGACCATTGGTAGCGAACTTCTGCCCTCAGGGGATCCTCCATTTGTGTTGTAAGCCTGTATTTAAGGTTTCTTCCCTCTTTCAATAAATGGCATTCGACATCCAATCGTACGAATGACTCGCTGTCTCTTGTCTCTATTTTTTAATCCGCAGCCCTTCGCTTGGACATGGTGAACGGGTATTGGTAACGCGGGCGTTACTGCTACATAAAAGTATATGAATTGGAAAGGAAGAAGTCAATTTCACTATTTGCATGTGATATGACAGTATACATAAGTGAGGCAAAAAATTCTACCAGGGAACTGCTACAGCTAATAAATACCTTCAGTAATGTTTCAGGTTACAAGATTAACTAAAAAATCAGTAGCCTTCCTATATACAAATGATAAACAGGATGAGAAAGAATTCAGCAAAACATCACCATTTACAATGGCCAAAAATAATAAAAAACTTCTTGGGGTAACTCTAATTAAGAAAGTAAAAAACCTGTACGATGAGAACTTGAAGTCTCTAAAGAAAAAAGTTGAAGATGATCTCAGAAAATTGAAAGATCTCTCATGCTCATGGATAAGAAGAATAAATATAGTAAAAAATGCAAACTTATGAAAAGCAATCTACAAATTCAATGCAATCACCATCAAAATCCCAACACAATTCTTCACAGACCTGGAAAGAGCAATATTCAACTTCTTTTGGAAAAAAACAAACAAACAAACAAACAAACAAAAAAACCCAGGACAGGTAAAAGAATCATGTACAACAAAGCCACCTCTGGAGGCATCACCATACCTGACATCAAGCTATACTGTAGTGCTATAATAATGAAAACAGTTTGGTACTGGCATGAAAACTGACATGTGGACCAATGGAATTGAATTGATGACCCTGACATTAACCCATACACCAATGAACAACTGACATTTGACCAAGAAACCAAAACTATACAATGGATAAGGAAAGCTTCTTCAACAAATGGAGCTGGTATAACTAGATGTTAACATGTAGAAGATTGCCAATAGATCCATATCTATCACCATGTACAAAACTCAAGTCCTAGTGGATCAAAGACCTCTATATAAAACCCATTACACTGAACCTGATGGAAGGGAAAGTAGAAATAGTCTTGGAATGCATTGGCACAGGAAAACACTTCCAAAATATAACACCAGTAGCACAGACACTGAGAACAACAATTAAAAAATGTGACCTCCTGAAACTGAGAAGCTTCTGTAAGGTAAAAGACAGAGTAAATAAGACAAAATGACAGAATACAGAATGGGAAATGATTTCACCAACCCCACATATGACAGAGGGCTGATATCCAAATTATATGAAGAACTCCAGAAGTAGACATCAAAATAACAAACAAATCAATTACAAATGGTCCTGTAGAGCTAAACAGATTACTCTCAAAGGAAGAATTTAAAATGAGATACTATCCATCTTACACATGTCAGAAATGTCAGAATGTCTAAGTACAAAAGCACCACAGATAGCTTAAATTGAAGAGGATGTGGAGCAAGGGGAACACTCCTCCACTGTGGGTGGGAGTGCAAACTGGCACAGCCAATTTGGAAATTAGTATGGCAGCTTTTTAGAAAATTGGGAATCAATCTACCTCAAGACCCAGCTATACTACTCTTGGGAATATACCCAAGGAATGCTAAATCATATGACAAGAACAGATGCTCAACTATGCTCTCAACAGCATTATTCCTAATAGCCAGAACCTGAAAACCACCTAGATGCCCCTCCCTTGAACAACTGATTGAAAAAATGTACTACATATACCCAATGGAGTATTACTCAGCAGAGAAAAACAATGGCATCATGAAATTTGCAGACAAATGGATGGAATTGGAAAATATCATCCCGAGTGAGATAACCAAGACTCAGAAGGACAAACATGGTATGTAGCCACTCATAAGTGGATACTAGATATAAAGCAAAGAGTACTCAGGGAATGAACCAAAACTCCAGAAAAGCTAACTGACAGGGAAGACTCAAAGTGGGTTGCAAGAACCACCATGGGAAGGGGAAATAGATTAGATATCCATGAGTAAACAGGTAATGAGGGGTGGGCTATGGAGGGTAGGGAAAATCAGATGAGAACATAAGGGAATGAGATGATTGAGCTCAACCATGGATGGAGGGGGAAAGCAATGAAAGGAATAACATGAAAGAGAGAGATATCATGGGGATAGATTGAAACCCAGTGCTAGAGAATTTGCCAGGAATCGAATGATGACCAGACCCTGAAATACTAGTAATAGTTGAAAGGGTGCTTGTACTGAACTGGCTTGACCCATAGATCAGACCAGCAAATACCCTAACTGTAATCACAGAGCTTTTCTCCAGTGACTGATGGAAGAAGATGCAGAAATGCATAGGCAATCACCAGACAAAGATCCAGGGGTCCACTCCAAGGGAAGGATGAGAGATTCTATGAGCAAGTTCAACAGGATCATGATGGGAAGAAATCCAGGGATGTCCAAAACAAACTGGAAGGAACTCATGAAAATTGGATCAATGGCTGTGGAGCCCACATGAGACTGGACTAGGTACTCTGCCTGGTGAGACATTTGTGTAGCTTGATCAGCTTGGGAGGCACCCTGGAGATAGGATCAGAATGAATCTCTGGTGCATGAGTGGCCTTTGTGGTGTCCACAACCTATGATGGGAAACTCCATGCAACCTTTACTAAGGGTGAAGGGCTGAGACTTGTCTCTACTGGATGGGCCTCCCCATTAAAGTCTTGCCTTTTGTGGGTATAAGAGGGGAGGGAGTTAGGAGGAGAGGACTAGGGGGTAAGAGAGGGGAGAGGGGGATCTTTGATTGGAGTGTGAAATGAATGAAAATGTTTCTTAATAAAAAATAAATTTAAAAAGATTATATACTTTCAACATAGAATGGCACAGGATATACATTTCCATTCCAAAACATAGGGAATGATTCAAAGTGAGAAAATACAGCACCAAGGCAAAACTGAAATTCAGCTGGGCAAACTCCAAGCTGCATCTCCATGACTGATGTCAAAACGCTCTTCAGATCTTCAACTAATTTTAGCTCTGTTGACTGCAGTATATATCGTTTCTTCAAGCTGTTTCTACTCCCTGTTAGTGACTTTCATTGGCAAGTATTCCAGAGCTAGAGCATCTCTAGCACCTCAAGTTTTTCAAGGCAATCCAGGCTTCAACTTCACAGTTTCATGCAATGGCCTCTGTAGGCCTCCATTCAGGAGTAGCGTTGACACATGTCTGACTTCAATGGCTTTCCTGAAAGTTGTGGGGACAAATTCCATAGCCTCATTCTTCTGTCTTTCACTCCTGTACTTCACTGCCTAAGCTGTCTGTTATGGAACTGGATCTCAATAGTAGTCTGCTCTCAAACTCAGAGTCCAGCCAGCCTCTGTCTTTCAAATACTAGGACTAAAGTGCACCAGCACACCTGGCTCTAATCTTTCTTTCATTCCTTTTCACAAGTTGGAAACTTTGCTGGTTTATATCTTCCTTTGAGGTAACCACTCCCTTTATTTCATTTTAAAGTAAGTTTATCCCCTTGAACACAGGACTTAGTTCCATTCCGCTTCCTGGTGCTCTTTTCCCCCTAATTTTGTACATTTTATATTTTTCCTTGCTCAGCTTGCTCCTTCCATTATAAATCATTGTAAGTGTTAACAATAATAACTTTACAACAGAGCCTATGCTTGGCTGTTTTGAGATTTTCCTATGTGAATAGATTTAATCCAAATATCTTCATTTTAGCCTAAGGTAGACTCTTTGGACAAGAGAAAATTAAAGATGCCTTCCTCACCAAAATATCACTAAAGGTTCTCTAGGCAACATACTAAAATGCTTTCCCTCTGAAACCTCTTGATTGAGTCCCCAACAGTGCAAATCATTCTCAGCACCATCATTGTCTTCCTTGCTCCTATTAGTTTGCCCCACTAAGCAGTGCTTATTAAATTCCTTCAAATTAAAACATGATTAGAACTACCACAGCAATACATCAGTCCCTGTAGCCAACTTCTGTCTTAGTCAGGATTTTTCTTGCTGTGAATAGATACAGTAAATACAACAACTTTTGTAATGGAAAGCATTTAATTGATTGGTTACTGTTTCTGAGGTTTTGTCCATTATCATCATGGTGTGACATGGGTATATGGAGGCAGAGATGATGCTGGAGGAGCTGAGAGTGAAGCAGGAGATGCATCTTGATCCAAAGGCAAAGGGAAGTGTAATGGGTGTCACTCTCAGTAAAACTTAAGCAAAGGAGCCCTCAATGCATAGCCTCACAGTGACACACTTCCTCCAACAGTACCACACCTATTCTATGCAAAGCCACACCTCTTAAAAGCACAACCATTTTTTAGCTCATTGGGGTCAATTGCATTCATAATACATGAAACTAGATTTCGCACAGCCTCTAAATTCAATTTCAACTCCTTTTCTTGTTATTACAATTTTTTAAATTTTACCTGTATTTCATGCTGTAGAGTAATATGAGAGGAAGTCTGAGAAAGAATGATTACTGCCACACAAAGGAATCTTAGTATGCAAAATTGATTAACTCCAAGATGACTTGTTTTTCTGTATAATTTTATTCATTTCATGAGTGTAGGCTTTCTGTTTTTTAAGGGTATGTACAAAGATGGTAAAAGAAAGTAAGAAAAAAGAGAAAACAGAAGTTGCATATTGTACATTGGTTCTAGGAATTGAGAATGATGATGTGTCACCCACATGGTCATTACTATTCAAATTTCTCCACACAGGGTCATAAAAGGCATTACTTTTTATTACTATGGTGTTTAATCTGTGCATTGTCTAAATAATATAGTGATCATAAATGCATGGAAAGAAAGGACCCATAGGTATATAGAATGTATCAGCTATTCTGTGTCAGTTATTATACAATATTTCTTACACAGAAAAAAATTATATATAACTATGTTCAAAAATTATTATTTATGAGTTTGTATGATATGACCAAATAATGTTCCTCTCCCATTCCACAAAAGTAACTAGACCTAGGCACTTATTGTATATTTTTGTCTAATTTCTACTCTCTGAGGAAGAATGAGTGATGCCCTATCTATGGGTATGAATATAAATTATTAGGAGTTATTTAATTATTATGACCACAGTGCTACTAATGAATTATCTGTTATTGTGTAGAGAAGGTGTAGCCACTGGTTCCTGTCCCCAATAACAGTACCACATATGCATTTTATCTTGTGGAATGGTCTTTAAATCCTATTAGAAAATTGTTGTTACTCCCATTATATTCATGTGATTATTGTATCAATTGGCATTTTTCACAGGTCAGTCAATGTAATCTCCTGGATTCAAACCATGGTAGGATATATGATTTCTTTCCCATTGTGTAAGCATGCATGCAACCTCCAAGCACTTTGAAAGCTATTCAGTATGATACTTCTTACAGGTTAATACTGTGTTGATTTCTCACTGTTCTATGATTTAAGTGTTTGGTGACTTTACAAATAGGTTCTTACTTTCAAATTCTAGAGAGTAACCAAGAATGTTAATGATACTCTGTAAATGAGTGGGACCTCATAAAGAGGTAACACATTTCTGGAATTGTGCTTTGTTTTGTTAGTCTATAGTGTCAAGGAGACAAACTGTTGACCTGTTATCTGCTGACCCTATTTTTAAAATGCTTATACCTGTATCTACACATTACAGACATTTTTATAGTAGTAGCGTTCCATATATCATATTCAAAATGACTCATTGTTATTTATAATTCAACATATTCCCTCTTTGCCTGGCTCTTCCATTTCCTTCATAAACATGCCATGTATCATGATTTCCCACTGGTCTTTCAAAGCATTGTATCCTAAATTCATTGCTCCTTTTAAATACACTCCCATGCTCCTTTACAAGTTGGCTGATCTATATAGTTATTCCAAGTAGAACACACATATCTGAAAATCAGTTGTCAGTTTACCTCTGAATCATTTTCTTGAGTAACATGTGGTTTCACAAACTTTGAGCCTTGAAGATGCTCTGTGGTGCAGACAAACCTAAAAAATGCATAGTGATTTCCTCACCTTCCCATGTACCTATGACTGCACTGAGAACTTAGATTTTAAAATTGTATGAAATCATCATGGAGTTGGGAATAGTGGAATTTTAAGAAATTGTGAAGGTAAGGCATAACAGGAAAAGTCATAAAGCTCCTTCTGATTCATGGGTCATATTACCTAAAGGTAAGAAAATGGGACAAGTATGTGTCATGTCCTCAGTTAAGTCCCAGGAAACAGGAACAAAATACTAAAAACTCCTGAAAATTTTAGGGATAATCTAATACCCTTCTATCTGTTTCACACATACACTGATATGCAACCATTTCCAATGTATTGGTAATCTTGAAATACACAGGTTAGTTTTTCCATAAAAATAGCAATTAATTAATTGATAACAAAGACTACCCAATGATTCACAATCCATGTAGTTACTACTTAGAAACATACAACATCTGGTATCTGCATCCAAATATAAAATTTAAAACCTAGATGTATATGTAAATAAAGTTCCATTATAGACCATTTCCTCAGATTGACTGAAGCTATGATTGTATCTGTAACAGGGGAGAGGAAACCATGTTTCTTTTGCTTTCTAAGCTTCAATTTGTTTTCTGCATTACTATGTAGAATCTGTAACTATTAGAGGATTAAATCACATAGAAGTATTTATTAAAGAGTGAGGTATGTGCTAACTTTGTTGTATTTGTTAAGAAAATATAAGATCCTAATTTTACATTAAAATAGAAGTAAACTTCATTGGAAATTGTTGCATTGTATTTTATGTATCATAAGTTTCAATCATTAGAAACTTAATTGCTCGTGTATAAACTATATCATGAAAGGGTGTGTTGCTTTGCAAAATCAGCAAGAGAGAGAGAGAGAGAGAGAGAGAGAGAGAGAGAGACAGAGACAGAGACAGAGAGAGACAGAGATGCAGACAGAGACAGAGAAACAGAGACAGGCAGAGACAGAGAGACAGAGAATGAGAATCTTTGGACTGTGTGGCTTTCATTATCTTTCCTCTTCAGCCTCCTACTGTCTACTGTACAAAATTGTGATGTTCTCTATGGCGATATGCACCTTCTTTATTACAATTACTTTTAAAACATATTCCTAGAATATTCTGAGGCGTGTATTTAGAAATAGAGAAATCAAGAAATGCTTCCTAGTCAGTACTGACTGTTGAAAACCCACATTAAAGCTGCCTATTTCCTTTACTTTTCAATATTCTCCAAATATACTAAAAGCTTACTGATGTCCAGTCACTGATCCTAAGAAACACCTAGGAGAAGTGCGTCAAAATCTGATTCAGTGGACTGGACCAGGCTGCAGAGGAAAGATGAAGAAACTATAGGAACCAAAGTTTCTCTTTCCTTGCAATTTCCTCCCGGAGCAGTAAATACAGTCGTACTTCCGGGTTGCAGCTGACAATCCTTCAGCGCGGAGTTTCATTGCTTAAATTAAAGTTTTTCTATATTTCTCTGTATTTGCGATTCCCATTCCCCCATTCCCCAAGCAGCAAACCCAGTCGTACATCCAGGTTGCAGGAGAGTGGCTTGAGCGCGGGATTTCATCATTTAAATGAAAGTTTTTCTTTATTGGCGATTTCCCCCAAGCAGCAAACACAGCCTCACTTCCAGGTTGCAAGAGAATAGCTTTGGGCACGGAATTTCCTTGGTGTAATGAAAGTTTCTCAGTATTTCTGATTACCCCTGAGCAGCAAACACACTCGCAATTTCAGATTACAGAAGAGTGGCTTAAACTCGGGATTTCTTTGTTTAAATGAAAGTTTCGCCATATTAGCGATTTTCCCTGAACAACAAATAGAGATGCACTTCCAGGTCGCAATAGAGTGGCATCAAGGGCGTTTCTTCTTGCATTTTCAGTTTGAGGATTTCATTGCTTAAATTAAGTTCTAAATCGTTTAAATAATGAATTCCCGACCATACAGATTTTACAAGACACGGCTTTTTCTGATGAACCGATTTTTCTCGGTTAAAAACATGCCATTTTAAATGAGTCCTAAAGAGAATTTTCCTTTTACTCCAGTGTTAATCTGTGGTGGGGAGATGGCTGGCAGGGGAAGTCAACTGATAAATCAATCTGCCTTTTATTTTGAAAATGAAATTTTTGCATTGAATTTTCATCAAGTTTGAAGCTAAAAAGAATACTTAAAATTTGAATTCTAAAATAAAATGTGAATGTCTAGCACACATTTTGCTTTTAATTCTACCATTTTTTCTACCAATATATTTCAAAACAGGAAAATCAGAGACAAAGTTTTATAGGGGATATTTGCTCTAGTGCCATATAATTTACTGTCAAGTATCATGGCACTTAACACATCTTAATATGCCACAAAAACAATGTGTTTGTGTGTGTGTTCTCATTTATTTTAAGCTGAGTGTGTGTGTGTGTGTGTGTGTGTGTGTGTGTGTGTGTGTGTGTGTGTGTGTTTCAATTCTTCAGTACTCTAGTTAAAGCTGAAAAAAAAGCTGGCCATTATGATAAGAACATCATACATACTTTCTTGTCAGGGAGATGGAAGTTACATCAGAGTCAACATATGTTCTTAGAAATTTATTTATAGCCAAGGAACCTTGGACAAATAATTGCAAAATTATTAAGCACTGTGGGAGACTCTTGCTCAAGAAGGTCAGAGTCATCTGACCTCATAAGACATCATCTAGAAACTGGTAAGGAATGAGAAATATACTCTGATGTACAAGGTACTAGATTTCCCCTCACTTAAAAATGGTTCTGGTTAAAATAAAATTTTATATGGGAGAGTACAGATATCCTGAACATGGTTCTAAATCCTATATGAAACTTGGTTAAGGAAAGTGAATGTTAATATTAACATTTTTTTCTGTTATTGAAAAATATATTCTTTTCTCATACAATATAATCTGATTACAGATCCCTCTCACTCTATTCCTCACAATTTCTCCCCATCAGTCCTCCACTCCAGATCCCCTCCCTTCCTGTTTCTCATGAAAGGAACAGGCTTCTAAGAGATAACAATCAAACATGACAAATGAATTTGTTATATTTCTCAGACTCTCAACCTCTCCATAGCAAAATGGAACTCAGACATCAAAATTTCTTCTGCAACCTATTTCATTGTAATTTCTGAAACAGAAGTTCTAGGGATGAGAAAGTTTCCTGCCTAGGTTAAATTAACGGTCAGACTTAAGCGTCAGTTCAGGAGCTAGGGGAAAGAACCATGTTCAAGTCTTCATAACTTGGGCTGATAGCTAAGCCACTCTATTTATATTCCATAACTTATCTTCATGTTTTCTATAAATTATAACATGTTTATACACGAGATTTAGCATTTCTCACCATGTCTGTGAAATGTTTCGGTAAATTGATTTTGAGATATCTGTTTTAATTTATTTATGCCATTAAGAATTTGCATCTATAGCTGAGAATTTTTGACATGGCTCAGATAATGTTTTTATAGTTTTGTGTCACTGTCAACATATGATGAAAATATTTCCCCTCTCTAAGTAGACAGATTACATATTTCTGTCCTCTTGTATTCTTGCCTGCACATTTGGAAACTATAGCATTTCCAGGATCTTCTGCCTGTGATAGAGGCATTCAAACCTTTATTCTGCTTAGAAACAGTTCCCTCTGAGACTGAGTGTTAAATTAGCGATTAAGATCAGCCTATAAAAAATGTCTTTTGACATGAATAATGGTTCAGCAGTGAAGAATATTGACTATTGATCCCTGGGTACCAGCCACTCTGGGAAGACCTACCCAACATGGCCCCAGGTTCTGGACACGAGGCAGGTTCCCTTCTAGCCCTACAGGGAAGCCTCCCCTTCTCCAAGACCCCCAGCAGACCCTGCAATCTCCAAGGCCTGCCCCAAAATGCCACTTCCTGTGACTTAGAGACTGGCCCCCTGCTCCCATCCTGTGCTGGACTTCCCATCTGGACAAGAGAGCACCCATCTGGACAAGAGATAGAGACTTCCTGAATCTGTCAGCTCTGTCTGGACCACGTGTGCTGATAAGACCAAGAACGAACCACAAGGAGATGGGCAGAGGTCAAGGCAGAAGTACATACAACAAAATGAAGAGCAATACAGCATCACCAGAATCTAACCCTCCTCCAACATCTAGACCTGAACATCAAAAATGGGAAGCAGCAGAAGAAAACAGCCTTATGAATAACATCATGAAGAAGGTAGAGGATTATATAGAGGAAAAGACAAACAAAGAATGGGAAGAACGTTATAAAAAAAACTAGAGGAGGATTCAAGATGACGGAGACAAGCAGATGCATGTAGGCCTGTGGCAGCGGCCCGCGAAGGTGGACTGGCCCGGTGGCAGCGACCGACATACAGGCCCAGCGGCAGCCGGCAGAGACATACAGGCCCACAGAGGTGGATGGGCCCGGCAGCAGTGACAAGTGGTAGGCCCATGGCGGCAGCCTGCAGAGACATACAGGCCCATTGGCAGCCCGCAGAGAGGCAGACAGACCCCAGCGGCAGCTGACAGGGACATACAGGCCCGGCGGCAGTGGAGACAAGTGGACGCAGGTGGGCCTGTGGCGGCGGCCGCAGGGGTGGACAGGCCTGGGGAAGGAGACAGGCAGACACAGCTTGGAACGGGGATGCCCCTAGCCCCAACACCTGGGGAAGAGGCTATCTCCATGGGTCAGAACCAGGGCGAGTCTGGGCACTCCATCTGGGGACAACCCAGGGCCCAGCTGCTGATCCTGTGAAACCCAACAACTTGGAGGTGTTGGTGAGACTACCCTGCTCAGTTGAAACCCATCTGGGAGAGGATTCAGATGCCTACAGTTTGAAGTCTGAAGAAACAAGATCAGCTGAGGAGTTGACGAATGAACAAAACGTGACCTGGGAACACAGAAGAAGGCACTGCCCAGCCACAAAACCAGATCACCAGAATCATAAGTATATACTTCACCAACTGAGATCAGCTGCCCCTAAAGAAATAGCCCAATAGCACCAATTTAACCAAGAACTCCTACTAAACCAAGACTAAAAATTAGAACAAGAGAGGCACTCTCAGACACAGACACCACCTGCACCGCACAGAGGAAGAGATGAGTAGACGCCAGTGCAAAATATAGGCAAAAACATAAAGACCTATATGGCAACATCAGAACTTAGTGATTCTACACCTGCAAGACCTGAACATACCAACACAGAAGAAACAGAAAAAATCTACCCTAAAAATGACTTTAAGAAGATGATAGAGGCCCTTAAAGAAGAAATAAAACATTCCCTCAAAGAGGAAATAAAAACTTTCCTTAAAGAGAAAATGAAAAACTCCCTTAAAGAGGAAATAAAAACTTCCCTTAAAGAAGAAATGGAAAACTCCATTAAAGAGGAAATAAAAAAACTCCCTTAAAGAAATGGAAGAAAAAAACGAACAAAAAATGGGAAGAAATCAAATCAAGACAAGAAAAAGCAATTAAACAGATGAAAGAAACATTCCAAGATCTGAAAAATGAATTTAAGACAATAAAGAAAACACATGCTGAGGGAATGCTGGAAATAGAAATCCTGACTAAACGAACAGGAACTACAGAAACAAGCATAACCAACCGATTGCAAGAGATGGAACAAAGAATCTCTGACACTGAAGACACGAGAGAGAAAATAGATTCGTCAGTCAAAGAAAACACTAAAGACAAAAAAGTCGTAACACAAAACGTCCAGGAAATTTGGGACACCATGAAAAGACCAAACCTAAGAATAATAGGGATAGAAGAAGGAGAAGAATACCAACTCAAAGGCACAGAAAATATATTCAACAAAATCATAGAAGAAAACGTCCCTAACCTAAAGAAGGAAATACCTATGAAGATACAAGAAGCTTACAAAACACCAAATAGGCTGGATCCAAAAAAAAAATCCCCTCGCCACATAATAATCAAAACACTAAACACACAGAACAAAGAAAAAATATTAAGAGCCACAAAGGTAAAAGACCAAGTAACATATAAAGGCAAACCCATCAGAATAACACCAGACTACTCAATAGAGACTATGAAAGCTAGAAGATCATGGACAAATCTCATGCAGACACTAAGAGACCATGGATGCCAACCCAGACTATTATACCCAGCAAAACTCTCAATCACCATAGGTGGAGTAAACAAAATATTCCAGGATAAAACCAGATTTAATCAATACCTGTCCACAAACCCAGCCCTACAGAAAGCACTAGAAGGGAAAATCCAACCCAAAGAAGCTAAACACATCCATGAAAAATCAAGCAATAGACAATCCCACACCAACATACACCACAGAAGGACAACACAACACAACCACAAAAAATAACAGGAATTAACAATCACTGGTCATTAATATCCATCAATATCAATAGTCTCAACTCACCTATAAAAAGACATAGGCTAACAGAATGAATAAGAGAACAGAACCCATCCATCTGCTGCATACAAGAAACACACCTTAACTTCAAAGACAGACACTACCTCCAAGTAAAGGGCTGGGAAAAGGCTTTCCAAGCAAATGGACATAAGAAACAAGCTGGTGTAGCTATCCTAATATCTAGAGAAAAAGGATGTTTCAAAAGAGAAGAAGTCTTGTGGCAATGCCTCAGTGGTCCAGGTAACTACCAGAACTCGGAAATCTGCGACGGAGACTAAGGCAGCAGAAATGAAACACATAGATGTACATACAGGAAATAATAAAGAAAAAGTCAGTAAAGCCAAGCAGAACAAAAGAAAGGTGGATGCTG
Source organism: Peromyscus maniculatus bairdii (assembly GCF_049852395.1). Lineage (NCBI taxonomy): Eukaryota > Metazoa > Chordata > Mammalia > Rodentia > Cricetidae > Peromyscus > Peromyscus maniculatus. The sequence continues at coordinate 71,362,841 of NC_134852.1, read as the reverse complement.
AAGCCCATCTGTCAGATGAGCCTGTGAAAGAGGAACCAGTTACAAAAAAGAAAAAAAAAAAAGATGGAAAGCAAATCCAAAAATAGTACCGAGGTGCCAAAGGATGACAGCAAGATGGAGGAGACTAAGGGGGACAATAAAAAGCAAAATACTTCCATTAAAAAAGGTGCAAAGAAGAAACCTCAAAAAGGTAGGTCAAGTGAGAAGGGCAGCAGACTTGCTCAGGAGACGCAGAAGGAGATAGCTCTGGCAGAGCCTCCTTCCATGGAGCTGGCTCAGGAGGAGGTCTCTTCCGGTCCTGCGGTCACTCAGGTGGTGGTCACCCCTACAGGCTCTACTCAGCCCGGGCTTCCTTCTCCCATGGATATTGCTCAGACTGGGCCTGCTCAGATGGAGCTGCCTTCTCCCCTGGAGCCTCCTCAGATGGAGCTGCCTCCTCCCCTGGAGCCTCCTCAGATGGAGCTGCCTCCTCCCCTGGAGCCTGCTCAGAGGGAGCTGCCTTCTCCCCTGGAGCTTCCTCAGAGTGATCCGCCTCCTCCCACAGAGCCTCCAGGGATGGAGCAGCCTCGTCCCATGGAGCTTACTCAGATGGAACAGCCTCCTCCCATGGAGCCTGATCAGATGGAGCCTCCTCCTCCCATGGAGCCTGCTCAGAGGGAGCCGCCTCCTCCCATGGAGCCTGATCAGATGGAGCTGCCTCCTCCCATGGAGTCTCATTGGGGACATTGTCAGAAGAGGCAGCTTTGTCCTTTGGACCATGCTCAGGTGGAGGTTGCTCAGACAGCGCCTCCTCACATGGGATCTGTTCAGAAAGAGCCTCCTGCTGTCATGGAGCCACCTCTTCAAGTGAAACCAGTCACCAAAAGGTCTTCTCCCCGAAAAGAAAGTACCAAGGAGAAGTCGGGCATTTGGAGTGAGGTGGTGCGACAGGCGCAAGTCCTTATTGAAGTTGGCTTGGTGCCTGTTAGAGATAACCAGCTTCTGAAGGGAAGCAGGATCTTCCAAAGGGAAACTCAAGAAGAGACGAGACACGTAAGGACCAAGAAATTGGCTCTGATGGGGAAGGAAATAAAATGGCCCCTCTCAAGAAAGTGGGAACAGAGGAAGCTGGCAAGAGTCTAGCTATGCTTGCTGCTCCCAAGGAATCTGCCAGTGTCTTATCCTCGGAACAAAACTCAAATGGGTCAGGTGGTGAAATGTTACATGCTAAGTGTCAGACTGGTTCAGCTGGGATTTGTGAAATGGAAGTAGACACTGAGCAGAACCCAGTGTCCCTGTGAAAGCCTCAGTACCCGAACCGGCATCACCATTGCCTCCTGTCCCATCACCAACCATAACGGCCTTGCCTCCTATCACTTTGGCTGAAAACGAGTCACCAGACATTGATGAAGATGAAGGCATCCACAGCCATGATGGAAGTGACCTGAGTGATAATATGTCTGAGGGAAGTGATGATTCTGAGCTGCATAGGGCTCGGCCAGTGCCACAAGAAGCAAGTTCAAAAAGTGGGAAGGAGGGGTTGGCAGTGAAAATAACTGAGGGAGAGTTTGTTTGTATTTTCTGTGATCGGTCTTTCAGAAAGGAAAAGGATTACAGCAAACACCTCAAGCGCCAACTGGTTAATGTATACTTCCTTGAAAAAGCAGCCGAGAGGTGGGAGTAGTGAGCCAGCCGGTGGAGGGCGGCTCCTCACAGTATGTAAGCAATGCCTCACATTTAGTTTAAGGCAGTAGACACACACAAGCTTGCTTTAATTAGTGTCCAGTGCTGATTTTTAAGTGACATTATTTCCTTAGGGCTGTATGTGTTACCTAGTGACTTGCAAAAACCTTAGCAAATCCTAGGGAGTTAATGTAAGAAAACAGATACTTAATCTGTTAGCTTGTGCAGTGCAGTGAAGAAAGGCAGGATGGTAGGTGACGTTCTCCGGGGTGTTTACCTGTGTGGAACCGGTCAGGTGTTCTGCCCTTTTCACTTCACTTGCTATTTTTAGTTCCTTGTTTAGGCTGATAAAAATTGGCGTAGCAAATTACTTGAAGAATTTGCCTGCTTTATATAAGTAAAGTTAGCACTTTAAGGTTTCTTTAGAGATGAGAAAAGACATTTAAATTGAAGAAAAATTCTTTCAACAGTGGACATTGTATCTGTCCAGGTAATTGCTTCCTGACTTATGGTTGATATTTTGTGCTTCTATGTTAATCATTATGAAAACTGATTTTTGGTGGGTTTTTAATTTTTTTTTTATTTTGGTGCTTTACTGGCTTAAGATGTTGCACATGGTTTTTTGTTTTTCTTTTTTAACCTATGCAGTTAATTCCCCCCCCTAGAGATAGCATTGTGTTTAATAGTAACACTTTATACATATATGCATGTTATTTTTTTTCTTTTTGGGGGTTACTTTTAGGCTTGTTTGCAAAAGGGCCATTTTTCTTTGCTGCAGTTGTCTTTTTTGCAGAACAATAGTGTGTGCAAGTTTATGAACAATGGAACATGAAGGTTCAATCCATTGTTTTTATTTTTTTAATCTTAACCTCTTGATCTATGCCAGAAGCAGTTTCATGTAAGTTATTTTGATGGTGAGCATATGTGTAATTCTACAGCACTCCAGGTCAGGTTTTTGCAGTAAGTGACTATATCCCATATTGAACACAATTTAATCTCAGTATCAGCCATTAGAGTTTTTACTTTGCTGTTTCTAGCTTATTTCCTACAGAGTGAGAAGTCATTCTTTGAAGATTTTCTTTTTTCAATAGATGGTTGATGTTGGGATGGTTACTCAAATCAAGTGATGAGTGATAAACTCCAAGTCATCCTTGGAAATAGCAAATCTGTAGCCCAACATAATTATCCTTTAAACTAGAGAATATCACTTGTGAGAAAGCCATTATGGCCACATGGCTGATCTAGAGTAGAGTGCTGAGTTCTGGCAAACAGCTACATGTTTTTTTTCCAGTGAGTACCTGAACAGGGCTGATGTGAATTATGTACAGTCCAGATTTTAAGAATCATACTTTCTCAGGGATCTCCACAAACTAGTGGGTGTCCTCGCTGCCCCTGTGAGACAGCCTCTGTATGGGAGAGGCCTCACGTGACTTTGTCCCTGGTGTTCCTATGGGGACACCTGTGTAAGAAACTGTATGCTCCAGAACCAGCTCTAGTGTCCTTTGGCCAATGCCGGAGTGTGAAATCGTCCAACGTGGGATTTTTCTTACTAGTAGTAAACAAAGGATGATCCCAATCGGGAATCCTGATTTTTTTTTTTTTTTGATGATGGTCATCTTGTTCTGTTTTGAAATAACCTCTGTGTATTTCATTTATTTTTTTTTTAACCTGGCGATCTCTGAGCAGGCTTCAGATTTTGACAGTTGATGAAAGATACAACAAGCATTAATGTGTGGGTAAAAAGCTTGGTGAAATTCTGAGTGAAGTTTTAGTTAAAGTTGGTTGAACTTGGGATAGACTGGGAGGCCAAAGATTTAAAAAGCAGAAGATTCTCTCATGACACAAGTTGTGTGATAATAGTGTGTTTTGTGTGTGTGAATGAGAATTTGTAAATGTTGAATTCTAGGCTCCGACAATCATTGTCAGTGCAGATCAAGCTGCAAGTATTTATGTTTTAAAACTTAAATTATAAAGATAGTTACATCTTTCTAACAACTAGTTTTAATGTTTATGAGCATATTTTACCTACATTACCTTTTCAGGATGTTGAGAAAGATGCATCACAAGCACAGACTGGAGGCTGGTGGCTAGATGGTTTTGAGGAAGAGGTCTTGGTGGACTCTTTCATAGAGCAAAGGGAAGCAATGCCTTCTGGGAAATGAGCTAAGTTTTAATCTAGTCTTTAAGATTAGAAGTCAAAAACAAACATATTAAGGAAATGAAAACCTAATTGATTTTTGAAGCATTGTTATGTGGAATTGAGTGGGACTTTTGAGGCCTTTCTTCCAGAAAACAAGGACTTGGTTGTCAGGCCTATATTAGGCCTAAACCTTGGTGCCATGTAGTTGTACTTAAATCATTTCAATGGAAAGTGTCTTAGTGATTGGAACTTCTAGTGCAGTTTGGAGTTCTTCCATTTGAAAAATGTGATATTTGCATGGGATTGTTTGAATCTTGTTTTCTAGTCCCTCCCCATCACCACCCTCATAGTCTGAAGGTAGATTTTTCTCTTGATAAAGGAACAAAAAAAGTGAACATCTTGTTTGTAAATTGGTATCTAGTAACTAGTGGTAAACTTGAAATGGTAGAATTCTTTAAAGCCTAATTCTAGGTAGCCTTAGGAAAATGTATCTTAATTATTTTTGAACCTGTATTCACCTTGTTTTTTTCAAATATCTTAAGTTTTATTTTTCTTTTTCAGAGCTGCTTCTTATTTGGGGCTACTTTTTTTTTTAATTGAGGCGTAATTCATAAAAGGGTATATTGTTTTGATGAGACTTTTTACAACTGTGGCTGGATGTCTTTCTTTAGTCTTCCAAGAAGGGCCATTTTACTTTTTTAGAGTTACTTTTTAAAGTCTTGAGGTCAACAACTTGGACTACTATGCATGTAAGTGCTAATGCAAATTAAAGCACAAGTTGACCTCCAGCAGCAGTTCATTCTATGTTGACAGTGAGAGAACACTTTGCCTGTTAGGATACTGTTACTCATGGACTGAAATGCTGAAGAAACCCCTCCCCCTATTTTGTTTTTTGCAAAAATCAAGGTATATTCTAGGGTTTCCTGGTTGACCTCAACAGATAAACTGAGATGATAGTCTTAGTTCAGAAATGATCTGAATGTAGATTTACAGTCTACGCGTACAGCTGGCTAAGTGAGATCGCTTTCACAGTTCTGCATGTATCCCATGCGCTCCCCATTAGTCACTGAACTCTTAAAACTGGTATTGTAACATTATCACAATGTTTTGCACCAATTTTATAAACTTTACAGTGCAATATGTGTTCCTTTTCTGAGGTAAAACAAAGGTATATTTCTCAAGTTTCTGCTGCTATCAGCAGCGTTGATGGAGGATTTTTTATACATTTATAATAGATAGAAATAAACTAGAAAAAAAGAAGAAAAAAGTGGTGGAGGAAAAAGTGAACACTGCAAGAATACTCAAAAGGGCTTCGAATTGCAAACACCAAGAATGGCTTTGCATAGTAAATGGAATAGAACAGCTCTGAACTATAGCTTACTTTTTCTGGTTTGGTCTGACAGAATGATTGAATGCTTTTGTACAAAAATCAGAGCCTTAAAAACAAGGATTTGGTGAGATTGTAAAATGGTGTGCCACTTTGGCAAAACAGTTTGGTGGTTGATAAAAATGCAAAACATTGTTACTCTGTTACTCAACAATTCTACCCTTAGGAATATATCCTCAAACTACTGAAAATGTGCACCTGTGAAACATGTACATGAAGGTTTACAGAAGTGTGTTACTAATAGTAAAAAAGTTAAAACAACTCAAATAGCTATCAAACACTGGAGAGAAATAAAATGTGGCTTATTCATACAATAGAATATGATTAAGACATAAAAATGAATGAGAAACTGACAGATTAAATGACTTTGGTGAACCTTCATAATTCCATTTGTAGATCTTTCCATTTCTAATTTATAAATACATTTGGGGTTATAAATTATAAATGTACTGTCTCCTGTCAAAATTGTATACTTCTATTTGATGATTTCTGTGTCAAACATTATATGGAAATGTTTCCAAGTATTTTCTGTATTAACTGTGAATGAATAGAACAAAATGTTCTGGCACATATACCAAAAAAAAAAAAAAACTAGAGGAAATGACAAAAAATGTAGAATAAAACAAAAAGCCCTGGAAGAAAACAATAAATCCCTCAAAGAAAATCATGAAAAAGCAATGAAACAGTCCAAGACATGAAAAGAGAAATAGAAAAAATGAAGATGACACAAACAGAGGGAATGCTGGAAATAGAAAATCTGAGTAAATTATCGGGAAATTCAGATGCAAGTATAACCAACAGAATGAAAGAGATAGAAGAGAGGATCTCTGTCATTGAAGATACGGTAGAAGAAATAGAATCATCAGTCAAAGAAAACACTAAAGCCAACAAAGCCATGAACCAAAATGTCCAAGAAATTTGGTACACCATGAAAAGACCAAACCTACAAATAATAGGGACAGAAGAAGGAGAAGAATACCAACTCAAAGTCACAGAAAATATATTCAACAAGATCATTAAAGAAAACTTCCCTAACTTAAAGAAGGAAATGCTTATGAAGATACAAGAAGCCTATAGAACACCAAACAGACTTGACCCCCAAAAAAGTCCCCTCACCACATAATAATTAAACAACTAAACATACAGAATAAAGAAAGAATATTAAGAGCAGCTAAGGAAAAAAGCCAAGGTTATAAAGGCAAACCCATCAGAATAACACCTGATTTCTCAATGGATACTTTGAAAGTCAGAAGGACCTGGACAGATGTAATGCAGACACTAAGAGACAATGGATGCCAGGCTAGACTAATACCCAGAAAAACTTTCAATCATCATAGACGGAGTAAACAAGACATTCCAAGACAAAACCAGATTTAAACAATACCTACCACAAACCCAGACCTACAGAAAGCACTAGAAGGAAAATTCCAACCTAAGGAATTCAGAAACATCCTTGAAAACACAGGCAATAGATAAAGCCACAGCAGTAAACCCCAAAGAAGAGAAGTACACAAACACTGCCAGCAAAAAATAACAGAGATAAACAATCACTGGTCATTAATATCCCTTAATATCAATGGACATAATTCACCTATAAAAAGACATAGGCTTACAGGATGGATACAAAAGCAGGACCCATCTTTCTGCTGCATATAAGAGACATACCTCAAATTCAAAGACAGATATTACCTAAGACCAAAAGGCTGGGAAAAGACTTTCCAATCAAACGGTGTTAAGAAAGAAGCAGGTGTAGCCATCCTGGTAGCCAGCAAAATAGACTTGAAACTAAAATCAATTAAAAGAGATCAAGAAGGGCATTACATACTCATCACAGGAAAGATCCACCAAGATGAAGTTTCAATTCTGAACATTTATGCCCCAAACACAAGGGCACCCACATATGTAAAAGAAACATTACTAAAGCTTAAACCACACATAAAACCCCACACATTAATAGTGGGAGACTTCAACACACCACTTTCACCACTGGACAGATCTCCCAAATCGAAACTTAACAGAGAAATAAAGGACTTAACTGTTGTCATGACTTAAATGGACTTAATCCATACCTACAGAACATTCCATCCTAACAAAAAAAAATATATGTTTTTCTCAGCACCCCATGGAACTTTCTCTAAAATCGACCACATACTTGGACACAAAGCAAATCTCAACAGATAGAAAACAATAGGAATAACTTCCTGTGTTTTATCAGACCACCATGGTTTAAGTTAGATTTCAACAACAAAAACTACAGAAAACCTACAATCTCATGGAAACTGAATAATGCTCAACTGAATCACCAATGGGTTAAGGAAGAAATAAAGAAAGAAGTTAAAAACATAGAGATCAACTAAAATAAAAACTCCACATACCCAAACTTATGGGACACTATGAAAGCAGTGCTAGGAGAGAAATTCATAGCACTAAATGCCCACAAAAAGAAGTTGGAGAAATCTCACACTAGTGACTTAACAGCACACCTGAAAGCTCTAGAACAACAAGAAGCAAAGTCTTCCAGGAAAATAGACACCAGGAAGTTATCAAAGTGAGATCTGAAATCAATCAACTAGAAACAAAGAGAACAATACAAAAAGTTAATCAAACAAAGAGTTGGTTCTTTGAGAAAATCAACAAGATAGACAAACCCTTATGAAAACTAACCAAAAGACAGAGAGAGAGAGCATCCAAATTAACAAAATCAGAAATGATAAGTGGGACATAACAACAGACATTGAGGAAATCTAGAGAATCATCAGGTCATACACCAAAAACCTCTGTGCCACAAAACTTAAAAATCTAAAAGAAATGGATATTTTTCTGGATAGGTACCACATACCTAAGTTAAATCAAGACCAGGTAAACTATTTAAATAGCCCAATAACCCCTAAGGAAATAGAAACACTCATTCAAATTCTCCCAAACAAAAAGACCCCAGAACCAGATGTTTTTGGTGAAGAATTCTAACAGATCTTCAAGAAAAGTTAATACCAATACTCTTTATTTGTTCCACACAATAGAAACTGAAGGAACATTACCAAATTCCTTCTATGAGGCTACAATTACCCTGATTCCTAAACCAAACAATGATACAACAAAGAAAGAAAACTACAGACCAATCTCGCTCATGAACATTAATGCAAAAATACTCAATAAAATACTGGCAAACAGACTCTAAGAACACATCAAAACAATTAACCACCATTGTAGATGTAGCCAATTGTCTTATTAAATAAGAAACAGAGAACCAATGCAAAGAAGAAAGCCAAGAGATCAGAGCTAAGAGCTAAAACCTTATCCTTCCTTCTGCGTTGGTCCTACCTCTCTCAACCAGAGCTATTTCCTGTGTGTCTGTCTTTTTATAGTGTTTCTGTTCTGCCCTCTCATTGGCTATAAATCCAACCATATGACAGCCTCATCACGGCCTGTCTGTATAGACCTCCAGGTTTTCTATTGATTGGTATTGAGATTAAAGGCATGTGTATCCAATACTGGCTGTATCCCTGAACACACAGAGAGTTACTTAGCTCTGCCTACCAAGTTCTGGGATTACAAGCATATGCCACCACTGCCCTGCTTTCCTATGCCTTGCTAATAGCTCTGACACCCAAGCATCTTTATTTATTAACATACAAATAACATTTGAATACAAATGAAATATCACCATACACCATGATCAAGATTCATCCCAGAAATACAAGGGTGGTTCAACATAGGAAAGTCCGTCAATGTAATACACCATATAAACAAACTCAAAGAAAAAAAAACACATGATCATCTCACTAGATGCAGAAAAGGCATTTGACAAAATCCAACACCGCTTCATGGTAAAGGTCTTGGAGAGATCAGAAATACAGGGAACATACCTAAACAGAATAAAGGCAAATTACAGCAAGCCAACTGCCAACATCAAATTAAATGGAGAGAAACTCAAAGCAATTCCATTAAAATCAGGAATGAGGCAAGGCTGTCCACTCTCCCCATTCTTATTCAATATAGTACTTGAAGTTCTAGCCAGAGCAATAAGACAACATAAGGAGATTAAAGGGATACAAATTGGAAAGGAAGAAGTCAAGCTTTCCCTATTTGCAGATGACATGTTAGTATATTTGAGTGACCCCAAAGATGCAACCAAGGAACTGATACAGCTTATAAACACCTTCAGCAACAAAGCAGGATACAAGATCAACTCAAAAAAATCAGTAGCCCTGCTATATACAATGGACAAAGAAGCTGAGAAGGCAATTAGAGATATATCACCCTTTACAATAGCCACAAATGACATAAAATACCTTGGGGTAACACTAACCAAGCAAGTGAAGGACCTGTATGACAAGAACTGTAAGACCCTGAAAAAAAGAAATTGAAGAAGATGTCAGAAAATGGAAAGATCTCCGATGCTCATGGATAGGCAGGACTAACATAGTAAAAATGACAATTTTATCAAAAGCAATCTACAGATTCAATGCAATCCCCATCAAAATATCAACACAATTCTTCACAGACCTGGAAAGAATAATACTCAACTTCACAAGGAAAGACAAAAAACCCAGGATAGTCAAAAGAATCCTGTACAATAAAACAACCTCTGGAGGCATCACAATCCCTGACTTCAAGCTCTACTGTAGAGCTACAGTAATAAAAACAGGTTGGTACTGGCATAAAAACTGTCATGTGGACCAATAGAATTGAACTGAAGAGACATTAACCCACACACCTATGAACATATAATTTTTACAAAGTAGCCAAAAGTGTACAATGGAAAAAAGAAAGCATCTTCAACAAATGGTGGTGGCATAACTGGATATCAACGTGTAGAAGGCTGCAAATAGATCCATATCTTTCACCGTGCACAAAACTTAAGTCCAAGTGGATCAAAGCCTTCAACATAAATCCAGGTACTCTGAACCTGCTAGAAGAGAAAGTAGGAAGTAGTCTTGAATGCATTTGACATCAGACAAGGAGATGCAGAGTTTGGAACTTGCCCAGCTGTTTATCAGGATTGCGTTGGTCCAGTACATCCTCAATATGCTCCCTTTCTTCCCTTTTGGAATGGTAATTTATATCCTTTGTAACTGTATGTTGGAAGTATTCCTATGTGCTTTTCCACATTAATTTTACAGAGGATTACAGTTAAGAGATGGCATGAGTCTCAGATGGAACGTTGAACCTCAGATCTTTTAAATGTTCTGATACTGTGATAGATTATGGGGACGTTTGAAAATTGAATAAATGCATTTGGCATTATGATATGACTACAAGCCTATAGGGACCAGAGAGTAGAATGTAATGATTTGAATAAAATTGACACCCATAGGTTCATTATCAGAGGCACTATTATGGGAAATAGCTGTCTTTGAATAAGTGTGCCTCTGCAGGAACTGAGTAACTAGTCTCAGAAGTTCAAGCCAGGCTAGTGGCTCTCGGTTTCTTCCTCCTGCCTGCATATCTAGATGTAGAACTTTCAGTTAATTCTCTAGCACAATTTCTCCCTGCTTAACCATCATGATTCCCTCCATGACAATAATGGACCAAACCTCTAAAGTATAAGCCAGCCTCAATTAAATGTTTCCTTTATAAGAGTTACAGTAGTCATGGTGTCTCTTCACAATAATAGAAACCTTAACTAAGACACCATGTTTTATGACTGTATTAGAAAAAAAATCAATCATATGTAGTTCTGAGATTGGCTTATCTGTAGGTGCTTCTCGTTTATCCCCTCTCTTTAGGTGTTTAGTAAAATATTTCTGCAATTTTATTAGAAATAATCCAGAATGATTTTTTTAGCATTATTCACTATGTGCTGATCAAATATTTGTGAGAGGGCACAGACAATAAGCTGCATGTGAGTGTTGTGGTGAAAAAGCAATGGGATTCCTATTCCTTTAGATTGCCATAGACTAGATCATAAAAGTTTCTTCAGCCACTGGGACATGCAAAGTGCCAAATGAAAATCCAGTCTAGCCAATACCCGGGCCTCCCAACTTGTAGAAAAGAAAGACTTCCTAGATTAAAAAAAAAATTCTCTTTGCTTCCATGCTTGCTAAAATCTTCCTAGGTTGATCTCAGTCCTCGGGGGAGGCTTTGCCCTGGAGGAGGTGAGAATGGGGGGTGGGCTGGGGTAAGGGAAGTGGGGCAGGAGAACAAAGGAATCTGTAGCTGATATGTAGAACTGAATTGTATTGTAAAATAAAAGAAAAAGAAAAAAATCTTCCTGGAGATAGGCACTGAACTTTTCTACTGCACCCCTTGTTTGCAGTTACTCTGAAATTCTTACCTTCACATGGCTCTTCTGGCAGCCTTCATTCTTGACATCTCCATGCTCCTCATTTGGGGGCTATATGCAGTATCATAACACATTTTTGAGGAATTATTCCTTTAATCAGGATGAAATTAATTTCTTTTTCTTTTCTCACTGTTTAGGTTTGACATCTATTTTTTGCAAATAATTGAACACAGAGCACTTCTTGTTTCATTGCTCCATTTTCTTGAAATACCCTTTTGCATTTAATCAATGTAAGGCAGTGTCTGTCTTCTGTGGTGAAATTCATTTCACTACTCAAACTAATGATATCTAACTGTGGATCCATCCACTACTCTGTATTTTTTAATTAAGAAATGTTTGTTCATTAAGAATTTTTTTCACTCTACATACCACACACAGATCCCACCTCCTCCCTCCTACCACCATCCAGCCCTCTCTCCCAAGCCATACAAATCCCCACCTCTCCCAAATCAATGTCTCCAATGGGGAATCAGCAGAGCCCATCACATTGAGCCTAGGCAGGTCCAAGCCCCTTCCCACTGCACCAAGGCTGTACAAGGTGTCATACCACAAGGACCAGATTCCCAAAAGCCTGCAAATGTACCAGGGATGGATCCTGATCCCCCAGCCTGGGTGACCCCCAAACAGTTTGAGCCAAAAAACTGTCTTCCATATGCAGAGTGCATATTCCAGTCCCATGGGTGCTCCACAGCCACTAGTACAGTTCATGGCCTTCCTTCCTCTAGTGTGGCTGGTCATCTCTGCACATCTTCCCATTATGATCTTGATGTCCACAACCTGCAGATTTGTTCCTCTCTCTCATGAATTGCATTCCTGGAGCTCAGCCTGGTGCCTGGCTGTGGATCTCTGCATCTGCCTCCATCAGCCACTGTACAAAGGCTCTATGATGACAGTTAGGGTATTGACTAGACCAGTGTAGTCACCAGAGTAGACCAATGCAGGCACCCTCTGGACCACTGCCAGCAATCCAACGTTGGGTGATTTTTGTGTATTTCTGAGATCCTCCCCAGCACCCTGCCTCTTCTTATTTCCATGATGTCCTCATATATCATGGATTTTACCTCCATGGACTCTCACCCTGTCCGTGTTCCAGCTCAACCCTCCCATTTCCCTATGTTTTCATTCCTGACTCCATGAACTCCACCCCCTCATTCTCAGACCACTCGTGTAGATCTCATCCACTTATCCTTCACTGGGTCATCCATATTTCCCTCCTAGAGTATTTCCCTGATAGTTAGCCTCTCTGGAGTTGTGAGTTGCTGTCTGGCCATCACTTCTGTCATGTCTACTATCCACTTATGAGTAAGTGCATACTATGTTTGCCTTTCTGAGTCTGGGTTACCTCGCTGAGAATAACATTTTTCTAGTTTCATTCATTTGCCTGCAAATTTCATGATGTCATTTTTTTAACTGTTGAATAGTATTCCATTGTGTATATTGTGTGTATGTACATTTTCTTTATCCATTCTTCAGTTGAGGGACATCTAGGTTGTTTCGAGGTTCTGGCTATTATGAATAATGCTTTTATGAACTTAGTTGGGCATGTGTCCTTGTAGTAAGATTGAGCATTCCTTGGGTATATGCCCAAGAGTGGAAATGCTGGGTCTTGAGGAAGACTTATTCCAAATTTTCTGAGAAACCGCCATACTGATTTCCAGAATGCCTGTACAAGTTTGCATTCCCTCAAAAGTGGAGGAGTGTTACCCTTGCTCCACATTCTCTCCAACATAAGTGGTCTTCAGTGTTTTTGATCTTAGCCATTTTGATAGGTGTAAGATAGTATCTCAGAGTTGTTTTGATTTTCATTTCCCTTATGCCTAATGATGGTGAGCAATTTCTTAAATATCTTTCAGCCATTTATGATTCTTCTGTTGAGAATTCTCTGTTAAGCTGTGTAGCCCACTTTTTAATTGGATTGTTTACTATTTTGAAGTCTAGCTTCTTGAGTTCTTTATATATTTTGAAAATCAGCCCTCTGTCAAATGTGGGATTGATAAAGAAAAGTCTGTAAGGTGTCATTTGTTCTTATTGACCGTATCCTTTGTTCTACAAAAGCTTCTCTGTTTCAGGAGGTCCCATTTCTTAATTGTTGCTCTCAGTGTCTGTGCTACTGGTGTTATGTTTAAGAAGTGGTCTCCTGTGCCAAAGCGTTCAAGACTACTTTCTAATTTCTCCTCTATTAAGTTCAGTGTAACTGGATTTATGTTGAGATCTTTGATCTACATGAACTTGAGTTTTGTGAATGGTGACAGATATGGATCTGTTTGCAGTCTTCTGCTTGTTGACATCCAGTTATGCCAGCACCATTTGGTGAAGATGCTTTCTTTTTTCCATGGTACAGTTTTGGCTTCTTTGTCAAATATCTGGTATTCATAAGTGTGCGGATTAATTTCAGGGTCTTCAATTTGATTACATTGGTCCACATGTTGGTTTTGATGCCTGTATCAAGCTGTTTTTATTAGTGTAACTCTATAGTAGTGCTTGAAGTCAGGGAAGGATGCTGCCTCCAGAGGTTGCTTTATTGTACAGGATTGTTTTAGCTCTCATGGGTTTTTTTTTATTTTTCCAAGTGAAGTTGCATATTTTTTCTTTCCAGTTTTGTGAAAAACTGTGTTGGCATTTTGATGGGGTTTGCATTTAATTTGTAGATTGCGTTTGGTAAGATTGCCATTTTTCCTATGTTAATTCTACCTATCCATAAGCATGGAAGATCTTTCCATTTTCTGAAACCTTCCTCAATTTCTTTCTTCAGAGATATAAAATTTCCATCATACAGGTCTTTCAAAAGCTTAGTTTGAATTACCCCAAGGTATTTTATATTATTTCTGGCTGTTGTAAAGCATGAGGTTTCTCTGATTTTTTTTTCAGCCAGTTTATCATTTGCATATAGGAGGGCTACTGTTTTTTTTTTAGTTAACCTTGTATCCTGCCAACAAATTACTGAAGGAGTTAATCAGCTGTAGAAGTTCCCTGGTAGAATTTTTTAGGTCACTTATGTATACTATCATATTGTATGCAAATAGTGAAAGTTTGACTTCTTCCTTTCCAATTTGTATCCCCTTGATCTACTTTTGTTGTCTTATTGCTCTAGCTAGAATTTCAAGTACTATGTTGAATAAGTATGGGGAGAGTAGACAGTCTTGTCTTGTTCCTGCTTTTAGTGCAATAGTTTTGAGTTTCTCTCCATTTAATTTGATGTTAGCTGTCAGCTTCAAGTACATTGCCTTTATTAAGCTTAGTTATGTTCCTTGTATTCCTGATCTTTCTGAAACCTTTATCATGAAGGGGTGTTGGACTTTGTCAAAAAATTTTTCAGCATCCAATGAGATGATCATGGGTTTTTTTTTTCAGTTTATTTATATGGTGTATTACATTGACAGGTTTTTATATGTTAAACCATCCTTGCATCCCTGGAATGAAACCTACTTGGTCATGGTAGATAATTTTTTGATGTGTTCCTGAATTTGGTTAGCTAGTATTTCATTGAGTATTGTTGCATCAATGTTTTGAAGGAGATTGGTCTGTAATTCTTTCTTTGTTGCTCTTTGTGTGGTTTGGGTATCAGGGTAACTGTAGCCTCATAAAAAGAAATTAGTAATGTTCCTTCTGTTTCTATTTGTGGAACAATTTAAAGAGTATTTGTATTAGATCATCTTTGAAAATCTGGTAGAATTCTGCACTGAAACCATTTGGTCCTGGGCATTTTTGGTTGGGGAACTTTTAATGATCTTTTCTATTTTCTTAGGTGTTATTAGTTTATTTAAATTATTTATCTAGTCTTTATTTAACTTTGGTATGGAGTACCTATCAGAATATCATCTATTTCTTTCAGATTTTCCAATTTTGTGGAGTACAGGTTTTTGAAGAATGACCTGATGATTCTCTGGTTTTCCTCATTGTCTGTTGTTATGTCTGCCTTTTCATTTCAGATTTTAATTTAGATTCTCTCTCTCTCTCTCTCTCTCTCTCTCTCTCTCTCTCTTTCTCTCTCTCTCTCTCTCTCTCTCTCTGCTTTTTCATTAATTTAGATAACGGCTTGTCTGTCTTGTTGATTTTCTCAAGAACCAATTCTTTTGTTTCATTGATTTTTTTTGTATTGTTGTCTTTGTTTCTAGTTGATTGATTTCAGCCCTCAGTTTGATTATTACCTGGCATCTGTTTCTCCTGGATTAGTTTGCTACTTCTTGTTCTAGAGCTTTCAGGTGTGCTGTTAAGTCACTAGTGTGAGATTTCTCCAACTTCTTTATGTGAACATTTAGTGCTATGAATTTTCCTTTTAGTACTGCTTTCATAGTGTCCCATAAATTTGGGTATGTTGTACATTCGTTTTCATTGAATTCTAGGAAATCTTTAATTTTTTTATTTCATCTTTGACCCATTGGCGATGCAATTAGGCATTATTCAGTTTCCATGAGATTATAGGCTAGCTGTAATTTTTTTTGTTATTTTTGAAATCTAACTTTAAGCTATGGTTGGCCTATAAGATACATCAGGTAATTTCAATTTTTTTGTATCTGTTGAGATTTGCTTTGTGAGAAGCATGTGGTTTATTTTGGAGAACGTTCCATGGGGTGCTGAAAAGAAGGTATATTCTTTTGGTTAGGGTGGAATATTTTGTAGATATCTATTAAGTCCATTTGAGTCATAATGTCTGTTGTTTCCCTTATTTTTCTGTTAAGTTTCTATCTGTCAGTCCTGTCCATTGATGAGAGTGTGGTGTTGAAGTCTCCCACTACTAGTGTATCGGTTTTGATGTATGATTTATGCTTTAGTAATGTTTCATTTACAAATGTAGGTGCCGTTGTATTTGGGGCATAAATATTGCGAATGGAGATTTTATTTAGTCATATTTTCCCTCTGATAATATTTAAAGTCCTTCCTAATCTCTTTCAATTGACTTTAGTTGAAGTCTGTTTTATAAGATATTAGGATGGATACACAAGCTTGCATCTTAAATCCATTTGATTGGAAAGTCTTTTCCCAGCCTTTTCTTCTGAGGTGGTATCTGTCTTTGAAATTGAGGTGTGTTTCTTTTATGCAGCAAATGGATGGTTCTTGTTTTCATATCCATTCTGTTAGCCTGTGTCTTTTTATAGGTGAATTGAGACCATTGATATTAATGGATATTAAGGACCAGTGATTGTTAATTCTTGTTATTTTTTGTAGTAGTATTGTATGTTTCTCTTCTTTCATATTTGTTGGTTTGGACCTATGTATTTCCTTTGTTTTCATGGGTGTATCTAACTTTTAGGTTGGATTTTTCCTTCTACTACTTTCTGGAGGTCAGGATTTGTGGACAGATATTATTTAAATCTGGTTTTATCATGCAATATTTTGTTTACTCCATCTATGTTGATTGAGAGTTTTACTGGGTATAATAGTCTGGGTTAGCATCCATGGTCTCTTAATGTGTGCATTATGTCTGTCCAGGACCTTCTGGCTCTTAGAGTCTCCATTGAGAAATAAGGTGTTATTCTTATAGGTCTGCCTGCATGTGTTACTTGCCTTTTTCCATTGCAGCTCTTAATAATTTTTCTTTATTCTGTATGTTCAGTGGCTTGATTATTATGTGGCATGGTGACATTTTTTTTGATCCAGACTATTTGGTGTTCTGTAACCTTGTATCTTTATAGGCATTTCCTTCTTTAGATTGGGAAAGCTTTCTTCTATGATTTTGTTGAATATATTTTCTATGCCTTTGAGTTGAAATTCTTCTCCTTCTTCTATCTCTATTAGTCTTAGATTTGGTCTTTTCATGGTGTCCCAAATTTCCTGGACATTTTGGGTCATGACGTTGGTGGATTTAGTGTTTTCTTTGATTGATGATTCTCTTTTCTTTATTGTGTCTTCAACGCCAGTGATCTGCTCTTCTATCTCTTGCATTCTGTTGGTTATGACTGCATCTGTAGTTCCTGTTTGTTTACTCAGATTTTCCACTTCCAGTATTCCCTCAGTTTGTGTCTTCTTTATTGTCTCAGTTTCAGTTTTGAAATCTTGAACTGTTTCCCTCACTTGTTTAATTGCTTTCTCTTGGCTTTCTTTAAGGGATTTACTGATTTCTTCCCGTTTTTGCTTTGACTTTTTCTGGATTTCTTTAAGGGAATTTTTCATTTCCTCTTTAAAAATCTCTATCATCTTCTTAAGGTCATTATTAAGGTCGATTTCTTCTATTTCTTCTGTGTTGGGATGTTCAGGTCTTGCTGATGTAGGTTCAGATGGAGCCATTTTTTGTTGCTGTTGTTGACTGTATATTTGCACTGGGGTCTACCCATCTCTTTTTCCATATGGTGCAAGGAGTGTCTTTGGATGAGGGAGCCTCTCTTGGTCTGATTGATACTCTTGGTCCAATGGCAGTTCTTGCTCTAGTCGGTGCTGATGGACTCTTTTTCTCAGGGAGCAGCTCTTAGTTCAATTGGCACTCTTGGACTTTGTCTGAGGAGTAGCTATAATCTTGCCATGTGGGTGGGTTGAGAGGGGTGGGGCTTGTGGGTTACAAAATCTGGTTGGGGATCATGGTAGTCTGACCTTTCTGCAGTAGTTCTGCTGCTGATTGGCCTGATACTGGGACTGCAATGAGTGGTCATGCAGGGGTACAGTCTTGTGCCACTGGGACCAATGGCTAGGGGCTGGGTTGTTCAGGTATGAGGATAAAGACTCACCTCTTAGTCCAATGGCATGCTGGTGGGCTCTGTCTCAGGGAACAGTTGCAGTCTTGGAGTGTGGGTGGAATTTCGGGGAAGTAGGTCTTGGGTTACAGGGTCTGATGGTGGATGGTTGCAGTCTGAACTGTCTGCAGGTCTGCCTGCCTGCTGGCCTGAAACTGGGACTGCAATGAGTGGTGGTGTTGGGTACAAGGTTTTGCCTCTGGGCCCAAAGCTTAGGGCCTGGGATGTTTGAGTATAAGGATAAAGACTCACAGTTTATTCCAATTTAGTGCTGGTGGTCTCTCTTATTCAGTTTTTAAATCTGTTTATCCCCTTGAACACAGGACTTAATTCCATTCCTCTTCCTGGTGATCTTTTCCCATCAAATTGTACATTTTGTATTTTCCCTTGCTCAGCTTGCTCCATTCATTATAAATCTTTATGGGAGTTAACACTAGTATCTTCACAACAGAGTCTATATTAGCCTGTTTTGAGATTTCCTCTGCCAATAGAATTAATCCAAATATTTTCATTTTAGCTTTAGAATAACTCTTTGGACAAGAGAAAATTGGAGACACCTTCCTCAACAAAATATCACTAATTCTTCTCTAGAGAACATATTAAAATTCTTCTCTTCTGAAAACTCTTGATGAAGTCCCCAAAATTTCAAACCATTCTCAGCACCATTGTGCTGTGGGATGTTAATGTATGTCCTGTGGGAGCCCTTCTTGGGTTCCTTGTGGCGTTACCCAGCAGGTTTGCATAGAGGATGATTAGGACCATGGGCCTGAGTGCAGGTGTATGAGATGGTCTGCACTTGGCTATACTGGGGGATGGTCTGTATGTCAAGTTGCTCTGATTGGTCAATAAATAAAACCTGATTGGTCGTGGCTAGGCAGGAAGTATAGGCAGGACTAACAGAGGAGAAATAAAAGAACAGGAAGGCAGAAGGAGACGCTGCCAGCTGCCAGTTGCCAGCTGCCAGCCACCGCCAGGACAGGCAGCACGTGAAGATGCTGGTAAGCCACGAGCAACGTGGCAAGGTATAGATTTGTAGAAATGCGTTACTTTAAGATATAAGAACAGTTAACAAGAAGCCTGCCA
The DNA here is from genome assembly GCF_049852395.1 of Peromyscus maniculatus bairdii. NCBI lineage: Eukaryota > Metazoa > Chordata > Mammalia > Rodentia > Cricetidae > Peromyscus > Peromyscus maniculatus. The sequence goes on along the minus strand of NC_134852.1, from coordinate 71,343,618 downwards.
CGGCCATACAGTTTGTAAGCAATATAAGTCTCTGTGTTTACTTGGTTGGGTCTGAGCGGCTGTGGGACTGGCGGGTGACAGATATTTGTCCTGACTGTGGGCAAGGCCGGAAAACTCTAGCTACAAATGGCGCCCAACGAGAGGGCAAGAGTTTCCACCTAAAACCTGAGAAAAAAGATTCTAAAACGGAGCTAAAAACAGTTCCTAATTGTCTCTCTCAAATGAGCGGCAGCTGCCGGTTTGAGTTACTGGCGGGTTCCTGGCGTGTGCGCTTAACCTGCAGTAAGGCGGAAATGAGGCCTCTGCAAGTGGCACATTAAGCTGCGTGGTGGATTTAGCCTTTGCTAGTTACAAAACAAAAAAGGTTTCTGGGCTACACGCTGCTTGGATAAAAGCATAGACTCATGATAGTTCCCAGAGCTGGCAGTAAACGTACCACCGCCATGTTGGGAAGCTGAGGTGGGCGGAGCCAGCAGCCATAGCGCTGTTTCAGTCTTACAAATGCTGCAGTTTAAAGCAATAGATTCACAATAAGACAGATTCAGATGGAACAAGACTTTAAATGCTTTACAATGTGTGTAAAAATGTACATAGGCTTGGAAGAGAGAGGAAAAGGAACATAGACAGTTATATAAAGAAATAGAAAGTTTTAAAATAATAAAGTCTTTAAAGAGAAAGTAAAAGTAATATAAAAAATAAGCCCTGTAAAGATGGATATCACACAGAGAGTCTGGATTATATTGTCTTTGGGATTTTTAACTGCAGAAAGACATTTGATTGTAAAGACTGCTCAGTTAAATCAATGTGTATATTTTAAAGGTATTTCAATTTTGAAATTTATGTCTAAGGATGTTTTGCTTTGGAAAGGAGACTCTGCTTTTGTTTCTACAGAAAGCCAGAGGCTATGGATTTGTTCCAGATTAAGATACATCAGGTTTGACCAGCCAAGACCACCTGAAAGGTCTCTGATGACACCATGGCCCAGATGATTCAACATCCAGAATTGTTTCAAGGCAACTGGCTCAGACGATACAGCCTCACGGACTACTCCATGATCCTTAAATATTCTTTGTGTCCCCATAATATACAGCGCCCCCCTCCAGCAGGAAGTAGTAAGAGAAGCTACGCCCAAATTCCCAAATATACTAAGCTGGCTTTGGAGATGTGTAAAAGTTAAAATCTTCCTTTTTAAAAAAAAGAAAAGGGGAAGTACTGTGGGATGTTAATGTATGTCCTGTGGGAGCCCTTCTTGGGTTCCTTGTGGCGTTACCCAGCAGGTTTGCATAGAGGATGATTAGGACCATGGGCCTGAGTGCAGGTGTATGAGATGGTCTGCACTTGGCTATACTGGGGGATGGTCTGTATGTCAAGTTGCTCTGATTGGTCAATAAATAAAACCTGATTGGTCGTGGCTAGGCAGGAAGTATAGGCGGGACTAACAGAGGAGAAATAAAAGAATAGGAAGGCAGAAGGAGACGCTGCCAGCTGCCAGCCACCGCCAGGACAAGCAGCACGTGAAGATGCTGGTAAGCCACGAGCAACGTGGCAAGGTATAGATTTGTAGAAATGCGTTACTTTAAGATATAAGAACAGTTAACAAGAAGCCTGCCACGGCCATACAGTTTGTAAGCAATATAAGTCTCTGTGTTTACTTGGTTGGGTCTGAGTGGCTGTGGGACTGGCAGGTGACAGAGGTTTGTCCTGACTATGGGCAAGGCCGGAAAACTCTAGCTACACCATTGTCTTCCATGCTCCTACTAGTTTGCCCCACTAAGCAGTGCTTAATGAATTCCACTGCTATCCTAACTGAATGTAATAAAGTATAAATTCCTTCAAATCAAAACATGATTAGACTTATCACAGCAATACTCCAATCCCTATAAACAACTTCTGTCTTTATTGCAGTTTCTCTTACTGTGAAGAGATATTATGATCATAACAACTTATATAAAAGAAAACACTTAACTTGGTGGGTTGCTATTTCAGAGGTTTTGTCCATTATCATCATGGTGTGACATGGGTACATGCAGGCAAACATGAGGCTGCAGGAGCTGAGAGTGGAGAAAGAGCTGCATCTTGATCCAAAGGCAAAGGGGAGTGTACTGAGTGTCACACTCAGTAAAATGGAGCAAAGAAGACCTCAAAGCATGCCCCCACAGTGAACACTTTTCCTCCAACAATGCCACACCTACTCTATCTAATGCCACACCTCCTAACAGCACAACACCTTTTCAGCTTATGAGGGCCAATTACATTCAAACTACCATAGAAAGCAACCTCAGAGTTGGCTAGATTTTATTTCTCCCTGAAACCATAATCTTTTTAAGTATAAAACAATTTTATGTTTATATAAAATGAATAAAATATATAAATTTTATATAAAATAAATAAAAATATAAAAACATTTTAAATATAAAAATTTATAACCATTTCCAAGCATTTGATTTTTCCCTATGAATTCTTATCGTGTGAAACACCAGACACTCCCCAAATCATTAAGGTCATTTCTGTAATTCATGATTGCTAACTAGATCTTAATGATAAGTCCTTAATTTAACATACACACACACACACACACACACACACACACACACACACACACACACACACACACTACAGGTAGGTCACTTGGAAATCAAGCTAGAAACAATCTGAAAGCTTCCACTGTTAGGTATAGTGTTTGTAGTTCCAGCAGTTACGAAGCATGTTGCTACAATAGTAATTTCAACACCCTTTCCTATATATGCTACGGTACTGAATGAAATAATACTGACCAACCAAAAAAGATAAGTCCAGTGATTCAATAGTGGCATGACTGTTTGAGACTAGGATAATTTTTTTTTAAGGAAAAAAGTCTTCACATGACATTATGATGCAAGAAATCTCCAAAGACATAAAGGATTTCATTTTGGGTGGACAATAAAGAGCTTGGTATGCAGTTGAAGTAAGTGCATTTTACATTATTATGTGCCTATAATCCTATGGGAGGCAGCAAGGAGTGAAATGTGGTAGTTTGAATAAGAATGTCCCCATAGGCTCATATATCTGAATGCTTATTTACCAGGAAATGTCACTGTTTGAAAGGGTTGTGATTAAGAGATATGGCCTTGTTGGTGAAGGTGTGGCCTTCTTAAAGTAACTGTGTTGCTAATGGCACCTTTTGAGATTTCAAAATCCCATATCAGGTCTAACTGTCTTTCTGTGCTGGTGGAAAAGGTAATAACTCTATTTTTTATTATTATTAAGAAATTTTCTATTCAGTTTACACACCAACCACAGATTCCCCCAACTTCTCTCTTCCCACCCCCAGTTTCTCCCCCAACAAACATCCCATCCCCACATTTTCCAAGGCAAGGTCTCCCATGGGGAGTCAGCAGAGCCTGCCACATTCACCTGAGACAGGTCCAAGACCCCCCTCCCTGCACCAAGGCTGTGCAAGGTGTCACACCCTAGGAACCTGGCTTCAAAATGTCTGCTCATGTACCAGGGATGAACCCTGAGTCCTCTGCCTGGGTGCCCCCCAAACAGTTCCAGCTAAACAACTGTCTCCCATATCCAGAGGGCCTAGTGTGGTCCTATGGGGGCTCCACAGCTATCATTCCATAGTTCATTGGTTTCCACTAGTGTAGCTGGTCATCTCTGCACATTTCCCCTTCATGATCTTAAGGTCCCCTTCCCACAGAATCCCTCCTCTCTCATCGAATGGATTCCCAGAGTTCAGACTGGCACCCAGCCATGGATCTCTGCATCTACTTTTATCAATCACTCCGTCAATGCTCTATGATGACAGTTAGGGTATTCACTAGACGGGTCACCAGAGTAGACTAGTCCAGGCACCTGCTGGACCATTGCTAGTTTTCCAAGTTGCGGTCATCCTTGTGGATTCCTGAGAACTTCCTTGGTACCCTACCTCTCCTTTTCCCACGATGTCTTCATTTATCATGGTATCCCTTTCCTTGCTCTCCCACTCTTTCCCTGTTCTGACTTGACCCTCCCATTCCTTATGTTCTCATACCCCATTCTTTGCCCTCCATTTCCACCCCCCACTCCTAGTTTGGTAATGAAGATCTCATCTATTTCTGCTTTGCTGGGCTATGTGTCCCTCTTAGGGTCCTTCTTGTTAGATGGATTCTCTGCAGCTGTGTGTTGTAGTCTGGTTGTCACTTGCCTTACATCTCCTATACATTTATGAGAGATCAATTGTAGTGGAGATAGTGTTGGAATTCCTGGACACTCCCCCAATTACATGACCACACATGCACAGTTCAGTAGCCAAACTAGGGGACGTACAACTTACATAATGCAAATGCGGCATGATCACATATTTTGCATGCCACATTATCACATAATCTATGCACATGTGTGGTACAGCTCCAAAGCCCAAATGCCCATGTGCAGGAAAATCCATGAGACGTGGATCACAGGCTCATCCCCCTTCTTCTTTTACCCCCTCCTTCTCCAAGCACATGTCTCCCACAAACCTGGTCATGCTCCCTGTATCCCTCCCATTTCTTAATAAAACTCTGGTAGTAGGTTTTTTCATGCCTCATGACCTTTCTCACACAGTAACAGTGCCACTTAATGAATAACACAGTGTTGCAGCACTAAAACCAGCTTTGGTGCCAAGAAGAAGCAGACTCTCCCAGCTCTCTGCATCCTGGTCCCTGTACTGATGTTTCTTTGATCTATGACTGCCCGCTTCTTTCATTTGCCTGGCCACAGGACTGGTCCACACAACACTGGGTCTCAAATTGGTAAGTTTTCCCTTTCCAATCCATCACCATTTCCCATGACTGTAGCCTGAGATATATTTCTTGCTGTTGTATGGGAGGGTGTCCTCAGGATCTGCATGCAATGACTCGATCTCTCTTGTCAAAACACTGAGTGCTGTTGGACCCCGGGGTGGTCCTAATGCTCATACCCTCTGTCCCTTACCCTCCTCTTGACGAAGGGTGGGGTAACTTGTGCTGATTCACAAATCCTTCCCTAACCTCAGGGATACCTGAGACTGGGGTCTTGGATCCCATTTGTTATTTTAATTTTTTTTTTATTTTTTAATTATCAGCTGCAGTCATGGGACATAAAGACTTCTTGCTCTTGGTTCCTCTCCTCTTTTGAAAAAAATGCCTTAAATATTCCTAGATACCAGTATATATAGCCACATAAGGAATGCCTAGGTTCAGATATTTCATGAGAATTATCTAAATACTGCCAGCAAATGGGCAAATCAAAATGGTTACCTTATACCCAAACTTTTTACCCAAGTATGAGCTCTCCCTTTATGAGTCTTTCTTTCCTGCTCATATGCAACCTGAACCTGAGGAATCTCTGACTCCAAAGAACCTCCACTTATCTGACCTCTGCTCTGCTCTCTGGTGTCAGGTGAGCCACTCCCACCCAACTCTGGCTCCCACTTCCACTCTTACTGTCACCCATTTTCAAGCTGCCCTGGGTAGCACAGACAGGTCTGGAAGAAGGCTAGGATGTGGGAAAATGAGTTTCTGATCAGGAAATACATTGGGATTATAATTATCAGGATGGCTCTTTAGCCAGAGATCAGTTTACAACTTGCCTACTGGCAAGTCTAGCTAAAGTGGTCCTCAAATGATTAAATTATAAAGGTTAAAAAAATTTAATTCAAGATAAGGATGGAAATCCATCTCATGTCTTCCAGAACTTCAGAACATCAAGGTTAAGCTTAAGCATCTAGAGAGAGGGCCCCTGACCCCACAGGCAGAAGTGTCGGCTATGGCATTTAAAGTACCATGGGAGAGATAAGAAAGCATGTGAACAGAATTGCCAGATGCAGGCACATGCTATTTGAGTGGCTGACTGAAGGCTTCCAGGTCCCTGTTTGAAATGTGTGGTAGAAAAGGCCATGTGGGCTTGTGTGTGCCCTTCCCTATGTGGGCCATCAATTGAGCCTTGTTCACAGTGCTACTGAGAGCGATACTGGTCAGCTGAGTGTGGTCATGCACCGTATGACATGGGGACACCAAACAAAGACCTCCAAAAGACCTTTCAGGCTTGGCAACAGACTGACAGGAAACCCAGCATGAAACATCAGGTGGTCCATTTACTTCCTTTTGAACACTGAGCCACTTAATCAGTCCTGAGGGAATTTGGGGGTCCCACATCTCATTCTCAGTTCCCTATGTCAGGGTCTGGGGACAGCCTTACTCACCTCACCAGATACCACCACTTAATTGTACTTTCAGGGGTACCTAATGGGAAGAGACTTACAGCTCATGTAGGAGCTTTTGTTTCATTTGCTCCCTCCATGTGCCTCACTCCAGACCAATTAGCAGTGCCTCTTCTCCTCCTCATGCATAGTGACACAGACTGGGTACTGTTCCCTATGAAGTTCCAGTGGACATGATCAACCACTGCCTTGTCACCAATTCCAGAAGAGTGTGGTTTCACCCCACAAGCATTCCTCTTCCTGGCTTCCACTCTTAATTAATTACTCAGCTAATTGTTAAAGAGCCACCATAAGCTGGAGTCCAAGAACCATGAAGTATACCCAGATGGTAAGGAACAGTAACAATCCAAATGTGTTTACACACCAAGACCCAGAATCTTCTGGTCACTGCAAATAACAGACTTTAATTTAACAGTCTATTACTGTTAGCCCTCAGCAATTGATCACCTGTGTCTCTTGGATGCTAAATTAATAAAGAAAACAAGTGCTCTAAAATAATCTGTCTCGGATAAGCTTTATCTCAGGTAAAAATAAAATGCATTTTCCAAATAGCCCCCTCTCCCACCTCTTTATCCATCACTTATGCTAACCAATACAGCAGAGTACAAAATCATTACAATATCACGGTCACCAGCTCAAGATTTTAAATTTCCCATGGCTGCTTCTTAATATGTTTAAAAATCTTTCTGAGCTCCAGAACCAACTTGAATCTATCTGGATAAGTCAGATCTGCTTCATATAAGTATAACCCAAAATTTCCTGGTACTGTGACCCCCTACCTCACTCTGGGACCCACCAAAGGAATATATACATATAATTCTTTTTTTCTAAGCCTTTCTCTGTCTCACCAACACCCTCTCAGACACAGGTGGCAAGGTTCACAGGCCAAGAGGGATGATGAACAGCTCCAAGGAAGCATATGACAATCCACCATCCCAGGAAACCTGGCTACCTCAGAAGCCCCCTTTCCTACCATCCCCAAAAGTCAACTGATGCCTACCCAGTCAGTTGGAAGCAGCTTCCAGGAGACATATTGCCCCCATTTCTGTTCATCCACCTTTTTTACAATAAGCAAAGAGTCTGGAATGTTGGAATTCCTGGCAATTCCCCCAGTTACATGACTGCTTAGTAGCCAAGCAAGGAGCCTTATGTCCTACGTAATCCATGTGCTGCATGATTGAGCAATTTGCACACAGCCTAATCATGCAGTGTATGCACATGCATGGTGAAGCTCCATAAGCCCATATGCACATATGCAAGGGACTCCATAAGAAGCAGGTCACAGACTCCTCCCCCTTCTCCTTCTCCCTCCCCCTCTGTAAATATAGACCACAGGCCTAGTCACACTCTCTTCTGTCCCTTCCTTGTCCTGAGAAAACTCTGATAGTGGGTTTTGTTGTGCCCCATAGCCTTTCTTACACAGTTACAGTGCCACTCAATGAATAACACAGCTCAGCCACATTAAAACCAACACATAGTTTTGTTCTACTTTGGCTTTAATAAAAGATTTCTCTTGTTGGTTCTGCCACAGCCTTGTTTAATAAGGTTCTAGACAATTTTCCTTTTATTGATGTCTTATATTTGTCTTATATTTAGTATGTGAGCTATTTTAACTCAATTATATTTTTGCTGTGACAGCTAAGTAAAATCTGTGTGGAATCTACTTCTACAAGTTATTACTATGGAGGAGAAAAACAGTTTACAAATCATTGCTTAGGCAGTATTGCAAAATCAGTTACCAGGTAATAAAATATTTATTTTAGAAAAATTTTATATTGCACTGATTCTTATCAGTCTTCATACAAGTACTACAACCCTTTAAAGATATAATTTTCAATATATATTGAAATACAGTTGCTTCAGATTGTTTTGAAATATCTAGAGTTCACATTTCCATTTAAACTATACTGTTAGTCAGTTATCCCTAACACTAATAACAAAATAGCAACATGGATTTTTATGCCACATATCATAACAGTGGTTACATATACAAAACTTATGTGACATGAAATGGTATTTCCACTCTGAGAATAGCTACTATGTGAAGACTCTTCTGTGACTTCTACTTTAGGGTCATGAGAATATCTTCTTCCTCATGAATGATGCAAAAATGAAAAATAAAATGTGATATCCTTGAACTTGAGACCAAAAGTGGGGGGAACAACTGACTTTCCCCACAATCTTCACTTTGATGTCTTCAATGATGCAAACCATAGACATAACATATAACATAACATAATTTTTCAGTTTAGAAAATGCTTATAAATGTCTGTGTAATTCTGAACCCGTTTCAACCTTTTAGGCTCACTCTTCACTCGCTGAGGAAAAAAGGGTATACATTTTTGGTTTTCTGCAGATATTGAAGATTAAATCATAATGAGTGAAAATGAAATAGGCTCACCTGTAGAAAGGTAAATGACAGAACCTGTGTAAGACATAATAAATACTAGCCTGTGCATACATGATGCTTTTTTGTTTTAACATATAGTATAAAGTTTGTGTTCCACTGATATTTGTGTGTATATTTTAACACCCAGTAAACAAGATTTGTATTATATTTGGCATTGTAAAACTTGAGTAATGCAGTCACAATTCAGTTGTCCTTGTCCTTAAATGAATTAACTTGATTTAAAAACTTGCCTTTATATCTTCATTGATACTAAGAATAGACATAACATATTTAACTACAGCTCACAATTAAGTATTATTGTTATGTGAGAACACAAATTCCACTTTTTATGCATACTGTGAGTGCCAACAGTCAAAGTGAATCTCATTAGGCTGTCCTTATTTTATTTACAAATATGGAGGGATAAGAATATATTGGCATGAACACATTCACAATTTATATTTAGGTGTGAAATATATTCAGTTGACCTTATTTTGTTATATTTATTCTTGACAGACTGTACTTCTATAAATACAATTTTTTCACTTGTTCTGTGGTTCACAAAACTAAGGGAGTGTATTAGGTTAAATCTTTTGTGCTTTCAAAATGTGATAGACATGTCTGTGTATTTAGTGCCGTCTTCAGTTGATGTTCAGGCCTCCCATAACCTGCTGAAGTCAGTTTCAAAGTTGCATGAAATGCTGAGAAGCAAAAATTTTCAGTGTTGCTGCTATCTTCTTGGAAGTTGAGCATTCTTGGATATGGTAGAGAGGACTTAAATCCCCACAGAACATGTGATGCCTGGTTTTTTACTGGGAGGCATGAGGAAAAATAAAGTAGTGACCCTTTTTTTTCTAAGTTTGAGACTATTTAAACAAGGTGCTGGTGATTCACCACAGGTCTCATAAACTGCCACGTCTTTCAAATGTAGCCCAGAGTGAAAATGTTTACTATTTTGTCTTCCTATCAATATTGATTCTTTTTTTGTTTTCTTTTGTTCTTCGAGATAAGCTTTCTCTGTGTAGCTTGGCGCCTTTCCTGGAACTCACTTTGGAGACCAGCCTGGTCTCGAACTCAAAGAGATCCGCCTGCCTCTGCCTCCTGAGTGCTGGGATTAAAGGCGTGTGCCACCACCGCCCGGCTTCAATATTGATTCTTGATCTTTATTTTTCTTAATATCAGATTGCTTAGGTATTTCTCCCTGGGAACTATTCAGTATTTGATTTACAGAAGAATATTTAAGTTGTATAGAATTGTTAACATACTGAAAGAGTTTCCTATCCTCCCACTTCAATATTAAGTATTTTCATTTATTTAAATTATCCTAATTTGAAAACATAAACAATTTTGAATAATACTAGTGCCATTTTAGAAAACATATTGTGTTTTTATTTTATTTTTCTTTGGTTTTTCTACTGATTCTCTTTTATTTTGTAATTTTCTAATGAACTATTTTAAAAAGAGACTTCTTGGTTCAATGTCAAATGTTCTCCATAGACTCAAAGCACTCATTATTAAAAAATGTGTAAAAGTTATGCAAGTTTCTTTTTTTTTCTTTTTCAAACCTTTTATTTTGTTATCAAAATGTCCGAATATTCTTTTGAAAATATCATTAAAGGTTTGACTCCTTTTATTGCATAAAATGATAAATTGTACTGAAGTTAAAACAAATGACAAAAATTGATTTTATGTTTAAAATATCATATAAATTATGTTGTTGCAGCAATTCTTCATAGTCTTGCATTTTATAATAGGGTCAGAATCATATTTGTTGCATACTTAAATGCAGACCAGAAAACATTTCAAATGTGTGTTCTTTATATTATCAGTTTTCTTGAAGTAAGAAAAATATTGATTTCCAAAATGTGACCAAAATGCAGGGTTTAATGGTCATCATTTTTATTCTTCATGGCTAACATTTACCTTCAAGATATTAATGTAAGCTTATAAAGTCAGGAACAGAGAGACAGATATCACAAGGTCTCATGTTCATGTGTTATCTAAAAGGTAATGTTACAAAAATAAAGAGTAGAAATATATATGTGTGTGTGTGTATGTATGTATATATAATTCCTTAGTTAGCTATACTCCTAAAAATACTATTTTTGTTCTCTGTACAAAATTATCAAAAAGAATTTTGCACTTCTCTTTTTCTGTTTTTATGTTTCTTTTTTTTCTTTATTAAGAAAATTTCTACTGACTCCACATACTATTCACAGATCTGCCCTCCTCCCTCCTCCCAGCCCCCATCCCTCTTTCCCAAGCCACCCCACATCCCCACATCCCCCAAATAGAGGTCTCCCATGGGGAGTAATAACGTTCTTCCTTTTGGTTTAAACAAGATCTGAAGTTGTAGATAGGTATATCCTGATTAATGTCATCTATCCCTTTCTAATTTCTCTGAATTTTACCCCCTATTTGGTCTGTTAACTTTGCCACTTCTGTTGCACTAAAAGTTTTGGATTTTTAATTCTTTTCTAAGGAAATTATCAACCAAACTTTTAAAACTCAGAGATTAAAAGTTTTGTGTTTAATTTGTTTGTTTGTTTTATTTTTAGTTGGAATACATCAGTCACTTAGTAAGAAGTAGAATCATTGTGGGGTTTTGGTCTTTGTGAGCTAGAACAGGAAATCAATGATAGATCACATGTGAATGGTGGTATGAGAGGAGCAAATGGCATTCCATTAAAGAGTTATTCAGCAATGAAGACTTTGAGAAAAACAAGATAATCCTTAATCTTACACATCCTTCCTCATGGTAAGCTGATGGTAGAATGTGTAACTCCAAATGATGACTATTGCTATATAGTTGGTGCATTTAGTTGAAAGTTTTCCTTTGTCCTGGCCAGCTGGCAGTCAGGACAAATCTCTCCCAATCACATTCCACAAATAAATACATAGAGGTTTATATTAATTATATCTGCTTGGCAATTATCTCAGACTTATTACTGATTAGCTTTTACACTGAAATTAACCCATAATTCTTATTTATGTTTATCCATGTGGATTAATATCTTTTCTCAGTTATGCCTTGTCATCTTGCTTCCTCTGTATCTGACTGGTAACTCCTCACTCAGCCCTTGCTATTCTCAGAATTCTCCTAGTCTATTTACCCCACCTATACTCCCTGTCTGGTTACTAGCCAATCAGCAGTTTATTAAACCAGTGAACAATAGCATTATCCCACAGAAGTTATACATTTTTTCTCTTCATTTTTCTTTATTAAGAAATTTTCTACTTACCCACAGATCCCAACTCCTCCCTCTTCCCACCCTACTGCCCTCCCTCCCTCCCAAGCCGCCCCACATCCCCACATCTCCCAAATCTAGGTCTCCCATGGGGAGTCAGCAGAGTCTGGAACACTGAGCCTAGCCAGGTCCAAGCACCGCCCCACTGCACCAAGGCTGCATAAGACATCACACCACAGGCACCAGATTCCCAAATGCCTGCCTGCCATGGACTGGCCCATTGGGGTATGATGACCATAGGAGAACCAGGGCTTTGGTAGCCAGGAAGGCAAGGATTCAGCAAATGACAGACAGACAACACACTCAGAAGTGGTTTGAATCTGTTGTAATTTTACTTCTGTAAATCAGTAGTTTATACACAGAAAAGAAAACTCTCAAGTCATACAAGGAACAACAAGAGCTTGGCAATAATTCAATTATATCATCTTTAAAAAACAGCAAGCACACAATTATTAATCGGTGCTAGACATATCCCTGCACCCACAAGAATTTTATGACCCAAAGAGCAGTCTGTGTTTTTTAAACTTAATACAGTCCCTAGACTTGTGTAGACTTCTTGTGGTTGTAGCTGTATCCTTTATCTTATTTTAGCAGCTTTCTAGTTTATTGTACACTTTTACTTTTTTGGTTCTCATGACCCATTTAGCCAATTTGGATGCTGTAGACCCTATCTAAGTCTTTTTTTTTTTAGTTCTTTTACCACATATTTTTTAAACGTAAAACCTTTTTAGCTGTTGGAATATGGACTCTTGTACTTTTATGCCTGTAAGGGGAAGGGGTTCTGTTGTAGTCTTTAAGTTTCCCATGCTAAACTTCCTCAACAGAGGGGCCCACCATCTGTCTCCTATGAGATAACATCTTCTGCCATAAATTACTTTAGTTGGGATTCCTAGTGGGTGAGTGTTCATTCCCTAGAAGTGCCTGAACTATTATACTTTCTTTATCTAGAGGCTTGGGGTCTTAAAAATTAGCTCATTCTGCTATATCTGATTAAGATCCATGTCTAGCTTCCCCTTTCCCCCACAGTTCACAACCCAAGCATTCATTAATTTTGGCTGGCTTCATAGATTAATTAGAACATTATCAGAAAAGCAGTTGCAGGATTGGTGAAGATCTTTTCCCATTCTGTTGATAGTCATTTTGTCTTATTGATCATGTCCTTTGCTCTACAAAAGCTTCTCTGTTTCAGAGCTCCCTGTAGCTAGAGTTTTCCTGCCTTGCCCACAGTCAGGACAAATCTCTGTCACCAGCTATTCCCACAGCTGCCCAGACCCAACCAAGTAAACACAGAGACTTACATTGCTTAAAATCTGTATGGCTGTGCCAGGCTTCTTGCTAACTGTTCTTATAGCTTAAATTAATCCATTTCCATAAATCTATACCTTGCCACATAACTTGTGGCTTACCGGCATCTTCACATGCTGGTTGTCATGGTGGCGGCTGGCAGTGTCTCTCCCTGCCTTCCAGTCCCAATTCTCCTCTCTGTTAGTCCTGCCTATACTTCCTGTCTAGCCACTGGCCAATCAGTGTTTTATTTATTGACCAATCAGAGCAATTTAACATACAGACCATCCCACAGCACTTCAACTTTTCTTTCTTTCTTTCTTTCTTTCTTTCTTTCTTTCTTTCTTTCTTTCTTTCTTTCTTTCTTTCTTTCTTTTTTTTTTATAGAGGAAGGTTTTAACTTTTACACATCTCTAAAGCCAGCTTGGTATATTTGGGAATTTGGGCATAGCTTCTCTTACGACTTCCTGCTGGATGGGGGCATTGTATCTTATGGGGACATAAAGAAAATTTTAGGATTATGGATTAGTTCATGAGGGTGTATCATCTGAGCCAGTTGCCTTGAAACAGTTCTGGATGCTGGATCATCTGGGCCATGGTGTCATTGGAGACCTTTCAGGGGGTCTTGGTTGGTCAAACCTGATGTATCTTAATCTGGAACAAATCCATAGCCTCTGGCTTTCTTTGGAAACAAAAGCAGATCCTCCTTTCCAAAGCAATATATCCTTACATCCACATTTTGAAGTCAAGGTACCTTTAAAATATACATTTTTTGGCATAACTCAACAGCTTTTGCAATCAAATGTTTTTCTTCAGTTATCAAAGAGAACATAATCCAGATTCTCTGTGTGGTAGCCATCTTTACGTGGCCTATTTTTTTATGTTACCTTGAGCCTGTTGCTTTAAACTGCAGCCTTCTAAGCCTGAAATGGCACTGTGGCTTCTGGCTCTGCCCACTTCAGCTTCCCAACATCGCAATGGTATGTTTTCCACTAGATCTGGGAGACATCATCTCTCAGAAATAATGGGCCTCATTCCCGACATTTTGCAGGTCCAGTGCACAGGCCAGGAACCCACCATAGTAGCTCAAACAAGCAGGCTGACGCTAGCTTAAAAGAGTCAACTAGGAACTGTTTTTAGCTCCATTTTAGAATCTTTTTACTCAGGTTCTATGTGGAAACTCTTGCCAACACGTTGGGTGCCATCTGTAGTTAGAGTTTTCCTGCCTTGCCCACAGTCAGGAAAAATCTCTGTCACCAGCCAGTCCCACAGCCACCCAGACCCAACCAAGTAAACACAGAGACTTACATTGCTTACAAACTGTATGGCTGAGGCAGGTTTCTTGCTAACTGTTCTTATACCTTAAATTAATCCATTTCCATAAATCTATACCCTGCCACATAGCTTGTGGCTTACCGGCATCTTCACATGCTGGTTGTCATGGTGCCAGCTAGCAGTGCCTCTCCCTGCCTTCCTGTTTCAATTCTCCTCTCTGTTAGTCCCACCTATACTTTCTGCCTGGCCACTGGCCAATCAGTGTTTTATTTATTGACCAATCAAAGCAATTTAACATACAGACTGTCCCATAGCAGCTCCCATTTATTAATTGTTGTTCTCAGTGTTTGTGCTACTGGTTTTATATATAGGAAGTAGTCTCTTGTGCTGAAGAGTTCAAGACAACTTCCTACTTGCTCTTCTATCAAATTCAGTGTAACTGGATTTATGTTGAGGTCATTGATTCACTTGGAATTGAGTTTTGTGCATAGTGACAGATATGGATCTGTTTACAATCTTCTGCATGGCATGTTGACATCCAGTTATGCCAGTACCATGTATTGAAGGTGCTTTCTTTTTTCCATTGTACAATTTTGGCCTCTTAGTCAAAAATCATATGTTCATAAGTATGTGAATTAATATCAGGGTCTTCAACTTGATTCCATTGTTCCACTTGTCAGTTTTATGCCAGTACCAAGCTGTTTTCATTACTATAGCTCTATAGTAGAGCTTAAGGTCAGGGATCATGATGCCTCTAGAGGTTGCTTCCTTATACAGGATTATTTTAGCTATCCTAGGTTTTTTTGTTTTTCCATATAAAGTTAAGTATTGTTCTATCAAAGTCTGTGAAGAATTGTGTTGGGATTTTGATGGAGTATACTGAATCTGTAGATGATTTGTTTTGGTAACATTGGCATTTTTACTGTGTTAATTCTACCAATCCATGAGCATGGAAGTTCTTACCAATTTTCTGATATCTTCCTCAATTTCTTTCTTGTAAGACTTAAAGTTCTTATCATACATGTCTTTCACTTGCATAGTTAGAGTTATACCAAGGTAGTTTATATTATTTGTGTCTATTTTAAAGGGTTATGTGTGGGATGACTCATCTCTAAAAGGCTTGAGGGACAGCCGGCCCAAATAAGTAAAAAAGATACTTTCTGAGAGCCAACCTGGGTCTGCCTAAGGGCTTTAGCAACAACAGCTGAAACATGATATGGAGATGACCTGGACAAATGAGAGACAGCCATGTCATACCAGCAGATGTATATCCATCAGACCTCCCCGCAGGGTGGAGGGTATATGAGGCTTGCCTCTTCCTGAATAAACTGAGCTTGTTGTTTCCACATTCTCCCAGAGTCTGTGTGGTTTGACATTGTGCCTACTTGACCCCCTCCCCCAAAGGGAACAACAGCCTGGGACCCTGCTACATCTGGTGCTGAAACCTAGGACATTTGGTACTTGAAAAGAGTCTGTTTGTCTCCCTTTATTCATGTGTGGCACTGGTTGAGTAGCCCCCTTGAGTGGTGTATACTGGTGATTAGGCCCCTCTATGTTGTGTAATTTCGGTCCCTTCAGCAGGTGGAACCCCTACTTTCTTCTTTATGTCTTGTTTGTGAGTCTGTCTGAACAGTAGGGTGGCACATATTTTTGTTCAGGCTCACCTTTTGTTTCCATATAAGCCCTGAACCCTCAAGAAATGTAGCCATGGTCTGACCATTTTGGGCTCTGTGTGTGTGTGTGTGTGTGTGTGTGTGTGTGTGTGTGTGTGTGTGTGTACATGTGTATGCTTGTAGGTGTGATGCCTGGAGAGATGGGTCAGTAGTTAAGATGCTTGTTCCATACATCTTTTCAGAGAACATGAGGTAAACTTATCTTTGGATAAGAGTTCTGTTCCTGGCCAGAAAAAAAAGGAAAGTAGCCTCAGCAGTAACTCTCCAATTGTTTGTTATGCCCAATTTGTTGACTATAATTGCTTGGCTAAAGTCCTCCTCTACTGAGGAAGTCATTAAGGCCCACAATGAGCACTGCCAGAAACAATGTAACACCAACTTATCTATCACCTTCAGTCCATCCATGACTGATATTTCCTCTGCCTCTGTTGAGAAGGAGATGGATGGGAATAGGCATAAAGTAAAGAATAAGGATGGGAAAAGAGAGGAAATGATTGTGGCAGCATCTAAGCTTATACCAGCAACCCCTCTCTCTGTTCCCCCAATGCCTGGTGTGGCTACCCCCTCACTGTGGTATCCATAGAGTGATTTGTCTGGATGTCTGCCTTCCAAACCAGCTGTAATGCATACCTCCCAGACTATTCTACCTATGGTGCCACACATGCCCGTCATGGCATTTCCAGTTAATATGGCCCCCTGGTGTGGCCAACCATCCATGGATACCTATGCCTCTTACAGACCTGCTTTGGTCAGTATGGCTGCAAATGAATCTGGTCCTGACTCGATATATTTTGAGCAAGTCCTAAGAAAATGGGCGATACTTTTACTGACTTATTATGACTGGCACCATTTAATAAAGGCTATGTTGGAGCCTATGGTCTTGCTTAATTGCTGAGCTGCCTATGATGACCAGGCTGAGGCTCAGGCTTGTTTTAATATACAGTTCAACATCACTTTTTCTCTTGAGATGCTCATGGGCTGAGAACCATATGTTAACCCTGTCATATAAGCCCAAATTGGACAACACACTTATTTACCTACCTTGGGAGACACCATTGCCCTCCATTGCATTGGAGGGATCCCATCACCCTTCAATGGCAACCCCCTGCTCCCCTGTTAAACCAGGAGCAAGGGTATGCTTGCATTTTTCCCAAGAATACCACCACATCAATATGGATATCCTCCAGAGATGTGCATCCAACAACAGACCAAGAGACTTTGGCCAAAGAAAAAGCTTCAGAGGGGTAATGTATGATTTGTTCTGCTACTGTGGCATTAGTAAAGGTCATATCATTACTAGCATGTGACCCTAGATATAAAGCAATTGCCTCACCCCCTACAAGGTCAATAATATATCACCACAAAGACTTTGATTGGCACAATAAATATGACTAGGGTTCCATCAATGTCCTTGAGTTTGAAATTTTGACAAATTCTTCTCTTAATCAATTATCTTCTGCATCAGGTTCACCAACAAAAGGTGGCCACAAAGGCGACCCTACAGGGTTTTTTTTTTTTTTTTGGCTCTCAGACACACAGATCAAAGTCCTCCTAGAGAGATAATGCACGCATGGCTCACTGAGATATAGACGGCTACTGCCTAAAGCCCACCATCCAGACAGTTATCCAAGACTGATGCTCTTCCAGGGCTGGTAGTCAATGACTGATACAAGTTTTTTTGGCAAGCCAATCTAAGACAGGCACAGTCCATTACACTGAGTTCTCCAGAGGTGGGGTCAAAAAGGTTAGGGTAATGCATCCTAGCTCCCACTGAGCATGCCCTATAAAATAATAAAAAGGAGTGGATATGTGGAATGACTCATCTCTTACTGGCTTAAGGGTATATGTGGAGGGTACATGAGGCTTGCCTCTTCCTAAAAAAACTGAGTTTGTTGTTTCCACATTCTCCCAGTGACTGTGTGGTTTGATTCTGTGCCTATATGGCCCTTTCCCCAAAGGGGAATACAGCACAGGACCCCACTACAGTGATGTTCCTCTGATTTCCTTCTCAGTCCATAATTATTTGTATATAGGAGGGCTACTGATTTTTTTTTAGTTAATCTTGTATCCTACCACCTTATTGAAGGGGTTTCTCAGCTATAGGAGTTCTCTGGTAGAATTTTTTGGGTCACATATGTATACTATCATATCATCTGCAAATAGTAAAAGTTTGACTTCTTCCTTTCCAATTTTTATCCCCTTGATCTACTTTTGTTGTCTTATTACTCTATCTAGGACTCCAAGTACTATGTTGAATAAGTATGTAGAGAGCTGACAGCATTGTCTTGTTCCTGATTTTAGTGGAATCTCTTTGAGGTTCTTTCCATTTAATTTGATGTTGGCTGTTGGCTTGTTGTAAATTGCCTTTATTATGTTTAGGTATGTTCCTTGTATTCCCGATCTTTCTAAAACCTTTATCATGAAGGGCTGTTGGATTTTGTCAAAGTCTTTTTTAGCATCCATATAGATGATCATGTGGGTTTTTTCTTTCAGTTTGTTTATATGGTGTAATACACTGACAGATTTTCATTTGTAGAACCATCCTTGCATCCCTGGAATGAAACCTACTTGGTCATAGTGGATAATTTTTTTCATGTGTTCCTGAATTCAGTTAGCCAGTATTTTGTTGAGTAATTTTGCAACAATATTCATGAGGGAGATTGATCTGTAAATGTCTTTCTTTGTTGCATCTTTGTGTGGTTTGGGTATCAGGGTAACTGTAGCCACATAAAAATAGTTCGGTAATGTTCCTTTTGTTTCTATTGTGTGGAATAATTTGAAGAGTATTAGTATTAGCTCTTCTTTCAAAATATGATAGAATTCTGCACTGAAACCATCTGGTCCTGGGCTTTTTTTTGTTTGTTTGTTTTTTGTTTTTTTTGGTTGGGAAACTTTTAATGACCATTTCTATTTCCTTGGGGGTTATTAGTTTATTTAAATCATTTATCTGGTCTTTATTTAACTTTGATATCTAGTATCTATCCAGAAAATCATCCATTTCTTTCAGATTTTCCAGTTTTGTCAAGAACAGGTTTTTGAAGTATGACATAAGGGTTCTCTGGATTTCCTCATTGTCTGTTGTTATGTCTCCCTTTTCATTTCTGATTTTGTTATTTGGATTCTGCTTTTTGGCTAGTCTGGATAAAGGCTTGTCTATCTTGGTGATTTTCTCAAAGAACCAACTCTTTGTTTCATTCATTCTTTGTATTGTTCTCTTTGTTTCTATTTTTGATTTAAGCCTTTAATTTGATTATTACCTGGGATCTGTTTCTCCTGGGTGAGTTTGCTTCTTCTTGTTCTAGGGTTTTCAGTTGTGCTGTTAAGTCACTAGTGTAAGATTTTTCCAACTTCTTTATGTGAGCATTTAGTGCTATGAAATTTCCTTTTAGTACTGCTTTCATGGTGTCCCATAAGTTTGGGTATGCTGTCATTTTCATTGAATTCTAGGAAATCTTTAATTTCTTTTTTAATTTCTTACTTGACCCATCGGTGATTCAATTGGCTATTATTGAGTTTCGATACTATTGTAGTCTTTCTGTAATTTTTGTTGTTGTCGAAATCTAAATTTAAGTTATGGTTAAGTTTAAGTTAAGTTTAAGTTTATGTCTGGCAGACCTGTCCATTGGTCAGAGTGGGGGTTTGAAGTCTCCCACTACTAGTATATGTGGTTTGATGTGTGATTTGAGCTTTAGTAATGTTTCTTTTACATACGTGGGTGCCCTTTTATTGGGGACATAAATATTCACAATTGAGACTTTACCTTGTCAGATTTTCCCTGTGATAAATCCGTAAATTTCTTCCTGATCTCTTCTAATCACTTTAGTTTGAAGTCTATTTTATTAGACATTAGGATAACTACACCAGCTTGCTTCATAAATCCATTTGATTGGAAAGTCTTTTCCCAGCCTTTTATTCTGAGGTAGTGTCTGCCTTTAAAGTTGAGGTGTGTTTCTTGTATGCAGCAGAAGGATGGATCTTGTCTTTATATCTGTTCTGTTACCCTATGTCTTTTTATAGGTGAATTGATACCATTGATATTAATGGATATTAATGACAAGTGATTTTAATTCCTGTTATTTTTTGGTGGTAATGTTGAATATTCCCCTTCTTTCATATTTGTTGTTGTGTAACTATCTATTTCCTCTGTTTTAATGGGTGTGCCTAACTTCCTTAGATTTCTATTTTTCCTTCTACTGCTTTCTGGAGGGCTGGATTTGTGGATAGATATTTTTTAAATTTGGTTTTATCATGTAATATTTTGTTTACTCCACCTATGTTGATTGTGAGTTTTACTGGGTATAATAGTCTGGTTTGGCATCCATGGCCACTTAGTTTCTACAAAATGTCTGTACTGGACCTTCTGTCTTTTAGAGTCTCCATTGACAAATCAGGTGTTATTCTTATAGGTCTGCATTTATATGTTACATGGCATTTTTCCTTTGCAGCTCTCAATATTTTTTCTTTATTCTGTATTTTCAGTGGTGTGACAAATATGTGGCAAGGGGACTTTTTTTTTTGATCCTGTCTATTTGGTGTTCTGTAAACTTCTTGTATCTTTATAGGCATGTCCTTCTTTAGGTTGGGAAAATATTCTTCTATTATTTGGTTGAATACATTTTCTATGCCTTTGAGTTGGTATTCTTCTTCTTCTATCTCTATTATTCTTAGGTTTGGTCTTTTCATGGTGTCCCAGATTTCCTGGGCATTATGGGTCATAACTTTTTGGATTTAGTTTTTTTTTTCTTTGACTGATGATACTATTTCCTCTATTGTATCTTCACTGCCAGAGATCTGCTCTTCCATCTCTTGCATTCTGTTGGTTATGCTTGCATCTATAGTTTCTGTTTGTTTACTCAGATTTTCTATTTCCAGTATTCCCTCGGTTTGTGTCTTCTTTATTGTCTCAATTTCAGTTTTGAAATCTTGAACTGTTTCCCTCACGTGTTTAATTGCTTTCTCTTGGCTTTTTTTAAAAGAGATTTACTGATTTCTTCCCATTTATTTTTTGACCTTTCCTTGAATTCTTTAAGGGGTTTTTCATTTCCTCTTTAAAGATCTCTATCATCTTCTTAAGGTCATTTTTTAAGATTAATTTCTTCTGTGTTTGTATGTTCAGGTCTTGCTGATGTAGGTTCTGATGGAGCCTTATTGGTTTAATTTTGTTGACTGTATTTTTGCACTGATAGACTCTTTGTCCCAGGGAGCAGCTGTTAGTTCAATCTGGCTTGGGAGGCTTTGTCTCAGCGAACACTTGCAGTCTCCAATGGTTGGTGGAATTTGGGGGAGGTGGAGCTTGTAGGTTACAGGGTTTGATGGGGGGATGATGGTAGTCTGACCTGTCTGCAGGAGGCCTTCCTATTGGCTTGAGACTGGGACCTCAATGGGTGGTGTTGTGGAGCCACAGGGTTGTGCCCTTGGGTGCCACCTAGACAAAGACTCACCTCTTTGTCCCATTGGGCACTGGCAAGCTCTGTCTCAGGGAACACTTGTAGTTGCAGAGGCTGTGTGGGATTTGGGGGAGGTGGGGCTTGTGGATTACAGGGTCTGATGGGGGATGGTGGTAGTCTAGCCTGTCTGCAGGAGGTCTGCCTGCCCACTGGCCTGAAACTGGGACTGCAATGCATGGTGGTATGGGGGTACAGGGTAATGCCCCTGGGTGCAAAGCATAGGGGCTGGGTGTTGGGGTATGAGGATAAAGACTCACCTCTTATTCCAGTCGGGTGCTGGTGGGCTCTCCAGTTACACATTTTTATTGGACGTGAATTTTATGCTTTAGGATGGAAATGTTATGTTTTTTGAGAAAATAAGAGAAAGGACAGAAATAAATATATAAACCACTGTGTAAGATGTGCTACATTGATTATTTAATCTACCAGTTTTCTCTGAATTCATATACTTTTAACCACATTAACTTTCCCATATCTTTAAGAGAAGCATGTGCTATGATGACAGATAAGAAAGAAAGGGGAAAGGATATTGTAATAGAAAGTCTCCCTTGTGCATTCTTTCAATTGAAAAGCTTGTGCATTATCCACTTCAGATTTTGACTGTTTCTTATTATACATGCTTATGATGCATTGTAATATTATGTGCATTTCTGAGTGTTACTTTTTTTATTTTAATAATTTCAGATGTATATTCTACTCAACACTTCTATACTCAATCAAAATTATTACTTTGTGTTATGTAGCATTCCATATATGTGAAATAAGTGCAGGTTGGGGCTCTACTATTAAAAACAAAACAGAAATAATAGATCATATTCTTGTCAATAGATACTGGGTAGAAATTGTCAAACACAGAGAATACTCTAAATTTATGTGACAAAAAAGACAAGCAAATATTCACTGTTGAATAAAAAAGGGAGACAAAATATTTCCACATGTACAAACAATTTTATCTAAAATAATTGTAGATTTATCTATTTTATCTTATGTATGTAATGGTTTTGCATGTATGTATATTAGTGCACCATATGTGGAACTAGTACCCATGTATGTCAAAGAGTGTATTGGATACCATTAATGGAATTTGCTTACAATTGTTAGCCATGATTTGGATGCTGGGAATTTAACCCTGGTACTCCACAAAAACTAGGATTTTTACCTGCTGAGCCAAGGATTTTGAATGGTTTCATTTAGACTCCTGGTCAGTCATCCAGAAACAATTCATACAAAAATTGTTGAGGCCAAGTATGTGGCCAATTTTACAGAATGTTTCATGGGGTGATGAGAAGAATGTACATTCTTTTTCATTAGGGTGGAATATTCCTCAGATATCGATTAAGTCCATTTGAATCATAATATCAGTTAGGTCACTTATTTTTCTGTTAAATTTTGATCTGACAAATCTGTCCAGTGGTGAGAGTGGGATGTTGAAGTCTCCCACTATTAATGTGTGGGGTGTGATTTAAGCTTTAGTAATGTTCCTTTTACATATCTGGGTGCCTCAGTATTAGGGGCATAATTGTTCATAATTGAAACTTCATCTTGGTGGATCTTTACTGTGATGAATATATAATGTCCTTCTCTATCTCTCTTGATTGATTTTAGTTTGAAGTTGATTTTGTTAGATATTAGGATAGCTACACCAGCTTGCTTCTTAAGTCCATTTGATTGGAAAGGCTTTTCTCAGCCTTTTAATCTGAGGTAGTGTCTGACACTGAAGTTAAAATATGTTTCTTGTATGTAGCAGAAAGATGGGTCCTGCTTTTGTATCCATTCTGTTATCCTGTATCTTTTTATTGGTGACCTAAGACCATTGATATTAAGGGATATTAATGACCAGTGATCGTTATTTCCTGTTATCTATTGATGATAGTGTGTGTGTGTATTTCTCTTCTTTGGGGTTTACTTCTGTGTGATTATCTGTTGCCTGTGTTTTCGTGGATGCATCTGACTTCCTTAGGTTGGAATTTTCCTCCTAGTGCTATCTGTAAGGCTGGATTTGTAGATAGGTATTGTTTAAATCTGATTATGTCTTAGAGTGTAGATGTAACCAACCGTCTTATTAAAATAAGAAACACAGAACCAATATTATGATATTATGTAAAAGAGATATATGATATTATGTAATATATATGATATTATGTAATATGATATATATTATGTAAAAGAGAAAGCCGAGAGGTCAGAGCTCAGAGCTAAAATCTTACCTCCTGCAGTGCTCCTACCTCCCTGAAATAGAGCTACTTCCTGTGTGTCTGTCTTTAAATAGCCTTTCTGTTCTGCCTTCTCATTAGTTGTAAACTCAAACACAAGATTGCCTCATCACTGCCTGTAAGTACAGCCCTCCAGGTCTTAAAGGCATATGTCTCCAATGTTGGCTGTATCCCTGAACACACATAGATCTACCTAGCTCTTCTACCAAGTGCTGGGATTAAAGGCATGTGCCACCACTGCCGCCACCATGCTCTTGCTATGGCTCTAATAGCTCTGACCCCCGGGCAACTTTATTAGCATACAATGAAAGTCACATTTCAGTACAAATAAAATACCACCATATTAGAATGTCTTGTTCACTCCATATTTGGTGATTGAAAGTTTTGCTGTGTATATTATTTTAGGCTGGCATCCAAGTTCTCTTTGAGTCTGGATTACATTTTTCCAGGACCTTCTGGCTTTCAAAATCTCCATTGAGAAGTCAGGTGTTATTTTGATGGGTTTGTCTTTATAAGTCACTTGGCCTTTTTCCTTAGTTGCTCTTAATATTCTTTCTTTATTCTTTATGTTTAGTGGTTTAATTATTATGTGAAGACAGGACTTTTTTTGGGGGGGGGTCTCATCTGTTTGGTATTCTATAGACTTCTTGTATCTTCATAAGTATTTCCTTCTTTAATTTGGGAAACATTTATTCTATGAATTTGTTGAATATATATTCTTTGCCTTTGAGATAGTATTCTTCTCCTTGTTCTATCCCTATTATACTTAGGTTTGGCCTTTTCATGGTGTCCTAGATTTCCTGGACATTCTGTGTTATGCTTTTTTTGGCTTTGGTAATTTTTTATCTGATGAATCTATTTCACTTATTATATCCTCTACACCAGAGATTCTTTCTTCCATATCGTATATTCTATTGGTTATGTTTACATATGTGTTTCTTGTTTGTTTACTCAGATTTTTTATTTCCAGCATTTTCTCTATTTGTGTCTTCCTCATTGTTTATATTTCAATTTTCAGATCTTGAACTATGTCCTTCACATGTTTTTCATGGTTTTCTTCGCTTTTTTAAAGGGATTTATTGATTTCTTCCAATGTTTTTTTTTGTCTTTTCCTCAATTTCCTTAAGGGAATTTTTCATTTTTTCTTTAAAGGCCTCTAGCAACTTCATAAAGCTTTTTTTAAGTTCACGTTCTTCCACTTCTTCTACATTGTAATTTTCAGGTCTTACTGATGGAGGAGGGCTAGGTTCTGGTGACAACATATTGCTGTTTATGTCACTATATGTATGTTTGCATTGATGTCTACCCATATCATCCTCTAATATTTACAAGAGGTGGCTGTGTCTCAGTAAGCTGCTATTGGCCCACTATGTGCTTGTTGTGTTTGTTTCTCAGGGGGCCCCTTTGGGTCCAGTTTTAGCTCTTTGTCTAATTGGAGCTGACACATTCTTAATCTCAAGGAGCTACACTTGGCCCAATCAAACCTAGCTGATTCTGTGACTCAGGAAGTCACTCTTGATCTTATCATGGCTCTTGGTCCAGTCAGAGCTGGTGGATTCTGTGTCTCAGGAAGCTTTTCTTGGTCCAGTGAGAGCTGGCAGATTCTGTGTCTCAGGAAGACACAATTTGTCTAATGTGACCTGCTGGATTCCTTGTCTCAGAAAGTTACTAGGGTTGCAGGCAGATAGGTATTGGGGTAGAGCTTGGGTCTTGTAGATTGCAGGGTCAGATCTGGGGGGAAGGGTTTTGTAGTGGAGCCTGAACAATCTCCCTCATGAACATTGGTGCAAAAATACTCAAAAAAATCTTGGCAAACAGACTCCAAGAACACATCAAAAACGTTATCCACCAAGATCAAATAAAGTAGGCTTCATTTCAGAGATGCAAGGGTGGTTCAAAATATGAAAGTCTGTCAATGTAATACACCATATAAATAAACTGAAAGAAAAAAAAAACATATGATCATTTAATTAGATGCCGAAAGGCCTTTGACAAAATCCAACAGCCCTTGATGATAAGGGTCTTAGAGAGATCAGGAATACAGGGAACATACCTAAACAAAATAAAGGCAATGTGAAGCAAGCCAACAGCCAACATCAAATTCAATGGAGAGAAACTCAAAGTGATTCCACCAAAATCAGGAACAAGGAACGGTGGTCCACTATCCCAATATTTATTCAAAATAGTACTTGAAGTTCTAGCTAGAACAATAAGACAGTAAAAAGATATCAAGGGGATACAAATTGAAAAGGATGTGGTCAAACTTTCACTATTTGCAGATGATAAGACAGTATACATAAATGACCCCAAAAATTCTACCAGGGAACTTCTAGAGCTGATAAACCTCATCAGTAATGTGGGAAGATACAAGATTAACTCAAAAAGATTAGTAGCCCTGCTTTATACAGATGATAAACGAGCTGAGGAAGAAGTTAGGGAAGCAGGACAGTGGTAGTGATTGCCTTTAATCCCAGCACTTGGGAGGCAGAGTCAGGTGGATCTCTGTGAGTTTGATGTCAGCTAGGTCTACAGAGAAAGTCCAAGACAGGCATCAAAACTACACAGAGAAACCTTGTTTCAAAAAACCAAAAAAGAAAATAAGAGAAATATCACCCTTTCCAATCGTCACAAATAATATAAAATACCTTGGGGTAACTCTAACTATGTAAGACCTGTATAATGAGTACTTTAAGTCTCTCCAAAGAAAGAAATATAAGAAAATATCAGAAAATGGAAAGATCTCCCATCCTCATGGATAGGAAGGATTAACATAGTAAAAATGGCAATCTTACCAAAAGCAATCTACAGCTTCAGTGCAATCCCCATGAAAATCCCAACACAATTCTTCACAGACTTGGAAAGAACAATACTCAACTTAATTTGGAAAAACAAAAAACTCAGGATAACTAAAAGAATCCTGTACAAAAAAAAAAAATCACCTCTAGAGGCTGAACCATCCCTTACATAAAGCACTACTATAGAGCTACAGTAATAAAAACAGCTTTGTATTTACATAAAAACAAGCATGTGGAAAAATGAATTAAAGACCCTGACATTAACACACACACATACACACACACACACACACACACACACACACACACACACACACACACCTCTGTGTGGTGATAATCTAATTGTACTGAATTATTATTTTGATTGTATGTTAATAAATAAAGTTGTCTGGGAGTCAGAGCTATTAGAGCCATAGCAAGAGTGTGGCGGTGGTGGCACACGCCTTTAATCCCATAGATATCTGTGTGTTCAGGGTCAGAGCTATTAGAGCCATAGCAAGAGTGTGGCGGTGGCGGCACACGCCTTTAATCCCATAAGATCTCTGTGTGTTCAGGGATACAGCCAGCATTGGAGACATATGCCTTTAAGACCTAGGGGGCTGTACATTCAGACAGTGACGAGGCAGTCATGTGTTTGGGTTTACAACCAATGAGAAGGCAGAACAACATACTTTAAAAATACGAACCGACAGGAAGTAGGTCTCTTTTCGCGAAGCTGGGACAGCAGGAGGAAGGGTGAGATTTTAGCTCTGAGCTCTGACTTCTCGGCTTTCTCTTTTACATTGTTTCTGTGTTTCTTATTTAATAAGACGGTTGGTTACATCTACATCTGGCGCCCAACGTGACAAGATGCATTAAAAACTGCTTGGCTTGGCGGCAGGTCCGCTTTCCCGCAAGGGCGGCAGGCGGCCCACGGCGGCGGCGGCGGCGGCGGCGGCGGCGGCACACGGCGGCCGGCGGTGATCGGCTTCTTAGTCCTAGCTGCTGGCGTCCTAGTCCGGGTAGCAACTTCTAGCCCGGGCCTAGGTCTGTGAGCAGCTTGCCTAAAGCCGGTGCTACAAACAACTCAGACCTGCCCTGCCGAACAGGGCCCTGCCTGTAAAGCCAACGCACGTGGTCGGAGCTTAAGGAAGCCAGACCCAAGCCTTGACTCGGCACAAGAGGGAACACGTGGCTGCATTTAAGCTTTAGCCGGCTACGCTTTCTTGTGCGTTCTCTCTTTCCTCTCTCTCTCTCTCTCTCTCTCTCTCTCTCGCTCTCTCTCTCTCTCTCTGGATTTACACCTGGGACACTAGGTGGCTGCTTTGAAAATCCCCTCGGATTTCTACTGTTCTACGCAGATTTGGTAAGTCATAATATATCAGATATTTTAAAGGAAACTATCTAAAAGAGAATTTTTTTCCACATTAAAAAACAAATGGGTTTTATGTGTACATTGGAAGAAAATTGGTTTTTGTTCGAAATTTTAGGCAGTCTGGCAATGGAACAACTATATAATATTAGTATTGGTGGAATTATGCACCTCATCACTATAATAATCCACATTTTAATATTTAAAAAGATAGTCAATTTAAGTGCCAGGATAACAGCGTTAGAAGAACTTGTTAAACCTGTAAAAATTCAGACAGAAGAAATTAACATTGAAGTTGTTTCAAGTCGGGATCATAAGGTTGCAGAAAGAAAGCCTGTTTTCACACAGTCACCCTTAATTTATCCTGTAACAGTACAGCAGATGCCTGATCAAATGGCTACACAAAATACTTGGGCTCCAATTGAAATGTTGGATTTAAAAAGGTTTAAGGAGGCAATAGTATCTTATGGCATGCATTCCCCATATGTAAAGCAAATGTTAAACACTTGGTCAACATATAATAGGATAGTACCACAGGACTGGCGGGACCTCGCACAAGGTGTTCTGGAACCCAGCCAGAGACTTCAATTTCTGACTTGGTTTAAGGAGGAGGCTAAAAACATAGAAAAACAATGGAGGGATAAAGGAGTACAAGTTTGCCAGGATCAGCTTATGGGCGAAGGCCAATATGCTTCAGCACAAGCACAATGTTTATATGATGTCCAAACCCTAATTTTATGTCGAACGGCAGCCTTGAATGCATGGGACAAAGTTGAGGAACCAGGAAAAAAATCTGAGTCATTTACAAAGGTGAAGCAAGGCCCAAAAGAGTCTTTTACAGATTTTTTACAAAGACTGGCTTCAGCAGTAAAGAGAACGGTCTCGGAATCAGAAGCTGGTAAGGCAATAATTGAATCTTTGGCCTTTGAGAATGCGAATGCAGCATGCAAAAGAATAATCAGGCCATTAAGGGCAAGATCTGCACCTATGGAAGATTGGATTAGAGAAACAATTAATGTTGAAGCTGATGAGCATGATGATACATGGGTAGGAGAAGTAATTTCAAAAGGTTTGAGGAGTGTTAGATGTTTTGGATGTGGAAAGCAAGGACATTTGAAAAGGGACTGTAGACAGGTCATTTCCAGAAACAATGTTTCTTCAAGGAACAATGGCAACAGAATGCCCCTTCCTTCTGGAGTATGCAGAAGGTGTGGTAAGGGAAAACACTGGACCAACGAATGTAGATCAACAAAGGACAGACAGGGTAATCCTTTGCCTCAGTCTTCGGGAAACTCCCAGAGCGGCCTCAGGCAGGCCCCCAGTGCAAATCCAGTTCAAACCTTTCCGGCAGCCATAGAGGAAATGCCTGCTCTGGAGAGCGATTAAATAACCAAATGCCTATTGGAATAAATCATGCTGGTCAGAATGATGAAACAGAGAGAATAGAAAATTCAGGAGAAAACATAAAGAAAATTTTTTGGCAAACTTCTATTAATGAACAAAGACCAAAATTAACGATAAAAATAAATGGTGTTTTGTTGTCTGGTCTGGTAGACACAGGTGCGGACGTTACCATAATTGCACCAGAATTTTGGCATCCAACTTGGCCTCTTCAGGAGGTAAACGTTCAACTGTTAGGAATTGGGACATTATCTCAGGTGAAACAGAGTGCAAGATGGCTCGAATGTATAGGTCCAGAAGGACAGAGAGGAAAATTAAAACCATATGTGGCTAACATAACTATGAACCTGTGGGGTCGAGACTTGTTGCAACAATGGAATACTCAGATTAACATCCCTCCAATCTCAGAAACAAATCATAAACTAGCACATGTTACTGAGAGAAATATTAGAAGATATTGTTCTAATGAGTGGTCACCAGCCATCCATATTATACAAGAACAGGGCACAATAACTGATGATCTTCCAAAGACACCAACAGCTCTACCTTTAAAATGGTTAACAGACAAGCCTGTATGGGTCCAGCAATGGCCTTTAACAACAGAGAAACTCCAGGCTTTAGAAGAGCTGGTAGAAGAACAGTTAAATGCTCAGCATATTGAAGAATCAACCAGCCCTTGGAATTCTCCTGTATTTGTTATTAAAAAGAAATCTGGTAAATGGAGAATGGTAACAGACCTTAGGGCAATTAACAAAGTAATTCAGCCAATGGGTTCTCTACAATCTGGGATGCCTTTGCCTACTCTGTTACCAAAAGGATGGCCTCTCATAGTTATTGATTTAAAAGACTGTTTCTTTTCAATACCCTTACAAGAAAAAGACAGAGAAAGATTTGCTTTTACAGTGCCTACTTATAATAATTCTCAACCGGTTAAAAGATTTCAATGGAGGGTCCTCCCACAGGGAATGTTGAATAGCCCAACTCTGTGCCAATATTTTGTACAACAGCCATTGGAAGTGATACGTAAAAAATTTCCTAAATCTATAATTTATCATTATATGGACGATATTTTACTAGCTGACTCAAATGCAGATACTTTAGAAATAATGTTTGAAGAAGTAAAGAAAATTTTGCCTCGCTGGGGATTACAAATTGCTCCTGAAAAGATACAAAGAGGAGATTCTATTAATTATTTAGGATATAAAATAGAGCTACAAAAAATTAGACCCCAAAAGGTGCAAATTCGGAGAGATAGACTACAGACTCTTAATGACTTTCAAAGATTATTTGGAGATATTTCTCATCTACGAACTATTGTTGGGGTAAAAAATGATGAACTGACTAATTTGTTCAAAACCTTAGAAGGTGACAAGGACTTAAATAGTCCAAGAGAATTATCACCTGAAGCTGAGAAAGAATTAGTCTTGGTAGAAAAGAAAGTGCATGAAGGACACGTGAATCGTATTGATCCAAAGCTGGATTGCATTTTGGTTATCTTACCTTCTAGGCGTTCTCCTACTGGAATATTAATGCAGAGGGAAGATATTATATTGGAATGGATATTTTTACCAAATAAACCAAATAAAGAATTAAAAACTTATGTGGAAAAAATCTCTGACTTGATTTACAAAGGAAAAATGAGACTTCGTCAATTAGCAGGCATAGACCCAGCAGAAATTGTCGTACCATTAACTAAGGAGGACATTGAAAAATTATGGACAGAAAGTGAAACTTGGCAAAGAGCTTGCAGTAATTTTTTGGGAGAAATTACAGCAAATATCCCAAAAGCAGTAGAATTGATCTTATAAAGAGAGCTGATTGGATCTTGCCTCGAATTGTACGGCAAAAACCCATATCTGGAGTTCGTACATTTTATACAGATGCCAACAAAGAAGGAAAGGCAGGTTACAAATCAGAAAATTTAAGTAAAGTGGTTCAAAGTCCGTATAATTCAGTTCAAAAATCAGAATTGTATGCTATTCTGTTGGTATTAATGGATTTTTCAGAACCTCTCAACATAGTAACTGACTCTCAGTATGCTGAAAGAGTGGTGTTACATATTGAGACTGCAGAATTTATCCCTGATGCTTCAGAATTAACTTCACTATTTATTCAATTACAAGATACAATCAGGAAAAGGATTCATCCTTTATATATAACTCACATTCGATCCCATACTGGTCTGCCCGGCCCTCTAGCACAAGGCAATGATGAAATTGATAAATTATTGATAGGAAATGTGCTGGAGGCCTCAGAATTTCATAAAAAACATCACGTTAATAGTAAAGGTTTAAAAAAGGATTTTTCCATAACCTGGCAACAAGCCAAAGAAATAGTAAAGAAATGTCCTACTTGTTCCTTCTACAATCAGACGCCATTACCAGCAGGATGTAACCCAAAGGGTACTCAGAGAAATGAAATCTGGCAGATGGACGTGTTTCACTTTGCAGAATTTGGAAAATTGAAATATGTACACCACACTATCGATACTTATTCAGGATTTCAATGGGCAACTGCTTTGAGTTCTGAAAAAGCTGATTCTGTAATCACTCATTTGCTAGAAGTTATGGCCATCATGGGTATACCTGCACAAATCAAAACTGACAATGCTCCATCATATGTCTCTGTTAAAATGAAACAGTTTTTTGCTTATTACAATATAAAGCATATTACAGGCATACCACATAATCCTACAGGTCAAGCAGTTATAGAAAGATCAAACAGAACTCTAAAGGATATGCTAAATAAACAGAAATGGGTAACAAAAACCCCCAGAAATAGACTGCATAATGCTCTTCTAACTTTGAATTTTCTGAATGCCAATGAGAAAGGAACAACAGCTGCAGAGAGACATTGGATAATAGAAAAAACTACAGAATTAAATCAGCCTATATACTTTAAGGATGTGCTGACCTCAGAATGGAAACCAGGGTATGTATTACATTGGGGACGTGGTTTTGCTTTTGTTTCTACAGGAGAAGATAAGCTGTGGGTACCATCAAAATTGATAAAGGTTCGATTTGAACAAGAGAGACCTCTTAATTAGAGGAGGTGATAGTTCATCAACCAGCATGAACATCCAATTTAAACTAACTTGTATCAATAAAACATGCCTTTTCATTTCATCAGATAATAACTTGCCAAAAAGGAACATCCCCAAAATTAGTCTTGGGGAAAGGTTTTTGTTTTTGTCTTTTAGGAGAATGAAGGTTAAGGAATCTGAAGAACACTGGACAAATGAGACAACTGAAGAAAAGGGACAAATCATCTATCCCAAGAAACAGAGTGAAACGGTGTATGGGTATATATTATCTAAAAAAAATTTATGTCTTCCTAAATGTTTGTTTCTGCTTTTCTCTAAAGATTTAACACTCTTGGTTTTATAATAGTCCCAGTTCAATTAAAATTTAAAGCTGACTTTGGAGTTGGAGAATGGCTCTCTCCTTCTTTAAAATCAAGCATGTTGTTAAAAGGAAAATGCAAACTCCCTGTATCATGCCAGAATAAGAGCCATCTTCTGCTATGGTACAGGACAAAAGCAAAATTAATTAAGGGACTATTCTATTACTAATCTCAACTCTTTGATTCTATTCTGATTCTTTAAACTTTTCTCAAAGTATAAATTTTATATCAAAATTTACAAGATTAATATATATATATACATTTTAAACTTTGTTAAGATATGAATGGTCACATAGAGTACTAACTAATTCTAGAAAAAAGGCTAGCTGCATATATATGTTTTTGTGTTCGAGTCTCTTATCAGTTTTCTGCAGGAAATCATGGCCAGGCCTAACATCAACTGAAGTCTCCAGAAAGAAGATGGGGCCCCACAACAACAACAATTCCACGTGGACAATAATAATATCATTAAGCTGACAAACATCATCCACAGATCAGCTTTGAACTACAAGGTGCTCAGAGCAAATTTGAGATGACTAGCTGAGATGATCCAGTCTCAAAGACTACTTGAATAAGGACTTGAGATAAACCCTCAACTTTGGCATTATACACAGACTGGATAATGAAGGATATAGTTACCTCTCCTAGAATTTGACAATTAACCTAAAATTTTTCTTTCAGGATAAAGAAAACTTCGCCCATACCCAGCAGGAAGCAATTTTAAGAATACGACGCCCACATTCCCAAAGAGGTGGTGTGGGGCGGGTGGTTTTTTGGTCTTTTTAATGGGTTTTGGGTCTGGGATAATTTTCAGTATTTAGGGGGCTTGGTTACAAGTTATTGTCAAGGGTTAGGAAAAAGGCTAAGCAAAGGAGATTAGATTTAAGGTTCTTGTTTAAAAAAAAAAGAGAAAGAAAGAAAAGAAAAAGACAATTACTAGTTTTAAATACTTTACATTGGATTGAATTGTTTTATATTGTACACAAATTTGAAACTGATATTGTTAGAAAATGCTATATGTATATTTCTAATTGTATTTATTCCATCCATTTAACAATGTAATGCAAATTTCTGATCCTTGAATGTTATTATTATCAACTATTAGGATATAAAGAAATGAAAGCTAGTAGTTAGACATTATCATAGAACTTGTAGTCATATTAGATATGTTTTAAAAATTGAGCAGAGATGTTTTAGACAGGTCATCTTCAAACCCTTCAGAGATCTACAGAATATGGCATTTAAAATGTTTTAATAACTTAGAAAATTTTTCTTTTTTGAGACATGTCGGCTCCTGGCAGTACCAATCTACTTTAGAGAAAATATGGGCATTGAAGAAACTGCATATGGAGTCAACTTTCATTCTGGCAAAAGTTAGCCACTGGACAACAAAGTATCCTCGAATCAACAGGACAAAATGGACAGACAGATCACGAAACAAGGGACTACTGATTCTTGCCAAAACAAGTGTGGTTATGGCTTTATCAAAAGGCATCTTCTGAGGCCAGGACAATATGACCCCATCCCTGAAGTGGCCTTCGCATCCGGAAAAGGTACGGTGCCCTTTTCTTCGAAGGCAGCTTAACAGGCAGAGGGCCGATGGATTCTGTTGTACAATGGAACAGCAGCTGAAAGCTCATGCCTCTCAAAAGTAGACTGGCATTTAATAGAGGGATGTGGAGAAGAAGGGGATGCTGAGATGAAGCCATATATACACAGCCAAGAAGAATGGACAGCTGAATTAAAAAACTGTCAACAATTTCCAGAATTTAAAATCCTGAATCATGACAGGACACTAGTGGAATTCAGGTGTTTCTGGTACGTGGACTGCTCTCACCCAATGTGAGGTTGAACTGTTGACCTTGTGTACATCCTACTTCACAAATGAGTCTGTCAGATACACTAAGCCTATAGGCTGAAGATGATGCCCCAACACTGCGGAGAAACCTCAGGTGACTGCCCAGGCAGCTGGCTGTTTCTGTCAACTCACAAAATTTTTTGGAAGTTGCTTGCATGCACTTCCTGTTTTTATTTTTGTTAGCTAATATTATTCCCTTCTTGGGTCTCTGAGGGAGTTGAAGATTAGTTAGTTATGGTTGAAGATTAGTTAGTTATAGTTGAAAATTAATTAGGATAGAAAGTGCATTAGATACATCTTGGATTTACCAAAATAGGATAGATAATGGAATTATTTTCTCTGATTTGTCAAATACCTGTTTAGGTATTTATTACTTGTATATATTGTATATAGTTATTGTACTTTTGTATATAGTTTTTCTTTTGTTAGTTATAACCTTTTGCTTTCTTTTTCTTTTTATTAAAATAGAAAAGGGGAAATGTGGTGATAATCTAATTGTACTGAATTATTATTTTGATTGTATGTTAATAAATAAAGTTGTCTGGGAGTCAGAGCTATTAGAGCCATAGCAAGAGTGTGGCGGTGGTGGCACACGCCTTTAATCCCATAGATATCTGTGTGTTCAGGGTCAGAGCTATTAGAGCCATAGCAAGAGTGTGGCGGTGGTGGCACACGCCTTTAATCCCATAAGATCTCTGTGTGTTCAGGGATACAGCCAGCATTGGAGACATATGCCTTTAAGACCTAGGGGGCTGTACATTCAGACAGTGACGAGGCAGTCATGTGTTTGGGTTTACAACCAATGAGAAGGCAGAACAACATACTTTAAAAATACGAACCGACAGGAAGTAGGCCTCTTTTCGCGAAGCTGGGACAGCAGGAGGAAGGGTGAGATTTTAGCTCTGAGCTCTGACTTCTCGGCTTTCTCTTTTACATTGTTTCTGTGTTTCTTATTTAATAAGACGGTTGGTTATATCTACACCTCTGAACACAGATTTTTTTTTTTACAAAGAAGCCAAAACTGTATAATAGGGAAAAGAAAGCATTTCAACAAATGGTGATGGCATTACTATATATCAACATGTAGAAGATTGCAAATAGATCCATATCTATCACCATGCACAAAACTCAAGTCCAAGTGGGTCAAAGACCTCAATATAAAACCAGTTACACTGAACCTGATAGAAGAGAAAGTAGGAAATAATATTGAAATCTTTAGCATAGGAGACCACTTCCTAAATATAACACCACTAGCACAGATACTGAGAAAAATAATTAATAAATGGGACCTAATGAAACTGAGAAGCTTTTGTAGAGCAAGGGACACGGTCAATAAAACCAAATGACAGCCTACAGAATGGGAAAAGATTTTCACCAATCCCACAACAGACAGAGGGCTGATGTCCAATATATATATAAAGAAATTCAAGACACTAGACATCAAAATAACAAACAATCAAAATAAAAAATGGGCTATAGAGTTAAACAGAGAATTCTCAAAGGAAGAAGTTCAAATGGCCAAAATACATTTAAGGAATTGCTCAGCAACCTTAATTATCCAGGAGATACAAATCAATATGACTGTGAGATACTATCTACACCTGTCAGAATGGCTAAGATCAAAAGCACCACAGGCAGCTTATGTTGGAGAGGATTTGAAGCAAGGGAAACTCTCCTCCACCATTGCTGGGAGTGCATACTGGTACAGCCACTTTGGAAATTAGTATGGCAGTTTCTCAGAAAATTGGGAATCAATCTACATCAAGACCCAGGTACACCACCCTTGGGCATATACCCGAGGAATACATAATCTTACCACAAAGACACATGCTCAACTGTCTTCATAGCAACATTATTCCTCATAGCAAGAACCTGGAAAAAAATTTAATGCTGCTCAACTGAAGAATAGATTAAGAAAATGTGGTAGACACACCCTCCAAGACTGCAACTCTTCCATGAGACAGAGCCTGCCAGCACCCAAATGGACTAAGAGGTGAGTCTTTATCCTCATACCTGAACACTACAGCCCTTAGGCTTTGGCCCAGGAGCACAACCCTGTGTCCCTATACCCCCACCCACTGCAGTTCCAGCTTAAGGCCAGTTGGCAGGCAGATCTTCTACACACAGGGCAGACCACCACCATCCCCCATCAGATGCTGTAACCCAATCCCCACCTCCCCCAAATTTCACCCACCCTCCTAGACTGCAACTGTTCCCTGAGACAGAGCCTGCCAGCACCTGGCTGGACTAAGAGGCCAGTTGGCAGACAGACATCCTGCAGACAGGTCAGACTACCACCATCTACCACAGGGTAAGACTGCAGCTACTTCCTGAGACAGAGCCCACTAGCACCAGTTGCACTAACAGCTCTCCCTAAGACAAGAGATCCATCAGCATCAAATAGACCAAGAGCTACCACTGCATCAAGAGTATCAATCAGACCAAGAGAGGCTCCCTCAGACACAGACACTGCTTGCACTAAGTGGAGAAAGGGATGGGTAGACACCAGTGCAAAAATATAGTCAACACCGTAAAAACCAATATGGCTCCATCAGAACCTATATCAGCAATACTTAAACATGCCGACACAGAAGAAACAGAAGATATCTACCATAAAATGACATTAAGAAGATGTTAGAGATCTTAAAAGAGGAAACGAAAAATCCCCTTAAAGAAATTGAGGAAAAGTCAAACAAAAAATGGGAAGAAATCAGTAAATCCCTTGAAAGCCAAGAGAAAGCATTTAAACAAGTGAGAGAAACAGTTCAAGATTTCAAAACTGAAATGAAGTCAATAAAGAAGACACAAACTGAGGGAATGCTGGAAGTGGAAAATCTGAGTAAACAAACAGGAACTACAGGAGCAAGTATAACTAACAGAATACAAGAGATGGAAGAGTAGATTTCTGGCATTGAAGATACAGTAGAAGAAATAGATTAATCAGTCAAAGAAAACACTAAAACCAAAAAAGTCATGACCCAAAATGTCCAGGAAATTTGGGACACCATGAAAAGACCAAAGCCTGCAAATAATAAGGATAGAAGAAGGAGAAGAATACCAACTCAAAGGCACAGAAAATATATTCAACAAAATCATAGAAGAAAACTTTCCCAACCTAAAGAAGAAAATGCCTATAAAAATACAAGAAGGTTACAGAACACCAAATAGACTGGATCCAAAAAAGTCCCCTTGCCACATAATAATCACACCACTAAACATACAGAATAAAGAAAAATATTAAGAGCTGCAAAGGAAAAAGCCAAGTAATATATAAAGGCAGACACATAAGAATAACATCTGACATCTCAATGGAGACTCTAAAAGCCAGAAGGTCCTGGTTAGATGTTATGTAGATAGTAACAGACCATTGATGCCAACCCAGACTATTTTACCCACCAAAACTCTCAATCAACATAGATGGAGTAAACAAAAATATTTCATGATGAAATCAGATTTAAACAATATCTCTCCACAAATCCAGCTCACAGAAAGCAATAGAAGGAAAAATCCAACCTAAGGAAGTTAGATATACCCATGAAAACAGAGGCAATAGATAGTCCCATACCAACTAATACCAAAGAAGGGAAATACACAACACTAGCACCAAAAAAATAACAGGAATTAACAATAACTGGTCATTAATATCAATCAATATCAATTCACCTGTAAAAAGACACAGGCTAACAGAACAAATATGAAAACAAGATCCATCCATTTGCTGCATACGAGAAACACACCTCAAATTCAAAGGCAGACACCACCTCAGGATAAAAGGCTGGGAAAAGACTTTCCAATAAAATGGATTTAAGAAGCAATCTGGTATAGCTATCCTAATATCTAATAAAATAGACTTCAAACTAAAATAAATTGAAAATGATCAGAAAGGACACTACATATTAATCACAGGGAAAATCCAACAAAATGAAGTCTCAATTCTTAATATTTATGCCCCCAATACAAGGGCACCAACATATGTAAAACAAACATACTAAAGCTCCAACCACACATCAACCCCATACACTAGTAGTGGGAGACTTCGACCCCCCACTCTCACCAATGGACAGGTCTGCCAGACAGAAACTTATCAGAGAAATAAGGGAACTAACAGACATTATGACTCAAATGGACTTAATAGATATCTACAGAATATTCCACCCTAACACAAAAAAATATACCTTCTTTTTTACACCCCATGGAACCTTTTCCAAAATTGACCACATGCTTCATCACAAAGCAAATCTCAACAGATACAAAAACATGAAAAAAATCTCCTGTGTCTTATCAGACCATCAAGGCTTAAAGTTAGACTTGAAAAACAACAAAAATAACAAAAAGCCTACAATCTCATGGAAACTGAATAATGCCAAATTGAATCACCAATGGGTCAAGGAATAAATAAAGATATTAAATATTTCCTAGAATTCAATGAAAATGAATGTACAACATACCCAAACTTATGGGACAACATGAAAGCAGTGCTAAGAGGAAAATTCATAGCCTAAATGCTCACATAAAGAAGTTGGAGAAATCTCACACTAGTGACTTAACAGCATACCTGAAGTCTCTAGACCAAGAAGAAGCAAACTCACCAGGAGGAACAGACACCAGGAAATAATCAAATTGAGTGCTGAAATCAATGAAATAGAAACAAAGAGAACAATACAAAGAATCAATAAAACAACAAGTTGGTTCTTTGAGAACTTAAACAAGATAGATAAGCCCTTATCCAAATTAACCAAAAAGCCAAGAGAGCATCCAAATTAACAAAATCAGAAATGAAAAGGGGAATATAACAACTGACAATGAGGAAATCCAGAGAATAATCAGGTCATACTTCAAAAACCTGTACTCCACAAAATTGGAAAATCTGAAAGAAATGGACGATTTTCTCTATAGGTACCCCATACCTAAGTTAAATCAAGACGAGAAAAACTATTTAAATAGACAAATAACCCCTAAGGAAATAGAAACAGTCATTAAAAGTCTCCCAATCAAAAAAAGGCCAGGACTAGATGTTTTCAGTATAGAATTCAACCAGATTTTAAAAGAAGAGCTAATATCAATAGTCTTCAAATTGTTCCATACAATAGAAACAGAAGGAACATTACTAAATTCTTTTTATGAGGCTATAGTTACCCTGATACCCAAATCAGACAAAGATGCAACAACAAAAAAAAAAATTACAGACCAATCTCCCGCATGAACATTGATGTGAAAATACTCAGTAAAATAATTGCTAACCGAATCCAGGAACACATGAAAAAAATTATTCACAATGATCAAATAGCCTTCATCCCAGTGATGCTAAGATGGTTCAACATATGAAAATCTGTCAAGGTAGTACACCATATAAACAAACTGAAAGAAAAAAACCCACATGATCATCTATATGGATGCTAAAAAATCCTTTGACAAAATCCTACACCCCTCATGATAAAGGTTCTAGAGAGATCAGGAATACAAGGAACATACCTAAATATAATAAAGGCAATTAGCAGCAAGCCAACAGCCAACATCAAATTAAATGGAGAGAAACTCAATGTGATTCCACTAAAATCAGGAACAAGACAATGTTTTCTATTCTCCCCATACTTATTCAATATGGTACTTGAAGTTCAAGCTAGAGCAATAAGACAACAAAAGGAGATCAAGAGGATACAAATTGGAAAGGAAGAAGTCAAACTTTCACTATTTGCAGATGATATGATAGTATACATGAGTGACCCCACAAATTCTACCAGGGAACTCCTACAGCTGATAAACTCCTTCACTATGTTGGCAGGATACAAGACTAACTCAAAAATATCAGTAGCTCTCCTATATACAAATGAAAAGGGGCCTGAGAAAGAAATCAGAGAAACATCACCCTTTACATTACCCACAAATGATATAAAATACATTGGGGTAACTGTAACTAAGCAAGTGAAAGACCTGTATGATAAAAACTTTAAGTCTCTGAAGAAAGAAATTGAAGAAGTTATCAGAAAATGGAAAGATCTTCCATGCTTATGGATAGGTAGAATCAACATAGTAAAAATGGCAATCTTACAAAAAGCAATATACAAATTCAGTGCAATCCCCATCAAAATCCCAACACAATTCTTCACAAACTTTGATAGAACAATGCTTAAATTTATATGGGAAAACAAAAAACCTAGGATAGCTAAAAGAATCCTGTATAAGAAAGCAACCTCTGGAGGCATCATGATCCCTGACCTCAAGCTTTACTATAGAGCTATAGTAATAAAAACAGCTTGGTACTGGCATAAAAACCGACATGTGGACCAATGGAATTGAATTGAAGACCCTGACATTAATCCACACACCTATGAACATGTGATTTTTGACAAAGAAGCCAAAACTGTACCATGGAAAAAAGAAAGCATCTTCAACAAATGGTGCTGGCATAACTGGATGTCAACATGCAGAAGATTGCAAATAGATTCATACCTGTCACCATGCACAAAACTCAAGTCCAAGTGGATCAAAAACATCAACATAAATCCAGTTATAGTGAACTAGTGAACTTGATATAAGAGAAAGTAGGAAGTAGTCTGGAATAAATTGGCGCAGTAGACCACTTCCTAAATATAACACCAGTAGCACAGACA
This sequence comes from Peromyscus maniculatus bairdii, assembly GCF_049852395.1. Classification (NCBI taxonomy): domain Eukaryota; kingdom Metazoa; phylum Chordata; class Mammalia; order Rodentia; family Cricetidae; genus Peromyscus; species Peromyscus maniculatus. Next base: position 71,302,469 of record NC_134852.1, on the reverse strand, counting down.
CTGAGAGCAACAATTAATAAATGGAACCTCTTAAAACTGAAAAGCTTTTATAGAGCAAAGGACATGGTCAATAAGACCAAACAACAGCCTACAGAATGGGAAAAGTTCTTCACCAACCCCACATCTAACAGAGTGCTGATCTCCAAAATATATAAAGAACTCAAAAAGCTAGACATCAAAATACTGAACAATCCAATTGAAAAATGGGCTATAGAGCTTAATAGAGAATTTTCAATAGAAGAATCTCAAATGGCTGAAAGGCATTTAAGGAATTGCTCAACATCCTTAGTCATCAGAGAAATGCAAATCAAAACAATTCTGAGATACCATCTTACACCTGTCAGAATGCTAACATCAAAAACACTAAAGACAGCTTATGTTGGAGAGGATGTGGAGCAAGGGGAAAACTCCTCCATTGTTGGTGGGAATGCAAACTTGTACAGCCACTCTAGAAATCAGTATGGCAGTTTCTCAGAAAATTGCGAATAAATCTTCCTCAAGACCCAGTTATACCACTCTTGGGCATATACTCAAGGAATGCTCAATCTTAACACAAGAACACATACTCAACTATGTTCATATCAGAATTTTTCATAATAGCAAGAACCTGGAAACAACCTATATGTCCCTCAAAGAATGAATGGATAAAAAAACATGGCACATATATACAATGGAGTACTACTCAGCAGTAAAAAAAAATGACACAATAAATTTGCAGGCAAATGGATGGATGTAGAAAATATCATCTTGAGTGAGGTAACCCAGACTCAGAAGGACAAACATAGTATGTCCTTACTCATAAGTGGATACTAAATGGGAGGGAAGGGATGGCCAAACTACAACCTACAACTCCAGAGAGGCTAGCTAACAGGAAAAGACCCTAGGAGGGACACATGGATGACCCTTGAAGGAGAAGTGGATGAGATCTACTTGAGTGGACTGGGTGTTGTGGGGGGTGACAGAGGGTGAGTAATGGGGGATGAGAACATAGGAAAATGGTAGGGTCAAGCTGGAACAGGTATAGAGTGGGAGGGCAGGGAGGAAGATACCATAATAGATAAGGACATCATGGAAATCAGAATAGGCAGGGTACTGGGGAGGCTCTCAGGAATCCACAAGATTGACCCCACCTTGGTCTGCTGGCAGTAGTCCAGAGGATGCCTGGACCTATCTACTCTGGTGACCAGCCTAGCAAATAACCTAGCTGTTATCATAGAGCCTTTGTCCAATGACTGATGGAGGCAGATGCAGAGATCCACAGCCAGGTTCCAGGCTGAGCTCTGGGATTCCAATTGGTGAGAGAGAGGAGATATACTGCTGGTGAGGTACGTCGAGATCATGATGGGTGCAGAGATGACTGGCCACACTAGTGGAAGCCCATAAACTGTGGACTCGTGGTTGTTGAGCCCCCATGGACTGGACTAGGCCCTCTGGATATGGAAGACGGTTGATTGGCTCAAACTGTTTGGGTGGGGCACCCAGACAGTGGGATCGGGATCTGTCCCTGGTCTATGGGTAGGCTTCTGGAACCCAGTGTCTGTGGTGTGACACCTTGCACAGCCTTGGTGCAGTGGGAAGGGGCTTGGACCTGCTTAGGCTCAATGTGCCAGCTTTGGTTACTCCGCGGGAGACTTCGATTTAGGGGGTGTGGAGATGTGGGGTGGCTTGGGAAAGAGGGCTGGGGTGTGGGAGGAGGCAGGAGGGGGTGTCTGTGAATAGCATGTGGAGTGAGTAGAAAATTTCTTAATAAAGAAAAAAACGAAAATAGTTTGTTGAGAAAACTTCAAAGGTTGCATTAAATGGTCAAAGTGACAGAGAGGATGTACCTGGGGATCAATCATGATAGTACTGAATTAATTACTTATGAGTGTCTTTGTATTTAGCTTAGTAACAGTAACTTCAATATGTATTTAAAAAATCGTTGTACCATTTGTAACTCTATGTGGATGCTTCTGAATCAACACTATGGAATTCTTAGCTAATTTTTTGTTTCCTTGTGAATCATTTTTTCCACTGACTAGAATAGTTGCAAGCTTTATACTTTCAAAACAGGATTACAATGTAAAAATATTTCATGGAGTATGAATGAAACTATATCTATGAAACTAGTTTTTATCTAGAATTCAAATTCAGTGAGGCATTCTGTATGTTACCTGACAATCCTGCTTAATAGAGAAAATAAAAACACATTCAGTTTCAGCCTCACCATCTGAAAGGCTGGGCTGTGATGCTGAGAGAGGGAAACATTTTTCTTCTAGTTTGCCTAGAGTTCTAGTTTATTGTGCTGTAGACTGTAGATGGACCCTGGAAGTGGTGCTGGGCTGCTTTACTGTCCAAGTTATCTTGCTGTCCTAAGATTTATGATTGATTGAGTAGGTCAATCAACTCCTTTGCCTTCTAGTCTAGCATTTTTCTAAGGATATTGCTTTTACAGAATGAAGAGCAATGATGTGAAAGGGAGGGAAATTATTAGTTCATCGCTCTGAAGATAGGAAAATATTAGGGAGTGAATATGTCAAATACAGTGGGTGGAACTTGTCATTACTGAGGAACTAAAGCAGGTTGTTATAGACAGATTTTGGCTTTGGTCACAAGCGATGTGTTTTATCACTGCTTCTGTAATCAACAACAGCAAACACTATATTCCTTTAGAAAGTTATTTTCTGTATCTTCCTTTATTTTTTTATTCATTTCAAGACAATGTTTCCTGATATTTACCAGGATAGCCTTGAATTTACAATAAGAGCTCCTGCCTCAGGCTGAGAATTATGGATATGACCTACCCACAATCTGTCAAGTTTCTTTACATTTAAGTCAGAGCAGGGACATGCCAAAGGTGGCTCTTTTCCAAATTCTCCAAAGTGAAAAGTTACATTAGCCCTGTACTTAAAACTTTTATCATGTCCTAAATTGTAATAGCTTTTAAAAATCATGTTACCCCTGACATTTTATTCTGTCTACTTTGGTTTTCTTTTGATTGGCACTTTGATTTAGCCTCTAAGGCCAAATGTTTTGCTTTCGGGACTAAACACATATCTTATAATTAGGACATACAAAATAAATACTGAGTGTAGAAATACTAAATGTAGAATATCAGAGTTTTCCTGCTGTTGTTCAAGTAACTGAATTTTCTCTAACATAGTGAGCACATTCAAACTGCACATTTCTCTCTGTTGTTCAATACTATATCATAATATCTAGAAGAGACTTTGCTGCAGAGTAAGTAGTAAGTAGATACCTTAGTCATAGGATAATGAGTGTACAGGACCTCTTGATGGTGCTCAAAATGCAAAGCCTCTTTCCTCTGAAATTTAAGTCAATATGGAAGTATTGAATATGTAAAGAAAATATTATCCTTTTAACAATAATAAAATATGTATTGATAAAAAAAGAAAATGTGGTACATATACATCATGAAATTTGCAGGCAAATGGATGGAACTAGAAAATATCATCTTGAGTACAGTAACCCAGTCTCAGAAATGCAAATATGGTACATAGCCACTCATAAGTAGATACTAGATATAAAGCAAAGGGTAATCAGGCAACAACCCACAGCTCCAGAGATTCTAACTAACAGGGAAGACCCAAAGAAGGACCCATTGACCACTCTGGGAAGGGGAAATAGATGAGATCTCCATGAGTAAACTGGAAATGAGGGGTGAACAATGGAGTGTAGAGAATAGGGGATTACAGCATAAGGGAATGGGATGGTTGAACTGGAACAGGAAGGGAGGGGTAATGCAATGAAAGAAATACCATGATAGAGAGGGACATCATGGGGATCGAGAAAAACTCAGAGCTAGTGAAGTTGCCAGGAATCCCCAAGGATGACCCCGGCCTGGACTACTAGCAGTAGTGGTGAGGGTACCTAAACTGAACTGGCTTGCCCCGGAGATCAGACAGGTGAATATCCTAACTGTCACCACAGATTTTTTTCCAATGACTGATGGAAGCAGATGCAGAGATCCACAGCCAATCACTAGACAGAGCTCCAGAAGTCCAGTCAAAGAGAGAGAAGAGGGATTCTATGAGCAAATGCATCAGGATCATAATGAAGAAACATGCAAGGACGACCAAACCAAACTAGAGGAAACTCATAAAAGTTGGCTCAATGGCTATGGAGCCTACAGGGACTGGACTAGGGCCTTTACATGGTGAGACAGTAGTATAGCTTGATCTGTTAGGGAGGCCCCTGGGAGAAAGGATCAGAATCCATCTGTGGTGTATAAGTAGGCATTGTGGAGACCACTACCTATGATGGGACACCTCATGCAGCCTTGAGGAAAAGGAAAGGGTTTGTACTTGCCTCTACTGAATGTGCTTCCACATGGGAGGCCTTGCCTTCTTGTAGGAATGAGTGGCAGATGGGCTAGGAGGGGAGGCGGGGGGGGGGGAGGGGATTCTTTGGTGTGTAAAATGAATGAAAAAATTTCTTAATAAAAAAAGGAAAAATATTGTGCAGATGGTGTCCATTTTTGGAAGAAAATAACTTTAGTCTCTACTTACTTTCATGTTGGCTTAAATGTCAACAAAACTAGGTTGTTTTCATAATTCTGGTATTTAGGATTTTTTTCATTTTTTTCTAAAAGTTTTCTGAACAATTAATCATAATGTTGATTCCTTTGAGTCTTTCCTGGTTTGAAGTTGGAGTAGCCTTTATAGACTACTTCAGAATTTTTTTGTTTTGTTTAATTGTTGTTGTTGTTTTGTTTCATTTTGTGTTTTTGAGACATGCTTTTACTGTCTAGCCCTGGCTGTCCTGAAACTCACTCTATAGAACAAGCTGGCTTCTAATCCAGAGACCCAGCTGCCTTTACCTCCCAAATGCTGGGATTAAAGCTAGGTGCCATCACCATCCAGCTTCAGTAGTTTGTACTTTGTTTTTGTTTTGTTTTACTTCAAATTCCTCCTCATCAAAATCATCTATATCATCATCATCATCATCATCATCATTATCATCATCATGTCCTTCAACAAATTTTATATTATTCAGTTTTACCTTCCTCTCTCCTCTAGGGTCACATCATTTTTCATATATTTGCACCGTCCTCATTTCATTTTGCTGACTTTGCCGTTTCCCCATTAGCTATTAGCGAACAGCTACTAGGAACTTTCCACTAATATGTGCAGGTTCTGAACAAGAATTCAACCTGAAGACAGCATGTAGTGTAATGTCAATGACCCCAAGAGAAAATTGAATGTATAAACATTTTAATATTTGCAGGTGTTACTGTAATTAAACTGTCTTAACAATTCACTGTCTTTGCCTCAACAATATGTAATTCATTCTTTGCCCCACCCCTTAAACTGATCATTCCAAAGAATAAATGGTACACTTAATAGAAAATGATGGCAAGTGCCTTTAATCCTGGCACTTGTGGGGCAGGGTAAGGTAGATCTCTATGAGTTCAAGAAGAGCCTGGTCTACAGCAAGAATTCCAGGACAGGCTTCAAAGCTACACAGAGAAATCTTGTGTTTAAATAAATAAACAGAAAATTTTAAAAAAAAGAATAAATTGTACTCTTTGTCATTATTGTCACTTAAAGTGATAATCCTTGTTATCTTTTAATTACAAAAAAAGAAAGAGTTTACTTTCCATGGGGTCATGTCCACTTCCATCCATATTTCCCTGATGTAGAGGTAGCCACTTCGTTTTGAGAGTACCTTGAAAGAGGTAACTGCCAACGACTCTCCATAACAGACAGAGGGCAGATTCACAGAAGGAATTTTGACTACACAAGTTAGTAGCCAGCCTAGCCTGCATTTTCATAATCTGTATTAAAAATAAACAAAAGAATTGAGAGGTGATGATGAGATGAATGGACAAAGAAACAAAAATGTTTAATTTAACTGAGATGCTGGTAGGGCGATAATCAGAAAAAAGTTCAGATTTAGGTTTTATAAAAATGACAGTAGAAATCAAAACAGATTATTATTATTGTTTTCAAAATTATTAAACCATGGAGATATAGACCAAAGGTATCATGTGTGGTCAGTATGCCAGAAGTCCTGTATTTAAGGCCATATGGAATTTATTATTTTCAAAGGTCTTAAGGCATATGGGTTTGCTCATGATAGCATGCATGCCCAGTATGTTGGAGCTCAAACACCAACATTACAGTGAAAAAACACTTTGTAGCACAAGCAAGATGGCTCAGTAGGTAAAGTGATTTCCAGCCAAGGCTGACAATCAAAGTTTCATCCCAGAAAGCCTCATGACAGAGAGAATTGATTTCCACAAGTTTTACTTGGACCAATGAAATTGCCTCACCCTGGAAAAAAATTCATTGAATTTTAATATGAACATGAAACCATCATTTAATTATTACTTATTTTCAAAATAGATTTTGCAGACAATGTGTCTTGATCATGCCACCCATTCCTGTCACCTGCTCAATCATCTAACTCCTAACATCTTCTCTTTTTTAGAAAACATAGAAGTAAAATAAAAACAACTAACCATAATAGAACAAAATCAAGAAACAGAAAAAGAGAGAGGGAGAGAGAGAGAGAGAGAGAGAGAGAGAGAGAGAGAGAGAGAGAGAGAGAGAGAGAGAGCATGAGAACCACATAGAAACATGCCCTCACACAAATCCCATAAAAACACAAATTTGGAAATCACAAAATATAAGCAAATTGCCAATAAATAAAACAAACACAGACATATGAGTTAGCTGTCTACTACTTGGCATGGGGCTTCCACCTGAGGGGGTTTATATGCCCAGTGAGGCTCCACTGGAGTAAGCTAATTTTCCCCTTTGGAGCAGTTGTCAATTGGAGATAGCTTCTTGATTAGAAATGAGAGATCAGGTCCACTTCCTCATCTCCGTGCTGAGGCCCCAATTGACTTTGATCTGTGCAGACTTTGTGCATGCTGTCACTCTTTGAGCTCATAAGTGAGTCAGTCCTGCTTTTCTATGAAAGGCATTATTTCCTTGGCTACATTCCTTCAAGCCTCAAGGGCTCTTAGAACCTTTGTACCTTCTCTTCTGCAGTTTCCTGAGCACTGAAGGGAGAGTTGAGTTTGAGACATCTCATTTATGACTGAATGATCCAAGGTCTCTCATTCTCTAAACATTGATCAGCAGAGGGTCTCACCAATTTGAGTGGTAGCTTCTCTGATGATGACTGAACAAGACATTGATCATGAGTAAAACAAAATGTCACTGGGGATTATTATATTGCTATAATTTTAAGAAAACAACTGTATCTGGTTTCCCCTAGGGCCATGGCATGCTTAGTCCCAGGAACTTAGATACAAGAGCAATGTCAGAAAAGTATTCTTTCTCATTGAGTGGTCCTTAAATCCAATCAAAAGTGCCTGTTTACTTCCACAATATTGCTGCCACTATTGTGCCAGTGTATCATATGGGCAGATCTCCATTGTAGAACAATTAACAACTGGACTTATGTTTAAATTTCTCACCAGGAAGCATGCTGAAAATCTTCCAGTACCATCATTACTATTCAGTAGGTGTGAAAGCTTCAGTTAGGCACATGCTCTACTTCTCTGTGTTCAATGACATATACAGGTGTTGTTTTAAGAAATAGGGCCATGCTATTAATTTGTGTAGAGCAACCAATTTACTGAGCAATATAGACCCACTTTTTGGGGTGTTTCCATGGGGACTCTTTGTGCAAGAAATCAATTAGATAAAATTCATGCCTGGTATTTGAGATTTTATTTGGTAATGAGAGAAATGTATTTGGGTTTTCTCTTCCAGTAACTTGGTGATTTGGTTGATAAGTATTGATATAATATTTATTAATAATGCTACTCTAGTAGGTTTCTATAACACCATTTAGATGGTCCATAGAATTTGTTGTCCCTCTCAGCATTCCAACCATTTCTCCATCTTTCTTTTCATGTCCATTTAATATTCCCATTCAAGTATAAGCCTCCAAGTGTCTTAATTATTACATATGATATTTCTCCTCCCTTCAGAAATCTTTCCTTGCTTCGTATTCTCTTACTCTGCAGGTTATCTTTGGAGATTTTTGAATCATTGACTGTCTTTCTAAGACTTAAAACTTAACATCCAAATACAAGGGAATATATACCATATTTGCCTTTGCAGTACTAGGGACCACATTCAGGATGATTTTTTTTCTATTTCCATCTATTTACCTGTGAGTTCAATTATTTCAAATTTTTATTTGTCTTTGTTTTGTTTTGTTTGTTTATTTGTTTGATTTTGGCTTTTTGAGATAGGGTCACTCAGTGTAGCCTTGGCTGTCCTGGACCTCAGTCTGTAGACCCGGCTGTTCCTGAACTGACAAATCCACATGCCTCTGCCTCACAAGTGCTGGAATAAAAGGTATGTGCCACCACCACCCAGCTTGATTTCATTTTTTAAATAGCTGATTTATATTCCATTGTCTACATGATGACATGTTCATTATCTATCCATTCACTTGTGTTTGGATATCAAAGATACATTTCTGACTAATATGAACAGAGAAGCAACGAACGTGGATGAGCAAGTTTCTCGGGAATAGGATAAAGAGTCCTTTTGGTATATGCCCAAGATTAACACAACTGGATCTTTAGGTATATCCATTCCCAGTTTCCCAAGGAACATGCACAATTATTTCAAATGTGCCTGTACAAATGCTTATTTCCACCATCAGTGGATAAGGATCCTCCTTTTTCTACTTCCTCACCATCATGTGCTGTAATTTTTTTTATTGAACTTACCCATCCTGATTAGGGTAAAATTGCATTTCAAAGAGGTTTTGATATGTATATCCCTGATGACCAGGGTTGTTGATCATTTCTTTAAGTGAAGCCAGCATTTGAATGGTCACTGTGGGTCATTAGGGGAAGCAATTTATAATTGAATACTCATAGATAAGAAGGTGAAAGCCATGGAAACTAGAGCTAAGGAAGACAATGGAAGGATTACTATTCAGAGAGAAACCATGGAAGACAAAGCAGCCAATTCTTTAAGACATGAATTACAAGGGAACACTCAACAATTATTTTGCTGTCAGTGTGCATTACTGTTATAAAATTTTGTGCTTCCATCGTCCAAAACTATGTATTCCAGCTTAAGAATGATATATTTTAAATGAATTTAAGGAACTTATGTAGTTTATTGGTGGGGAATGGTAATCCATGGAATTTAAGTTCAGGTTTTAGATAGGGAAGGTAAAAAATATGAGGATAGATAAAGGAAAGAGACTACAGAACTATAGCATAGGAAAATGGTGAGAAAAATGCATTCTCAGTGTAGAATCTCATTTATTCATAGATCTAATACTAAAGTTACCAGAAGGTGACAAGTCATTTTAAGCACTGATTGCGTTAAGGCCTTTAAAACTACATTCTAAGCTATACTTGATGGAGCAATGACCACTGTGCTCACAGTGCCATCTAGTGCTCAACAAAACAGTAAGGTGGATGGAAACTACTACAAAAAGTTCTGGAAAAAAAAATGAACAGGAGACATAGAATATGAAATGACTATGCTCATTTCAACAGGATTTAAATAGTCATGTCAAGTCTAAAACCTAATACCTAACTTCTAAAGGGGATATCTAATGTATGTTTCCCTTCAGAAACACACAGTGTACTGATGCAGGACCCTGTTTGTTGTAACATCATACACAACCAGCACAATGCTTAAAGATGAATTAATGTCCTTTAAGGCTGACTGACTAAAAAATGGATCTAGAATACACATAGAGAACAGATTTGAACGTAAAACTATTTCAACTCACCATTGAGTATGTACTAGTTATCCTTGATTCTGTATGCATTCATTGTCTACACTTACACTTCAGTTCAGTTAGACTAGAATTAATGCAATAAACAGTATTTAATTAGCTGAAGTTTTGAAGCTGCTTAATCTTTAAAACATTCATTCAGTGTAAGGGTGTTTATTTGCCACAGACTCCATGTCTCCTAGTGCTCATGACAGTCTTAGATGCAGATGCCTCCAAGAATGATGGCCATTAGCACTTCCAGATTGCCCCCAGGAAATGTGCTACTTTTCACTAGGGATGCCAACCTAGCTCTCTACTACAGGGGGATCCTGTGAAAGGTAGGAGGACAGTTGGCCCAGCAGGTAGAACCTGCTTGCCTCTGAATGTAGATAGGACTGAGAAGTAAACGTGTAGACAAGACCTCCATCCCTATATTTCTTTCATTCTGTACTTTTGTCAGATTATTTCCTCCTTAAAGCAACCCGGGAAGACTCCTCAGAAAGAGAATGTATTGTAAGCCAGCATTAAAAGTGGTCTGTTAAGATTATCTATGAATGTTGAAATTTCACTCTCTAAGTTTCTAGTAACCACAGTTATGCTATGCTTTTCCTAGAATAAAGATACTTCTCTTTCTGAAGTATCCTTTTTCCTCTCGTATATACTTACATTGAGTGTAGGCTAAAACTGAATTTTTAATTCTTCCTCTACAACATTAGTGGTTTTCAATTCTTTTATTTTCATTGAAGATTTTCTAATCTTTTTTTTTAAAAGCACTACTGTTTTAATGCTTTACTCCCCTTATATTTAAATAATGATTCTCTATTAATTTTTACTACTCCAACTTTCATTAGTTGACAGGAAAACACAGATTTCACCTCAGAAATATAAGAGGCAGTTTATTCTGGAACCTCTTATGGTTACCTTATTCTGGAAATACCCAAGTTCTCGTGTATAATTTGTTTTGTGCTGTGCAAAATGTAACAGAACAAATATATACATACATCAGCACATTTCACAAACATTTCCATTGCAATATCAGAGAAGGTATTTAATAAATATTTTCAATGATAAAATGTGAATTTTTTATATCTTGACGGCACTGTGAATGATTGCATTACTTACTAGATCTCTTATGTATTTTAGGATGGGGAGGAATTGTTTAGTGGGTAAAGTGCTTGCAATACATGCATTAATTTCGGAGCTTGATTCCCAGCACTGAGCTGTGCACAAGGGTATATGCTTGTATTTCTAAGAATATATGTCTCTTATCCCAGATCTTCGGAGACAAAGATATGGGGATTCATGAGGCACACTAGACAGCTAGTCTAGATGAATCAGTGATATCAAGGCTCAGATAAAACTGTGTCAAAAATAAGGTGGAAAGATACTGAGGGGCATACTTAATGTTGATGTCTAATCTTCACATGTACAGGCACGTGTGCGCATGCATCACACACACACACACACACACACACACACACACACACACACACACAAACACACACGCGCGCGCGTGCGCGCGATGGTTTATACACCATTTGGAACTCAAGACTGGGACTTGGGATTGTTATCTTACACTGGCAATGTCGGGCAATGTTGATGGCCAAGTGCTATTTGCCAGAGATTCTTCTCATGTCATGTGGAACAGGAGAAGATAAAGTGTTATGTAAAATTTTACTTGGGCAGTTACTTCTGCTTTCTGCTGTCGGATATAGCTTGAGTGTTACATCTTGTCACTGTGAACTCCCACTCAGAAGAGCTTAGGTGGTGAGTGGAAAGGGTAGATTGAAATTTCAAAATAAGTTAACTTCATTGAAAATTATCATGTTATATATTATATACCATATTTCTCCTCCATCAGTACAACTACTTCTTGAAAGAGTTCTTTGTGGTAGATGGTATTTCTTTCATTGTTACAATGACTTTAGAATCTTAATCCCAGATACTTCCATTACTGGACATGGATTTAGAAGAACAGCAATTCAAGAATAATATTTCCTAGCCAGTACCTACTGTTGAAAACCAACATTACAGCTGAGTACATTCCTTCCCTTTCAATGTCCTTCAACTTCCCTAAAATCCAATTGCATTGCTGTGCTCCTGTCTGATACAGAGTTGACAGGATGTACATCATAATCCCTTGTTGCAGAACTTCCTGGGTTTTACTAGAAGATGACGAAAACAAAGATACTGAAGTTCCTTCGATTTTGCAACTTCCCCCAGTGCCAAATAAAGATTCAACAACTGTGGTTTAAGTTTCTGTGATCTCAGGAGCATGACTTTGAATGCATTTCCTCTTCTATTTTTAGATTTATTATTTCATTGTTTGAGTCAGGACTTTGCAAACATATGGATTTTACAACATCCACCTTTTCTTTTAAGTTTGTTTTCTTTAGACATGACTTTGCAAATGCATCCTGAAGAGTTTTGCTTTTATGAGATTGTGAAAAGTTATAAACATATCTATCTATGATTTTAGTATAATATTTTTGTGGAATAGAAAAATTACTGATTATAAATGCTCTTCCCAGTTTTTTATTGACTTCTGTCTGCTATTTTGCTTGAGGAAATAAATTCTTCTCTGGCTTTGCAAACACCAATAACCTTCCTTGAATGTGCTGATGGTCTTAAGGATATTCTGTGAACACACATCTGTGTTTCTAGACCAGCAAAAAGACTCAATTCACTATAGGTCATATACATGAGGTGGACAGTTTTAACTCATGCGGATTCATACTATGCTCATAATGAAGTGATGCAATTTTCTAATTCCTGTAAGGAGGGTTCTAGGGAATAGGTATTAAACTGGATTTTAAGAGAATAATATGGTCATGGAAAGGATAGTAAATTAGGTCCTGCTGTACTTACTAATATAGGTTCATTGAGTGGGTGTTCTAGATTTATTGTGACAAATTGCACATACTTTAACTGGGAGCATATGCTTATTTTATAGATTGGCTCTCAATAAGATCAAAAGGTGTCCAATTTATCTGAACTAGAGATGCTGTTCTATGAGAGCAAGACCTGCATGACTCCAGGCTTGTAGTCACTGGCCTCTGTCACTGACCAATGGGACAGCACCAAGATATATATACTCTATGGTCCTAGCATTCTGTGCATCTGGTTAAGCTGTTTGGTAGAAATATCAGGGTTTTCTAAAAGATGTTCAGCTGTTTCTTGCACATGTTAACAAAAAGATTTGGTTAGAAGACCACAGCCACTGTTATCACCAGACTCCACTGTTAGTTCTTGATTTCTTTCTACTTTTTTCTTACCTGTGGAAGAGGTGCTTGTGCATCCTGCTGGTGCAGTTGCAAGTGCTGCAGCATGCTCACCACCCCTTCACTGCAGCCAGGGCTTGCAAAGGTAACATTAGGCAAGGCTACTGCAAACAAACCAAGGTAAGAAACGTCCAACATTGACATCAGACACCTTAATAGGAATATTGATCTTATCCTCTGTTACCATCACCTTGTCTCTCACCCCATCATAGCACAGGATTAATACTGAATCAACAAAGAGTATAGTTCTGGAGGCTGGGACAGGGTTTTTTTTTTTGTATAAAATGAAGACCTCACCTTTAAGTAGTTAGTAGTTCCTTAGAAGCATGTTGTACCTTGGTGACATCAGATGAAAAGGATTAATATCTGATTTAGACTCCTTTCTTTTACTACATTCTAGGACCTAGAGTCTAGGGTCATCTATTTCCCTTTGCCATTGTCCAAGGTCTCTGTCAAAGTAATCTCCTACTTTGTTGGGGTTGCACATTGTTTTTCTAATCTCTTTGCAGTGTTCCAATCTCATTGTCTTAAATCTCTCTTTCCATCCTACTGAGCTTGTTATGGACACTTTAGGGTCTAGTACCTGATATCCTGAGAATTACCTGGAACTGATGCCAGGGGCAAGTTCTTCAATCATGGACTGGTCTTACTAATTTTTTATTTAGTTGACCTTCCCTGCAATTATTGCACCTATGCTGCAAAACCACCAGAGACCCCCAAGGAGCCAGTTTCTGATGTAAGCACCCATGGGTCTTTTTATTTTCAGATTCAAACACAGACCATCACCCTATCATCCTATGCAGCAGATGAAGTGAAATATGGCAGCAGAGGTGGGCTCAGAAGTAGGCGCATTTTTAAAGGAAAAATCCATAAGCCAGGAAATACATACATTGGCAATTTTGGGGTCTAGGGGAAAAGGATATTGGACAAGGTAATTTTTTGAAACTAGTGGCCTAGACTTTTTGTGCAAAACCACATTAGAAATTATTGAGTTAAACTTTTGGCACAGAACCACAAGCTGCTGACAGGATATCTGAATATCTGCACAGCCATAAACTACAGACAGGATGTCTGCAGGAGCATCTGTATCTTGTTAAATTTTACTGCCCTGTTTCTTAATTAGCTGCTTCTAAGATATCTGTTAGAGTTGTCATGGCACATTCCTGAGATTATTTCTGGAACTGAGTATAGCCCCTGTTCACCAAGTGGTCTAAGATAGTGGCCCTTCCCTAAGACAGAATCTGTAACTCAAGTCTAGCCCTTCATGTTGCCTTCACACAATCATGCAACGAATACTTCTTGCTTTCAGTCATTTATGCTGGACTGAATTCATCTTCTAGATGTAGTTTCCTAAAACCATTCTCCCCATCTACTTTGAAACTGAAAGGTTCACTGGCCTCAGCAGCCTTCTGGGTTTTTCTTTGGTTGTTTTGTTTTTGACCAACAAACTCTGTGGTCACTATTAGATTCATCAATATCTGTGTTGATTCCTCTCTTCCTCAGAGTGATCTCCTCTTTGTAGGAGTGGGATGACAGGATAGAGGAAAATACGTACCTGTGCCAATCTTTGGATCACTGTTCCTTCTTTTTTCACAACTTGTTACTTCTACCATCTCAGTTGATCTTTCTTTCTAGCAGCTAGAGTTGTGAGGCTCCATTTCTTTGGATTTAACTGGTTTTCAGTCCTCTTCTTTTTTGTTTTTATGCTGCTATATATGAAGGCAAAAAATATGAGAAATCTTCCTGGAGAGAGGCACTGAACTTTTATTCTGCCCGCATTATATGCAGTCACTCCAAAATTCTTTTCTGCACAGAGCCCTTCTGGTGGCCTTCACTCTTGACCTTCCATGCTCTTCCTTTGGATATAAATATAGTCTTGATATTTGCTTTTGTTGATGTTCCTATAATCAGTATAAAATGAACTTCTTTTGCTTTAGTCTCTAGGTGTGATTTCATGTCTGTTTTATCAAATAATTGAACAGAAAAAACTTCTTGTTTCATCCATCCATTTAATTGAAAAATCCTTCTGCATTCAATCATTTTAAAGCAGTGTCTGAATTTGTAGTGATCTTCATTTTGTGGAATGAAATACTGATTGATGATACCTAACTGTTGATCCATTCTGGTAGTCTATGCTGTGTCTTTCTATTGGGAAATAAAGACCATTAATAATCATCATTATTATTGAGAAGTGCATATGAATTTCTGTTATTTTGTCCTTGTAGTGTTTAGGTGTTTCCTCTTCTTTTTATTAAAAAGTTTTTTTATTCAATGAGTGTTTACGTGTGGATTTATACATTGCACACCATGAGTCAGGAGCACTCTAGTGGAGTGGATTCTCTCCTTCCTCAGTTTTAGGAAGGATCTTTTTTGTTGAGTCTACCAAACCATATTGTAATGTGCTTCAACACAATTTTCTGATCACTGCATTTCAAATTCTGTCCTATTTTTCTCGCCAGCTACTTTTAGGATACTTTAATGTTCTGTACATTCAGCATTTAAATTGCAATAAACTGAAGGGAAAACACACACACATTAAAAGAAACATTCCACATATCTTTTCCCATTTATATTACTAAGTATTTCCTGTATCTGAATTGTGTAGAAGACATGATTTGCAAGCTTACCATTGATATCTTCATGCATACTATATGTAAAAATAACATATGTTTAATTTCAATATACAGTTATTTCTTATTGTTATAAAAGAAGATAACTGGTTTTGACCTGTTTTTCTGTAAGCCAAAGAAACTTGAAATATTAGGAATGACCATTACTACACATACACATTTGACAAAGGAATAAAATGATAAATTTTTCCTTGAGGAGAAATTCATGGGGAAAACAACACAAATAAAATGAGAATGGGGTTTCTGTCAGGAGTTATTAATATCAAATATTAGTAAGAAACATTGACTTTAAGGTTCACAGGCATGCAACCAGCATTTAAAAGTCATTAAGTGTTATTCATAGTAAGTGATTTTGGATACAAGTAGCTAAAAATATGCCAATTAGACATGTAAAAGACAAAGAAAGGATTAGTAATCAGATAAGGACAAGAGCGTGTAAAGAAGACTAAGCAAGATGGCAATTCACAAGAAAAATACATGGATTGTCTTCATGAGAATAGATGAGAATGCTATACTTTTGTTTGTGTGTGTTGTTTTCTGTAACTAAATATGCCCATGCAAAAAAAGAAAGAAAAAGAAAAACTAGTGAACTGGCAAATTTGGGTTTTGGAAATTAAAAAAAAAATGTGAAAGGGGAAGGCTATTCTACAGGAAGATCCTTTAAAAGTAAAGAAAGCATGTGCAATAGAATACATTGCAATACCCTAAGACAAAGGGGAAATGACCACAAAAATAATATGCTTTCAAAGTTGAAACTTCTTTTGATTTATCTGTGTTTCTCTGTGATAGATTCTAAGATAGAAAATAAACTCTCTTCCTGTAAGGAGACAATTTTGGTTGAAAAGTTCAGATTTCTTCCTTAGCTTAAAGCAAAGGTTCTCAACCTGTGGGTTGAGACTCCTTTGGGGTAGCATATCAGATACTTCCATTACCATGCAAAGGAAGAGTTAGAGAGTAAAAAACAAAGTTTTTTTGGTTGGGGGTCACCATAGTGTGAAGAACTCTTAAAGGGCTTCAGGATTAGGAAGGATGAGAACAACTGTCTTAAAGGCACATGTCAGACTTCCATGGCTCATTGTGTGTTGGGGAGTCAGTGATTCCCTTGCTCACAGCGCCACCTACCGTCCTACAAAATGAAGGTGCCTAAGAAAGGTCATTTGAAAGTTCTGAAAAAAAAGCTGGTGGCTGGAGAACAAATTTCTTTGTTCAGTGTAGCTAAACCCTTATTTCAATATTGAGATATAACAAATAATTGCTGTAGTAGAGGAATCTAGTTCCCGCTTCCTTATAAAGAAATAAAGACTTCTGGCTAATGTCATGTTTTCTCGCACTTCTTATACATACTATTACTGCTGACAGTGAAAGTGAAAACTATAAGGCTGTTTGTTATTTTATTTACAAACATGGAGGAACAAGGATATTTTGGCATATTCACACACATTGTACATATATGGCTCTTAAATTTATTCAGTTGACCTTGTGTTGTGATAGTTAGTCTTGACTGACTGTATGAAGTATATTTCCATAAAAAATTTTTGTCTATAGTTGTTCTATGTTTCATAACCCCAGAAGAATCCCTTAAGTTAAATCTCTCATGCATTTTGGTAGTGTGATAAATGTGGTAAAGTGGTCTATGTATTTGGTGCAGTCTCCAGGTGGTGTTCTGCTTCCTGACACCCTGCTGACATCAGTTTCACTGGATGCCTATAGCCCAGGGAAGCACCATTCTTTTCTTTTGGTAGACTTGCTGGGATGCAGAGTTCCTGTGCCTGGTGGCTAGGACCTAAAGAACAACTGAAGCTTCACTCTTTTGTTGTCTATTGTGACTGCTTGATGTGAAAAAGAGTGGTGATCCTCTCCCTCTGTTTCCTTTGTCTCTGTTTAAGTCTGTTTAATCCAGCTGTTGGAAATTTACCACAGGTCTAATACACTGCAAATTCTTTCACCATGCAGCCCACAGTGAAAATGTTTACTATTATCTCTTCCTGTCAGTTTTGATTCTTGCTCCTTAATTTTTTTTATTTTTAGATTGATTTGAAAAAAGATAGTCTTTTATTTGTAAAGTGCAATTGATTTATTTAGAATTATATGAAACAAAGTTTTACCCTTCCTCTTCATTATTATATATTATCATTTATCTCTATTGTATTAATCTGAAAATTTTAACCATAATAAGTCATGTCACTGCCATTTTTTGGATGCTTGTGTATTGCAATTGCCCTTTATGGTACTTTTGGTTTTCTCATGATTATCTTTTATTTTCCAATTTTTCCAGCAATGTAATTTTAACATAGGATTTGTTGATACAATGTCAAACATTCTTCATATTGTTGAACACATATAAAATACCATTTAAATATTATCCAAGTATCCATGAACTTCCTCTTCTATGTTTCAAAACAAGTACTGGGATCACAGCACTTCCTAAACTCATTTAATACAATCTATTACCTGGTAGTTTCTGTGAATATTGCTTCATAATTGGTTCTTGCACTTTGACATTTCCCTTTCATTCAAAGTTTTGGATTTTTTATTTTCTTAGGAATATTTAAGCCCAACTTTATATTTCAGAGTTCAACACTTTGCTTCTGTTCCAAAGAGTTACTGAGTAAATAATTGAAGTCTTGTGAGACATTGGCCTTTATTTGTTAGGGCAGGAAAACAGTAATAGAACGCATGTGAGTTGAATAGACTTAGGGTGCTCTCCCATTAAAGAGCTGTTTACCAAGGGAGGCTTTGAAGAAGAAAATTAATACTGAATCCTTCAGATCTTCCTCATAGTAAAATCATGGTAGAATACCCCTAAAGTAATGACTATAGTCACTTAGTTGTTAATATTTTATTTTACCTCAATTTTATAATTTGGGATTGAAATGTTAGTACAACATTTGAGAAGGTAAGAGAAAGGACAGAGAATTTCATACACAAATCACTAAGAAGTACTACTCTGATTTTTGATCTATAATTTCTCAATAAATTTTTATACTTTTTCTATATTAACTATGTTATCTCTTCAAGATAAGCCTATGATAACAGTGATAAAAAAGAAAAGGGAAAAAAAATTTATGAAAACAAATATATTGTTTTCATAGTCTTATACCTATAATTCCTGCTATTGAAAAGTCAGTGCATTATCTATATTAGATTTCTGCTGCTTAATTTCATATGTACAATTGTATGATCATTTTTATATGTGGTCACAGTTATTACCACACACTGTATAGCATTCCATATATTTGCAAAACAAGTAAAGTGTGGACCTCCACCCTTAAAAAAATGTGAATATTAGTGATAACATTCTAAGTAATAGATCCTGGATAGCATTTGTCTTAGAAAAGTATTGAATACACACACTCATTTTGCATTACAGGAAGGACACCACATATCCACAGCTGAATAAATAAAGGAAGCAGGATATTTTAACATATCCAAACAAATTTCTTTTCTATAAACTTTCTTACATTCATTTATTTTGTTTTTTGTGTGTTTGGCGTGCAAGTATGTTTGTTCACCACATATAAGCCTGGTGCCCAAAAAGTCAAAAGAGAGTGTTAGATCCCTGTAAGGGGAGCTACAGACTGTTTTAAATCAAGGTTTGGATAATGAGAATCAAACACAGGTCCTATTCAGAAACAACAATTTCACTTATTTACTGAGCTCTGGGTTTTGAACATGGATTTTCCATGTTCACTGAAGGATTCTTAAAAATGTTGATTACAGTGTTCATGGCTTTGTGTCTTTTCTGATTTAATACTGGAGTATATCATATTGATTTCTTCAATGGTGTTTTTACTTCAGTTTTCTCATCATCAGAATTATCATCTCCATCCTCATAATATCTAACACAATCATTTTCATACTCATAATGATATTCTTCACCATCACTCACAATCTTCAGCTTGCTTTTCACTTTTCAGTTGAACAATTTTGTCTTTTCTTGGGACACATCAATTTCCAGATATATTTAATAGTTCTACACTCTGCTCAACTTAGTCTGTTAATAATGCATTTTCTTCCACAGCTTCTAGGTGCCATCTAATAACATGCATAGGCCCTAACCATGTCAATATGAATATGGCAGGTAGTGTAATATCGATGCAGCCTGTGGAAACTTAAATGTACAGACACATTTATACTTGCAAGTGTCACTATAATTTGACAAGCTTCATAATTCATTGTCTTTGCCTCAACAATCA
This sequence comes from Peromyscus maniculatus bairdii, assembly GCF_049852395.1. NCBI lineage: Eukaryota > Metazoa > Chordata > Mammalia > Rodentia > Cricetidae > Peromyscus > Peromyscus maniculatus. Next base: position 71,282,651 of record NC_134852.1, on the reverse strand, counting down.
ATATGTAAGGCATCTTTGTCCCAGGCCTAGAATTGATTAACATTTCTTAAAATTAAGTGGTATTTGTTATCATTATTATCACTTAAAAGTCATAATCTTTCTTATCCTATAATTTATGATAAAAAATAACTTTAAGTTTCATGGGATCATGCCCATAACAACTCATTCTTCTGAGAGGTGGAGGCACATATGTCATTACAAGAGAAGCTTAAAGGATATAACTGCCAGCTGCTCTTCAGATCAGATACACAGAAGCGATTCACAGAAGGGCTTTTATGTTATTTAAAAGATTATGTATTGATACAGAAAAAAACATTGTCAGATCACCAAGATATCAGAAACTTAATAATCATATATTCTGGGTGAATTGTTGTACTTCAAAAATGTCTACACATGGTTTTACTTACCACATGGTGTGTGCAAAAGATTTAAATATTTAACTGAAGAAATAACAAAGTAAATTCCCCACAACTGAAGAATGGATAAAGAAAATGTGGCACATATACACAATGGAGTACTACTCGGCAGAGAAAATAATGGGGTTTGCAGGCAAATGGATGGAACTAGAAAATACCATCCTGAGTGAGGTGACCCAGACTCAGAATACAAAGAGTATGTACTCACTCATAAGTGGATACTAAATGTAAAGCAAAGGGTAACCAGACTGCAACCACAGCTCCAGGGAGGCTAGCTAGTAAGGATGACCCTAGGAAAGATACAGGAATAGCTCAGTGACAATGAGATCCTCATGAGCAAACTGCAAGTGAGGGGGGTATTGGAGGGCAAGGGTGGGGGAAAGCGAGTTTAGGGGAGGAGGAGGGATTTGTTTGATCCACTTGGACTAAAGTTTTATGTACAGTAACAGCTATGGATCTATTTGCAATCTTCTACATGTTGACATCAAGTTATGACAGCACCATTTGTTGAAGGTGCTTTCTTTTTTTGAATTGTACAGTTTTGGCATTTTTTGTCAAAAATTTGGTGTTCATACATGTGCAGATTAATGTCAGGGTCTTCAGTTTGATTCCATTGGTTCTCATGCTGGTTTTTAATGACAGTACCAAGCTGTTGTTATTACTGTAGCTCTATAATAGAGCTTGAAATCAGGGATTGTGGTGACTCCAGAGGTTATTTTAATGTGCAAAATTCTTTTGGCTATCCTGGGTTTTTTGTTTTTCCAAATGAAGTTGAATATTGTTCTTTCCATGTCTGTGAAGAATTGTGTTGGGATTTGAATAGGGATTGCATTGAATTTTAGATTGCTTTTGGTAAGATTGCCCTTTTTCTATGTTAATCCTACCTATCCATGAGCATGGGATATCTTTCCAATTTCTGATATCTTCTTCAAATTCTTTCTTCAGTGACGTAGTTTTTGTCATACAGATCCTTGACTTGCTTAGTTAGAGTTACCTCAAGGTATTTTATATTATTTGTGGCTATTGTAAAGGGCAATGTTTCTTTGATTTCTTTCTTAGCCTGTTTGTCATTTGTATATAGGAGGACTACTGATTTTTTTAATGAGTCTTGTATCCTGCCACATTACTGAAGCTGTTTATCAGCTTTAAGAGGTCCTTGGTTGAATTTTGGGGGTCACATATGTATACTATTAGGTCATCTGCAAATAGTGAAAGTTTGATTTCTTCCTTTCCAGTTTGTATCTGCTTGATCTCCTTGTCCTGTCTTACTGCTCTAGTTAGAACTTCAAGTACTATATTGAATAAATATGGGGAGAGCAGACAGTCTTGTCTTGTTCCTCATTTTAGGGAATTGTTTGAGTTTCTCTCCATTTACTTTAACATCAGCTGTTGGCTTGCTGTAATAGCCTTTATTATGTTTAGTATGTTCCCTGTTTTCCTGATATCTCCAAGACCTTTATCATGAAGATTTTGTCAAAGGCCTTTTAAGCACCTAATGAAATGATCATGTGTTTTTTTTTCTTTCAATTTGTTTATATGGTGTATTACATTGACAGACTTTTGTATGTAGAACCATCATTGAATCTCTGGGATGAAGCTCACTTGATCATGGTGAATAATTTTTGATGTGTTCTTTGAGATTGTTGGCCAATATTTTATTGAATATTTTTGCATCAATGTTCATGAGGATGATTGTCTGTAATTCTCTTTTTTTGTTGGATCTTTGTTTTGCTTGGGAATCAGAATAAGCCTCATAGAAGGAGTTTGGTAACATTCCTTGTGTTTCTATTGTGTGGAACAATTTAAAGAATATTGGTATTAACTCTTCTTTGAAGAGCTGGTAGAATTGTGTGTTGAAACCATCTTGTCCTGGGCTTTTTTTGGTTGGGATACTTTTAATGACTGTTTCTATTTCCTTAGTGGGTATTTGTCTACTTAAATAGTTTATCTGGTCTTGATTTAACTTAGGTATGTGGTACCTATCCAGAAAATTGTCAGTTTCTTTTAGATTTTCCAATTTTGTTGAGTACATGTTTTTGAAGTATGGCCTGATGATTCTCTGGATTTTCTCATTGCCAGTTGTTATGTCTCCCTTTTCATTTCTGATTTTGTTAATTTCAATGCTCTCTCTCTCTCTCTCTGCCTTTTGCTTAGTTTGGACAAGAGCTTGTCTATCTTGTTGATTTTCTCAAAGAACCAACTCTTTGTTTCATTAACTCTTTTTATTGTTCTTTTTGTTTTTATTTTATTGATTTCAGCTCTCAATTTGATTATATCTTGGCATCTATTCCTCCTGGGTAACTTTGCTTCTTCTTGTTCTAGAGCTTTCAGTTGTGCTGTTAAGTCACTAGTATGATATTTCTCCAACTTCTTTATGTGGGCATTTTGTGCTATGAATTTCCCTATTACCACTGCTTTCATAGTGTCCCATAAGTTTGGGTATGTGGTGTCTTCATTTTCGTTGATCTCTAGGAAGTCTTTAATTTCTTTCTTTATTTCTTCCTTGACCCATTGGTGATTCAGTTGAGCATTATTCAGTTTCTTTGAGATTGTAGGCTTTCTGTACTTTTTGTTGTTGAAATCAATCTTTAAACCATGTTGGTCTCATAAAATACAGGAAGTTATTCCAATTTTTTTATATCTGTTGAAACTTTTTTTGTGACTGAGTATGTGGTTGACTTTAGAAAAAGTTCCATGGGGTACTGAGAAGAAGGTATATCCTTTTTTGTTAGGGTGGAATGTTCTGTAGATATTGATTAAATCCATTGGAGTCATAAAATCAGTCAAGGCCCTTATTATTTCTCTCTTATGTTTCATTTGGCAGATCTGTCCAATGGTGCAAGTTGGGTGTTGAAGTTTCCCACTATTAATGTGCAGGGTTTTATATGTGATTTAAGCTTTAGTAATGTTTCTTTTACACATGTTGGTGCCCTTGTATTGGGGGCATAAATGTTCAGAATTGAAACTTCATCTTGGTGGATCTTTCCTGTGATGAGTCTGTAATGTCCTTCTTGATCTCTTTTGATTGATTATAGTTTGAAGTCTATTTTGTTGGATATTAGGATAGCTACACAAGCTTGCTTCTTTTTTTTAAGTTTTAACAAATTCCTTATGAAAAAATTTTCTAGTCACTCCACAAAAAACTCACAAATTCCCCCTTCTCCCACTCCCTGTCCTCTCCCAAGCCACCCCAAATCCCACATCCCCCAAATCGAGGTCTCTCATGGGGAGTCCGCAGAGCTCATCACACTGAGCCTAGGCAGGTCCAAGCCCCTTCCCAATGAACCAAGGCTGTGCAAGGCACCACACCACAGCACTGGATTCCCAGATGCCTGCCCATGCACCAAGGACAGATTCTGATCTGGCTGCCTGGATGCCCCTAAACAGTTTGAGCCAAACCACCAGCTTCCGTATCCAGAGGGACTAGTCCATTCCCATGGGAGTTCCACAGCCACCAGTCCAGAGTTCATGGGCTTCCACTAGTGAAGCCATTCATCTCTCCATGTCCTCCCATCATGATCTTGACGTCCCTTGCCTGCAGAATACCTCCTCTCTCAGTTGGAATAAATTGGATTCCCAGAGCTCAGCCTGATATCTGGTTGTGGATCTCTGCATCTGCCTTCATCAGTCACTGGACAAAAGCTCTATGATGACAGTTAGGTTATTTGCTAGACCCATCCCCAGAATAGACCACTACAGGCACCCTCTGGACCACAGCCAGCAGACCTAGGTGAGTTCATCCTTGTGGATTCCTGAGAGACTCCCCATCACCCTGCCTCTTCCTCTTCCCATGATGTCCTTATCTATCATGGTATCTTCTTCCCTGCCCTCCCACTCTGTCCCTGTTCCAGCTTGACCCTTGATGCTGGGGGGAGAGATTTGGTCTTGCCTCAAGTGAATTCACTAGGCTTAGCTGTCCCACCATGGGAGAACTTACCCTGTTGGAGGAGGGAACAAGAAGGTAGGTAGAGCAGTGAGCAGAAGGAGGGATGAGAGAGAGATCTATGGTTGATATGTTAAATGAATTTAAAAATTAAAAAAGAAAGTGTTTATGGTCTCATAATAAATAATTTAATTAACTAATTAATTAATATAAAGTCATACATACATAAATTCTGGTGTTATATTTTATATCAATTTTATAATGCACAGGTGATTTTTTTAATTAAGAAATTTTGAATTCTTATTACATACCAATCACAGATCCCCCTCTCTTCCCTTTTCCTGCTCTCCCCCAGCTTCTCCCCCACAACACACCTCTCATTTCCTCCTCCAAAAAGATAATGCCTTTCATGGGGAGTCAGCAGAGCCTGGGACATTCAGTTGAGGCAAGTCCAAGCCACTCCACCTATGATTTAATTGTTTCTGGATGAACTAGTTCTTGAAAGGGTGCTTTATGGTAGCTGGTATGTTCAACAATTATTTTTAAATTTCTGTTGACTAGATTTAGAAATCTACCAAATCTCAAAAGATACTTTCTAGGAAATATTGACAGGGAAAAACACATATTAAAGATGATCACACACTTTTCCTTTCAGTACTCAGCTAAGACTCTTATTTCTCTGTTAAGTTTTGATCTGGCAGATCTGTCCAGTGGTGATAGCTGGGTGTTGAAGTCTCCCACTATTAATATGTGGGGTTTTATGTGTGATTTAAGATTTAGTAATATTTCCTTTACATATGTGGGTACCCTTGTATTGGTATAAATGTTCAGAATTGAAACTTCACCTTGGTGTATCTTTCCTGTGATGAGTATGCAATGTCTTTCTTGATCTCTTTTGATTAATTTAAGTTTAAAGTCTATTCTGTTGTATATTAAGATAGATACACCAGGATGCTTCTTAAGACCTTTTGATGGGAAAGACTTTTCCCAGGCTTTTATTCTGAGGTAGTGTCTATCTTCGTATTTGAGGTGTGTTTCTTGTATGCAGCAGAAAGATGGGTCAATACCTAGAAACATGTAGAAATAGATGGACAGAACTGACTCCATAAAATTTTCCTGTGGCTTTCATACATGTGGGTGGTACACACACACACACACACACACACACACACACACACACACACACCTTACAAAATAAACTCTTCCGTGTGTGGTCTTCACTGGAGTATGGTCAACAAACAAGTCACCACGTCATAGCAGAAAGTGGACTCTTCCTCTTCCAATCTATAACTTTAGTCACTTAAAAGTCTATGCCTCTTCTATCTTTCTACCATGCCTTCCATAATCAGCCCTGGACATTGCAAAGTGGGTATGATATAGATATATCACTAAGTGCCTAGCACTGTGAAATCTTTTATTCTCTGAGCCTTGACCAGTTCTGGGTCTCTAGGATAAGCAGTATATGTGGAAAAAGAGCCTTCTTTGATGAGGATTGAAAAACGCTAATCTACACGTATAACAAGATGTCATTAGAAGTTGGCAAAATACTACATCCATTTTGCAGAGTAATAATAGTAGATTTTCTCTTTGCACCTATGATCTGTCTAGCTCCATATTCTTGGTCCCAATAACAGTAGCACTTATGAGTTTTAATTTGCAGAGAGGGCCTTTAATCAAATTGGAATGTGGTTTGATTATTCCTGTGCCATTCATACTCCTATTTCACAACTGGATGTGTTTTTCTAGACCAATTAATGTTACAGCTTTCAGAGCTCACAGTTGAGTAAACTGTACTGGATTTTTTAAATGAAGGTACAAAATTAGGTGGCTAGGGAAGAGACATCTCTGGTAGGAATGATAGAATGTGGTGATTTTTATTAAAGCACGCTGTATACATTTTGCAAGGAAGTAATATAATAGTGCAAATGTGTGCATGTTTATTTGTTTATGCCATATTGTAAGATGAATTGCTAAATATATGTATTAACAAAAACCTAGAGCCATATATTGGGGGAAAAAGTGAGAGATCTGAAAAGCAGAAAGAAGCCAGCCATGTTCTTACCATTTGGAAATCCTCAGCCAAAGTGACCAACTTAGTATATACCCATGCCTATATGCCTTTCTGTTCTGCATATCACTGCTTCTCTCTGCCCAGCTACATTATGGTTAGTGCTGGGATTAAAGGCATGTGTTACCATATCTTGCTCTGTTTCTAGTGTGAACTTAAACTCATAGAACTCTGGATGAATCTCTGCCTGCTGAATGTTAGGATTAAAGGCATGTGCTACCATTGCCAGACTCCAAAATCAATCCTATGTTTACTATAGTGACTCAGTTTTTCCTCTGATCCTCAGATAAGCTCTATTAGGGTGCACAATATATTGGAGGACACAATACATCACCAATTTCCTTTTTATCTAAATTTAAAAATAAAAAAATGATAACAAATATAAGAAAAACAATATATAATAAGTACAATAACTATATACAATATATACAAGCAATAAATACATCAACAATGTCTGGTCCATTTACATTGAACAAATTCAGAAAATGTATTCCATTATCTATCCTATTTTTGTGAATCCAAAGGATTGTGTGTACTTTACTTTCTATCCTAATTTGCATTACCCAAATTATCTTTTGATGTTTTGCAAACTTATATACTTTCCACCACCTTAGTGAGATTCTCCTCTGAATTTCTTATCAAGGAAAACTATACCTATTTAATCTTCAATTCCCAAAGAGACCCAAGAAGGAAATAATATTACATAGTTACATAGGAAGTACAAATAAGTGTGGATGTAACCATCTTGTTAAATAAGAAACACAGAGCTGTTGCAGAGATGAAAGCCCAAGAGGTCAGAGCTAAGACTAAAAACCTTACCCTTCACTGCTGCTGCTGTCCTCCTCAGCAAGAGACCTACTTCCTGTGTATGTCTTTATATAGACTTTCGGTTCTGCCTTCTCATTGGTTGAAAACCCAACTACATGACCTCCTCATCACTGCCCATCTATACAGACCTTCAGGTCTTCTACGGTTGATATTGAGATTAAAGGCATGTGTCTCCATGCTGGCTGTATCCTTGAACACACAGAGCTCTGCCTAGCTCTGCCTCACAAGTTCTGGGATTAAAGGTGTGTGCCACAGCCGCCGCCGCCGCTGCCGCCACCACCACCCAGCTTTTGCTATGGCTTGCTATTAGCTCTGACCCCCAGGCAACTTTATTTATTAACATACAAATAAAATCAAATTTCAGTACAAATAAAATATCACCATATTTCCCCTTTTTTATTTTAATAAAAAGAAAAAAGGTAAAAGGTTATAACTAACATAAGAAAAACTATATACAAAAGTACAATAACTATATACCATATATACAAGTAATAAATACCTAAATGTCTAGTCCATTTGTATTTGACAAATTCAGAGAAAATAATTCTATTATCTATCCTATTTTGGTAAGTCCGAAATGTACCTAATTCACTTTCAATCCTAACTAATCATCAACTATAACTAACTAATCTTCAACCATAACTAACCAATCTTCATTTCCCTCAGGGACCCAAGAAGGAAATAATATTACCTAACAAAAATAAAAACAGGAAGTGCATGCAAGCAGCTTCCAAAAAAAATGTGAATTGACAGAATCAGTCAGCTCCTGGAGTGTCACCTGAGGTTTCTCCGCAGTGTTGGGGCATCATCTTCAGCCTATAGGCTCAGCGAATCTGACAGAATCATTTGTGAAGTAGGATGTACACAATGTCAATAGTTCGACCACACATTTGGTGAGAGCAGTCCATGTACCAGAAACACCTGAATTCTACTAGTGTCATGTCTTGATTCAGGATTTTAAATTCTGGAAATTGTTGATGTTTTTTGAATTCAGCTGTCCATTCTTCGTGTGTGTGTGTGTGTGTGTGTGTGTGTGTGTGTGTGTGTGTGTTGGCATCCCATTCTTCTCCACTTCCCTCTATTAAATGGCAGTCTACTATTGAGAAGTGTGAACATAGTTACTCTTCAAGAATAAATGTTTCAGGTGCTGTTCCACTGCACATCAGAAGCCATCAGCCCACTGCCTGTTCAGCTGTCTTCAAAGAAAAGGGCACTGTAAGCCGGGCGATGGTGGCGCACGCCTTTAATCCCAGCACTCGGGAGGCAGAGCCAGGCGGATCTCTGTGAGTTCGAGGCCAGCCTGGGCTACCATGTGAGCTCCAGGAAAGGCACAAAGCTATGCAGAGAAACCCTGTCTCGAAAAAACAAAAAAAAAAAAAAAAAAAAAAAAGAAAAGGGCACTGTACATTTCTAGACTACAAAGGCCACTTCATGGATGGTGCCATATTGTCCTGGCCTCAGAAGATGCTTTTTGATGAAGCTACAACCATACTTGTTTGGGCAAAAATTGTTAGTCCTTTGTTTCATGTCCTGTCTGCCAGCAGTTGATTCAAGGATACTTTGTTGTACAGTGGCTAATTTTTGCCACAATGAAAGTTAACTCCATATGCAGTTTCTTCAATGCCCATATTTTCTCTGAAGTAGATTGGTACTGCCAGGAACCGACATGTCTCATAGTCATAACAAAAAAGAAAAATTTTCTAAGTTATTAAAACATTGTAAATGCCATATTCTGTAGATCTCTGAAGGGTTTGAAGATGACCTGTCTATCTAAAATATATGTACTCAATCTTGAAAACATACCTAATATGACTACAAGTTTTATTATAATGTCTAACTACTAACTTTCATTTCTTTATATCCTAATAGTAGGTAATAATAATATTCAAAGATCAGCAAATTGCATTACATTGTTAAATGAACTGTATAAGTACAATATTTTGAACAAGACTAGAAATATACATACAGCATTTTCTAACAATATCAATTTTGATATATATGATTTGTATACAATATAAAAAAATCCAATCCAATGTAAAGTATTTAAAACTAGTAACTTTTTTCTTTTTCTTTTTTCTTAAACAAGAGCCTTAAATCTAATCTCCATTGCTTAACCCTCTTTATAACCCTTAACAACCACTTGTCACCAACCCTCCTAAGCAATGAAAATTATCCCAGACCCAAAACCCATTAAAAGACCAAAAAACCACCCATCCCAAACTACCTCTTTGGGAATATGGGCATCATATTCTTAAAAATGCTTCCTGCTGGGTATGGGCGAAGGTATCTTTATTCTGAAAAGAAAAAATTTAGATTAATTGTCAAATTCTAGGAAAGGTAACTATATATCCTTTGTTGTCCAGTTTGAGCACAATGCCAAAGTTCAGAGTTTATCTCAAGTCCTTATTCAAGAAGTCTTTGAAATTGGATCATCTCAGCTAGCCCTCTCAAAATTGCTCTGAGCACTTTTTAGTCGAAAGCTGATCTGTAGATGATGTTTTTCAGCTTAGTGATATTATTATTGCCCACATGGAATTTTTGTTGTTGTGGGGCCCCATCTTCTTCCTGGAGACGTCAGTTGATGTTAGGCCTGGCCGTGATTTTCTCCAGAAAACTGATAATAGACTCCAACACAAAGACAAATATATATATAATTGAAGCCTTTATTCTAGAATTAGTTAGTACTCTATCTGACAATTCATATTTTAACAAATTTTAATATATATATGTATATATGTATACATATATATGTATATATGTACACACACATATATATATACATTTATACGTGTATATATATTAATCTTGTAAATTTTATATAAAATTCATACTTTAAGAAAAGTTTAAAGAATCAGAATAGAATCAAAGAGTTGAGATTAATAATAGAATAGTCCCTTAATTAATTTGTTTTTTCTTCTATCCCATATCAGAAGATGGCTCTTTCTTCTGGCATGATATAGGGAGTTTGCATTTTCCTTTTAACAACATGCTTGAGTTTAAAGAAGGAAAGAGCCATTCTCCAACTCCAAAGTCAGGTTTAAATTTTAATTGAACTGGGACTACAAGAAGACCAATAGTGCTAAATTTCTTTAGAGAAGAGCAGAAACAAACATTTAGGAAGACTAATGAAATTTTGTAGATGATACACCAAAAGGCCATTTTGCTCTGTTTCCTGGGATAGATGATTTGTCCTTTTTCTTCAGATGTTTCATTTGTTCAGTATTCTTCAGATTCCTTAGCCTTCATTCTCCTAAAAGACAAAACCAAAAACATTTCACCAACATTAATTTTGGGGATGTTCCTTTTTGGCAAGTTATTATCTGATTAAATGAAAAGGCACGTGTTAATGGTATAAAGTTAGGTTAAATTGCATGGTCATGCTGGTTGATGAACTATGACCTCTTCTAATTAAGAGTTCTCTCTCATTCAAATCGAACCTTTATCAATTTTGATGGTATCCACAGGTTATCTTCTCCTGTAGAAACAATAGCAAAACCTCATCCCCAACATAACACATATCCTGATTTCCATTCTGAGGTCAGCACATCCTTAAAGTATATAGGCTAATTTAATTCTGTAGTTTTTTCTATTATCCAATGTCTCTCTGCAGCTGTTGTTCCTTTCTCATTAGCACTGAGAAAAATCAAAGTTAATAGAGCATTATGCAGTCTATTTCTGGGGTTTTTGTTACCCCTTTCTGTTTATTTAGCATATCCTTTAGAGTTTAGTTTGATCTTTCTATAACTGCTTGGCCTGTAGTATTATGTGTTATACCTGTAATATGCTTCATATTGTAATAAGCAAAAAAAAAAAAACTGTTTCATTTTAACAAAGACATGGGCTGGAGCATTGTCAGTTTTAATTTGTGCAGGTATACCCATGGTGGCCATAACTTGTAGCAAATGAGTGATTACAGAATTAGCTTTTCCAGAATTCAAAGCAGTTGCCCATTGAAATCCTGAATAAGTATCGATGGTATGGTGTACATATTTCAATTTTCCAAATTCTGCAAAGTGAAACACGTCCATCTGCCAGATTTAATTCCACTGAGTACCATTGGGTTGCATCCTGCTGGTAATGGCATCTGATTATAGAAGGAACAAGTAGGACATTTCCTTACTATTTCCTTGGCTTGTTGCCAGGTTATGGAAAAATCCTTTTTTAAACCTTTACTATTAATATGATTTTTTTTTGAATTTCTGAGGCCTCCAGCACATTGCCTATTAATAATTTATCAATCTCAACTTTGCCTTGTGCTAGAGGGCCTGGCAGACCAGTATGGGATCAGATCTGAGTTACATACAAAGGATGACTCCTTTTCCTGATTGTATCTTGTAACTGAATAAATAGTGGAGTTAATTCTGAAACATCAGGGATAAATTCTTCAGTCTCAATATGTAATATCACTCTTTCAGCATACTGAGAGTTAGAACTATGTTGAGAGTTTCTGAAAAATCCATTAATACCAACAGAACTACATATAATTCCAATTTTTGAACTGAATTATAAGGACTTTGAACCACTTTACTTATATTTTTTGATTTGTAACATGCCTTTCCTTGTTTGTTGGTATCTGTATAAAATATACGAACTCCAGATATAGGTTTTTCCCATACAATTTGAGGCAAGATCCAATCAGCTCTTTTTATAAGATCAATTCTTTCGCTTTTGGGATATTTGCTGTGAATTTCTCCCAAAAAATTAATGCAAGCTCTTTCCCAAGGTTCACTTTCTGTCCATAATTTTTCAATGTCCTCTTATTTACAGGTACAACAATTTCTGCTAGGTCTATTCCTGCTAATTGATAAAGTCTCAATTTTCCTTTTACAATCAAGTCAGAATTTTTTTCCATATAAGTTTTTAATTTTTATTCAGTTTATTTGGTGAAAATATCCATTCCAATATAATAACTTGCCTTTGCATTAATATTCCTGTTAGAGAATGCCTAGAAAGTAAAATAACCAAAATGCAATCCAGCTTTGGATTGATATGATCCATGTGTCATTCATGTACTTTCTTTTCTACCAAGGTCAATTCTTTCTCAGCTTCAGGTGATAATTCCCTTGGACTATTTAAGTCCTTGTCACCTTCTAAGGTTTTGAACAAATTATTCAGTTCATCGTTTTTTACCCCAACAATATTTCGTAGATGAGAAATGTCTCCAAATAATCTTTGAAAGTCATTAATTGTCTGTAGTGGATCTCTCCAAATTTGCACCTTTTGGGGTATAATTTTTTTGGTTCTATTTTATATCCTAAATAATTAATAGAATCTCCTCTTTGTGTCTTTTCAGGGGCAATTTGTAATCCCCAGCAAGGCAAAATTTTCTGTACTTCTTCAAATATTATTTCTAAAGTATCTGCATTTGAGTCAGCTAGTAAAATATCATCCATATAATGATACATTATAGATTTAGGAAAATTTTTACGTACCACATCCAATGGCTGTTGTACAAAATATTGGCACAGAGTTGGGCTATTCAACATTCCCTGTGGGAAGACCCTCCACTGAAATCTTTTAACCGGTTGAGAATTATTATAAGTAGGCACTGTGAAAGCAAATCTTTCTCTGTCTTTTTCTTGTAAGGGTATTGAAAGATACAGTCTTTTAAAACAATAACTATGAGAGGCCATCCTTTAGGTAACAGATTAGCCAAAGGAATTCCAGATTATAGAGAGCCCACTGGCTGAATTACTTTGTTAATTGCTCTAAGGTCTGTTACCATTCTCCATTTACCAGATTTCTTTTTAATAACAAATACAAGAGAATTCCAAGGGCTGGTTGATTCTTCAATATGCTGAGCATTTAACTGCTCTTCTACCAGCTCTTATAAAGCCTTGAGTTTCTCTGTTGATAAAGGCCATTGCTGAACCCATACAGGTTTTTCTGTTAACCATTTTAAAGGTAGAGCTGTTGGTGTCTTTGGAAGATCATCAGTTGTTGTGCCCTGTTCTTGTATAATATGGATGGCTGGTGACCACTCATTAGAACAATATCTTCTAATATTTCTCTCAGAAACACCTGTTAGTTTATGCTTTGTTTATGAGGTTAGAGGGATGTTAATTAGAGTGTTCCATTGTTGTAACAGTTCTCAACCCCATAGGTTCATAGCTATGTTAGCCACATATGGTTTTAATTTTTCTCTCTGGCCCTCAAGACCTATACATTCAAGCCATCTTGCACTCTGTTTCACTTGAGATAATGTTCCAATCCCTAACAGTTGAACATTTACCTCCTGAAGAGGCCAAGTTGGGTGTCAAAATTCTGGTGCAATTGTGGTAACATCCTCACCTCTGCCTACCAGACCAGACAACAAAACACCATTTATTCTTACTGTTAATTTTGGTCTTTGTATATTTATAGAAGTTTGCCAAAAATTTTTCTTTATGTTTTCTCCTTAATTTTCTATTCTCTCTGTTTCATCATGTCAAGCAACCTGGTTTATTCCAATAGGCATTTGGTTATTTATTTGCTCTGAGTAGGGGTTTTCTGTAGGACTACAGGAAAGGTATGAACTGAAATATGCTGTAGGGGCCGGCCTGAGGCCCCTGTGGGAGTTTCCTGAAGACAGAGGCAAAGAATTACCTTTCCTGTCCCCTTTTGATCTACATTTGTTGGTCCAGTGTTTTCCCTGAACACATCTCCTGCATGATAGAGAAGGAAGGGGCATTCTGTTACCATTGTTCCTTAAAGAAACATTGTTCCAGGAATGCCCTGTTTACAATCCCTTTTCAAATGTCCTTGCTTTCCACATCCAAAACATCTGACATTCCCCAATTAAAATTGCTTCTCCTATCCACATATCATCATGGCCATGAGACTCAACATTAATTGTGTCTCTAATCCAATCTTCCAAGGTGGCAGATTCTTACCTTTGATGACCTGATTATTCTCTTACATGCTGCATTCGCGTTTTCAAAAGCCAAAGATTCAATTATTATCTGACTACCTTCCGATTTTGGGAACATTCTCTTTACTGCTGGAGTCAATCTTTGTAAGAAATCTGTGAAAGATTCTTTGGGGCCCTATATAACCTTTGTAAATTTCTTTCCTGGTTCCTCAACTCTGTCCTACGCATTCAAGGCTGCCATTCGACATAGAATTAGAGTTTGGATATCATATAAACGTGTTTGTATTGCAGCATATTGGCCTTCTTCAACAAGCTGATCCTGGAAGACTTGTATATCTTTATTGCTCCATTGTTCTTCTATGTTTTAGCCTCTTCTTTGAACCACATTTGCCACTGGAGCTGTTGTCTGGGTTCCAGAACAGCATGTGCCCGCTCCCGCTAGTCCTGTGGTATAATCCTATTATAAGTTGACCAGGAGTTTAATATTTGCTTTACATATGGGAAGGCAGAAGAGAAAGTCTATATAAAGACAGATACACAGGAAGTAGGTCTCTTGCTGGGGAGGACAGCAGCAGCAGTGAAGGGTAAGGTTTTTAGCTCTTAGCTTTGACCTCTTGGGATTTCATCTCTGCAACGGCTCTGTTGCATATTATATTATTTATATTATATTATATTATATTATATTATATTATATTATATTATATTATATTATATTATATTATATTATTATATATATAATAATAATACATATTATTATATATTATATTATTATATTATATATATCATATTATATTATTAGCCATCCATATTATACAAGAACAGGGCACAACAACTGATGATCTTCCAAAGACACCAACAGCTCTACCTTTAAAATGGTTAACAGGAAAACCTGTATGGGTTCAGCAATGGCCTTTATCAACAGAGAAACTCAAGGCTTTATAACACATGCCATAAGACACTATTGCCACCTTAAACCTTTGTAAATCTAACATTTCAGTTGCAGTCCAAAAATTTTGTGCATTCTCTTGACCAGGTAGCTGCTGTATGGTTAGCAGATAAATTAAGGGTGATTGTGTGAAAACAGACTTTCTTTCTGTAACCTTATTATTCAACCCTGAAACAACTTCACTGTTAATTTCTTCTCTCTGAATCTGAATTTCTCTATAATTCGTTTTAACAGGTTTAACAGGTTTTTCTAAAACTTTTATCCTGGCACTTAAATTGCCTATCTTTTTAAATAGTAAAATAAGGATAAGAAATATAATAATGTACATAATTCGATCAACATTAATCTTCTCATATAATTGTTCCATTGTCAGACTGCCTAAAATTTTAAACAAAGCCCAATTTTCATCCAATGTACACATAAAAGCCATTTTTTAAATTTTTTTTAAGTAAATTTATTTTACAACATCATTTAGTTCAACATAATAGCCACAGATTTCCCTGTTCTCCCACTCTCGCCCCCCTCCCCCTCCCCCTCCCCCCACCCCACCCCCCATTCCCACCTCCTCCAGATCAAGGTCTCCCCCGAGGACTGGGATTGACCTGGTAGACTCAGTCCAGCCAGATCCAGTCCCCCCCTCCCAGACCGAGCCAAGCGTCCCTGCATAGGTCCCAGGATTCAAACACCCAACTCATGCAACTAGCCCAGGACCCGGCAACAACACACAGCTGCCTCCCAAACAGATCAAGCCAAATGACTGTCTCACCCATTCAGGGGGCCTGATCCAGTTGGGGGCCCCTCAGCCTTTGGTTCATAGATCCTGTGCTTCCATTCATTTGGTTATTTGTCCCTGTGCTTTATCCAACCTTGGCTTCAACAATTCTCGCTCATATAAACCCTCTTCTTTCTCACTAATTAGACTCCCAGTGCTCCATCAGGGGCCCAGCCATGGATGTCTGCATCCAGATTCCTCAGACCTTCCTTGGATGGGGTTTATGGCACAACTAACAGGGTGTCTGGCCATCCCATCACCAGACTAGGTCAGTTCCTGCCTTCTCGCGACCATTGCCAGCAGTCTTTTGTGGGGGTATCTTTGTGAATCTCCATGGGCCTCCCTAGCTCTCTGCTTCCTCCCCTTCTCATGTGGTCTTCATTTACCATGGTCTCCTATTCCATGTTCTCCCTCTCTTTTCTTGATCCAGCTAGGATCTCCCACTCTCTTTGCCTCGACCGTTGCCCTTCATTGTTCCCACTCATGACCAGGCTGTTCATGTAGATCTCATCCATTTCTCCGTGTCTTTTTTGGGGTGTCGTTTTCCAGGTAGCCTCTCTGGTGATGTGAGTAGCAGTCCAGTCATCCTTGTTCCACATCTAGCATCTTCCTATGAGTGAGTACATACCATATTTGTCTTTCTGAGTCTGGGTCACCTCACTCAGGATGATTTTTTCTAGATCGATCCATTTGTCTGGAAAGAATAATACTCAACTTCATATGGAAAAACAAAAAACCCAGGATAGACAAAAGAAACCTGTACAATAAAACAACTTCTGGAGGCATCACAATCCCTGACTTCAAGCTCTACTATAGAGCTACAGTAATAAAAACAGCTTGGTATTGGCATAAAACTTGACATGTGGACCAATGGAATCGAATTGAAGACCCTGACATTAACCCATACACCTATGGACATATAATTTTTGACAAAGAAGCCAAAAGTGTACAATGGAAAAATGAAAGCATCTTCAACAAATGGTGCTGGCATAACTGGATATCAACATGAAGAAGGCTGCAAATAGATCCATATCTGTCACCGTGCACAAAACTTAAATCCAAGTGGATCAAAGACCTCAACATAAATCCAGCTACTCTGAACCTGCTAGAAGAGAAAGTAGGAAATAGTCTTGAACGCATTGGCATAGGAGATCACTTCCTAAATATAACACCAGTAGCGCAGACACTGAGACAAACAATCAATCAATGGGACCTCTTGAAACTGAGAAGCTTTTGTAGAGCAAAGGATACGGTCAACAAGGCAACGCGACAGCCTACAGAATGACAACCCCACAGGTGACAGAGGACTGATATCCAGAATATATAAGGAACTCAAGTAATTAGACATCAAAACGACCAACAGTCCAATTGAGAAATGGGCTTTAGAACTAAACAGAGAATTCTCAACAGAGGAAACCCAAATGGCTGAAAGACATTTAAGGAATTGCTCAACATCCCTAATCATCAGGGAAATGCAAATCAAAACAACTCTGAGATACCACCTTACGCCTGTCAGAGTGGCTAAGATCAAAAACACTGAAGACACTTTATGCTGGAGAGGTTGTGGAACTAGGGGAACTCTCCTCCACTGCTGGTGGGAATGCAAGCTTGTACAACCACTTTGGAAATCAATATGGCGCTTTCTTAAAAAATTGGGAATCAATCTCCCCCAAGATCCAGCTATACCACTTTTGGGCATATACCCAAGAAATTCTCAATCATACCACAAGAGCACTTGCTCAGCTATGTTCATATCAGCATTGTTTGTAATAGCCAAAACCTGGAAACAACCCAGATGCCCTTCAACTGAAGAATGGATAAATAAATTGTGGCACATATACACAATGGAATACTACTCAGCAGAGAAAAACAATATCATACGGTTTGCAGACAACTGGATCGATCTAGAAAAAATCATCCTGAGTGAGGTGACCCAGACTCAGAAAGACAAATATGGTATGTACTCACTCATAGGAAGATGGTAGATGTGGAACAAGGATGACTGGACTGCTACTCACATCACCAGTGAGCCTACCTGGGAAACGAGACCCCAAAAAAGACACGGAGAAATGGATGAGATCTACATGAACAGCCTGGTCATGAGTGGGAACAATGAAGGGCAATGGTCGAGGGAAAGAGAGTGGGAGATCCTAGCTGGATCAAGAAAAGAGAGGGAGAACAAGGAATAGGAGACCATGGTAAATGAAGACCACATGAGAAGGGGAGGAAGCAGAGAGCTAGGGAGGCCCACGGAGATCCACAAAGATACCCCCACAAAAGACTGCTGGCAATGGTCGCGAGAAGGCAGGAACTGACCTACTCTGGTGATGGGATGGCCAGACACCCTGTTAGTTGTGCCATAAACCCCATCCAAGGAAGGTCTGAGGAATCTGGATGCAGACATCCACGGCTGGGCCCCTGGTGGAGCACTGGGAGTCTAATTAGTGAGAAAGAAGAGGGTTTATATGAGCGAGAATTGTTGAAGCCAAGGTTGGATAAAACACAGGGACAAATAACCAAATGAATGGAAGCACAGGATCTATGAACCAAAGGCTGAGGGGCCCCCAACTGGATCAGGCCCCCTGAATGGGTGAGACAGTCATTTGGCTTGATCTGTTTGGGAGGCAGCTGTGTGTTGTTGCCGGGTCCTGGGCTAGTTGCATGAGTTGGCTGTTTGAATCCTGGGACCTATGCAGGGATGCTTGGCTCGGTCTGGGAGGGGGGGACTGGATCTGGCTGGACTGAGTCTACCAGGTCTATCCCGGTCCTCGGGGGAGACCTTGATCTGGAGGAGGTGGGAATGGGGGGTGGGGTGAGGGGAAGGGGGAGGGGGCGAGAGTGGGAGAACAGGGGAATCTGTGGCTATTATGTTGAACTAAATGATGTTGTAAAATAAATTTACTTAAAAAAAAGAAGTCTAGCCAAAAGAATCCTGTTTAATAAAGCAACCTCTGGATGCATCATGATCCCTGACTTCAAGCTCTATTATATAGCTACAATAATAAAAAACAGCATGGTACTGGCTTAAAAACTGATATGTGGACCAATGGAACCGACCTGAAGATCCCAATATTAATCCACATTTGTATGAATACCTAATTTTTGACAAAGAAGCCAAAATTGAACAATGGAAAGAAGAAAGATACTTCAACAAATGGTGCTGGGATAACTGGATGCCAGCATTTAGATGATTGCAAATAGATCCATACCTGTAACTGTGCAGAAAACTTAAGTCCAAGTGGACCAAAGATCTCAACATAAATCCAGTTACTCTGAACCTGATAGAACAGAAAGTGGGAAGTAGGAATGCATTGGCGCTGGAGGACACTTTCTAAATATCACACCAGTAGCACAGACACTGAGAGCAACATTTATTTAATGGGACCTATTAAAACAAAGAAGCTTTTGTAGGGCAAAGGACATGTTCAATAAGACAAAACGACAGCCTACAGAATGGGAAAATATCTCCAACCCCATATCTGACAGAGGGCTGATATCAAGAATATATAAAGAATTCAAGAAACTACACATCAAAATACCTAAGAGTGCAATTAATAATGAACTGTAGAGCTAAACATAGAATTCTCAACAAAAGAAGTTCAAATGGCTGAAAGACATTTAAGGAATTGCTCAACATCCTTGATCATGAGGGAAATGCAAATCAAAATGACTCTGAGATACCATCTTACACCTCTCAGAATGGCTAAGATCAAAAACACCGAAGACAGCTTATTTTGGAGAGGATGTGGAGCAAGGGGAATACTCTTACACTGTTGGTGGGAATGTAAACTTGTACAGCCATTTTGGAAATCAGTATGGTACTTTCTCAGAAAATTGGGAATGAATTTCCCCCAGGATCCAGCTATACCACTCTTGAGCATATACCCAAGGAATGCTCAATCATACCACAAGGACACGTGCTCAACTATGTTCATAGTAGCATTATTTTTTTTTCCCATCACAGGCAATTTATTTTGTTCTATTCATTCACAGTTAATACAGAAAATACTTGGAAACATTTCCATATAATGTTTGACACAGAAATCATCAAATAGAAGTATACAATGTTGACAGGAGGCAGTACATTTATAATTTATAACCCCAAATGTATTTATAAATTAGAAATGGAAAGATCTACAAATGAAATTATGAAGGTTCACCAAAGTCATTTAATCTGTCAGTTTCTCATTCATTTTTATGTCTTAATAATATTCTATTGTATGAATAAGCCACATTTTATTTCTCTCCAGTATTTGATAGCTATTTGAGTTGTTTTAACTTTTTTACTATTAGCAACACACTACTCTGGTTTCTCTTAAGATCGTATAAATCTTTCGCCTTTTACTAAGTAGCATTATTTTTTTTTTTTTTTTTTTTTTTTTTGGTTTTTCGAGACAGGGTTTCTCTGTGTAGCTTTGCGCCTTTCCTGGGACTCACTTGGTAGTCCAGGCTGGCCTCGAACTCACAGAGATCCACCTGGCTCTGCCTCCCGAGTGCTGGGATTAAAGGCGTGCGCCACCACCGCCCGGCAAGTAGCATTATTTTTAATAGCCAGAACCTGGATACAACCTAGATGGCCTTCAACTGAAGAATGGATAAATAAAATGTGGTACATATACATAATGGAGTACTACTCAGCAGAAAAAAATGACCTCATGGGGTTTGCAGGTAAATGGATGGAAGTAGAAAAATATTATCTTAAGTGAGGTAACCCAGACTCAGAAAGATAAACATGGTATATACTCACTCATATGTGGATACTAGATGTAAAGCAAAGGATAACCAGACTGCAACTCACAGCTCCAGGTAGGCTAGCTAGTAAAGAGGACCCTAGGAAAGACACAGGGATCACCAGCGATGAAGAAATGGATGAGATCTACATGAACAAACTGGGGATGAGGGGGACAATGGAGGGAAAGGGTCAGGGGAAAGAGAGCTTAGGGGAGTGGGAGATCCTAGCTGGATGAGGAACAGAGTGGGAGAATAAGAAAAGAGATACCATGATAAATGAAGCCCCATGGGAATAGGAAGAAGCAGAGTGCTAGTGATGTCCCCAGGAATCCACAAAGAAGAATCCACTATAGACTACTGTCAACGGTGGAGAGGGTACCTGAGCTGACCTAATCTGGTGATCTGATGGCTGAACACCCTAACTATCACAGTAGAACCCTCATCCAGTAGCTGATGGAAGCAGATGCAGAGATCCACTGCCAAGCCCCAGGTGGAGCTCCAGGAGTCCAATTGACAAGAGAGAAGAGGGATTATATGAGATATGGAGACCATGATTGGAAAAAGTACAGAGACAACTAGCCTAACTAGTGGAAACACATGAACTGTGGAACAATACTTGAGGAGCCCCTATGGAACTGGACTAGGCATTATGGATAGGTGAGACAGTTGTTTAGCTTGAACTGTTAAGGAGGCCCCCAGGCTGAGACTGGGACCTGTCCCTAGTGCATTAGCTGGCTTTTTGGAACCTAGTGTCTTTGCTGAGACACTTTGCACAGCATTGGTGCAGGGAGGAGGGTATTGGACCTGCCTCAACTGAAAGTACCAGACTCTGCTTACTCCACAGGGGAGACATTGCCTTGGAAGAGGTGTGAGGTAGAGGTTGGGTGGCATGGCTGGGGAGTGGGAGAAGGGAGGACAGGGGAATCCATGGTTGATACATAAAACGAATGGAAAAATCTTTTAATAAAAAGAAAAAAATCTCAAAAAAAGAAAGAAAATGTAGAGGCCCCCAAAACATATTGTGGAAGTAAAAAAACACTGTTTGATTGGATTTAAGGCCCACTCTGTGAGAAAAAACACATTTCTGATGTTGCTCTTGTATCTAAGTTCCTGGCACTAAGTATGCCATGGACCTAGGGGAAAACCAGATGCTGTTGTTTTCTAAAATACATAGCAATATAATGATCCCCAATGACACTGTGTTTTACCCATAAGCAATGTCTTGTTCAGTCATCATCAGAGAAGCTACCATCTGCAGTAAATGGGAACAAATACTGAGATCCTCTACTGAACAATGTGTAGAGAATGAGAGACCTTGAATCATTCAGTCATAAATGAGATGTCTCCATCTCAATTCTCCCTTTATTGCTCATGAAACTGCAGAAGGGAAGGTACAAAGATTCTAAGACCCTTTGAGGCTTGAAGGAATGTAACCAAGGAAACAATGCTTTTCATACAAAAGCAGGACTGACTCTCCTATGAACTCAGAGTGACAGCATGCACAAAGTCTGCACAGATCCAAGTCAATTGGGGTCTCAGCACTAAAATGAGGAAGTGGACCTAATCTCTTATTTCTAACCAAGAAGTTATCTCCAATGGACAACTGCTCCCAAGGGAAAAATTTGTTTACTCCAGTGGAGGCTCACTGGCATATAAAACCCATTCAGATGGAAGCACCATGCCAAGTAGGAGACAGTTAACTCATATGGACTCATGCTATTTTGAAAGTAATTCTTTGACTCAATGTTCTGTCTGGGTTTGTTTTACTTTATTGGTGATTTGCTTATGTATTGTGATTTCCAAATTTGTGTTTTTATGGGTTTTGTGTGAGGTCATGTTTCCCTGTGTTTCTATGTGGTTCTCATGTTCTCTGTCTCTGTCTCTATATCTATCTCTCGCAATCTCTTTTTTTCTGTTTCTTGATTTTGTTCTATTATTTTTTTGAATTACGACTATATTTTCTTTCTTTTTTTTTTTTTTTTTTTTTTTTTTTGGTTTTTCGAGACAGGGTTTCTCTGCGTAGCTTTGCGCCTTTCCTGGAGCTCACTTGGTAGCCCAGGCTGGCCTTGAACTCACGGAGATCCGCCTGGCTCTGCCTCCCGAGTGCTGGGATTAAAGGCGTGCGCCACCACCGCCCGGCCTATATTTTCTTTTTTTAAAAATATATTTTATTTTATTTTACAATACCATTCAGTTCTACATAACAGCCACAGATTCCCTTGTTCTCCCCCTTCCCGCTTCCCTCCTCTTCCCCCCAGACGACCCCCCATTCCCACCTCTTCCAGGGCAAAGCCTCCCCCGAGGACTGAGATCGACCTGGTAGGCTTAGTCCAGGCAGGTCCAGTCCCCTCCTCCAAGATTGAGCCAAGCATCCCTGCATAAGTCCCAGGTTTCAAACAACTAACTCATGCAATGAGCCCAGGATCTGGTACCACTGCCTAGATGCCTCCCAAACAGATCAAGCCAATCAAATGTCTCACCTATTCAGAGGGCCTGATCCAGTTGGGGGCCCCTCACACTTTGGTTCATAGTTCATGTGTTTCCATTCATTTAGCTATTTGTCCCTGTGCTTTATCCAACCTTGGTTTCAACAATTCTCACTCATGTAAACCCTCCTCTTTCTTGCTAATTAGACTCCTGACGCTCCACTGGGTGCCGAACCATGGATGTCTGCATCTAGATTCCTCAGTACTTGGATGGGGTTTCTGGCACAACTAGAAGGGTGTTTGGCCATCCCATCACCAGAGTAGGTCAGTCCCGGCTGTCTCTCGGCCATTGCCAGCAGTCTTTTGTGGGGGTATCTTTGTGGATTTCTGTGGGCCTCTTTAGCACTTTGTTTCTTCCTTTTCTCATGTGGTCTTCATTTACCATGGTCTCCTATTCCTTGTTCTCCCTCTCTTTTCTTGATCCAGCTGGGATCTCCCGCTCTCTTTCCCTTGACCCTCGCCCTTCATTGCTCCTACTCATGTCCAGGTTGTTCATGAAGATCTCAGCCATTTCTCCGCCATTGGGCGATGCTCATGTCTTTCTTGGGGTCCTGTTTTCTAAGTAGCCTCACTGGTGATGTGAGTAGCAGTCCAGTCATCCTTGTTCCACATCTAGTATCCTCCTATGAGTGCGTATATACCATATTTGTCTTTCTGAGTCTGGGTTATCTCACTCAGGATGATTTTTTCTAGGTCCATCCATTTGCCTGCAAACCTCATGATGTCATTGTTTTTCTCTGCTGAGTAGTATTCCATTGTGTATATGTGCCACAATTTATTTATCCATTCTTCAGTTGAAGGGCATCTAGGTTGCTTCCAGGTTTTGGCTATTACAAACAATGCTGCTATGAACACAGCTGAGCAAGTGCTCTTGTGGTATGATTGAGCATTACTTGGGTATATGCCGAAGAGTGGTATAGCTGGATCTTGGGGGAGATTGATTCCCAATTTTCTAAGAAAGCACCATATTGATTTCTAAAGTGGTTGTACAAGCTTGCATTTCCATCAGCAGTGGAGGAGAGTTCCTCTTAGATGTTTGTGCAGGTGACATGGATGATTAGGATATATTGTATGCAAAGTCTTTCTTGTAAATAAGTAATAATCAAATGATGGTTTCATGTACATTCATCTTAAGGCATTAAAGTTCAATTGATTTATTTCTAGGGTGAGGCATTTTCATTGGTTCAAGTAAAACTTATGGAAATCAATTCTCTCTATCATGAGGCTTTCTGGGATGAAACTCTGATTGTCAGCTTGCCTTGGCTCTAAATCACTTTACCTACTGAGTCATCTTGCTTGTGCTACAAATTATTTTTTACTATAATGCTGGTGTTTGAGTGCATGAGCTCCAACATACTCAGCATTCATGTTATCATGAGCTACACCCATATGCCTTAAGACCTTTGAAAAGAATAAAATTTACATAGCCTTGAACACAGGACTTCTGGCATACTGGGCTCATATGATACCATTGGGCTATACACCTATGCTTTAATAATTGTGATAACAATGATAATAATCTGTTCTGATTTTTACTGTCATTTTGATAAAACCTAAAATCTGAACTTTTCCTATAATTATCACCCTACCAGCATCTCAGTTAAATCAAACATTTTTGTTTCTTGGTCCATTCATCTCATCAGTGCCTCTCAATTCTTTTGTTTATTTTTAATACAGACTATGAAAATGCAGCCTAGGCTGGCTACTAACTTGGGTAGTCCAAATTACTTCTGTGAATCTGTACTGTATGTCTGTTTTGAAGAGTGATTGGAAGTTACCTCTTTCATGCTACTCTCAAACTGAAGTTGCTGCCTGCACCTCAGGGAAATCTGGATGGAAAGGGATATGACCCCACAGAAAGTAAACTCTTTCTTTCATTTGGAATTAAAGGACAGCAAAGATCACTTTATGTGAAAATAATGACAATGAGTACCATTTATGTATGTATGTATGTATGTATGTATGTATGTATGTATGTATGCATGTATGTATGTATACTGTGGGAGCCCATTTTCATGTTTCTTGTGGTTTTAGCGCATAGAGAAGATGATTAGGACCATGGGTCTGAATGCATGTGTCTGAGATGGTCTGCACTTGGTTGTACTGGGGGGAGGTTTTTTGCTCCACCCCTTGCCGTCTCTATAAATACCCTGGGGCAGAGACAGTTGGGCCAGTTGGAATAGGTTCCAGGCCCACTCGAGGCTATCCTGTATTTTCTATCTGTTTATCTCCACAATCTAAATTCTCCTATCTAATATTTCCTGCTACTTGCACTCAAGAAAACTCTGGGAAACTGTGGGGTTTCGTATGTAAATGCCCCACTGTATGTATGTATGTATGTATGTATGTATGTATGTATGTATGTATATATGGATGTATGTATGACAGCAGATTTTTCTGTGTAACTTTGGAGCCTGTCCTGGAACTCTTGTTGTGGATCAGACTCTCCTCCAACTCACAGAGATCCACCTTCTCCTGCCTCCTAATTGCCAGGATTAAAGGCATTTGACACCACTTCCTGATGAGAGTACCATTTATTCTTAGGAATGATCAGTTTAAGGGATGGGGAAAAAGATGAATTACATATTGTTGAAGCAGAGACAATGAATTGCGAAGGCAGTTCAATTACAGTAACACCTGCAAATATTAAAAGGTCTGTAAAACAATTTTTCACTTGGGCTATTTGATGTTTCCCTACCTGCTGTCTTCAGGTTGAAATTTTGTTCAGAATCTGCACATATTAGTGGAAAGAAGCTCCTAGTAGCTGTTCACTAGTAGCTGTGGGGGGAAAAGGAAAGTCAGTAGAATGAAATGGGGAGGGTGCAAATATATGGAAAGTGATATTGACCATAGAGTAGAGAGGAAGGTCAAACTGCAAAATATAAAATTTGTTGTAAGGACATGATGATGATGATGATGATGATGATGATAAAGATGATTTTGATGATGAGGAAACTGAAGTATACAAAACAAAACAAAACACAATCTACTAAAGCTGGGTGATGATGGTACCTAGCTTTAAATACAGAACCTGGGAGATAAAGGCAGGTGGGTCTCTGGATTTGAGGCCAGCTTGGTCTACAAAGTGCGTTTCAGGACAGCCAGGGCTACACAGTGAAACCAGGTCTCAAAAACACCAAACAAAACAAAACAAAACAGCAACAACAATAAAAAACTGAAAATAACTACTTTAGTTGTCTGTAAGGGCTACTCAAACTTCAAACCAGGAAAAACTCAAAAGAATCAACATTATGATTAATTGTTCAGAAATCTTTCAGAAAACATGGAAAAATCCCCAAGTACCAAGATTATCAAAAGGACCTAGTTTTGTTTACATTTAAGCCAAGATGAAAGTAAGTAAATATAAACCCCTTCTTTCCACCCAAACCCCCTCCTCCCTTTGCAACCCATCCCACACTCCCACAAGAAGGCAAGGCCTCCCATGAAGAGGCACATTTGGTAGAGGCAAATCCAAGCCCTTCCCCCTTCTTCAAACCTGCACGAAGCATCCCATCATAGGTAGTGGGCTCCACAAAGCCCACTCATGTACCAGAGGTGGATTCTGATCCTACCTCCAGGGGGCCTCCCAAGCAGGTCAAGTTATACAACTGTCTCACCATGCAATCCAGTTTCATGTAGGCTCCACAGCCATTGATCCAACATTCCTGAGTTCCCTCTAGCTTGGTTTGGTCATCCCTGCATATTGCCCCATTCTCACCATGATGCAATTTCTCAAAGAATCCCTATTCTCTCTCTTTGACTGGACTCTTGGAGCTCTGTCTAGTGATTGTCTGTGGATCTCTGTATCTGCTTCCACCAGTCATTGGAGAAAAGTTCTGTGATAACAGGGTATTCAGCAGTCTGATCTCTGTGACAAGCTAGTTCAGTTCAGGCAAATTCTCCACTGTTTCTAGTAATCCAGGCTGGGGTCATTCTTGGGGATCCCTGTCAACTTCCCTAGCTCTGGGTTTTTCTCTATCCCCATGATGTCTCTCTCTATTATGGTATCTCCTTCAGTGCATTAACCCTCCCTCCCTGTTCCATTTCAACCATCCCATTCCCTTATGCTCTTATCCCCTATCCCCTACCTTCCATTGCCCACCCCTTAGCCCCAGTTTACTCATGGAGATCTCATCTGTTTGCCCTTCCCAGGGAAGATCATGTGTCCCTCTTTGGGTCTTCCCTGTTAGTTAGCTTTTCTGGAGCTCTGGGTTCTGGCATGATTACCCTTGGCTTTATATCTAGTATCCTCTTATGAGTAGGTACATACCATGTTTGTACTTCTGAGTATGGGTTACCTTACTCAGGATGATATGTTCTAGTTCCATCAATTTGCCTGCAAATTTCATGATGTCATTGGCTGTCTCTGCTGAGTATTGTGTATGTGGACCATTATGTACATGGACTACATTTTCTTAATCCATTCTTCTGTTAAGGGGCATCTAGGTAGTTTCTAGTTCTGGCTATTACTAATAATGCTGATATGAATATAGTTGAGCATGTGTCCTTGTGGTATGATTGAGTATTCCTTTGGTATATGCCCAAGAATGGTATAGCTGGGTCTTGAGGTAGATTAATTTCCAATTTTCTGAGAAACCACCATACTGATTTCCAAAGTGGCTATACAAGTTTGCACTCCCAGCAATAGTGGAAGAGTGTTCCCCTTGCTCCACATCATCTTCAACATAAGCTGTCTGTGGTGCTTTAGATCTTAGACATTCTGCAAGGTGCAAGATGGTATCTCAGAGTCATTTTGAATGCATCTCCCTGATAATTAAGGATGCTGAGCAATTCCTTAAATGTCTTTTGGCCATTTGAAATTCTTCCTTTGAGAATTCTCTGTTTATCTCTGTAGCCCATTTTTAATTGGATTGTTTGTTATTTTGATATCTATTTTCTTGTGTTTTTTTTATATATTTTGGAGATCAGCCCTCTGTTGGATTTGCGTTGATAAAAAATCTTTTCCTTTTCTGTAGACTGTCATTATGTCTTATTTACTGTGAACTTTGCCCTAAAAAGCTTCTAAATTTCAGGAGGTTTCATTTATTAATTGTTGTTCTCAGTGTCTATGCTACTGGTGCTATATTTAGGAAGTGGTCTCCTATGCTAATGGGTTCAAGATTATTTCCTATTTTCTCTTCTATCAGGTTCAGTGTAACTGGTTTTATATTGAGGTCATTGATCCTCTTGGACTTGAATTTTGTGCTTGGCAATAGATATGGATATATTTGCCATCTTCTACATGTTGACATCCAGTTATTCCAGCATCATTTGTTGGAGAAGCTTTCTGTTTCCAATTGTACAGTTTTTACTTCTTTGTCAAAAATCAGGTGTTTATATATGTGTGGGTTAATGTCAGGGTCTTCAATTGGATTCCATTGCCCACATGTGGGATTTTATTCCAATATCAAGTTGTTTTTAATAATATAGCTCTATAGAGGTGCATAATATCCTTTCTATCCATGAGCATGGAAGATCTTTCCATTTTCTGATACCTTCTTCAGTTTCTTTCTTCAGAGATTTAAAGTTTTCATCATACAGGTCTTTCACTTGCTCAGTTAAAGTTACCTCAAGGTATTTTATATTGTTTTGGCTTTTGTAAAGGGCGATGTTTCTCTGGTTTCTATTCTATTTCTTTTTTCTTTTTTTGGTTTTTAGAAACTGAGTTTCTCTGTGTAGTTTTGGTGCCTGTCCTGGATCTCACTCTGCAGACCAATCTAGCTCAAACTCATAGAGATCCACCTGGCTCTGCCTCCCAAGTGCTAGAATTTAAGGCTTGTGCCACCATCACCCAGCTTCTCTGATTTCTTTCTCAGCCCATTTATCATTTATATATACCCCATTACCCATCTGCCTGCAACCCCAGTAACTTCCTTAGACAAGGAATCTGTGAGCTCTCGTTGGACCAAGAGTGGCTTCCTGAGACACAGAATCTGCCAGCTCTCACTGGACCAAGAAAGGCTGCCTGAGACTGTAGATGTAACCAACCGTCTTATTAAATAAGAAACACAGAAACAATGTAAAAGAGAAAGCCGAGAGGTCAGAGCTCAGAGCTAAAATCTCACCCTTCCTCCTGCTGTCCCAGCTTCTCGAAAAGAGACCTACTTCCTGTCGGTTCATTTTTTTATAGTATTTTGTTCTGCCTTCTCATTGGTTGTAAACCCAAACACATGACTGCCTCGTCACTGTCTGAATGTACAGCCCCCTAGGTCTTAAAGTCATATGTCTCCAATGCTGACTGTATCCCTGAACACACAGAGATCTTATGGGATTAAAGGCGTGTGCCACCACCGCCACACTCTTGCTATGGCTCTAATAGCTCTGACCCTGAACACACAGATATCTATGGGATTAAAGGCGTGTGCCAACACCGCCACACTCTTGCTATGGCTCTAATAGCTCTGACCCCCAGACAACTTTATTTATTAACATACAATCAAAATAATAATTCAGTACAATTAGATTACCACCACATTTCCCCTTTTCTATTTTAATAAAAAGAAAAAGAAAGCAAAAGGTTATAACTAACAAAAGAAAAACTATATACAAAAGTACAATAACTATATACAATATATACAAGTAATAAATACCTAAACAGGTATTTGACAAATCAGAGAAAATAATTCCATTATCTATCCTATTTTGGTAAATCCAAGATGTATCTAATGCACTTTATGTCCTAATTAATTTTCAACTATAACTAACTAATCTTCAACCATAACTAACTAAACTTCAACTCCCTCAGAGACCCAAGAAGGGAATAATATTAGCTAACAAAAATAAAAAACAGGAAGTGCACGCAAGCAACTTCCAAAAAATTTTGTGAGTTGACAGAAACAGCCAGCTGCCTGGGCAGTCACCTGAGGTTTCTCCGAAGTGTTGGGGCATCATCTTCAGCCTATAGGCTTAGTGTATCTGACAGACTCATTTGTGAAGTAGGATGTACACAATGTCAACAGTTCAACCTCATATTGGGTAAGAGCAGTCCACGTACCAGAAACACCTGAATTCCACTAGTGTCCTGTCATAATTCAGGATTTTAAATTCTGGAAATTTTTGACAGTTTTTTAATTCAGCTGTCCATTCTTCCTGGCTGTGTATATATGGCTTCATCTCAGCATCCCCTTCTTCTCTACATCCCTCTATTAAATACCAGTCTACTTTTGAGAGGCATGAGCTTTCAGCTGCTGTTCCATTGTACAACAGAATCCATCGGCCCTCTGCCTGTTAAGCTGCCTTCGAAGAAAAGGGCACTGTACCTTTTCCGGATGCGAAGGCCACTTCAGGGATGGGGTCATATTGTCCTGGCCTCAGAAGATGCCTTTTGATAAAGCCATAACCACACTTGTTTTGGCAAGAATCAGTAGTCCTTTGTTTTGTGATCTGTCTGTCCATTTTGTCCTGTTGATTCGAGGATACTTTGTTGTCCAGTGGCTAACTTTTGCCAGAATGAAAGTTGACTCCATATGCAGTTTCTTCAATGCCCATATTTTCTCTAAAGTAGATTGGTACTGCCAGGAGCCGACATGTCTCAAAAAAGAAAAATTTTCTAAGTTATTAAAACATTTTAAATGCCATATTCTGTAGATCTCTGAAGGGTTTGAAGATGACCTGTCTAAAACATCTCTGCTCAATTTTTAAAACATATCTAATATGACTACAAGTTCTATGATAATGTCTAACTACTAGCTTTCATTTCTTTATATCCTAATAGTTGATAATAATAACATTCAAGTATCAGAAATTTGCATTACATTGTTAAATGGATGGAATAAATACAATTAGAAATATACATATAGCATTTTCTAACAATATCAGTTTCAAATTTGTATACAATATAAAACAATTCAATCCAATGTAAAGTATTTAAAACTAGTAATTGTCTTTTTCTTTTCTTTCTTTCTTTTTCTTTCTTTCTTTTTTTAACAAGAACCTTAAATCTAATCTCCTTTGCTTATCCTTTTTCCTAACCCTTGACAATAACTTGTAACCAATCCCCCTAAATACTGAAAATTATCCCAGACCCAAAACCCATTAAAAACACCAAAAAACCACCCGCCCCACACCACCTCTTTGGGAATGTGGGCGTCGTATTCTTAAAATTGCTTCCTGCTGGGTATGGACGAAGTTTTCTTTATCCTGAAAGAAAAATTTTAGGTTAATTGTCAAATTCTAGGAGAGGTAACTATATCCTTCATTATCCAGTCTGTGTATAATGCCAAAGTTGAGGGTTTATCTCAAGTCCTTATTCAAGTAGACTTTGAGACTGGATCATCTCAGCTAGTCATCTCAAATTTGCTCTGAGCACCTTGTAGTTCAAAGCTGATCTATGGATGATGTTTGTCAGCTTAATGATATTATTATTGTCCACGTGGAATTGTTGTTGTTGTGGGGCCCCATCTTCTTTCTGGAGGCTTCAGTTGATGTTAGGCCTGGCCGTGATTTCCTGCAGAAAACTGATAAGAGACTCGAACACAAAAACATATATATGCAGCTAGCCTTTTTTCTAGAATTAGTTAGTACTCTATGTGACCATTCATATCTTAACAAAGTTTAAAATGTATATATATATATATATTAATCTTGTAAATTTTGATATAAAATTTATACTTTGAGAAAAGTTTAAAGAATCAGAATAGAATCAAAGAGTTGAGATTAGTAATAGAATAGTCCCTTAATTAATTTTGCTTTTGTCCTGTACCATAGCAGAAGATGGCTCTTATTCTGGCATGATACAGGGAGTTTGCATTTTCCTTTTAACAACATGCTTGAGTTTAAAGAAGGAGAGAGCCAATCTCCAAATCCAAAGTCAGCTTTAAATTTTAATTGAACTGGGACTATTATAAAACCAATAGTGTTAAATCTTTAGAGAAAAGCAGAAACAAACATTTAGGAAGACATAAAAATTTTTTAGATAATATATACCCATACACCGTTTCACTCTGTTTCTCGGGATAGATGATTTTTCCCTTTTCTTCAGTTGTCTCATTTGTCCAGTGTTCTTCAAATTCCTTAACCTTCATTATCCTAAAAGACAAAAACAAAAACCTTTCCCCAGACTAATTTTGGGGATGTTTCCTTTTGACAAGTTATTATCTGATTAAATGAAAAGGCATGTGTTATTGATACCAGTTAGTTTATATTGGATGTTCATGCTGGTTGATGAACTATCACCTCCTCAATTAAGAGGTCTCTCTTGTTCAAATCGAACCTTTATCAATTTTGATGGTACCCACAGCTTATCTTCTCCTGTAGAAACAAAAGCAAAACCTCGTCCCCATGTAATACATACCCTGGTTTCCATTCTGAGGTCACCACATCCTTAAAGTATATAGGCTGATTTAATTCTGTAGTTTTTTCTATTATCCAATGTCTCTCTGCAGCTGTTGTTCCTTTCTCATTGGCATTCAGAAAATTCAAAGTTAGAAGAGCATTATGCAGTCTATTTCTGGGGGTTTTTGTTACCCATTTCTGTTTGTTTAGCATATCCTTTAGAGTTCTGTTTGATCTTTCTATAACTGCTTGACCTGTAGGATTATGTGGTATGCCTGTAATATGCTTTATATTGTAATAAGCAAAAAACTGTTTCATTTTAACAGAGACATATGATGGAGCATTGTCAGTTTTGATTTGTGCAGGTATACCCATGATGGCCATAACTTCTAGCAAATGAGTGATTACAGAATCAGCTTTTTCAGAACTCAAAGCAGTTGCCCATTGAAATCCTGAATAAGTATCGATAGTGTGGTGTACATATTTCAATTTTCCAAATTCTGCAAAGTGAAACATGTCCATCTGCCAGATCTCATTTCTCTGAGTACCCTTTGGGTTACATCCTGCTGGTAATGGCGTCTGATTGTAGAAGGAACAAGTAGGACATTTCTTTACTATTTCTTTGGCTTGTTGCCAGGTTATGGAAAAATCCTTTTTTAAACCTTTACTATTGACGTGATGTTTTTTATGAAATTCTGAGGCCTCCAGCACATTTCCTATCAATAATTTATCAATCTCATCATTGCCTTGTGCTAGAGGGCCTGGCAGACCAGTATGGGATCTAATGTGAGTTATATATAAAGGATGATTCCTTTTCCTGATTGTATCTTGTAATTGAATAAATAGTGAAGTTAATTCTGAAGCATCAGGGATAAATTCTGCAGTCTCAATATGTAACACCACTCTTTCAGCATACTGAGAGTCAGTTACTATGTTGAGAGGTTCTGAAAAATCCATTAATACCAACAGAATAGCATACAATTCTGATTTTTGAACTGAATTAAACGGACTTTGAACCACTTTACTTAAATTTTCTGATTTATAACCTGCCTTTCCTTCTTTGTTGGCATCTGTATAAAATGTACGAACTCCAGATATGGGGTTTTGCCGTACAATTCGAGGCAAGATCCAATCAGCTCTCTTTATAAGATCAATTCTATTGCTTTTGGGATATTTGCTGTTAATTTCTCCCAAAAAATTACTGCAAGCTCTTTGCCAAGGTTCACTTTCTGTCCATAATTTTTCAATGTCCTCCTTAGTTAATGGTACGACAATTTCTGCTGGGTCTATGCCTGCTAATTGATGAAGTCTCATTTTTCCTTTGTAAATCAAGTCAGAGATTTTTTCCACATAAGTTTTTAATTTTTTATTTGGTTTATTTGGTAAAAATATCCATTCCAATATAATATCTTCCCTCTGCATTAATATTCCAGTAGGAGAACGCCTAGAAGGTAAAATAACCAAAATGCAATCCAGCTTTGGATCAATACGATTCACGTGTCCTTCATGCACTTTCTTTTCTACCAAGGCTAATTCTTTCTCAGCTTCAGGTGATAATTCTCTTGGACTATTTAAATCCTTGTCACCTTCTAAGGTTTTGAACAAATTAGTCAGTTCATCATTTTTTACCCCAACAATAGTTCGTAGATGAGAAATATCTCCAAATAATCTTTGAAAGTCATTAAGAGTCTGTAGTCTATCTCTCCGAATTTGCACCTTTTGGGGTCTAATTTTTTGTAGCTCTATTTTATATCCTAAATAATTAATAGAATCTCCTCTTTGCATCTTTTCAGGAGCAATTTGTAATCCCCAGCAAGGCAAAATTTTCTTTACTTCTTCAAATATTTTTTCTAAAGTATCTGCATTTGAGTCAGCTAGTAAAATATCGTCCATATAATGATAAATTATAGATTTAGGAAATTTTTTACGTATCACTTCCAATGGCTGTTGTACAAAATATTGGCACAGAGTTGGGCTATTCAACATTCCCTGTGGGAGGACCCTCCATTGAAATCTTTTAACCGGTTGAGAATTATTATAAGTAGGCACTGTAAAAGCAAATCTTTCTTTGTCTTTTTCTTGTAAGGGTATTGAAAAGAAACAGTCTTTTAAATCAATAACTATGAGAGGCCATCCTTTTGGTAACAGAGTAGGCAAAGGCATCCCAGATTGTAGAGAGCCCATTGGCTGAATTACTTTGTTAATTGTTCTAAGGTCTGTTACCATTCTCCATTTACCAGATTTCTTTTTAATAACAAATACAGGAGAATTCCAAGGGCTGGTTGATTCTTCAATATGCTGAGCATTTAACTGTTCTTCTACCAGCTCTTCTAAAGCCTGGAGTTTCTCTGTTGTTAAAGGCCATTGTTGGACCCATACAGGCTTGTCTGTTAACCATTTTAAATGTAGAGCTGTTGGTGTCTTTGGAAGATCATCAGTTATTGTGCCCTGTTCTTGTATAATATGGATGGCTGGTGACCACTCATTAGAACAACATCTTCTAATATTTCTCTCAGTAACATGTGCTAGTTTATGATTTGTTTCTGAGATTGGAGGGATGTTAATCTGAGTATTCCATTGTTGCAACAAGTCTCGACCCCACAGGTTCATAGTTATGTTAGCCACATATCGTTTTAATTTTCCTCTCTGTCCTTCTGGACCTATACATTCGAGGCATCTTGCACTCTGTTTCACCTGAGATAATGTCCCAATTCCTAACAGTTGAACGTTTACCTCCTGAAGAGGCCAAGTTGGATGCCAAAATTCTGGTGCAATTATGGTAATGTCCGCACCTGTGTCTACCAGACCAGACAACAAAACACCATTTATTTTTATCGTTAATTTTGGTCTTTGTTCATTAATAGAAGTTTGCCAAAAAATTTTCTTTATGTTTTCTCCTGAATTTTCTATTCTCTCTGTTTCATCATCCTGACCAGCATGATTTATTCCAATAGGCATTTGGTTATTTAATCGCTCTCCAGAGCAGGCATTTCCTCTATGGCTGCAGGAAAAGTTTGAACTGGATTTGCACTGGGGGCCTGCCTGAGGCCCCTCTGGGAGTTTCCCGAAGACTGAGGCAAAGGATTACCCTGTCTGTCCTTTGTTGATCTACATTCGTTGTTCCAGTGTTTTCCCTTACCACACCTTCTGCATACTCCAGAAGGAAGGGGCATTCTGTTGCCATTGTTCCTTGAAGAAACATTGTTTCTGGGAATGACCTGTCTACAGTCCCTTTTCAAATGTCCTTGCTTTCCACATCCAAAACATCTAACACTCCTCAAACCTTTTGAAATTACTTCTCCTACCCATGTATCATCATGCTCATCAGCTTCAACATTAATTGTTTCTCTAATCCAATCTTCCATAGGTGCAGATCTTGCCCTTAATGGCCTGATTATTCTTTTGCATGTTGCATTCGCATTCTCAAAGGCCAAAGATTCAATTATTGCCTTACTAGCTTCTGAATCCGAGACCATTCTCTTTACTGCTGAAGCCAGTCTTTGTAAAAAGTCTGTAAAAGACTCTTTTGGGCCTTGCATCACCTTTGTAAATGACTCAGATTTTTTTCCTGGTTCCTCAACTCTGTCCCATGCATTCAAGGCTGCCGTTCGACATAAAATTAGGGTTTGGACATCATATAAACATTGTGTTTGTGCTGAAGCATATTGGCCTTCGCCCATAAGCTGATCCTGGCAAACTTGTATTCCTTTATCACTCCATTGTTTTTCTATGTTTTTAACTTCCTCCTTAAACCAAGTCAGAAATTGAAGTCTCTGGCTGGGTTCCTGAACACCTTGTGCAAGGTCCCGCCAGTCCTGTGGTAATATCCTATTATATGTTGACCAAGTGTTTAACATTTGCTTTACATATGGGGAATGCATGCCATAAGATACTATTGCCTCCTTAAACCTTTTTAAATCCAACATTTCAATTGGAGCCCAAGTATTTTGTGTAGCCATTTGATCAGGCTTCTGCTGTATGGTTACAGGATAAATTAAGGGTGACTGTGTGAAAACAGGCTTTCTTTCTGCAACCTTATGATCCCGACTTGAAACAACTTCACTGTTAATTTCTTCTGTCTGAATTTTTACAGGTTTAACAAGTTCTTCTAAAGCTGTTATCCTGGCACTTAAATTGACTATCTTTTTAAATATTAAAATGTGGATTATTATAGTGATAAGGTGCATAATTCCACCAATACTAATATTATATAGTTGTTCCATTGCCAGACTGCCTAAAATTTCGAACAAAAACCAATTTTCTTCCAATGTACACATAAAACCCATTTGTTTTTTAATGTGGAAAAAAATTCTCTTTTAGATAGTTTCCTTTAAAATATCTGATATATTATGACTTACCAAATCTGCGTAGAACAGTAGAAATTCGAGGGGATTTTCAAAGCAGCCACCTAGTGTCCCAGGTGTAAATCCAAAGAGAAAGAGAGAGAGAGAGAGAGAGAGAGAGAGAGAGAGAGAGAGAGAACAAGAAAGCGTAGCTGGCTAAAGTTTAAATGCAGCCACGTGTTCCCTCTTGTGCCGAGTCAAGGCTTGGGTCTGACTTCCTTAAGCTCCGACCACGTGCGTTGGCTTTACAGGCAGGGCCCTGTTCGGCAGGGCAGGTCTGGGTTGTTTGCAGCACCGGCTTTAAGCAAGCAGGATTTAAGCAAGCAGCTCACCGATAGTCCAGCCTGAGGTCAAGCAGAACTAGACCCAGGCTAAGAAGCCGCTGCTCGGACTAAGAAGCCGATCGCCACTGGCCGCCGCGTGCCGCCGCTGCCACCACCGCTGCCGCCACCGCCACCGTGGGCTGCCTGCCGCCCTTGTGGGAAAGCGGACTTGCCGCCAAGCCAAGCAGTTTTTAATGGATTCTTGTCACGTTGGGCGCCAGATGTAGATGTAACCAACTGTCTTATTAAATAAGAAACACAGAAACAATGTAAAAGAGAAAGCCGAGAGGTCAGAGCTCAGAGCTAAAATCTCACCCTTCCTCCTGCTGTCCCAGCCTCGCGAAAAGAGACCTACTTCCTGTCGGTTTGTTTTTTTATAGTATGTTGTTCTGCCTTCTCATTGGTTGTAAACCCAAACACATGACTGCCTCGTCACGGTCTGAATGCCCCCTAGGTCTTTTTTTTTTTTTTTTTTAAGATTTATTTATTATGTATACAGTGTTCTGCCTACTTGTTTGCTTGCAGGCCAGAAGAGGGCACCAGACCTCATTACAGATGGTTGTGAGCCACCATGTGGTTGCTGGGAATTGAACTCAGGACCTTTGGAAGAACAGCCAGTGCTCTTAACCGCTGAGCCATCTCTCCAGCCCATTTTTTTTTTTTTGTTTTGTTTTTTGTTTGTTTTTTTTTTTTTTGTTTTTTGAGATAGGGTTTCTCTGTAGCTTTGGTGCCTTTCCTGGAACTCACTCTGTAGCTCAGACTGGCCTCGAACTCACAGAGATCTGCCTGCTTCTGCCTCCCAAGTGCTGGGATTAAAGGCGTGCACCACCACCCAGCTTCCCCCCTAGGTCTTAAAGGCATATGTCTCCAATGCTGACTGTATCCCTGAACACACAGAGATCTTATGGGATTAAAGGCATGTGCCACCACCGCCACACTCTTGCTATGGCTCTAATAGCTCTGACCCTGAACACACAGATATCTATGGGATTAAAGGCGTGTGCCACCACCGCCACACTCTTGCTATGGCTCTAATAGCTCTGACCCCCGGACAACTTTATTTATTAATATACAATCAAAATAATAATTCAGTACAATTAGATTACCACCACATGAGACACAGAATCCACCAGCTCTGATTGGACCAAGAGCCCTGATAAGACTAAGAGTGACTCCCTAGCTGGCTTGGATTGGGTCAAGTACAGCTCCAATTAGACCAAGAACTAAAATTGGACAAAAAGGGTCCCTCTGAGACACAGACACAACAAATAGAGAGTGGACCTATAATAGCTCGCTCAGACACAGGTACCACTTGCACCTATTAGAGGAAGATATGGGCAGACATCAATGCAAAAATACATACAGCAACATGAAGAGCAATATGCTGTCATCAGAACCTAGTCCTGCTCCAATAGTAAGATCTGAACATTACAATGTAGAAAAAGCAGAAGAAAGTGACTTTAAAAATAGCTTCATGAAGATGCTAGAGGCCTTTAAAGAAAAATGAAAAATTCTCATAAAGAAATTGAGGAAAAGATAAACAAAAATTGGAAGAAATCAATAAAGAAATTGAGGAAAAGACAAACAAAAAATTAGAGGAAATAAATAAATCCCTTAAAGAAAGCCAAGAAAACCATGAAAAAGCAGTTCAACGTGTGAAGGAAACAGTTCAAGATCTGAAAATTGAAATAGAAACAACAAAGAAGACACAAACCGAGGGAATGCTGGAAATATAGAATCTGAGTAAAGGAACAGAAAACACAGATGCAAGCATAACCAACAGAATACAAGAGATGGAAGATAGAATTTCTAGTGTATAGGACACAATAGAGGAAATAGATTTGTCAGTCAAAGGAAGCACCAAAGCCAAAAAAGTTATAACACAAAATGTCCAGGAATCCTGGGACACCATGAAAAGGCCAAACCTAAGAGTAATAGGGATAAACCCCGGGTAGTGGTGGTGCACACCTTTAATCCCAGCACGCGGGAGGCAGAGCCAGGCGGATCTCTGTGAGTTCGAGGCCAGCCTGGTCTCCAAAACAAGTTCCAGGAAAGGCTCAAAGCTACACAAAGAAACCCTGTCTTGAAAAACCAAAATAATAATAATAATAATAATAATAATAATAATAATAGGGATAGAAGAAGGAGAAGAATACCAACTCAAAGGCACAGAAAATATATTCAACAAAATTATAGAAGAAAACTTTTCCAACTTAAAGTATTACCTATGATGTTACAAGAAGCCTATAGAACACCAGACAGACTAGACCCCCCAAAAAAGTCCTCTCACCACATAATAATTAAAAAACTAAACAGAATAAAGAAAGAATATTAAGAGCAGCAAAGGAAAATGGCCAAGTGACTTATAAAGGCAAACCCATCAGAATAACACTTGACTTCTCAATGGAGATTTTGAACCCCAGAAGGTCCTGGAAAGATCTAATTCAGACACTAAAAGACCATCGATGCCAGCCTATAACATAGGGTACAGGGAAGAGAAATTGTCACGATCCCAGGGGTTCTCACTGTCCCACTACAGTCAGGACACCTCAGGTTCTACTGACAAAACCAACATCACCCACTGAAACTCTGTGTTTTCTACAGATTTTTTAAAAAGACGTCAAAGGCATTCAGACTGTGCTTATGTTGGGATGAAATGATGCATTCTATTCTAAAGACATTCTAATCAGAGATGTCAGAGTGGAGTGTGTTTACTCAGACACAAAATGATGTAGACAATTTAAGTCTTCCCCATCTTACCTAAATTTGAAAAATACTCCTCATAAATCTCTTTTACAACTCTGATTACTAAGGAAAATCTCTAGTCTTTAAACTTGAGCATAAATCACATTAATTAGACTATGTAGCTTAGAAAGCTACAAATTCTACATATGTACCCATTGTGAAGTCTGCTCTGACTCTCCCTTAGGAGCCCACACCCTTGCTGTTGAGTACAACTTAGTATCTCAGAAGACCTTTTTCCTGTTTTCAATAAATTCAGTTCTGCTTCACACTGATTTACCCTGGAATTCTTTTTCATCAAAGCCACAGTTGGTTTTGCCTGGGTAGAGGTCACTGGAAAGAACTCTTATGATGGCTTTGGTAATAGCATGGCATGGAGCTATGTCACAGCACCATTACAAAGATTTATGAGGGGTATTTTTCAAATTGAGGTAAGATAGGGTTGCCTTAAGTGTCTATATCACTTTGTGTCTGAGTAAACACACTTCACTATTTTATAGTTCTGATGGCAGTGTCTTTAGTCAGTTGTGACTGACCCAATATTTTTCAAGAACACCAGGAACAGAATTCCTTTGCACTTCTTCAGCTATTCAGAATCCGCACTTCAGCACCACCTTCCAGGCTACCCAACCACTTCTAGAGTGGATAGGGACCTGCTGATTTAAGTTAGTGAACATTCATCTAGATCATAGTGTGCATATAGGAAACTATAGATATACAGCCTTGAACCAGTGACCATATTCCTCAGGGAAGACCCTTCTCCTGGGAGAAGCTGCTTGCTAACAGCATGGTTTGCTTTGTCATGGGACATTGGATGCTCACCAAATGTTTCTTTCTTATTTTCCAGTTTCAGCTCCCCCAGCACCATGTTCCTGTGACTCATTGGCTGCTAGAGCTGTTATGTAGCAGTTTGTTCATTTTTGTTCCTTCAAAATATTTTGTTGCATGAACCTGCCAGTTACTTTATCCTTTCTGCTGTTTGTGGTACTTGGTCTGCTTTTGCCTTCTGTGTGATGCTGGATTCTGTTTGCTCAGCCTCTGCACTAGTATTTTCAGACCTGCTGTGTGTGTACTGGCTTTTCCCAGTGTTTTTAATTTGTTGGTGACTGAGGTTGTTGTAGAGTTTCTTCAAAGCCCTTTGCTACTTACACTCTTATGGTATTTTTCCATGCTACTTTAAAAGAGTTCTTAAGTTCTCTGAGTTCTGTGTTTGGTTAATATTATAGCATAGTCTTTAATAACAGCACATTTGAACAGAACACATGCACCTAATATTAACAAACTGCAACTTATGAGTCTTTTTAAAAAAATATGGCTATTACAAATGTATAAAAAATCCTCCATCAACGCTTAAGGCTCCATCAGAGCCTTAAAAACAAGGATTTGGTGAGATTGTAAAATGGTGTGCCACTTTGGCAAAATAGTTTGGTGGTTGGTCAAAATGCAAAACATTGTTACTCTGTTACTCAACAATTCTACCCTTAGGAATATATCCTCAAACTACTGAAAATGTGCACCTATGAAACATGTACATGAAGGTTTACAGCAGTGTGTTGCTAATAGTAAAAAAGTTAAAACAACTCAAATAGCTATCAAATACTGGAGAGAAAAAAATGTGGCTTATTCATACAATAGAATATTATTAAGACATAAAAATGAATGAGAAACTGACAGATTAAATGACTTTGGTGAACCTTCATAAAAAAAAATATGGCTAGTGCCATTTGTGCTTATCCACCCCCAAAAGATCATTTCTCACATCTTCTTAACATTGTATTGTTTTATCTTTTTTTGTTTAGCTGTACAATGCACTCAGAATTATGTTTTTTTAAATATATGACATAAGTGAGCATCTTTTTTCATAAGTATTTGATTAGTCATTAATTGAAAATATCCTTTCTATTTATGGATATTCTGGTTCACTCAAGATTTACCTCCAAACCAACATCCTTGTAATCATTGGCTTTATAATGAGTCCCAATATGCTGGACTGACAACTTATCCCCATTTCACAAGATGATCTTGACAATTTGCTTTTTCATTTGCAGAAGTAAACAGCTCAAATAAATTCCAGATACAACTTTTTAACTCACACAAGAATGTCTGCTGTGTTTTTCATGGGAATGCTGCTGACTCTGTAGATAAACCCGGGACGGCAAACTCAGGAGTGTCATACATTCCCCTCTTTCCTCGGGTTTTCTTCATTTCTCTGAATACTGGTTTATAGCATTATTTTGGCAGAGAAAACTCTCATACATTTTATAATATTTATTTGTAATATTTTAGTGTTTTTTGATGCCACTATAAATAGTATCCTTTGACAGTTTTCTTTTCTAATGAATCATTGCTGATAATAGAATTAATTAATGATTTTCTATCTTACCCATCCATCTAGCAACTTGGCTAGACTTAAATTACAGTTCCAATGATATCTGAACAGACTGGCTTGTTTTTTACTCTAGTGTGCCATTCACAAATCATGGCATTTGAATTTCTTTCCAGTTCTATTCATCTCTTCCATTATTGCACTACCCAGGATTAGCTTTTCCATTTTCTTCCTGAACTATGGGAAAGTCAGCTAGACTTCATCCTAAACTATGTATAGAGTGGCTTTTCTTGTTATTGTCCACTAAACATTATAGTCTAAAAACTACTTAGTATTCATATTTTATCATGTGTTTGAGGTACACTAAAGATGCTAGAGGATATCCTACATGGTTATTTACAAATAATTTATTTACTTTCTTTGTAAAAACGTATTTATTTTACTTTTAATTTGTGTGTGTGTGTGTGTGTGTGTGTGTGTGTGTGTGTGTGTGTGTACCTGGGAGAATGCTTGTGGGGATCAGTGGAGTACAGAAGAGGACGCTTGATCCCTGAGAGTCTTAGAGCTTGACTTGAATGCTGATATCCAGACTGAGGACCTCTCTAAGAGCAGTATGTGTTCTTCAGCACTGAACTGTCTCTTTGGCCTCGAGCATCCAAGGATTGTGGTGTCCACAGGCTGTCCTAGAATCCACTCTGTATGGCTATCAGGGAAGCCACAATTGG
The DNA here is from genome assembly GCF_049852395.1 of Peromyscus maniculatus bairdii. NCBI lineage: Eukaryota > Metazoa > Chordata > Mammalia > Rodentia > Cricetidae > Peromyscus > Peromyscus maniculatus. The sequence continues at coordinate 71,239,939 of NC_134852.1, read as the reverse complement.
AGATCCTGAGGTGTCTGGTGTAGTCCAAAAGACCAAATGGAAAATGTCTGCTTAATGACAACTTAAGGAAACCAAACCAGACTTGCGGTGGGCAGAAATGATGGGAGTACAGGAAGCTGGCTGTAACCTGAGGCTCAGGAGACAGACACTAGTGTGGAAGCTGCATTTAGGAAACATCCAGGCTGTGAGCTGCAGGAACCACTTCATTTCCATTAAAGAAGGAGTATGACTTGACTGACATTTTCAAAAGAAAAAAATTCAATTAAGAAGAAAATAGGAAAAAAATTAAATCCTAACCTCTGATTTTAACTGTATTCTCTGTCTTTTGAAAGTCTGAATGAGCCAAGAACTTCATAGGTATTTGGAAGCTATTTTAACCACATTTAATCTATGGAGGAGAATATAGGTTTGGAATGTCTTTTAGGAGACAATGCGTGCTAATGGGTTCTTTGGTCACCACGTCTCTGGTGCAGAGTGCTTTTGTTATTTGTGTTTTGTTTTTTGAGGCACAACTGTATTTATCCTTTGTCCAGTTTTCTGTGGTGGGCAGACAAAGGAGGCTGTATATGGTCATTGGAGAACACAAATGACAATCATAATGAGTTCCTTCTGTGAGGCCAAACCTTCCTGTCAGGTGAAATGCAATGTGACTGCTTTTCTCACCTATTTTTTTTTCAAGTTAATATGTCTGAAAGTTATTACTGAATTTTGAGTTTACTAACACATCTGAAAGGGGGTGGAGAACACTTATTAGCACAGTGAATATTGGAATGCAGGGAGAGAGGATGCTTGTTTGTACAGCGTATTTCAGGAGTGGCCCAGAGCCTTGCCTTATTCCAGGTAAGGTGTGTGCTGCTGGGTCACAGAAGAATCTCAATACTCAAGGGGCACTAGCCTTGATGGAGAGACCAAGGACCACACAAACCAAACAGAAAAGACAGACAATCTGGGTCCTCCCCACCAAGTCACACCCATATGTGCCCACTCCTCCCGCATTGAGTCCTCTGTGGTGAAGGCCTTACTGGAAGCCCCACACTCAAGGTTATCTCTGCAACTTCCTTCTCTATTCCTTGAGTGCTGTGTATGTTGTGATGGGATGCCCCACCTCAGGTTCCTGGGCTTTAGGTTTGGGCTCTTCCACTTGTTGCAGGACCTGGTAGACAACATATGTGGAAGGTAGTGATTTTATTCCTGCTTCCTCTAAGTGGGAAGTGATAGATTCTGCCACTAGTGACCAGGGGTCATATTTTTCCAGGCACTCATTGTGTGGCTCCCAGGCTTCACAGCTGAATATGATTGAAGATAAATGTTGTGCTACAGGAGCATACATAGTTTCTTTTGGAGTCATGAAAGTTGGCAGTAGTGATGAAGACTTCAGGTGAGTACTAGTTTGATTTCTCCACTTTCTAAAACTCAAGTATATGGTGTCTTCATCAAACAGGTCTTACGATCAAGTTCTGGTGGTAACCAAGAGCAGTGACAATAGCCTGTGGTATGTGTAGGTCTACAGTATCCCAGTGGCCAACAACTGAAAGAGATGTGACCTATTTCTGACCCTAGGCTTTGCTGTGGGATGTTCTGTATGTTAAATGTGTTGCTCTGATTGGTTAATAAATAAAACACTGATTGGCCAGGAGCCAGGCAGGAAGTATAGGCAGGACAAGGAGAGAGGAGAATTCTGGGAAGTGGAAGGCTGAGTGAGAGAGATGCTGCCAGCAGCTGCCATGAAAAGTGAGATGTAAGGTACTGGTAAGCCACGAGTCACCTGGCAACTTATAGACTAATAGAAATTGGTTAATTTAAGATATAAGAAATAGATAACAGGAAGCCTGTCACAGCCATACAGTTTATAAGTAATATAAGTCTCTGTGTGTACTTGATTGGGTCTGAGCAGCTGCGGGACTGGTACATGAGAGAGATTTGTCTAGACTTTGGGCCAGGCAGGAAAACACTAGCTACAGGGCTTTTCATTTGTTAGCCTGCTGTGTATAGTAGGGGCACTGTTGTCCAATTAACTACAGAGTAATCCTGCATAGGCTATTTTTAAATTAACATTTTTTAAATGATGGAATTTGATCATCTTACCCCCCCACATCCTGCAACTCCTCAAAGATAACCACACTACACTACCCAATAACTTCATGTTCTTTTTCTCTCTTACCCACTAAAGCCCAAAACTCCTCTTCTCGACCAATCTAACCCTCCTGCTCCAGTCTCCCCCTGTATCTCAGTAACTACATAAATATTAATTGTATTTTCCCTTCCTGGGATTCCTTGGGATGTTTTCTTCTCCTTCCTAGTTCTTAACTCTATATCTAACCCTTGTTTTCTTTTATAACTGAAAAAATTGTTTCATGCAATGTATTCTAATTGTGCTTCTCCCCTCCTCCATCTTTTCCCAGTACTCCTCATATCCCCACCCTCCAGCGCCACACTATTTCTTTTTCTCTCTCTTAAAAACCCAACCAACCAAAAAAAAAATTTTTTAAAGGCACATGAGAGGAAACCCCATAAAAATTCAAAAAGTGGAAACTAAAATATATAATCAAATATCAAAAGACAAAAATGCCCAAACAAAGCAAAATGAGACAAAAAAGCCTAAAAATTACCGTTGAGTTTATTATCTATTGGGCAGCTACTCTGAGCATGAGCCTACTCTGGAGGGTGGTTAACATTCCAGTGAGACTCCTCTGGAGAAAGCTATTTTTTTCTTTGCAAGTGGGTATCAGTTGCAGAAAGCTCTTTGGTTGGAGGTAGGAGCCTGCCTGTGTCCTCTCAGCATGGGGATGTCATCTGGCTTAAACTTGTGTGGTCCCTGTGTATCCTGCCACAGTCTCTGAGTTTGTGTGTGCACAGCCCTGCTGCATCTGGAAGACAGTGTTTTCGTGTCGTCATCCATCCCTTATGACTCTTACAATTTTTTCTTCCACATAGATCCGAGTCCTGTGGGGAAATTTTGTGTTTTTATTTCATTCAATTCTAGGATTTTAATTTCCTTCTTGGTTTCTACTTTGATTAAATTGTCATTCAGTAGTGTGTTGTTTAGTTTCTATGCATTCATGTACTTCCTATGCTTTCTATTGCTGTTGTATCCAGCTTTATTTCATCCTGGTCAGACACAAAACAGAATGCGACTTTAATTATCCTATATTTGTTGAGACTTGCTTTGTATCTGTATTAGAGATTTCTAGAGAAACAGAACTGATAGAATAATATGTACAGGATTTATTAGAGAAGCTTGTTGGTTATAGTCTAACTATGCTAGCAGTTGGCTGTCTCCTGATGAAAGGTCCAAGAATCCAGTAGTTGTTTAGTCCATGAAGCTGGATGTCTCTGCTGGTTTACACCAGAATCCCAAAGAAGTAACTTTTACTACAAACAAAGGGATGAACTTTTCAGGAAGAATGAGGGCAAGCAGGCAGAATGTGTCCTTTATATGAGGTGCCACCTCAAGGTGTGGCAAGAACAATCCATCACAGATGTACCCAGCTGCCTGAGTATTATTTAATTCCAGAGTCAAGTTAACAAACCAGAAGAGCCATGCCCCTGTCCTAATAAATGGTTGACTTTGGGGGAAGTTCCACAGACTTCTGGGAGGAAAGTGTATTCTCTATTGTGTGGGTGGAATGTTGTATACATATGTATTATGTGTGTTTGGTTTATAATGTGCTGTAACTCCAGAATTTCTGTTTAGCTTTTATCCACATGACCCGTCTTTTGGTGAAAGTAGTGTATTGAAAGCACCTATACTAACTATGCTGGTGTGAATGCATGGTTTTAAGTTTATTTTATGAAATTAGGTTTTCCTGTGTCTGGTACATGTATCTTTAGGATTATGATATCATGTTGATTTTTTTCTTTTTCTTTAATGACTATGAAGTCTCCCTCCTTTTCAAACTTCTATTGATTTGAAATCTATTTTTCAACTATTGGAATATCTATAGTTGCTGATTCTTACTTCCATTTGCTTGAAATACATTCTTTACCCATTTTACCCCAGCGTGGTTTTATTATTAATGGTGAGATGTTTGGAGGTAGCAAAAAAAATGAACTTTGCTTTCTCTTTCTATTTCCATCTTTAAAAAAAACTTTAATTAATTAATTTATTTTACATGCCAACTGCAGCCTCTGCTCCCTTCTCTCCTCCCACTCCCTCTTTCCTCTCACCTCAATGCACCCCTCCTCCATATCTGCTCAGAAAGGCATAGGCCTCCCATGGCCATCAGCAAAGCATGACATATCAAGCTGCCATAAGACCAGCACCTCTCCCTGTATTAAGGCTGGGCAAGGCACTCCACCAGGAGGAATGAGTTTCCAAGAGCCAGCCAAAGCACCAGGAACTGTACCTGCTCCCATTACTGGGAGTCCTACAAATAGACCAAGCTACACAGGTGGCGCATATATGCAGAGGGCCTGGGATGGTACCATGCAATTTCCCTGGTTGTTAGTTCAGATTTTGTGAGTTCCCATGAGCCAGGATAGCTGTTTCTGTGGAGTTTCCTGTTATGTCCCTAGCACCCTGGCTCCTACAATCTCTCCTCCCTCTCATCAGCAGGATTTCTTGAGCTCAGCCTGTTTGGCTGTCAGTCTCTGAATCCACCTCCATCACTCACTGGATGAGGGCTCTCTGATGACAACTGAGTTAGTCACCAGTGCAGTCACAGCTGATAGACAGTTTAGGCAATGCATCCACTATGTCAGGAGTCTTGGCTGGGTTCATCCTTGTAGACTTGTGGGAGTTTTACTTTCATCAGGCTTCTACCTGACTCTGTAAAGCTCCCCTTTCTAGTCATCTCTCTATGCATTCTCCCCCTCCTCTCACCCCGAAACTTATCCCTCAAGTTCCCATGCCCACTGCCCCCCCCCAGTCTACCCAGGAGACCTCCTTTATTTCCCAATCACAGGAAGATCCATGAGTCCTCCCTTGGTCCCTCCTTGTTACCTAGCCTCTCTGGGGTTGTGGATTGTAGCATGGTTACCTCTCACTTTATAACTAGCATCCATGTAAGAGTTAGTACATACTATGTTTGTCTTTCTGGATCTGGGTTACCTTACTCCACTCAGGATGATTTTTTTTTCTAGTTAAAACCATTTGCCTTCAAATTTCCTGTTGTCATTGTTTTTATCAGCTGAGTAATACTCCATCATGTAAATGTACTACATTTTCTTTATCAATTCTTTGGTTGAGGTACATTTAGTTTGTTTCCAGGTTCTGGCTATTACAAATAAAGCTGCTATGAATATAGTTGAGCAAGTGTCCTTGTGGTATGATTGAGCATCTTTTGAGTATATGCCCAAGAGTGGTATGGCTGGGTTTTGAGGTAGATTGATTCCCAATTTTCTGAGAAAATCCCATGTTGATTTCCAAAGTGGCTGTACAAGTTTTCACTCACACCAGCAATGAAAGAATGTTCCCCTTGCTCCACATCCTCATCATCATGAGCCATCATGGTTTTGATCTTAGCCATTCTGAAAGGTATGAGTTGGAATCTCAGAGTCCTTTTAATTTGCATTACCTGGATGATTAAGGATGTTGAACATTTCTTTAAGTATTTCTCAGCCATTTGAAATCCCTCTGAAAATCCTTTGAGAAGTCAGTATCTCATTATTTAATTGGATTATTTGCTTTTTTGGATGTCTAGTTTCTTGAGTTCTTTATATATTTTAGAAATTAGCTCTCGGTCAGATGTGGGGTTGGCAAAGGTCTTTTACAATTCTCTAGGCTGCCATTTTGTCCTATGGGCAGTGTCATTTGCCTTACAGAAGCTTCTCAGTTTCATGAGGTTCCATTTATCAATTGTCTATCTTAGTTGCTGTGCTATCAGTGGTCTGTTCAGAAAGTCTTCACCTATGCCAATGCATTCAAGGCTGTACCCCATTTTTTTTCTATCAGGTTCATTATATCTGGATTTAGGTTGAGGTCTTTGATTCACATGGACTTGAGTTTTATGTAGGGCCATAGATATGGATCTATTTGCATTTTTCTACATATTGACATCCAGTTATGCAAGCATCATTTTTTGAAGATTCTTTCTTTTTTCTGTTGTATAGTTTTGGCTTCCTTGTCAAAAATCAAGTGTCCACAGATGTGTGGATTTATATATGGGTCTTTCATTTGATTCAATTGATCCACCTGTCTATTTTTATGCCAATCCCATGCTGCTTTTATTACTACAGATCTGCAGTAGAGCTTTGAGATCAGGGATGGTGATATGTCCAGTAGTTCTTTTATTGTACAGGAATTGTTTTAGTTATCCTGGATTTTTTCAATATGAGGTTGAGTATTATACTTTTAGTTCGGTGAAGAGTTGTTTTGGAAGTTGGATGGGGATTGCATTGAATTGGTAGATTGTTTTTGGTAAGATGGTCATTTTTACTATGTTAATCATACTCATTTGTGAGCATGGGAGACCTCTCCATCTTATGATTGGAAGATCTATCTTCTCTAATTTCTTTCTTCCAAGGTTTGAAGGTTTTGTCATACAGGTCTTTCACTTGCTTGGTTAGAATTATAATAAGATAGCTTATATTGTTTGTAGCTATTGTGAAGGGTATTGTTTCCCTGATTTGTTTCTCAGCCATTCTATCATTTGTATATAAGAGGGGTACTGATTTTTTTTAGTTAATCTTGTATCTAGCTACTTCACTAAAGATATTTATCAACTGTAGGAGTTCCCCAGTAGAACTTTTAGGGTCATTTATGTGTACTATCACATCATCTGCAAATATCAATGCTTTGACTTCTTCTTTTCCAATTCTTGTCCCCTTGATGTCCTTTTCTTGTATTATTGCTCTAGCTAGAACTTCAAGTACTAATTATATTGAATAGATATGGAGAGAGTGGACAGCCTTGTCTTGTACCTGATTTTAGTGGGATTGCTTTGAGTTTCTATTTAATTTGATGTTGGTTATTTGCTGTGGGATGTTCTGTATGTCCTGTGGAAGCCCGTTCTTGGGTTCCTCATGGCTTTACCCAGCAGGTCCACATAGAGGATGATTAGGACCATGGGCCTGAGTTCAGCTATCTGAGATGGTCTGCACTTGGCTGTGCTGTGGGATGGTCTGAATGTCAAGTTGCTCTGATTGGTCAATAAATAAAACATTGATTGGCCAGAGGCTAGGCAGGAAGTATAAGTGTGACTAATAGAGAGGAGAAATAAAACAACAGGAAGGCAGAAAGACTCACTGCCAGCCACCCGCCAGGAAAAACAGCATGTAAAGATGCTGGTAAGCCACGAGCCACGTGGCAAGGTATTGATTTGTAGAAATGTGTTAATTTAAGATATAAGAACAGTTAGCAAGAAGCCTGCCATGGCCATACAGTTTGTAAGCAAAGTAAGTCTCTGTGTTTACTTGCTTGGGTCTAAGCAGCTGTGGGACTAGGGGGTGACAAATATTTGTCCTGACTGTGGGCAAGGCAGGAAAACTCTAGCTACAGTTATTGTCTTGCTATGCATTGCTTTTTATTACATTTAGGTATGTTCCTTGTATCCCTGAACTCTCCAAGACTTTTATCATGAAGGAACCAGGGTTTCTAATACAATTTATTAGCCTGTCTCTTTACTGGGCAGTTGAAAGCATAAATATGACAAATTATTATTTAACAATGTATATTAATTTTTTCATTTTGTTTTTTTGGTGGGGTTTATTATAACCCTTTTGGTTAAATTTATAGAATTACTTATTCCCTGTGCCTTCTTAGGCATATTTAACCTCTCCAGACAGAAATATTCCTTCCAGTGTCCACTGTAGAGTTAGTCTAGTGTTCATAAATTCCTTAAAAATGATTTTATCATGGGCAATTTGCCTTTCTACTTTGATTTAGATAGTGATTTTGGGTGTGGTGGTCTGGGTCTGTAACCTGTGGGTTCTCATAACTTGTAGAACACTAGTCCCAAAACATCTGACTCTCTTAGTCTCCATTAAAAAGTCAGCTGTTGCTCTGATTGACCAGGCCTTATTTTCCTGAAGGTTTTAATATTATTTCTTTGTTCTGTACATTTAGTGTTTTGAATATTACACAGCAAGGATAGTTTCTTTTCTGTTACTGTTTACTTTGTTTTCTGTATGTTTCTTATGCATTGATAGGCATTTCTTTCCTGAGTCTTTTCTCCCTATCTACCAATTACTTGTAGATTTTGTCATTTTATAGTATCCCAGATTTCCTAAATGTACCTTTCCTTAATTTTTTCCTTTGCTCCCTATGGTGATATTTTATTTTTGCTGAAATGTGATTTTATTTGTATGTTAATAAAGTCACCTGGGGATCAGAGCTAAGAGCAAGCCATTTAGCAGAAGTCCAGCAGTGGTGGCACATGCCCTTAATCTGATCACATGGCAGGCAGAATCTCTGTGTATACAAGTACAGAGTCAAGCAGTGACCCAAACCTTTAATCTCAGTATGAACCATAGAGACCTGCAGGTCTGTATAGACAGGCAGTGACAAGGAAGTCATGTGGTTGAGTTTACAGCCAATGAGAAGGCAGAACAGAAGGCAATCACAAGACAGGACACAGGAAGAAAGTCTCTTAGGGGAAGGACAGCAGCAAGTGGTAAGATAAGGTGGTCTTAGCTCTTGGCTACTGCTACATCTCTGGGCTTTTAACTCATTATTTGGCTCTGTGTTTCTTATTTAATAAGACCATTTAGAATTACATCTACATTTGGTGCCCACCTGGTATGAACTCATTAACAACCATTGGTGGTTATGGCCTGGCTTGGCCAGAGTTTACAGGCTCCAGGCCTGGCCAGAGCTACCAGGTCCAGCTGAATGTGGGCAGAGCTGTACTAGATTATAGCTGCAGTAGCTACAGCTGGAGCTGCTTGTGGTTGAATCGCCAACTCACATGGTTAGAGTTTAAGGAAGCCAGATTTCATTCCACTGAGTACCCTTTTAGATACATCCTGCTAGTAATGGCGTCTGATTGTAAAAGGAACAAGTAGGACATTGCCTTACAATTTCCTGGGCTTGTTGCCAGGTTATGGAAAAATCCTTTTTTAAACCTTTACTATTGACATAATGTTTTTTAATGAAATTCTGAGGCCTCCAGCACATTTATTATCAATAATTTATCAGTCTCATCATTACTTTGTGCTAGAGGGTCTGGCAGACACATATGGGATTGGATGTGAGTTATATATAAAAGATGACTCCTATTCCTAATTATATCTTGTAACTGAATAAATAATGAAGTTAATTCTGAAGCATCAGGGGTGAAATTGCAGTCTCAATATGTAATACCACTCTTTCAGCATACTGAGAATGTTCTCAATGCTATTGAGAAAGGAACAACAGCTGCAGAGAGACATTGGATCATAAAAAAAGCTACAGAATTAAATCAGCCTATATACTTTAAAGATGTGCTGACCTCAGAATGGTAACCAGGATATGTGTTACGTTGGGAATGAGGTCTTTCTTTTGTTTCTACAGGAGAAGATAAGCTGTGGATACTATCAAAATTGATAAAGGTTTAATTTGATCAAGAGAGACCTCTTAATTAGAAGAAGTCATAGTTCATCAACCAGCATGACCATCCAATTTAAACTAACTTATACCATTAACACATGCCTTTATATTTAATCAGGTATAACTTGCCAAAAGGGAACCTCCCCAAAGTTAGTTTTGGGGAAAGGTTTTTATTTTTGTCTTTTAGGAGAATGAAGGTTAGGAATCCGAAGAACACTGGACAAATGAAACATCTGAAGAAAAAGGACGAAGCATCTAGAAAAAATGTACCAAGAAACAAAATAAAATGACCTATTGGTATATCATCTATAGATATATTTTATATATTTTCATAAGTCTTGGTAAATGTTTGTTTTTGCTCTTCTCTAAAGACATTTAATGGTCTTCTTGTAGTCCCAGTTCAATTAAAAATTAAAGCTGCCTTTGGAGTTGTGGAATGGGTCTCTCCTTCCTTAAATCCAAGATGTTGTTAAAAGGAAAATGCAAACTCCCTGTATCATGCCAGAAGAAATAGCTATCTTCTTATATGAGACAGGAGAAAACAAACAAAAAAATAAGGGACTATTCTATTACTACAAATATCATATCTTTGATTCTATTCTGAATCTTTAAACCTTTCTTAAAGTATAAATTTTATATCAAAGTTTACAAGGTTATATATATATAATATATATATATATACATATACATATATATATATATATATTAAACTTCATTAAGATATTAATGGTCATATAGAGTACTAACTAATTTTAGAAAAAAAAGCTTCAAATACATGCCTATACATATCTTTGTGTTTGAGTCTTTATCAGTTTTCTGTAGGAAATCATGGCCAGGCCTAACATCAAATTTGAAGTCTCCAGGAAAAAAATGGGGCCCCACAACAACAATTCCACATGGACAATAATAATACCAATAGGCTGACAAACATCATCTACAGATAAGCTTTGGACTACCAACTGCTCAGAGCAATTTTGAGATGGCTAGCTGAAATGATCCATTTTCAAAGACTACTTGAATAAGGACTGGAGATAAGCCCTGAACTTTGGCATTATGTACAGACTGGACAACAAAGGATATAGCTACCTTTTTTAGAATTTGACAATTAACCTAATTTTTTCTTTCAGAATAAAGATGTCTTTGCCCATATCCAGCAGGAAGCAATTTTAAGAATACGATGCTCACATTCCCAAAGAGGTGGTATGGGGCGGGTGTTTTTTTGATCTTGTAATGGATTTGTGGATTGGGATTATTTTCATTGTTTAGGGGAGTGGTTACAAGTTGTTGTTAAGGGTTAGGAAAAGGGCTAAGCAAAGGAGATTAGATTTAAGGTTCTTGTTTAAAAATAGATACATAGAAATGATAGAATAGAGTGTAAATTATTGAGTCTACTCAGAAAAATAAAGAGAAGACAGATATAATATAGATGAAAAGATAGATTTTTTAATCTACTTTTAGACAATTACTAGTTTTAAATACTTTACATTGGATCGGATTTTTGTATATTGTATACAAATTACATATATTGAGATTGATATCGTTAGAAATGCTATACATCTATTTATAACCTGGTTCAAAATATTGTACTTATACAGTTCATTTAACAATGTAATGTGATTTGCTGATGCTTGAATGTTATTATTACCAACTATTAAGATATAAAGTAATGAAAGTTAGTATTTAGACATTTCAATAGAACTTGTAGTCATATTAGATTGAGAGTTATGACAGAAACAGACAGCTGTCCGAACAGTCACCTGAGGTTTCTCTGCAACATTGGGGCATCATCTTTGGTCTACCTGCTTAGCATATCTGGCAGACCCATCTGTAAAGCAAGATTTTCTAAAGAGCCTTTCTACCTTGTCTTGGCAATGATCGTCAGTCTGTTGTTTTGTGTCCTGCTTATCCATTTTGGAATGTCAGCAGTTGATGTGGGAGCACTTTCTTGACCAGTGGCTAACATTTACCACAATTAAAGTAAAATCCATATGGAGTTTCTTCAGTGCCCATCACCTTCTCTGAAGGAGACTGATTATGCCACGAGGAGACACATCTCATAGTCATAAAAAAGAAAAAGTCTAAGTTATTAAAATATTTTAAATGCCATATTCTATAGATTTCTGAAGTGTTTGAAGATGACCTGTATATCTAAAGTTTATTTCTGCTAGACCTTGAAAACATACCTAGTATGACTACAATTTGATTTTAATGACTATTTACTAACTTTCATTTCTTTATATCCTAATTATTTGGTAATAATAACTTTCAAAGATTAGCAAATTGCATTACATTGTTAAATGAACTGTATAGGTAAAATAACTTGAAAAAGATTAGAAATATAGGCACAATATATTCTAACAAAGTTGACTTCAAATTTGTATTAATATACAAAATGTATATACAATGTACAAAAATCCAATCCAATGTAAAATATTTAAAATTAGTAGTTGCCATTTAAAAGTAGTTTCAGTATTCTACCTTTTTGTCTATATCATATCTATATCCTTTTTTATTTTCAGAGGAGATTCAAAATCTACCTTTATCCATCATTTCTATATTTCTTTGTTCAGAGTAGATTCAATAATCTACCTCTTATCTATATCCACTTTTTTTGCAAAAAAAGGATCCTGAATCTAATTTCCCTTGTTTAACCCTTTTCCTAACCCTTAACAATTAAGAACTTGTAACCAACCATTCTAAACAATGAAAACCAGCCTACCTAAACAATGACAGTTATCCATAACCCATTCAATGATCCAAAACTACCCATCCCATCTTTTGAGTAATTTGTCATCATGTTCTTAAAATTACTTCCTGCTGTTTGGGGGTGAATAAACTTTTATGGGATAATGAAAAGAAAAATGCTGAGTTAATTGCTAAGTCTTGGGAGAGGTAGCTGTATCATTTGTTGTCCAGTCTCTGCATAATGCAAAAGTGCAGTGCTTATCTCAAGTCCTTGCTTGAGTAGTCTGTGAAGCTGGATTATGTCAGCTAGAGATATCAAAATAGTCCTGAGGAGTTTATAATCCAAAGTCAATCTTTAGGTGGTATTTGTCAGCTTAGTGGTATTATAGTCCTGATGTAGTCATCAATGTTGGACTCCATCTCCATCGTCTTTATGAAGATTTCAACTTTGCTGTTAGGAATTGTCATGATCACCCTCAGAAAACTGATAGTGACTCAAAAAAAGAAACATGTATAGGCATCTAGGTGAAGCCTATTTTCTAAAATTAGTTAGTATTCTATATGACTATTAATAACATGCTGTTAAGAGACACCATGATCACAGCAACTCTTCTAAAAGTAAACATTTAATTCACTGGCTTTCAGGATCAGAAGTTTAGTCCATTAGGATCATTGTGTGGCATGGTGGTGTGCATATAGACATAGTGCTAGAGAAGGAGCTGAGAGATGAAAAGGAGCTGTATCTTGATCCTAAGCAACAGGAAGTGCATTGAGTGTCACACTCAATAAAGCTTGAGCAAAGGAGACCTCAAAGCCCACCCCATAGTGACATACTTCTTCCAATAATGCTGAACCTACTCCTCAAATCCACACCTCTTTATAGAGCCACTATCTATGAGCATATGGGGCCAATTACATACAAACTACCACATTTAACTCCTTGTCCAACAAAAAATGTGTAACAATATCAAAATACACAATTTATTTAGTCCAACTTCAAATGTCTCCATAGCCTGTCATAGTCTCAACAATGTTTTAAAGTATAAAGTGCAAAGTCTCTTCTGAGACTCATGCAATTTCTTAACTAGAAACTCCTATAAAATAAAAATCAGAAGAGATCACATGATTCTAAGATATAATGGCTTAGAATAATATTACCCATCCAAAATATAGGAAAGGAAGTATCCTGATGAAAACCTAAAATCTGTTGTGAAAACTCAAAACTGCATCTCTATGTCAAGTATGAAAATACACTTCAGGAGAAAGTGAGAAATAATCTGGAATGCATTGGCACAGGAGACCACTTCCTAAATATGACACCAGTATCACAGACACTGAGAGCAATAATTAATAAATGGGGCCTCCTGAAATGAAGCTTCTGTAAGGCAAAGGACATGGTCAAAAAGACAAAACAGCAGCCTACTTATTGAGAAAATATCTTCACCAATCCTACATCTGACAGAGTAATGATCTTAAAAATAAGTAAAGAACTCAAGAAACTAGGTATCAAAATACCAAATAATCCAAATAAAATGGGGTACAGATCTAAACAGAATTCTCAGCAGAATTTCAAATGGCAAAAAAAGATTTTTAAGGAAGTGCTCAACATCCTTAAGTATTAGGGAAATGCAAATCAAATTGACTCTGAGGTACCATCTTATACCTTTTAGAATGGCTAAGAAAAAAATTTATTGATGACAGCTTGTGTTACACAGGATGTGGAGAGGGGAAAACATTCCTCCACTGCTGGTAGGAGTGTAATCTTGAACAGTATGGAGGTATCTAAGGAAATTAGGAATCAACCTACCTCAAGACCCAGCAATAGCACTCCTGGGCATATACCCAAAGATGCACAACTACACCACAAGAACATTTGCTCAACCATAATCATAGCAGCATTATGCATATTAGTGAAAACCTGGAAACAACCCAGATGCCCCTCAATAGAAGAACAGATAAAGAAAATGTGGCACATTTACACAATGGATTAATCACAGTGTAGAAAAAAAGTGAAATTTGTTGCCAAATGGATGGAACTAGAAAAAAATCATCCTGAGTGAGGTAACCCAGACACAGAAGGACAAACATGCTAGGTACTCACTTGTAAGTGGATATTAGACACAAAGCAAAGGATAACCAAGCTACATTCTACAACCATAGAGATGCTAGGTAAAGAGAAGGACATACATGGATCATCCCAGGAAGGGAAAAGGGTTAAGGTGTCCTGAGTAGGATTATTCTCAAAGGAAGAATTTCAAAATGCCAAAAGACATTTAAGGAATTGCTCAGGATCCTTAGTTATCAAGAAGATGCAAATCAAAACGATGCTGAAATACCATCTTACACCTATCAGAATGGCTAAGAACAAAAGCACTACAGACGCTTATATTGGAGAGGATGTGGAGCAAGGAGAACAATCCTTCACTCTTGTTGGGAGTGCGAACTTATACAGCCACTTTGGAAATCAGTATGCCAGTTTCTCAGAAAATTGGGAATTAATCTTCCTCAAGACCCAGCTACACCACTTTTGGGCATATACCCAAGGAATGTTCAATCATACCACAAGGACACATGCTCAACTATGTTCATAGCAGCATTATTTGTAATAGCCAGAACTGGCAATAACATAGATGCCCTTAACTGAAGAATGGATTAAGAAAATATGGTACATATACCAATAGGTTACTACTCAGCAAAGAAAAACAATTGAATCATGAAATTTGTAGGCAAATAGATGGAACTAGAAAATAGCATCCTGAGTGAGGTAACCAAAACTCAGTAAAACAAACATGCTATGTACTCACTCATGAGTGGATACTTGATATAAAGCAAGGATAACCAGACAACAGCCCACAAATCCAGAGAAGCTAGCTAACAAGGAAAACCCAAAGAGGGATGCATGGGCTGCCCTTGGAAGGGGAAAGAGATGAGATCTCCAAGAGTAAACTGGGTATGAGGGTGGGCAGTGGAGGGTAGGGGATAGGGTATGAGAACATAAGGGAATGGGCTGGTTGAGCTGTCAGAGGAATGGAGTAAAAAATCAATGAAAGAGATACCATGATATAGGGATATATCATGGGGATAGAGAAACCTGGTACTAGGAAAGTTGCCAGGAATCCCAAAGGATGACCCCAGGTTGGATTACTAGAAATACTGGAGAGGGTGCCTGAACTGAACTGGCTTACCCCAGAGATCAGAAAGATGAATACCCTAACTGTCAGAGCTTTTTTCCAATGACTGATGGAAGCAGATGCAGAGATCCACAACCAAACACCAGGTAAAGCTCCAGAAGTCCAGTCAAAGAGAGAGAAGAGGTATTCTATTAGCAAGTTCATCACAATCATGATGGGGAAACCTGCAGAGTAGACCAAACCAAACTAGGGTGAAAGTTGGATCAATGGCTGTGGAGCTTGAATGGGACTCAACTGGTATCCTCTGAGGCCAAGACAATATGGCACCATTGCTGAAGTGGACTTTGCAATCCAGAAAAGGTGCCATGTCCCTTTCTTCAAAGGCAACTGAACAGGCAGTGGACCGATGGCTTCTGATATGCAGTTGAACAGTAGCTGAAACAGTTATTCTTGAAAGATTAGCTAGGCTTTGGGTTACATGGTCTGATGGGGGATGGTGGTAGTCTGACCTGTCTGTAGAAGGAAAATATCACCCTAAGTGAGGTAACCCAGACTCAGAAGTACAAATATAGCATGTACTCACTCATAAGTGGACACTAGATGTGAGGGAAGGCATGGCCAGATGTCAAACCACAGCTCCAGAGAGGCTAGCTAACCAGAAAACATCCTAGAAGGGACACATGGATGACACAGCGAAGAAGTGTATGAGATCTACATGAGCAGACTAGTGTGAAGGATGAAAAAATAAGAAAATGGGAAATAGTTTTTTCTATATTAGTTATAGCTCTTTTTCATTTTATTAGAATAAAAAGGAGAAATGTGGTGATATTTTACTTGTGCCAAAATGTGATTTTCTTTCTATATTAATAAATAAAGTTTACCTGGAGATCAGAGGTCTCATATCAAGGTCACATAGCAAGCCATAAGCAGAAGTCCGGGGTTGGTAGCACATGCCCTTAATCCAATCACATGGCAGGCATATAACAGGAGAGGGTATAGACTAACCTTCCAAAACATAGGGTATGGAGGATACTAAGGAAAAAAATATAAGACCAAACTAAACTGAAACCCAGCTGGGAAAAGTTCAAACTGCATTTCCATGTCTGATGTCAAAACGTTCTTCAGATTTTCAACTACTTTCTATTAACTACAATATACATCTTTATCTTGGGCTGTTTCCACTCTCTGTTAGTGGCTTTCCTTGACAGGTATTCCAGAGCTTTAGCATCTCCTACATTTCAAGGTTCAATGTCAGCTTCATGCAGTGGCCCCCAAGGCCTTTATTCAGGGATACTCTTGACCCATGTCTGACTTAAGTGTTTTTTCTGAAAGTCTTGGGGACAAATTCAAAAGCCCCATTCTTCTATCCTTCACTCCAGAACCACATACCTGAAGCTACTAAGTTCTGCTGCTTACTAGGGCTAGAAAATGGCCCCTTGTGCAGTTAAATCTTCACCTGTTTTCTGTAATTCACTGCCTAAACTGACTGTCCTGAAATTGGACCTCTATAGGCTGGCCTTTAACACAGAGACCTGTCACCCTCTGTCTTTCAAATACTAGGAACAATGTTGTGCACCAGCACACCTGGATCTAATCTTTTCTTTAATTCCTTTTCACAAATTGGAAACTTAGCTGGGTTGGATCTTCCCTTGAGGTAACCACTCAATTTATTCCATTTTTAAATATGTTCATCTCCTTGAACACAGGACTTAGTTCCATTCCTCTTCCTGGTGCTCTTTTCCCCTCAAATTATATATTTTGTATTTTTACTTGCTCAGCTTGCTCCTTTAATTATAAATATATATAAGAATATAAGAGTTAACACTAGTAATTTCACAACAGAGTATACACTAGCCTGTTTTGAGATTTCTTCTGCCAATAGAATTTATCCAAATATCTTCATTTTAGCTATAGTCAAACTCTTTGAAAGAGTAAAATTTCAGACATCTTTCTCACCAAAATATCACTAAAAGCTTTCTATGCAGCATACCAAAATTCTCCTCTGAAACCTCTTGATTAAGTCCCCCATGATTCAAATAATTCACAGCAGCATTGTCTTCGATGCTTCTACTAGTTTGACCAACTAAGAAGTGCTTAGTGAATTATTCCACTGCTTTCCCGACCCAACGTAATGAAGTTCAAATTCCTTCAAATCAATTTATCATTAGACCTATCACAGCAATACTCCAGTTCCTGTAAACAACTTATGTTTTAGTTATTGTTTCTCTTGCTGTGAAAAGTTACCATGACCACAACAACTTATATAAAGGAATGCAATTAATTTGATGGGTTACTGTTTCAGAGGTTTTGTCCATTGTAGATTTGACAGTCTTATTAAATAAGAAACACAGAGCCAAATGCAGAGTTAAAAGCACAAGAAGTCAGAGCAGTAGCTAAGAGCTGATAATAAAACCTCCTTCTTAACCCTTGCTGTCACTGCTGTCCTTCCCCTGAGAAAGAGACCTACTTCCTGTGTATCTGTCTTTTTATTGCCTTTCTGTTCTAACTTCTCATTGGTTGTAAACCGAACCACATGACATCCTTGTCACTGACTGTTTATACAGACCTTCAGTTCTTCTATGGTTGGTATTGAGATTAAAGGCATGTGTCTCCATGCTGGTGGTGTCCTTGAACACACAGAGATCTGCCTGTCATGTGATTGGGATTAAGGGCATGTGCTACCACTGCATATTTCTGCTATGCCTTGCTATTAGCTCTGACCCACAAGCAATTTTATTTATTAACATACAAATAAAAGCACATTTTAGCACAATTAAATATTACCACATTTCCCCCTTTCTATGTCAATAAAAAGAAAAAAAGGAAAAAAGTTATAATTAATATAAGAAAAACTTTATACAAAAAGTACAATAACTATATATGATATATACAAGGAATGAATACCTAAACAATGTCTAGTCCATTTGCACTTGACAAATACAGAGCAAATAATTCATTTATCTATCATATTCTGGTAAGTCCAAAATGTATCTGAGGCTAGAGCTGTGCAAATCTCCCAGGATCCACTTGTTAGAGAAGGCCAATATGCTGTAATACAAAGACATATTTTATATCATAACAAAACCCCAATTCTATGTTAAATAGCAGCCTTGAATGCATGGGACAGAGTTGAGGAAGCAGAAAAGAAAACTGAGTCATTGACAAGGGGTATAGAGGGCTCAAAAGAATACCTCATGGATTTCTTATAAAGACTGACTTGAGCAGTAAAGAGAATGGTCCCAAATTCAGAAGCTAGCCAAAATAATAATCGAATCTTTGGCTTTGGGGAACATAAATGCTGCATGCAAGAGAATAATCAGGCCATTAAAGGCAAGATCTGCTCCCTTGGAAGATTAGATTAGAGACATGTTTAATGTTGAGTCTCATGGCCATGAAGATATAGTTTCAAGAGTTTTGAGGAATGTCAGATGTTTTGGATGTGGAAAGCAAGGTCATTTGAAAAGGGACTGTAAACAGGCCATTCCTAGAAACAATGTTTCTTCAAGGCACAATGGCAACAGAATGACCCTTCCTTCTGGAGTATGCAGAAGGTGTGGTAAGAGAAAATATTGGACCTAGGAATGTGGATGAAAAAGGGACAGACAAGGTAATCCTTTGCCTTGGTCTTTGGAAAACTCACAGAGGGGCCTTAGGCAGGCCCCCATGCCAAATCTAGTTTAGACCTTTCCTGAAGTAATATAGGAAACCCCTACTCAGAGCAATTAAATAACCAAATGCCTATTGCAATAAACCAGGCTGCTTGGGGTGATGGAACAGCTGAGACAGAGAACAGAAAATTCAGGAGAAACTAAAAACAAAAATTATTGACAAACTTCTATAAATGAACAAAGACCAAAATTAAAAATAAGAATAAATGGTGTTTTGTTATCTGGTCTGGTAGACAGAGGTGCTGATGTGACCATAATTGCACCAGAATTTTGGCATCCAACTTGGCCTCTTCAGGAGGTAAATGTTCAGCTGTTGGGAATTGGAAAATTATCTCAAGTGAAACAGAATGCAAGATGGCTCAAATGTATAGGTCCAGAAGGCCAGAGAGGAAAATTAAAACTGTATGTGGCTAACATAGCTATGAACCTATGGGGTTGAGAACTGTCATAATAATGGAATACTCAGATTAACATCCCTCCAACCTCAGAAACAAATCATAAACTAACACATGTTTCTGAGAGAAATATTAGAATGTGTTATTCTAATGAGTGGTCACCAGACATCTAGATTGTACAAGAACAGGGCACAACAACTGATGATCTTCCAAAGACACCAACAGCTCTACCTTTAAAATGGTTAACAGACAAGCCTGTATGGGTTCAGCAATGGCCTTTAACAACAGAGAAACTCAAGGCTTTATAAGAGCTGGTAGAAGAGCAGTTAAATGCTCAGCATATTGAAGAATCCAAGAGCCCATGGAATTCTCCTGTGTTTGTTATTAAAAAGAAATCTGGTTAAATGGAGAATGGTAACAGACCTTAGATCAATTAACAAAGTATTTCAGCCATTGGGCTCTCTACAATCTGGGATTCCTTTGCATACTCTGTGACCTAAAGGATTACCTCTTATACTTATTGATTTAAAAGGCTGTTTCTTTTCAATGCCCTTACAAGGAAAAACAGAGAACGATTTGCCTTTATGGTGCCTACTTATAATAATTCTTTTTTTTTTTTTTTTTTTTTTTTTTTTTTTTTTTTTTTTTTTTGGTTTTTCGAGACAGGGTTTCTCTGTGTAGCTTTGCGCCTTTTCCTGGAACTCACTTGGTAGCCAAGGCTGGCCTCGAACTCACAGAGATCCGCCTGCCTCTGCCTCCCGAGTGCTGGGATTAAAGGCGTGCGCCACCACCGCCCGGCAATAATTCTTAACTGGTCAAGAGATATCAATGGAGGGTCCTCCCACAGGGAATGTTGAATAGCCCAACCTTGTGCCAATATTTTGTACAATAGCCATTGGAAGTGATATGAAAAAATTTTCCTAAATCTATAATTTATCATTATATAAATGATATTTTACAGGCTGATTGAAATGTAGATACTTTAGAAAGAATGTTTGAAGAAGTAAAGAAAATTTTGCCTTGCTGGGGATTACAAATTGCTCCTGAAAAGATACAAAGAGGAGATTCTATTAATTATTTAGGATATAAAATAAGTCTATAAAAATTATACCCCAAAAGGTGCAAATTAGGAGAGAGCAATTACAGATTCTTCATGACTTTCAAAGATTATTTGGAGACATTTCTCATCTATGAACTATTGTTGGGGTAAAAAAAGGTGAACTGATTAATTTTTTCAAAACCTTAGAAGGGGACAAGGACTTAAATAGTCCAAAAGAATTATCACCTGCAGCTGAGAAAGAATTGGCCTTGGTAGAAAAAAGTACACGAATGACACATGGATCATATCGATCCAAAGCTGGATTGCATTTTGGTTATTTTACCCTTTTGGCATTCTACTACAGGAATATTAATACAGAGGGAAGATATTATATTGGAATGGGATATTTTTACCAAATAAACCGAATAAAAATTTAAAATTTATGTGGAAAATATCTCTGATTTGATTTTGAAAGGAAAATTGAGACTGGTCCTTTAGAGTTTTCCATTCTGTCCAACAAATACATGTTTTTGTATAAAATATACCCCAAATATAGGCTGCTCTATGCACTTTCATTAGTTATACATAAAGGGTAGATAACTGAGCCTTAGCTGAAAATAGAACCCATCTTACAGCCTGAGTACGAAAGAGACCAGTGAAGCATTGCTTATAAAATGCAAATGGGAAGCAGTTATTTACCAAGACCATAGCTCAGTATGTTACTCATAGTAGATGAAATTAGATTTGGCATACCCATAAATTAAATCACTACCAAGTTTTTTGTCATTACCAATTTTGATTTTATCTATACTTCATACTGTAGAGTAATATAAGAGGAAGTTGAAGAAAGAATGGTTACTACCACATAAAGAAACCTTAGTATGCAAAATAGATTAATTAAAATACAACTTTTTTGTATCATTTTATACCTTTCATTATTGTAGGGTTTCTTTTTTAAATGAATGTATGAAGATAGTAAAAGAAAGTAAGAAAGAAGAGAAAAGAGTGTTTCATGTTGTACATTATAAGAACTGGGAATGATGATGTGCCATGCACATTGTCATTACTATTCTCCTTTATCCACATAGAGTCATAAAAGGCATTGCTTTTTATCACTATTATTGTTCCTTTGTGCATTGTTTAAGCTACTTATTGATCATGAATGCATGTAGTTAGGCCCCATGGGTATATGGAACTTGTCAGCTATTCTGTGTTTGCTATTATACCATATTTTCCCATAGAAAAATTAAGTATTACTATATACCAAAATTAACATATATTAATTTGTATATTCTGAACAAAAAATTCTTATCCCATTCCACAAAAGTAACTAGACCAAAGAACTTGATGTATATTTTTATCTACTTTCTATTCTCTGGGGAAGATTGAGTAATGGACTATCTATGGGTATGAATATAAATTATTAGGAATTATTTAAATACTGTGACCATAGTGCTACTAGTGAATTCTCTCCTAAGGTGTAGAGCTTGTGTAGCCAAAGGTTCCTGCCCCCTATAAAGCTACCATGTAGAAGTTTCATCTTGTGGAGTATGCTTTAAATCCTATTAGGAAACTGTTGTTTACTACTTTATATTTATGTCATTATTGTATCAATTGGCTTTTTTTAAACAGGTCAGTCACTGTAATCGCTGGGTTTCAAACTTGGTTAGATTTGTGATTTCTTTTTCCCCTCTGATAGTATGCATGAAACCTTCCTGCTCTTTGAAATCTATGCAGTAGGATCAATCATACAGGTCAATACTACATTGATTCCTTGCTGTTCTGTAATTTAAGTGTTTGGTGTCTTCAGTAACAGGGTCTTACTTTCAAATTCTAGAGTGTAACTGATATTGCTAACAATATTCTGTAATGAATGAGACATCACTGGAAAACAACTCCAAAGAGGTAACAAATTTCTGGCATTAGACTTTGTTTTGTTAGTTTATAGTGTCGAGGAGAGAAATTGTTGCTCTGTTATCTATTGACCCTATTTTTAAACTGATTATAAGTGTATCAGCACATTACAGACATTCTGATAGTAGTAGGTTTCCATATGTCTCATTCAAAATGACTCATTATTTATCCTTCAACATATTCTATCCTTTGCCTGGCTCCTCCTTTCCCCTCAAGATTTAAACTGCAATGTAACATAATTTTCCCTTGGTCTTTTATACCATTATTTTCCAAATTCATTGCTTCCTTTAAATACACTCTCATGCTCCTTTACTAGTTGGCTGATCTATATAGTTATTCCAAGTAGAACACACATATCTGAAAATCAATTGTCAGTTTTATCTCTGAATCATTTTCTTGGATAACATGAAGTTTCACAAACTTTGAGACTTTAAGATGCTCTGGGGTGCAGACAAACCTAGAAAATGCATTGTGATTTCCTCACCCTCCCATGTAATGAAGATGGCAATCTTGCATTATCAGGTGCCACTGAGAATGTAGCTTTCAAAATTGTATGCAATCACCATTGAGTGGGGAATAGTGGGATTGGGGAATAGTGGGATTTTAAGAAATTGTGTGGCTGGAGAGATGGCTCAGAGGTTAGGAGCACTGACTGCTCTTCCAGAGGTCCTGAGTTCAATTCCCAGCACCCACATGGTGGCTCATAACCTTCTGTATGAGATCTGGCACCCTCTTCCGTATACATAATAAATAAATAAATAAATAAATCTTTTTAAAAAAAGAAATTGTGAAGGTAGGGAATAACACAAATGTCATAGGGCTCCTTCTGATGTATTGGTTATGTAACCCAAAGGTAAGAAAATGGGAAAAGTATTTGTCATGTCCTCAATTAAGTCCCTGGATCAGGAACTCAGAATTGAAAACTCCTGAAAATTTTAGGGATGGTCTGATACCCTTCTATCTGCTTCATGCACACTCATACACAAACATTAAAAATGTATTGGTAATCTAGGAATATACAGGCTAGTTTTTACCTAAAAATAGTAATTCATTAATTCCTAACAAAAACTACCCAGTGCTTCACAATCCATGCTGTTACTACATAGCAACATACAAAATCTGGTATCTGCATCCAAATCTAAAATTTAAAACCTGAATGTGTGTGGAAATATAGTTCCATAGTAGACCTGTTCCTTAGTTTGAATTAAGTCATGATTCTATCTGTAACAGGAGAGAGGGAACCATGTTTCTTTTTCTTCCTAGCTTCGATTTGTTTTCTGCATTATTGTATAGAATCTACAACTGTTAAAGGATTAAACCATGTAGAAGTATTTGTTAAAGGGTGAGGTGTGTGCTAATTTGTTATATGTGTTAAGAATATATAAGGTATTGAATTTATATTAAAATATAGTAAACTTCATTGGATATTATAGGACTGTACTTTATGTATAGTCATTTTCATCCATTGGAAGCTTAATTACTCATGGATAAACTATATCTCGAAAGGGTGTGTTGCTTTGCAAAATCGAGAGAGGGAGAGAGAAAGAGAGAGAGAAAGAAACTTTGGTCCATGTGGCTTTCATCATCTTTACTCTTCAGCATCGTACTGTCCACTGTGCAGGACTATGATGTTCTTTATGGCGATATGCTCCTTCCTTAGACTATTATAAGGTGTAGATTTAGAAACACAGATTTTGCGAAAATGCTTCCTAGACAGTACCGAATTTGAAAACCCACATTAAAGTTGCCTATTTCCTTTTCTTTTCAATACCCTCTAAATATACTAAAAGCTTATTGCGGCCCCCCAACCTCTCCTAAAGAACCGCTACAGGAAGTGCGTCAAAATTTGATGCAGTGGACTGGACCAGGCTGCAGAGGCAAGATGAGGAAACCATAGGAACCAAAGTTTCTGTTTACTAGCGATTTCCTACCTGAGTAGTAAATACAGTAGTACTTCCGGGTTGCAGCGTACTATTCTTCGGCACGGAATTTCGTTTTTTAAATTGAAGCTTTTCTATTTTTCTCTATATTTGCGACCCCCCCAATCCCCACCCCAGGAGCAGCAAACAAAGCCGTACTTCCAGGTTGCAGGAGAGTGGCTTAAGCGTGGGATTTCATTGTTTAAATGAAAGTTTCTCTTTATTGGCGATTTCCCCCCAAGCAGCAAACACAGTCGCACTTTAGGTTGCAGGAGAGTAGTTTCGTTGGTGTAATGAAAGTCTCTATATTTCTGATTTCTCCCTGAGCAGCAAACACAGTCGCATTTCCAGCTTTCAGGAGACTGGCTTGAGCGCGCGATTTCTTTGTTTAAATGAAATTATCTATATTTGTGATTTTTCCCTGAGCAACAAACACAGATGCACTTCCAGTTCACAATAAATTGGCATAAAGCACGTTTTTTTTCTTCCATTTTCAGTTTGAGGATTTCATTGCTTAAATTAAGTTCTAAATCTTTTAAATCGTGAATTTGCGAACATACAGATTTTACAAGACACAGATTTTTCTGTTGAGTCTTTTTTTCTATAGACATAGCCTTTTAAATGAGTCCTAAAGAGAGTTTCACTTTTCAAATCCAGTGTTAATCTGTGGGTATGTGGGAGGGTGGGTGGAAGTCAACCTCATGAATCAATCTTCCTTTTATTTTGAAAATGAAATTTTTGCATTGAATTTTCAGCAAGTTTGAGGTTTAAAAAATACTTTAGATTTGAATTCTTAAATACAATGTGGATGTCTTGCACACATTTTACTTGTAACTCTACCATTATTTTTTTTTTCCGACCAATATATTTCAAAACAAAAAACTCAGAGACAAAGTTTTATATTGGATATTTCGTGAAGTGCCATATAATCCACTGTCAAGTATCATGGCACATAATACATCTTAATTAATATGCCACCAAAACAATGTGTGTGTATGTGTTCTCATTTATTTTGAGCATTTGTGTGTGTTTCAATTATTCAGTACTCTTGTTAAAGGTGGAAATAAAGCTGACCATTATGACAAGAACTCCATACATATTTTCTTGTTAGGAAGATGGAGGTTATATCAGAGTACATCATATATTCTCAGGAATTTATTTATAGTCAAGGAACCTTGGAACAATGGATGCAAAATTATTAAGCACTGAGGGAGATTCTGGCTCAAGAAGGTCAGAGTGATAAGGCATCATCTAGAAAATAGTAAGGGATGAGAAACATACTCTGATATACAGGGTACTAGATTTTCCCTCACTTAAAAATGTTGCTTGTTAAAATAAAATTTTATATGGGAGAGTAAAGATATCCTGAAAATCGTTCTAAATCCTAAATGAAACTTGATTAAGAAAAGAAAAAATGTTAATTTTAAGTTTTTTTCCTTTTATTGAAAATAGATTCTTTTCTCACATAATATATTCTGATTACAGATTCCCCTCCCTCTACTCCCAATTTCTCCCCATATCTCCTCCACTCCAGACCCCCTCCCTTCCTGTCTTTAATTAGAAAAAGAACAGGCTTCTAAGAGATTATGATCAAACGTGACAAACGAATTTGTTATATTTCTCAGCTTCTCAACCTCTCCATAGCAAAATGGAACTTAGAGATCAAAATTCCTTCAGCAATCCCTTTCAGTGTAATTTCTGAAACAGAAGATCTAGTGATTAGAAAGTTTCATGCCCAGGTTACATTAATGATGAGACTTAAGAGTCAGGAATTCTGGAACCAGGGGAAAGATCTATGTCCCAGTCCTCATAACTTGGCCTGACAGGTAAATCACTCTTTTTATATTCCATAACTTATCTTCATGTTTTCTATAAATTATACACATGAATTAGAATTTCTCACCATGTCTGTGAAATGTTTCAGTAAATTGATTTTGACATATCTGTTGCTATTTTTTCATGCCATTAAGAATTTGGGCCTAGAGCTACAATTTGTATGACCTAGTTTAGATAAGGTTTCCATAGTTTTGTGTCACTCTCTTCAGATGATGAAAACACTTGCCCTATCTAAGCAGACATATTACATATCTCTGGCCTCTTGTATTTTTCCCTCCATTTTTGAAAACCACTGTTTAGTCTCCAACATCCTCTGCCTGTGATAGAGGAAGTCAAACCTTTCTTTCTGCTCAGAAACAGTCCCGTCTGAGTCTGAGTGTTAATATTATTGATTGAGATAAGCCTTTATAAACTGTCTTTTGACATGAATAATGGCTCAGCAGTTAAGAACATTGGCTGTTTGTTCACAGGATTTGTGCTCAATTCCCAGCATACACATGTCAGCTTGCAGCAGTCACTTCCTCTAGTCCAAGGGATATGAGGTACTCTTCTAGCCTATTCAGACACTACAGACATGTGCTACATAGACTTCCAGCAAATATAATACACAAACGAATAAAATGAAAATAAATAAAATCTAAAAAAATCTTTCATTACAATTGGTCTGTTATTAAGGAAAATATGAGTCTACTTGGAAAAATGATTGCCATCATAACTGACAATGATTTTAGAATTGGCATTTCAC
This sequence comes from Peromyscus maniculatus bairdii, assembly GCF_049852395.1. Lineage (NCBI taxonomy): Eukaryota > Metazoa > Chordata > Mammalia > Rodentia > Cricetidae > Peromyscus > Peromyscus maniculatus. The sequence goes on along the minus strand of NC_134852.1, from coordinate 71,213,141 downwards.
ATTTTCTGATATTGTGGAAAGCCACAAATCTGTTTATCATCTTTGTAGCATAGTATGTTTAAGACACAAAAGAACCACTATATACATATATGTATACATATATACACACACAAATATATGTATCCCCTTGCTATATTACTTTCTCTAATTTTGTCTGAGAAAATTATTCCTGTTCTGTCACTGGAAGAAGCAATGATCTTCCATCAAGATGATGCTAAGTAATTCAGTGTTGGTGGTCCTAAAGATATGCCTTGACGAACCATCTTTGTTTCTAGACCAATAAAAGGACTCAATTTGCTGTGAGCTCATATACATGAGTGATACAGGTTTGACTCATGGATTATATTGTTTTGTTTTGTTTTTTTAAGATAGGTTTCTCTGTGTAGCCCTGGCTGCCCTGGAACTCTTTGTGGACCAGATTGGCCTTGAACTCAGAGATCTGCCTGCCTCTGCCTCCCTAGTCCTGCAATTAAAGGCATGCACCACCACCTCACCACATTGCACTATTCTCTTAAGGAAGTTCTGGAGTTCTCTAATTCATTCAGGAAAGGTTTGGGGCTGAGGTGTGAAGCTGGATTTTAGGAAATAAAATGGTAGCAGAAAGGATATTAAACTGGACTACATTGAATTGATTTATATAGTTTTATTTAAAGATGATTGTGGACTTAATTGCACATTAAATGATTATTTTTTTGGTTGGCTAATGAATGTGTTCAAATATGGCTTTTGGGGAATGAGCTAGAGAAGTTCATGTTTTGTGACTGTAACTTCCAGGTTCTGGGTTGTAAATAATTGTTGCTATATTGTTATTGTTACCAGAGAAGTTTTCAGGATTACTGTAATTCCTTCTCCTTATATGCAAAATCATTTGTTATTGTTTGAATACCATGTGCTCTTAGGGAGTGACACTGTTAAGTGGTGAATATTTTTAAAGGAACTACATTACAGCTTGAGGGCAAAGGACTTTGAGGTCTTAGAAGCTGTGAAGATGAATCCAGGGTTGTCTTGGACATCTCAAGATGTTGCAGATGCCAGAGCCATAGGATGCATCTCAATATAAGCTGTTATCAAACAGAGGAACTCCTGAAGAGAAAGAAGTGTGTTGCACTCAACAAAGTAGAGAGGAGTTAAAGATCTGAATAACATTTTGAAATCAGACATGGAGATGAAGAGTTTGGACCTTGCCCAGCTGTTGAACAGTCTTGCATTAGTCCAGTATTTCTTCACTATGCTCCCTTTTGGAATGGTATTGAATATCCTGTGCAATTGTATGTGGAAGTATGTGATGTGCTTTGCATTTTAATCTTACAGAGGGATTACAGTTAAGAGATGGCATGAGTCTCAGAAGGGACTTTGAACTTCAGACTCTTAAACAGCACTGATATCATAGACCATGTTGGACTAAATGCATTTCCATTATGATATGACTACAAGCCTATAGGGGCCACAGAGTAGAATGTGATGACTTGAATGAAAATGGCCCCAGCAGGTTCATAAAGAGAGGCACTATTAGGGGAAATGGCATTTTTTGAGGAAGTGTGGCTTGTTACAGGAACTGCATAATTAGGGGCTGGGCTTTGAAGTCTCAGAAGTTCAAGCCAGGCTAGTGGCACCCAGTCTCTTCATGCTGCCTGCACATTTAGATGAAAACTCTCAATTCCTTCTCTAACGCCATGTCTGCCTGCATGCCACCATGATAACCTCCAAGATGTACTAAACCTCTGAAGTATAAGCCACACCAATTAAATGTTTTCCTTTAGAACAGTTACCATGGTCATGGTGTCTCTTCAAAGCAATAAAAACCCCAACTAAGTTACCATGTTTTGTGAATGTATTGGAGGAAATTTCATTCCTGTGTAGTTCTGAGATTGGCTTATCTGTAGGTGCTCCTTGTTTATCTCCTCTTTTTAGGTATTTAGTAAAGTGTTTCTGCAATGTTATTACTGATAATCCAAAATGATGTTTTTAGCATTAAGAGAAATATGCACTATGTTCTTCTGGTCAAACATGTATGAGAGGGCACAAAGCTCCATGTGAGTGTTGTGGGGGAAAAGCAATGAGATTCCTGTTCTTTCAGATTGCCATAGACTAGATCATCAAATTTTCTGCAGCCACTGGGACATGCAAAGTGCCCACTGAAAATCCAGTCTAGTCAATAAGCGAGTCTCCCAAGTTGTAAAAAAAAAAAAAAATCACTTCCCAGAAAAAATAAAATTTTCTTTGCTTCCCAGCTTGCTGAAATCTTCCTAGAGATAGGCATTGAACTTTTCTCCTGCACCCCTTGCTTGCAATTATTCTCAAATTCTTTTCTTCACATGGCCCTTCTGGAAGCCTTTTTTCTTGACATCTCCATGTTCATTTAGGGGATATATGCAGAATCATAATACATTCTCAAGGAATTATTCCTTTAATCAGGATAAAATTAATTTCTTTTTCTTTTCTCAGTAGTTTAGGTTTGACATCTGTTTTTTCAAATAGTTGAACACAGATAACTGCTTGTTTCATTGGTCCATTTCATGAAATACCCTTTTGCATTCAATCAATTTAAGGCAGTGTCTGTCTTTTGTGTTGTAATTCATTTCTTCTACTCAAAATATTGATACCTAACAGTAGATCTATCCACTACCCTCTGTTTTTTTATTGAGAAATTTAACCCCTAATATTCATATGGTGAGTATTGATTCCTATCATTTTCTTAACCTTGAAGTGTTTAAGTATTTTCCCATTCCTTTTCTGTAAAATAATTATTTTTCATTTATAAACATAGATGCAAACATGCCACAGCATGTGCTTGCAGCTCAGAGATAAATTGTAGTGGAGATATTGTTGGAATTCCTGGCCACTCCCCCAGCTACATGACCACACATGCACAGTTCAGTAGCCAAGAATGGAGCCTTACATCTTACATAATCAGTGTGCTGCATGATAGCATAATTTACACAAGCATGATCATGCAATCTATGCACATGTGTGGTGCAGCTCCATTAGTCCATACGTACATGTGCAGGAGAATCTATAAGTACGGATCACAGACTCCTCCCCATTCTACTCCTCCCTCCTCCTTGTCTGAGCACATGTCTCCCACAGGCCTGGTCATGTTCTCTTTTGTCCCTCCTGTCTCCTAATAATACTCTGCTAGTGGATTTTGTTGTGCCTCGTGGCCTGTTATTAACTAACAGAGCCACTTAATGAATAACACACCACTGCTGCATTAAAACCAACATTGGTCTTTCTGAGTCTGGGTTACCTCACTCAGGATGATTTTTTCTAGATCCATCCATTTGCCTGCAAACCGTGTGATGTCGTTGTTTTTCTCTGCTGAGTAGTATTCCATTGTGTATATGTGCCACAATTTATTTATCCATTCTTCAGTTGAAGGGCATCTAGGTTGTTTCCAGGTTTTGGCTATTACAAACAATGCTGATATGAACATAGCTGAGCAAGTGCTCTTGTGGTATGATTGAGCATTTCTTGGGTATATGCCCAGGAGTGGTATAGCTGGATCTTGGGGGAGATTGATTCCCAATTTTCTAAGAAAGCGCCATATTGATTTCCAAAGTGGTTGTACAAGCTTGCATTCCCACCAGCAGTGGAGGAGAGTTCCCCTAGTTCCACATCCTCTCCAGCATAAAGTGTCTTCAGTGTTTTTGATCTTAGCCACTCTGACAGGCGTAAGGTGGTATCTCAGAGTTGTCTTGATGGTATGTACTCACTCATAGGAAGATGCTAGATGTGGAACAAGGATGACTAGACTGCTACTCACATCACCAGTGAGGCTACCTGGAAAACGGGACCCCAAAAAAAGACACGGAGAAATGGACAAGATCTACATGAATAGCCTGGTCATGAGTGGGAACAATGAAGGGCGACAGTCGAGGGAAAGAGTGGGAGATCCTAGCTGGATCAAGAAAAGAGAGGGAGAACAAGGAATAGGAGACCATGGTAAATGAAGACCACATGAGAAGGTGAGAAGGGGAGGAAGCAGAGAGCTAGGGAGGCCCACGGAGATCCACAAAGATACCCCCTCAAAAGACTGCTGGCAATGGTCGCGAGACGGCAGGAACTGACCTACTCTGGTGATGGGATGGCCAGACACCCAAATAGTGGTGCCATAAACCCCATCCAAGGACTGAGGAATCTGAAGGCAGACATCCACGGCTGGGCCCCTGGTGGAGCACTGGGAGTCTAATTAGTGAGTAAGAAGAGGATTTATATGAGCGAGAATTGTTGAAGCCAAGGTTGGATAAAGCACCGGGACAAATAACCAAACGAATGGAAGCACAGGATCTATGAACCAAAGGCTGAGGGGCCCCCAACTGGATCAGGCCACCTGAACGGGTGAGACAGTCAGTTGGCTTGATCTGTTTGGGAGGCAGCTGTGCATTGGTGCCAGGTCCTGGACTCGTTGCATGAGTTGGCTGTTTGAATCCTGGGACTTATGCAGGGACACTTGGCTCGGTCTGGGAGGGGGGAATGGTCCTGCCTGGACTGAGTCTACCAGGTCAACCCCGGTCCTCGGGGGAGACCTTGATCTGGAGGAGGTGGGAATGGGGGGTGGGCTGGGGGGAGGGGTGGACGAGAGGGGGAGAACAGGGGATTCTGTGGCTATTATGTTGAACTGAATGGTGTTGTAAAATAATAATAATAATAATAAAAAAAAAAAGTTCTCAAATTCTCCAAAAAAAAAAAAAAAAAAAAAAAAACCAACATTGGTTCCAAGATGAAGCAGGCTCTCTCACTGCTCTGCATCAGGGACCATGTATGATGTTTCTTTGATCTAGACTGCCCACTGTTTTCATTCACCTGGCTGCAATACTATTCCACACAACACTGGCTGCTCAGATTTGTGAGTTTTCCCTTTCCAATCCCTCACCATTTCCCATGACTGTAGCCTGAGCCACATTTCTCGCTGCCGAACCCCTGGAAGATCCTTGTGCTGTGCTTGCAACAACTTATTCTCTCTTGATGAAACATTGATTGCTGTTGGACCCCCATGGTGGGGTTCCTCATGCTCATATGCTCTGGCCCCTACTTGCCTCTTGACAAAGGGTGAAGTAACTTGTGCTGAGTAACAGATCCTTCCCTAACTTCTGGGATGCCTGAGACTGGGGTCTTAGACCCTGTTTGTTATTTTATTTTATTTTTCATTTTTTCTCTCGGCTGCAGTCATTGGACATAAAGTATTCCTCCTCTTGGTCCCACTCCTCCTCTAAGAAAGGCTTTAATTATCCCTAGATACCAGTAAATATGGCTACATGATGGCTCCTTGGACCCCAATGTTTCACGAGAATTATCTAACTTTTGACAGTGAACAGGCAAATGAAAAGAGTTATCTTATACACAAGCTTTTTACCTAAGGAGAGCATTTGAATATCCTTTCTAATTCTTTCTCACCTGCCCACATGCAACCTGAGGAATCTCTGACTCCAAAGAACCTCCACTTATCTGACCTCTGCTCTATTCTTCAGTATAAGGCAGGTCAATCCCACCCAACTCTGGCTCCTACCTCCTCTCTTACTGTCACCTGTTCTCAAGATGCCCTGAATAGCAAAGATAGGTCTGGAAGCAGGCTAGTACTCATGCAAATCACTTTCTGATCAGCACCCTCATTGAGATTATAATAATCAGGATGGCTCTCTAACCAGATATCAGTTTACAAACTGCCTCCTGGTGAGTATTCCTAAAGTGGTCCTCAAACCAGTAAAATATTACAACTAAAAAAAATTAATTCAAGATGAGGACAAAAATCTGTCTCATGTCTCTGTGATGATGAGCTTTGCCACATGAGGGCTAAGTTTAAGCATCTAGAGAGAGGGTCCTTGACCCCACAGGCAGAAGTTTCAGCTGTGACATTTAAGGTACCATGGGAGAAATGAAAAAGCCCATGAACAGAATTGCCAAATGCTGGCACACAATATCTGAGCAGCTGCCTGAAGGCTTCCCGGTCTCCGTTTTAAATGTGTGGTAGAAAAGGCCAGGTGGGCTTGTGTGTGCCCTTCCCCATGCAGGTAATCAATTGAGTTTTGTCTAAAGTGCCACTGAGAGAGATAATGGTCAGCTGACTGCCCTCATGCACCTTGTGGCATGGGGACATCAAACCAAGACCTCCAGCAGACATCTTCAGCTTGGTAATGATCTCATAGAGAACGCAAAATAATGCATGAGGAGATTTATTTCCTTCCTTTTGGACACTGAACCACTTACTCAATCCTAAGGGAGTTTTGGGGCCCCATCTCTCCTCATTTCCCTATTGTCAGGTTAGGGTTGCAGGCTTACCTACCTAAACAGATCCCACCACTTAATTATTCTTTCAGGGATTCATACTGTGAAGAGATTTCCCACTTACGATAGGAGCTTTTGTTTCATTTCCTCGCTCCATATGCCTCACTCCAGACCCATCAGCAGTGCCTCTTCTCCTCCTCATGCACAATGACACAGACAGGGCCTTACTCTCTCTCAAGTTCCAGAGGACATCATGATCCACTGCCTTGTCACCAATTCCAGAATAATGAGGTTTCACCCACAAGTATTTCTCTTCCAGGTTTCCACTCCTAATTAACTACTCAGCTAATTGTTACAGGAACACCATTGAGCTGAAGTCCCAGTACCATCAACTATACCCAGGTGGCAAAGAACATTAATAGTCCAAAGGTATTTACACTCCCAGACACTTAAGGTTCTGGGCTCTGCAAAAAAAAAAAAAAAAAAAAAAAAAAAACAGACTTTAATATAACAATCTATTACTGCTAGCCCTCAGCAACTGATCATCAAATGTCTCCTGGATACTAAACTAATAAAGGAAACAGGTGCTTTAAAATAATCTGTCTCCTACTCTGGTGATAGGATGGCCAAACACCCTAATTGTCATGCTAGAAACCTTGTCCAATGACTAAGGAAACCGGATGCAGAGATCCATGGCCAGGCCCCAGGTGGAGCTCCAAGAGTCTAATTGGTGAGAAAAAGGAGGGTTTGTGTGAGTGAGAATTGTTGAAACCAAGGTTGGAAAAAGCACAGGGACAAATCGTCAAATGAATGGAAACACATGAACTATGAACCAATAGCTGAGAAGCCCACAACTGGATCAGGCCCTCTGCATAAGTGAGACAATTGATTAGTTTGATCTCTTTGGGAGACATCCAGGCAGTGGGACTGGGACCCATTCTCAGTTCATGTGCTGGCTGTTTGGAACCTGGGGCTTATACCGGGACACTTGGCTCAGCCTGGGAGAAGGGGACTGGACCTGCCTAGACTGAATCTACCAAGTTGAACTCAATCCTCAGTGGAGTCTTTGCCTTGGAGGAGATGGGAATGGAGGGTGGGCTGGGGGAAGGTAGGGGGGTAGTCAGCAGCGGGAGGGGGAAGAACAAGGGAATCCATGGCTGATATGTAAAATTAAATTAAATTATAAAATAAAAATTTTTAAAAAAGAGAAATCTGAATTGTAAAAAAAAGAAATAGAGAGTAAAAAAATAATCACTTGCAGTCTATACTCAAAATGTGTAGAACAAAATTATTTAATTGAAAAAAGACAAATTTCTTATATTATTATGTTACTAATTTTTCTTGATTATATGCTTTTCAAAAATATGTCTTATGAAGGCATTGAGAATGGATTTTTTTAAAATACATTTCTGACATTTCACTAAGCTCTTTAAAAGAATATTAGGTAGGAGAACTATGGAACATTAATGAAATTTATTGCTTTCACTTTAGTGTTCCACATAGCAGAAATATGTACATAAGTTATAGGAATTGCAATGAGAAGAAAGACAATGGAGTTTGAAGAGGAAAGTGACTGATGACAAAGTTTTCCTATCTATGATAGCTAAATCAAGTCAAATAAAAAAGTACAAATATATGAAGAATACAAATTTTTAGGGGTTTTTAGCAATGATATTTCAACATAATATGGACAATTCCAATGATATACATGGAGCCAAATTTAAGAGAGCTTCAAAGAGTACAATTTCAGAAAATAGAATGTATTTTCATGTATAATGTATTTATTTTCATGTATAGAAATACATCATACTAGGCATGGTGGTGCATGCCTATAATCCAGGATTTAGGAGGTAGAGGCACGATCAGAAGCTCTGGGCTACACTCCTACAAAGTAAATTTGAAGCCTGAGCTGAAATACCTCTGTCTCAAAACAAAACAAAAACTAACTAAACAAAAATAAAGCATACCTTCTTTGGGGAATAAATGGCAAACACAATGAACATTATTTTATCACTGTGCTTTTTCAAAATCCAAGTATTAATTAACGTCTGAAACAGGAAAAAATAATAATCTCTCTCAGATAGGGCTTATCTCAGGTAAAAATTAAAAGCATCTTCCAAATATCCCCGATTGACACCCTCTCTCACTCACTAACACTAACCAATGCAGCAGAGCACCAAAACATTACAATATCATGGTCCCCAGCTCAAAATTTTAAATTTCCCATGGCTGCTTCTTAATATGTTTAAAAATCCTTCTGAGCTGCAGAACCAGCTTGAATCCATCTGGACAGGTCAGACTGCTTCAGATAAGTATAACCCAAACTTTCCTGGTCCTGGGATCCACTCCCCCATCTTTGGACCCCCAAAATCCGTATATATGTATATATATACTTACATTATATATGTATATATACTTACATTATATATATATACTTACATTATATATGTATATATATGTATGCATATATATATATAATGTAAGTAATTGTTTTTTCTATGCTTTCCATGTCTCATCAGCACCCTCTCAGACACAGGTGGCCAGAGTCCCAGGCCAAGTGGGATGATGTCCACCATCTCAGGAAAACTACGTACATCAGAATCCCCCTTTCATGTCCTCCCCAAGAGTCAACCAATGCCCACCTTGTCAGCTAGAAGTAGCTTTCAGGAGACACAGTGTCCCTATTCCTGTTCACCTGACTTTTTTATAATAAGCAAAGAGTTTGGCTTTTTGGAATTCCTGGCCATTCGCCCAGCTACATGACAACACATGCACAGTTCGGTAGTCAAGCAAGGAACCTTAAGTTCTATGTAACCCGTACACTGTATGAACACATAATTTGCACACAACATGATCACACAATCTATGAGCATGTGTGGTGCATTTCCATAAGCCCATATACACATATTCAGGGACATTAATAAGATTTTTTCCCTTTTATTGAAAAGATATTCTTTTCTCATACAATATATTCTGATTACATCAATTGAGCATTGTCTGTAGTGTCACCAAGATGGATACTGTCAGCTGACTGCCCTCGTGTACCTCCTGGCATGGGGACATCAATCAAAGACCTCCAGCAGACCTCTTTGGCTTGGCCACAGGCTCATAGGGAACAATGGATGAAGCATGAGCCAATCCATTTCCTTCCTTTTGAACACCCAGCCACTTACTGAAACCTGAAGGAGTTTTGAGATCTCACCACTTCTTCCCATTTCCCTATTTTCAGGGTAGGCAGACAACCTTATTCACCTCACCAGATCACACCACTTAATTGTACTTTCAGGGGTACCTAATGGGAAGGGATTTCCCAGCTAAGGTAGGAGCGTTTGATTCATTTGCTCCCTCCATGTGCCTCACTCCAGACCAATCAGCAGTGCCTCTTCTCCTTCTCATGCACAGTGACATAGACAGGGTCCTCTCAAGTTCCAGAGGACATCATGATCCATTGCCTTGTCACCAATTCCAGAAGAAGGAGGTCTCATCCCACAAGTACTTCTCTTCCTGGTTTCCATTCCTGATTAACTACTCAGCTAATAGTTAGAGGAACACCATAGAACTGGAGTGCAGCAAACATAAATTATACCCAGGTAGTAAGAAACAGTCCCAAAGTATTTATACTCCCAGACACATAAGGGTCTGGGCTCTGGAAAAAACAGACTTTTAAATAACAGGGTATTACTCAGCCTTCAGCTATTGATCACCTGTGTTACCTGGATGCTAAACTAATAAAGGAAACAGGTGCTTTAAAATAATCTGTCTCAGATAAGGCTTATCTCAAGTAAAAATTAAAAGCATATTCCAAATATCACCCCTCTCTAACTCTCACTTACAGTAATCAATACAGCAGAGTACAAAATCATTACAATATCCTAGTCACCAGCTCAAGATTTAAAATTTCCCATGGCTGCGTCTTTTATGTTTAAAAATCTTTCTGACCTCCAGAAACAGCTTGAATCCATCTGCTTCAGATAAGTATAACACAAACTTTCCTGGACCTGAGACCACCTCCCTCACCCGGGGATGCTCCAAAGGGAAAAAAGTATATAATTCTTCTTTTCTAAGATTTTCTCTGTCTCACCAGCACCCTTTCAGAAACAGGTGGCCAGATTCCCAGGCCGAGAGGGATGATGAACAGCTCCAAGGCAGCAGATGACAGTCCACCATCCCAGGAAACCTAGCTACCCCAGAAACCTCCTTTCCTACTCACTTCCCAATAGTCAATCAATACCCACCTAGTCAGTTGGAAGCAGCTTTCAGGAGACCTTGTGCCTATTCCTGTTAACCCACCTTTTTTTTATAATAAGCAAAGAGTCTAGAATGATGGAATTCCTGGCCACTCCCCCCAGCTACATAAATGCACACGCACAGTTCAGTAGCCAAGTAAGGAGCCTTATATCCTACATAATCTATGCCCTGTATAATAGGGTAATTTGCAAGAGGTATATCATACAATGTATGCACATTGGTGGTGAAGCTCTATAAGCACATATGCTTATGCGCAGGGGAATCCATAAGAAGCAGATCACAGACCTCTCCCCATTCTTCTCCTCCTCTGCCCTGTAGATGTAACTCTAAACAATCTTATCAAATAAAAAACATAGAGCCAAATAAAGAGTTAAAAGTCCAGAGATGTAGCAGTAGCCAAGAGCTAAGACCACCTTAATTTACCACTCACTGCTGTCCTTCCCCTGAGAGACCTTGTTCCTGTGTCTTGTCTTTTGATTGCTTTTCTGTTCTGCCTTCTCATTGGCTGTAAACCCAATCACGTGACTTGCTCATCACTGCCTGTCTATACAGACCCCCAGGTCTCTATGGTTTGTACTGAGATTAAAGGTTCGGGTCATTGCTTGGCTGTGTATTTGAAAACACAGAGAGTCTGCCTGCTATGTGATCAGAATAAGGGCATGTGCCACCACTGCTGGACTTCTGCTAAATGGCCTACTCTTCTTTTTTATATTACAATATAATTTAATTCTATATATCAGCCACTGATTCCCTTGATCTCCCCCCCTCCTGCCCACCACCGCCTTCCACCCAGCCCATCCCCATTCCCAACTCCTCTAGGGCAAAGACTCCCCTGAGGATTGAGATCAACCTGGTAGACTCAGCCCAGGCAGGTCCAGTCCTGTCCTCCCAGGCTGAGGCAAGCATCCCTGCAAAAGCCCGAGGTTTCAAACAGCCAATTCATGCAATGAGCACAGGACCCGGGTGTAGCTTGAGTTTTCCAGCCTTGTCCACATTCAGGACAAATCTTTGTCACCTGCCAGTCCCACAGCCGCTCAGACCCAACCAAGTAAACACAGAGACTTATATTGCTTACAAACTGTATGGCCGTGGCAGGCTTCTTGCTAACTGTTCTTATAGCTTAAATTAATACATTTCCATAAATCTATATGTTGCCACGTGGGTGGTGGCTTACCGGTGTCTTCACATGCTGCTCGTCATGGCGGCTGTTGGCAGTGTCTCTCTGCTTCAGCCTTCTGCTTCCCAGCATTCTCCTCTCTCCTTGTCCCACCTACTTCCTGCCTGGCCACTGGCCAATCAGTATTTTATTTATTGACCAATCAGAGCAATTTGACATACAGACCATCCCACAGCACTTCCCCTTTTCTTTCTTTTTAAAAAGGAAGGTTTTAACTTTTACACATCTCCAAAGCCAGTTTGGTATATTTGGGAATTTGGGTGTAGCTTCTCTTACTACTTCCTGCTGGAGGGGGGCGCTGTATCTTCTGGGGACACAAAGAAAATTTAAGGATCATGGAGTAGTCCGTGAGGCTGTATCATCTGAGCCAGTTGCCTTGAAACGATTCTGGATATTGGATAATCTGGGCCATGGTGTCATCGGAGACCTTTCAGGGGGTCTTGGCTGGTCAAAACTGATGTATCTTAAAATGGAACAAATCCATAGTCTCTGGCTTTCTGTAGCAACAAAAGCAGAGCCTCTTTTCCAAAGCAACATATCCTTATATCCAAATTTTGAAGTCAAGGTACCTTTAAAATATACATTTTGGCATAACTCAACAGCTTTTGCAATCAAATGTTTTTCTTCAGTTATGAATATCAAAGAGAACATAATCCAGATTCTCTGTGTGATAGCCATCTTTATGTGGCTTATTTTTTATATTACCTTGAGACTATTGCTTTAAACTGTAGCCTTCTAAGACTGAAACAGTGGTGTGGCTGCTGGCTCTGCCCACTTCAGCTTCCCAACATGACGGTGGTACATTTTCCCCCAGCTCTGGGAGACATCAACTCTCAGAAATAGTGGGTCTATGCTTCTATCAAAGCAGCATGCAGCCCAGACCCGGTCCTACTGCCTGGATGCCTCCCAAACAGATCAAGCCAATCAACTGCCTCACCTATTCAGAGGGCCTGATCCAGTTGGGGGCCCCTCAGTCATTGGTTCATAGTTCATGTGTTTCCATTCATTTGGCTATTTGTCCCTGTGCTTTATCCAAACTTGGTTTCAAGAATTCTCACTCATATAAACCCTCTTCTTTCTCGCCAATTAGACTCCCAGAGCTCCACCCAGGGCCTAGCCGTGGATCTCTGCATCCAGTTCCCTCAGTCATTGGATGGGGTTTCTAGCATGACAATTACGGTGTTTGTCCATCCAATCACCAGAGTAGGTCAGTTCAGGCTATCTCTCGACCTTTGCCAGCAGTCTATTGTGGGGGCATCTTTGTGGATTTCTGTGGGCCTCTCTAGCACTTTGCTTCTTCCTCTTCTCATGTAGTCTTCATTTCCCATGGTCTCCTATTCCTTGTTCTCCCTCTCTGTTCTTTATACAGCTGGGATCTCCTGCTTCCCCAAGCTCGATTTCCCTCAACACTTGCCCTTCATTACCCCCATTCACGTCCAGGCTGTTCATGTAGATCTCATTCATTTCTCCATCATTGGGCAAACCTCGTTGTCTTTCTTGGGGTCCTGTTTTCCAGGTAGCTTCCCTGGTGTTGTGAGTAGCAGTCCAGTCATCCTTTTCCCACATCTAGTATCCTCCTATGAGTGAGAACATGCCATGTTTGTCTTTCTGAGTCTGGGTTACCTCACTCAGTTTGATTTTTTCTAGATCCATCCATTTGCCTGCAAACCTCATGATGTCATTGTTTTTCTCTGCTGAGTAGTATTCCATTGTGTATATATACCACTACTTTATTTATCCATTCTTGATTTGAAGGGCATCTAGGTTGTTTCCAGGTTCTGGATATTACAAACAATACTGATATGAACATAGCTGAGCAAGTGTTCTTGTGGTATATGACCAAGAGTGGTATAGCTGGATCTTGGGGGATATTAATTCCCAATTGTCTAAGAAAGCACCATATTGATTTCTAAAATGGTTGTAAAAGCTTGCATTCCCACCAGCAGGGGAGGATAGTTCCCCTAGCTCCACATTCTCTCCAGCATAAGGTGTCTTCAGTGTTTTTGATCTTAGATAATCTGACAAGCCTCTAAGGTGGTATCTCAGAGTTGTTTTGATTTGCATTTCCCTGATAATTAGGGATGTTGAGCAATTCCTTAAACATCTTTCAGCCATTTGAGTTTTCTCTGTGGAGAATTCTCTGTTTAGTTCTATAGCCCATTTCTTCATTGGTCTGTTGAGCATTTTGATGCCTAATTTTTTTAGTTCCTTATATATTCTGGATATCAGTCGTCTGTCAGATGGGTTGGTGAAGACATTTTCCCATTCTGTATGCTGTCGCTTTGCCTTGTTGATCATATCCTTTCCTCTACAAAAGCTTCTCAGTTTCAAGAGGTCCCATTGATTGATTGTTTTTCTCAGTGTCTGAGCTACTGGTGTTATATTTAGGAAGTCATCTCCTATGCCAATGTGTTCAAGAATACTTCGTACTTTCTCTTCTATCGGGTTCATAGAAGCTGGATTTATGTTGAGGTCTTTGAATCACATGGACTTAAGTTTTGTACACGGTGATAGATATGGATCTATTTGCAGCCTTCTACAAGTTTATATCCAGTTATGCCAGCACCATTTGTTGAAGATGCTTTCTTTTTTCCATTGTACACTTTTGGCTTCTTTGTCAAAAATTTTATGTTCATAGGTGTGCAGATTAATGTCAGGGTCTTCAATTCGATTCCATTGGTCCACATGTTGTTTTTTATGCCAGTACCAAGCTGTTTTTATTACTGTAGCTCTATAGTAGAGCTTGAAGTCAGGGATGGTGATGCCTCCAGAGGTTGTTTTTCATAGAGAATTCTTTTGGCTGGGTTTTTTGTTTTTCCATATGAAGTTGAGTATTATTCTTTCCAGGTCTGTAAAGAATTGTGTTGGTATTTTGATGGGGATTGCATTGAATCTGTAGATTGCTTTTGGTAAAATTGCCATTTTTACTGTTAATCCTGCCTATCCATGAGCATGGGAGATCTTTCCAATTTCTGACATCTTCTTCAATTTCTATTTTCAGGGACTTAAAGTTCTTGTCATATAGGTCTTTCACTTGCTTGGTTAGTGTCACCCATGATATTTTATGTCATTTGTGGCTATTGTAAAGGGTGATGTATCTCTGATTTTCTTCTCAGCTTGTTTGTCAATTGTATATAGGAGGGCTACTGATTATTTTAAGTTGATCTTGTATCCTGCTATGTCGCTGAAGATGTTTATAAGCTATATCAGTTCCTTGGTTGAATCTTTGGGGTCATTCAAGTATACTCTCATGTCATCTGCAAATAGGGAAAGCCTTGAATTCTTCCTTTCCTATTTGTATCCCCTTAGTCCCCTTATGTTGTCTTATTGCTCTGGCTAGAACTTCAAGTACTATATTGTATAAGTATGGGGAGAGCGGACAGCCATGCCTCATTCCTGATTTTAGTGGAATGGCTTTGAGTTTCTCTCCATTTAATTTGATGTTGGCTGTTGGCTTGCTGTAAATTGCCTTTATTATGTTTAGTTATGTTCCCTGCATTCCTGATCACTCCAAGACCTTTATCATGAAGAGGTGTTGGATTTTGTTAAATGTGTTTTCTGCATCTAGTAAGATAATCGTGTGTTTTTTTCTTTGAGTTTGTTTATGTGGTGTATTTCATTGACAGACTTTCACATGTTGAACCACCCTTGCATCCCTGGGATGAAGCCTACTTGGTCACGGGGGATAATTGTTTTGATGTGTTCCTGGAGTCTGTTTGCCAGTATTTTTTTGAGTATTTTTGCATCAATGTTCATGAGGGATATGGGTCTGTAGTTCTCTTTTTTTGTTATATCCTTGTTTGGTTTAGGAATCAGGGTAATTGTAGCCTCATAAAAGGAGTTTGGTAATGATCTTTCTGTTTCTATTGTGTGGAACAATTTAAAGAGTATTGGTATTAATTCTTCTTGGAAGATCTGGTAGAATTCTGCGCTGAAACCATCTGGTTCTGGGTTTTTTTTTTTTTTTTGGTTGGGAGAGTTTTAATGACTGTTTCTATTTCTTTAGGGGTTATTGGACCATTTACACAGTTTACCTAGTCTTGATTTAACTTAGTTATGTGGTATCTATCCAGAAAATTATCCATTTCTTTTAGATTTTCCAGTTTTGTGGAGTAGAGGTTTTTGAATTATGACCTGATGAATCTCTGGATTTCCTCAATGTGTGGTTTTATGTCCCCCTTTTCATGTCTGATTTTGTTAATTTGAATGCTCTCTCTCCGTCTTTCGTTAGTTTGGATAAGGGCTTGTCTATCTTGTTGATTTTCTCAAAGAACCAACTCTTTGTTTCATTAATTTTTTGTATTGTTCTCTTTGTTTCTATTTTATTGATTTCAGCTCTCACTTTGATAATTTCCTGGCATCTATTCTTCCGGGGAGACTTTGCTTCTTCTTGTTCTAGAGCTTTCAGGTGTGCTGTTAAGTCACTAGAATGAGATTTCTCCAACTTCTTCATGTGGGCATTTAGTGCTATGAATTTCCCTCTTAGCACTGCTTTCATAGTGTCCCATAATTTTGGGTATGTGGTGTCTTCATTTTCATTGATCTCTAGGAAGTCTTTAATTTCTTTCTTTATTTCTTCCTTAACCCATTGGTGATTCAGTTGAGCATTATTCAGTTTCCATGAGATTGTAGATTTTCTGTAGTTTTTGTTGTTGTTGGAATCTAACTTTAAACCATGGTGGTCTAATAGAATGCAGGAGGTTATTCTAATTGTTTAGTATCTGTTGAGATTTGCTTTGTGGCCAAGTATGTGATCGATTTTTGAGAAGGTTCCATGAGGTGCTGAGAAGAAGATATATTTTTTGTTAGGATGGAATGTTCTGTAGATATCAATTAGGTTCATTTGAGTCGTAACATCAGTAAAGTCCTTTATTTCTCTGTTAAGTTTCGATTTGGGAGATCTGTCCAGTGGTGAAAGTGGGGTGTTGAAGACTCCCACTATTAATGTGTGGGGTTTTATATGTGGTTTAAGCTTTAGTAATGTTTCTTTTGCATATGTGGGTGCCCTTGTGTTTGAGGCATAAATGTTCAGAATTGAAACTTCATCTTGGTGGATCTTTCCTGTGATGAGTATATAATGCCTTTCTTGATCTCTTTTGATTGGTTTTAGTTTGAAGTCTATTTTGCTGGCTATCAGGATGGCTACACCAGTTTGTTTCTTAAGATAATTTAATTGGAAAGTCTTTTGCCAGCCTTTTCTTCATAGGTAGTGACTATCTTTGAATTTGAGGTGTGTTTCTTGTATGCAGCAGAAAGATGGGTCCTGCTTTCATGTCCATTCTGTAAGCCTGTGAATTCTTAATAGGTGAATTAAGTCCATTGATATTAAGGAATATTAATGACCAGTGATTGATCATTCCTGTTATATTTTGGTGGTAGTGTGTGTGTGTACTTCTCTTCTTTGGAGTTTACTGCTGTGGTTTTATCAATTGCCTGTGTTTTCAAGGGTGTATCTGACTTCCTTAGGTTGGAATTTTCCTTCTAGTGCTTTCTGTAGGGCTGGTTTTGTGGATAAGTGTTGTTTAAATATGGCTTTGTCTTGGAATGTCTTGTTCACTCCGTCTATGATGATTGAAAATTTTGCTGTGTATATTAGTTTAGGCTGGCATCCATGGTCTCTTAGTGTCTGCATTACATCTGTCCAGGTCCTTCTGGCTTTCAAAGTCTCCGTTGAGAAATCGGGGGTTATTCTGATGGGTTTGCCTTTATAGGTCACTTGGCCTTTTTCCTTTGCTGCTCTCAATATTCTTTCTTTATTCTGTACGTTTAGTTGTTTAATTATTATGTGGCGAGGGGACTTTTTTGGGGGCTCTAGTCGGTTGGTGTTCTATAGGCTTCTTGTATCTTCATAAGCATTTCTGTCTTTAATTTGGGAAAGTTTACTTGTATGATCTTGTTGAATATATTTTCTGTGCCTTTGAGTTGGTATTCTCCTTCCTCTATTCCTATTATTCGCAGAGTTTGGTCTTTTCATGGTGTCCCAAATTTCTTGGACATTTTGGGTCATGACTTTGTTTGCTTTAGTGTTTTCTGTGACTGATGAATCTATTTCTTCTACCATATCTTCAAATGCCAGAGATCCTCTCTTCCATCTCTTACATTCTGTTGGTTATACTTGCATCTGAAGTTCCTGTTCATTTTCTCAGATTTTCTATTTCCAGCATTCCCCCTGTTTGTGTCTTCTTCATTTTTTCTATTTCCCTTTTCAGGTCTTGGACCGTTTCCTTCATCTGTTTCATTGCTTTTTCATGATTTTCTTTGAGGGCTTTATTGTTTTCTTCCAGGGCTTGTTTTCTTCTGCCTTATATGTCCTTCCCTCTAGTTTTTTATAGCATTCTTCCCATTTTTTGTTTGTCTTTTCCTCAATTTCATTTGTGATTCCTTCTATATAAGCCTCTACCTTCTTCATTATGTTATTCATAATGCTGTTTTCTCCTGCTTCTTCCAATTTTTGATGTTCAGGTCTAGATGTTGGAGGAGGGCTAGGTGCTGTATTGCTCTTCATTTTGTTGTATGTACTTCTGCCTTCATGCTTGTCCATCCCCTTGCAGTTTGTTCTTGTTCTTATCAGCACACTTGGTCCAGACAGAGCTGACAGATTCAGAAAGTCTCTCCTTCTTGTCCAGATGGGAGCTCTCTTGTCCAGATGGGAAGTCTGGGGCAGAATGGGAGCTCATGTATAGAAGGGAAGTCTGGGGCAAGATGGGAGCTCTTGTCCAGATGGGAAGTTCAGGGCAGGATGGGAGCTGGGGGCCATTTTCTAAATCTTAGAAAGTGGCTGGGGTCTCGGCGATGATGGGTGTGGGGGCAGGGCATGGAGATTGCAGGGTCTGCCGGGCATCTTGGAGCAGGGGATCCTTCCCAGTAGGGCTAGAAGTGAACCTGCCCAGTGGCCAGAACCTGGGGCCAAGTTGGGCTGGTCTTCCCCCGAATGGCTAGTGCCCATGGATGGGATCTAGGCTGATCCCAGGCTCTCACCTCTTGTCCAGATGGAAAGTCCAGGGCAGCATGGGAGCCTGGGGCTGGTGTCTAATTCTCAGGAAGTGGCTGGGGTGTCAGGCGATGATGGGCATGGGGACAGGGCGTTGAGATTGCAGGGTCTGGTGGGGGTCTTGAAGAAGGGGAGCCTTCTGGTGGGGGCAGAAGGGATCCTGCCCAATGGCCAGAACCTGGGGCCAAGTTGGGCAGGTCTTCCCTGGAGTGGCTGGTGCCCAGGGATGGGATTTAGGCTGAGCCCAGGCACTCACCTCTTGTCCAGATGGGAAGTCCCAAATGGCTTGCTCTTATCTCTGGTCCCCAGGCAACTTTATTAACATACAAATAAAATCACATTTCAGCACAAAGAAAATATCACCATATTTCCCTCTTCTATTCTAATAAAAAGAAAAAAGTTATAACAAATATAAGAAAACCTATATACAATAAGTATAATTACTATGTACAATATATACAACCAATAAATACATAAACAATATGTAGTCCATTTGCATTTTACAAATTCAAAGAAAATAATTCCATTATCCAACCTATTTTGGTAAGTCCAGAATGTCCCTTATTCACATTTTATCCTAAATTATATTACTAATAGAACAATCTTATAATGTGTTTCAAACTTATACACTTTCATTTCTTTAGTGAGTTTCTTTTCTGAAATTCTTAACAAGGAAAACTATAACAATCTAATCTTTAACTATAACTATCTAATCTTCAATTATATCTACAACTATCTAATCTTTCACTCCCCTAGAGACCCAAGAAGAAAGCGATATTACCTAAAAAACAAGAAATGCACACAAGCGGTTTCCAAAAAATTGTGAGTTGACAGAAACAGGAAGCTGCCTGAGGTTTCTCCACAATATTGGAGCATGATCTTCAGCCTATAGGCTTAGATATCTGACAGACTCATTTGTGAAGTAGGATGTACACAAGGCCAACAGTTCAGCCTCACATTTGTTGAGAGTAGTACATGTACCAGAAACACCTGAGTTGAAATAGTGTCCTGCATGATTCTGGATTTTAAATTCTGGAAATTGTTGATATTTTTTAATTCAGCTGTCCATTCTTCTTGGCTTGTTTGTGGCTTCATCTCTTTTATTAAATGCCAGTCTACAATTAAGAGGTTGAACTCCATCAGCTTAGTTACTCTTTCAAGAATAACTGTTTCAACTGCTGTTCCACTGCACATCAAAAGCCATCAGCCCACTCCCAGTTCAGCTGCCATCAAAGAAAGGGGCTCTGTACGTTTCTCAGATTGCAAAGACCACTTCAGGGGTGGTACCATATTGTCCTGGCCTCAGAAGGTGCCTTTTGATAAAACCACAACCACACTTGTCTTGACAAGAATAGGTAGTCCTTTGTTTCATATCCTGTCTGTCCATTTGGTCCTATTTGTCAGCAATTCAAGGATACTTTGTTGTCCAATGGCTAACTTTTGACACAATGAAAGTTAACTCCATATTCAGTTTCTTCAATGCCCATATTTTCTCTGAGGTAGATTGGTACTTCCAGGAACCTACATGTCTCATAGTCATGAAAGAAGAAAAAAAATTTCTAAGTTATTAAAACATTTTAAATGCTGTATTCTGTAGATCTCTGAAGGGTTTGAAGATGACCTGTCTATCTAAAATATAACTGCTTGATCTTGAAAACGTGCCTAATATGACTAAAAGTTCTATTGTAATGTCTAAATAGTAACTTTCATTACTTTATATCTTAATAGTTGGTAATAATAACATTCAAGCATCAGCAAATCACATTACATTGTTAAATGAACTGTATAAGTACAATATTTTGAACAAGGTTATAAATAGATGTATAGCATTTCTAACAATATCAATCTCAATATATGTAATTTGTATACAATATACAAAAATCTGATCCAATGTAAAGTATTTAAAACTAGTAATTGTCTAAAAGTAGATTAAAACATCTATCTTTTCATCTATATTGTATCTGTCTTCTCTTTATTTTTCTGAGTAGATTCAATAATTTACCCTCTATTCTATCATTTCTATGTATCTATTTTTAAACAAGAACCTTAAATCTAATCTCCTTTGCTTAGCCCTTTTCCTAACCCTTAACAACAACTTGTAACCACTCCCTGAAACAATGAAAATAATCCCAATCCAAAAACCCATTACAAGATCAAAAAACCACCCGCCCCACACCACCTCTTTGGGAATGTGAGCATTGTATTCTTAAAATTGCTTCCTGCTGGATATGGGCAAAGACATCTTTATTCTGAAAGAAAAAATTAGGTTAATTGTCAAATTCTAAGAAAGGTAGCTATATCCTTTGTTGTCCAGTCTGTACATAATGCCAAAGTTCAGGGCTTATCTCAAGTCCTTATTCAAGTAGTCTTTGAAAATGGATCATTTCAGCTAGCCATCTCAAAATTGCTCTGAGCAGTTGGTAGTCCAAAGCTTATCTGTAGATGATGTTTGTCAGCCTATTGGTATTATTATTGTCCATGTGGAATTGTTGTTGTGGGGACCCATTTTTTTCCTGGAGACTTCAAATTTGATGTTAGGCCTGGCCATGATTTCCTACAGAAAACTGATAAAGACTCAAACACAAAGATATGTATAGGCATGTATTTGAAGCTTTTTTTCTAAAATTAGTTAGTACTCTATATGACCATTAATATCTTAATGAAGTTTTATATATATATATATATATATATATATATATATATATATATATATATATATAACCTTGTAAACTTTGATATAAAATTTATACTTTAAGAAAGGTTTAAAGATTCAGAATAGAATCAAAGATATGATATTTGTAGTAATAGAATAGTCCCTTTTTTTGTTTGTTTTCTCCTGTCTCATATAAGAAAATGGCTATTTCTTCTGGCATGATACAGGGAGTTTGCATTTTCCTTTTAACAACATCTTGGATTTAAGGAAGGGGAGACCCATTCCACAACTCCAAAGGCAGCTTTAATTTTTAATTGAACTGGGACTACAAGAAGACCATTAAATGTCTTTAGAGAAGAGCAAAAACAAACATTTACCAAGACTTATGAAAATATATAAAATATATCTATAGATGATATACCAATAGGTCATTTTACTTTTTTTCTTGGTACATTTTTTCTAGATGCTTCGTCCTTTTTCTTCAGATGTTTCATTTGTCCAGTGTTCTTCAGATTCCTAACCTTCATTCTCCTAAAAGACAAAAATAAAAACCTTTCCCCAAAACCAACTTTGGGGAGGTTCCCTTTTGGCAAGTTATACCTGATTAAATATAAAGGCATGTGTTAATGGCATAAGTTAGTTTAAATTGGATGGTCATGTTGGTTGATGAACTATGACTTCTTCTAATTAAGAGGTCTCTCTTGATCAAATTAAACCTTTATCAGTTTTGATAGTATCCACAGCTTATCTTCTCCTGTAGAAACAAAAGAAAGACCTCATTCCCAACATAACACATATCCTGCTTACCATTCTGAGGTCAGCACATCTTTAAAGTATATAGGCTGATTTTTTTCTGTAGCTTTTTTTATGATCCAATGTCTCTCTGCAGCTGTTGTTCCTTTCTCAATAGCATTGAGAACATTCTCAGTATGCTGAAAGAGTGGTATTACATATTGAGACTGCAATTTCACCCCTGATGCTTCAGAATTAACTTCATTATTTATTCAGTTACAAGATATAATTAGGAATAGGAGTCATCTTTTATATATAACTCACATCCAATCCCATATGTGTCTGCCAGACCCTCTAGCACAAAGTAATGATGAGACTGATAAATTATTGATAATAAATGTGCTGGAGGCCTCAGACTTTCATTAAAAATCATTATGTCAATAGTAAAGGTTTACAAAAGGATTTTTCCATAACCTAGCAACAAGCCAAGGAAATTGTAAGGCAATGTCCTACTTGTTCCTTTTACAATCAGACGCCATTACTAGCAGGATGTATCTAAAAGGGTACTCAGTGGAATGAAATCTGGCTTCCTTAAACTCTGACCATGTGAGTTGGTGATTCAACCACAAGCAGCTCCAGCTGTAGCTACTGCAGCTATAGTCTAGTGCAGCTCTGCCCACATGCAGCTGGACCTGGTAGCTCTGGCCAGGCCTGGAGTCTGTAAACCCTGGCCAAGCCAGGCCATAACCACCAATGGTTTTTAATGAGCTCATACTAGGTGGGCACCAAATGTAGATGTAATTCTAAATGGTCTTATTAAATAAGAAACACAGAACCAAATAATGAGTTAAAAGCCCAGAGATGTAGCAGTAGCCAAGAGCTAAGACCACCTTATCTTACCACTTGCTGCTGTCCTTCCCCTAAGAGACTTTCTTTCTGTGTCCTGTCTTGTGATTGCCTTCTGTTCTGCCTTCTCATTGGCTGTAAACTCAACCACATGACTTCCTTGTCACTTCCTGTCTATACAGACCTGCAGGTCTCTATGGTTCATACTGAGAATAAAGGTTTGGGTCAGTGCTTGACTGTGTACTTGTATACACAGAGATTCTGCCTGCCATGTGATCAGATTAAGGGCATGTGCCACCACTGCTGGACTTCTGCTAAATGGCTTGCTCTTAGCTCTGATCCCCAGGTGACTTTATTAACATACAAATAAAATCACATTTCAGCAAAAATAAAATATCACCATAGGGAGCAAAGGAAAAAATTAAGGAAAGGTACATTTAGGAAATCTGGGATACTATAAAATGACAAAATCTACAAGTAATTGGTAGATAGGGAGAAAAGACTCAGGAAAGAAATGCCTATCAATGCATAAGAAACATACAGAAAACAAAGTAAACAGTAACAGAAAAGAAACTATCCTTGTTGTGTAATATTCAAAACACTAAATGTACAGAACAAAGAAATAATATTAAAACCTTCAAGAAAATAAGGCCTGGTCAATCAGAGCAACAGCTGACTTTTTAATGGAGACTAAGAGAGTCAGATGTTTTGGGACTAGTGTTCTACAAGTTATGAGAACCCACAGGTTACAGACCCAAACCACCACACCCAAAATCACTATCTAAATCAAAGTAGAAAGGCAAATTGCCCATGATAAAATCATTTTTAAGGAATTTATGAACACTAGACCAACTCTACAGTGGACACTGGAAGGAATATTTCTGTCTGGAGAGGTTAAATATACCTAAGAAGGCACAGGGAATAAGTAATTCTATAAATTTAACCAAAAGGGTTATAATAAACCTCACCAAAAAAACAAAATGAAAAAATTAATATACATTGTTAAATAATCATTTGTCATATTTATGCTTTCAACTGCCCAGTAAAGAGACAGGCTAACAGATTGTATTAGAAACCCTGGCTCCTTCATGATAAAAGTCTTGGAGAGTTCAGGGATACAAGGAACATACCTAAATGTAATAAAAAGCAATGTACAGCAAGACAATAACTGTAGCTAGAGTTTTCCTGCCTTGCCCACAGTCAGGACAAATCTTTGTCACCCCCTAGTCCCACAGCTGCTTAGACCCAAGCAAGTAAACACAGAGACTTATTTTGCTTACAAACTGTATGGCCATGGCAGGCTTCTTGCTAACTCTTCTTATATCTTAAATTAACACATTTCTACAAATCTATACCTTGCCACGTGGCTCATGGCTTACCAGCATCTTTACATGCTGCTTTTCCTGGCTATTGGCTGGCAGTGAGTCCTTCTGCCTTCCTGTTCTTTTATTTCTCCTCTCTATTAGTCACACTTATACTTCCTGCCTAGCCTCTGGCCAATCAGTGTTTTATTTATTGACCAATCAGAGCAACTTGACATTCAGACCATCCCACAGCACAGCCAAGTGCAGACCATCTCAGACACCTGAACTCAGGCCCATGGTCCTAATCATCCTCTATGTGGACTTTCTGGGTAAAGCCATGAGGAACCCAAGAACGGGCTTCCACAGGACATACAGAACATCCCACAGCAAATAACCAACATCAAATTAAATAGAAACTCAAAGCAATCCCACTAAAATCAGGTACAAGACAAGGCTGTCCACTCTCTCCATATCTATTCAATATAATTAGTACTTGAAGTTCTAGCTAGAGCAATAATACAAGAAAAGGACATCAAGGGGACAAGAATTGGAAAAGAAGAAGTCAAAGCATTGATATTTGCAGATGATGTGATAGTACACATAAGTGACCCTAAAAGTTCTACTGGGGAACTCTTACAGTTGATAAATATCTTTAGTGAAGTAGCTAGATAAAAGATTAACTAAAAAAAATCAGTACCCCTCTTATATACAAATGATAGAATGGCTGAGAAACAAATCAGGGAAACAATACCCTTCACAATAGCTACAAACAATATAAGCTATCTTATTATAATTCTAACCAAGCAAGTGAAAGACCTGTATGACAAAACCTTCAAACCTTGGAAGAAAGAAATTAGAGAAGATAGATCTTCCAATCATAAGATGGAGAGGTCTCCCATGCTCACAAATGAGTAGGATTAACATAGTAAAAATGACCATCTTACCAAAAACAATCTACCAATTCAATGCAATCCCCATCCAACTTCCAATACAATTCTTCACAGACCTAAAAGTATAATACTCAACCTCATATGGAAAAAATCCAGGATAACTAAAACAATCCTGTACAATAAAAGAACTACTGGACATATCACCATCCCTGATCTCAAAGCTCTACTGCAGATCTGTAGTAATAAAAGCAGCATGGGATTGGCATAAAAATAGACAGGTGGATCAATTGAATCAAATCAAAGACCCATACATAAATCCACACATCTGTGGACACTTGATTTTTGACAAGGAAGCCAAAACTATACAACAGAAAAAAGAAAGAATCTTCAAAAAATGATGCTGGCATAACTGGATGTCAATATGTAGAAAAATGAAAATAGATCCGTATCTATGGCCCTATATAAAACTCAAGTCCATGTGAATCAAAGACCTCAACCTAAATCCAGATATAATGAACCTGATAGAAAAAAAATTGGGGTACAGCCTTGAATGCATTGGCATAGGTGAAGACTTTCTGAACAGACCACTGATAGCACAGGAACTAAGATAGACAATTGATAAATGGAACCTCATGAAACTGAGAAGCTTCTGTAAGGCAAATGACACTGCCCATAGGACAAAATGGCAGCCTAGAGAATTGTAAAAGACCTTTGCCAACCCCACATCTGACTGAGAGCTAATTTCTAAAATATATAAAGAACTCAAGAAACTAGACATCCAAAAAAACAAATAATCCAATTAAATAATGAGATACTGACTTCTCAAAGGATTTTCAGAGGGATTTCAAATGGCTGGGAAATACTTAAAGAAATGTTCAACATCCTTAATCATCCAGGTAATGCAAATTAAAAGGACTCTGAGATTCCATCTCATACCTTTCAGAATGGCTAAGATCAAAACCATGATGGCTCATGTTTAATGAGGATGTGGAGAAAGGGGAACATTCTTTCATTGCTGGTGTGAGTGAAAACTTGTACAGCCACTTTGGAAATCAACATGGGATTTTCTCAGAAAATTGGGAATGAATCTACCTCAAAACCCAGCCATACCACTCTTGGGCATATACTCAAAAGATGCTCAATCATACCACAAGGACACTTGCTCAACTATATTCATTGCAGCTTTATTTGTAATAGCCAGAACCTGGAAACAAACTAAATGTACCTCAACCAAAGAATTGATAAAGAAAATGTAGTACATTTACATGATGGAGTATTACTCAGCTGATAAAAACAATGACAACAGGAAATTTGAAGGCAAGTGGTTTTAACTAGAAAAAAAAATCATCCTGAGTGGAGTAAGGTAACCCAGATCCAGAAAGACAAACATAGTATGTACTAACTCTTACATGGATGCTAGTTATAAAGTGAGAGGTAACCATGCTACAATCCACAACCCCAGAGAGGCTAGGTAACAAGGAGGGACCAAGGGAGGACTCATGGATCTTCCTGGGATTGGGAAATAGAGGAGATCTCCTGGGTAGACTGGGGGGGGGGCAGTGGGCATGGGAACTTGAGGGATAAGTTTCGGGGTAAGAGGAGGGGGAGAATGCATAGAGAGATGACTAGAAAGGGGAGCTTTACAGAGTCAGGTAGAAGCCTGATGAAAGTAAAACTCCCACAAGTCTACAAGGATGACCCCAGCCAAGACTCCTGACATAGTGGATGCATTGCCTAAACTGTCTATCAGCTGTGACTGGACTGATGACTACCTCAGTTGTCATCAGAGAGCCCTCATCCAATGAATGTTGGAGGTGGATTCAGAGACTGACAGCCAAACAGGCTGAGCTCAAGAAGTCCTGCTGATGAGAGGGAGGAGAGATTGTAGGAGCCAGGGTGCTGGGGACATAACAGGAAACTCCACAGAAACAGCTATCCTGGCTCATGGGAACTCACAAAATCTGAACTAACAACCAGGGAAATTGCATGGTACCATCCCAGGCCCTCTGCATATATGCGCCACCTGTGTAGCTTGGTCTATTTGTAGGACTCCCAGTAATGGGAGCAGGTACAGTTCCTGGTGCTTTGGCTGGCTCTTGGAAACTCATTCCTCCTGGTGGAGTGCCTTGCCCAGCCTTAATACAGAGAGAGGTGCTGGTCTTATGGCAGCTTGATATGTCATGCTTTGCTGATGGCCATGGGAGGCCAATGCCTTTCTGAGCAGATATGGAGGAGGGGTGCATTGAGGTGAGAGAAAAGAGGGAGTGGGAGGAGAGAAGGGAGCAGAGGCTGCAGTTGGCATGTAAAATAAATTAATTAATTAAAGTTTTTTTTTTAAAGATGGAAATAGAAAGAAAAAGCAGAGTTCATTTTTTGCTACCTCCAAACATCTCACCATTAATAATAAAACCACGCTGGGGTAAAATGGGTAAAGAATGTATTTCAAGCAAATGGAAATAAGAATCAGCAACTATAGATATTCTAATAGTTGAAAAATAGATTTCAAATCAATAGAAGTTTGTAAAGGAGGGAGACTTCATAGTCATTAAAGAAAAAGAAAAAATCAACATGATATAACAATCCTAAAGATACATGTACCAGACACAGGAACACCTAATTTCATAAAATAAACTTAAAACCATGCATTCACACCAGCATAGTTAGTATAGGTGCTTTCAATACACTACTTTCACCAAAAGACGGGTCATGTGGATAAAAGCTAAACAGAAATTCTAGAGTTACAGCACATTATAAACCAAACACACATAATACATATGTATACAACATTCCACCCACACAATAAAGAATACACTTTCCTCCCAGAAGTCTGTGGAACTTCCCCCAAAGTCAACCATGTATTAGGACAGGGGCATGGCTCTTCTGGTTTGTTAACTTGACTCTGGAATTAAATAATACTCAGGCAGCTGGGTACATCTGTGATGGATTGTTCTTGCCACACCTTGAGGTGGCACCTCATATAAAGGACACATTCTGCCTGCTTGCCCTCATTCTTCCTGAAAAGTTCATCCCTTTGTTTGTAGTAAAGGTTACTTCTTTGGGATTCTGGTGTAAACCAGCAGAGACATCCAGCTTCATGGACTAAACAACTACTGGATTCTTGGACCTTTCATCAGGAGACAGCCAACTGCTAGCATAGTTAGACTATAACCAATAAGCTTCTCTAATAAATCCTGTACATATTGTTCTATCAGTTCTGTTTCTCTAGAAATCTCTAATACAGATACAAAGCAAGTCTCAACAAATATAGGATAATTAAAGTCGCATTCTGTTTTGTGTCTGACCAGGATGAAATAAAGCTAGATACAACAGCAATAGAAAGCATAGGAAGTACATGAATGCATAGAAACTAAACAACACACTACTGAATGACAATTTAATCAAAGAAGAAACCAAGAAGGAAATTAAAATCCTAGAATTGAGTGAAATAAAAACACAAAATTTCCCCACAGGACTCGGATCTATGTGGAAGAAAAAAATGTAAGAGTCAGAAGGGATGGATGACTACACGAAAACAGTGTCTTCCAGATGCAGCAGGGCTGTGCACACACAAACTCAGAGACTGTGGCAGGATACACAGGGACCATACAAGTTTATGCCAGATGATATCCCCATGCTTAGAGGAGGAAGAGGACACAGGCAGGCTCCTACCTCCAACCAGAGAGCTTTCTGCAACTGATACCCACTTGAAAAGAAAAAATTAGCTTTCTCCAGAGGAGTCTCACTGGAATGTTAACCACCCTCCAGAGTAGGCCCATGCTCAGAGTAGCTGCCCAATAGATAATAAACTCAATGGTAATTTTTAGGCTTTTTTGTCTCGTTTTGCTTTGTTTGGGCATTTTTGTCTTTTGATATTTTGATTATATATTTTAGTTTCCACTTTTTGAATTTTTATGGGGTTTCCTCTCATGTGCCTTTTAAATTTTTTTTTGGTTGGTTGGGTTTTTAAGAGAGAGAAAAAGAAATAGTGTGGCACTGGAGGGTGGGGATATGAGGAGTACTGGGAAAAGATAGAGGAGGGGAGAAGCACGATTAGAATACATTGCATGAAACAATTTTTTCAGTTATAAAAGAAAACAAGGGTTAGATATAGAGTTAAGAACTAGGAAGGAGAGGAAGACATCCCAAGGAATCCCAGGAAGGGAAAATACAATTAATAATTATGTAGTTATTGAGATACAGGGGGAGACTGGAGCAGGAGGGTTAGATTGGTCAAGAAGAGGAGTTTTGGGCTTCAGTAGGTAAGGGAGAAAAAGAACATGAAGTTATTGGGTAGTGTAGTGTGGGGATCTTTGAGGAGTTGCAGGATGTGGGGGGGTAAGATGATCAAATTCCATCATTTAAAAAATGTTAATTTAAAAAATAGCCTATGCAGGATTACTCTATAGTTAATTGGACAACAGTGTCCCTACTATACACAGCAGGCTAACAAATGAAAAGCCCTGTAGCTAGTGTTTTCCTGCCTGGCCCAAGGTCTAGACAAATCTCTCTCATGTACCAGTCCCGCAGCTGCTCAGACCCAATCAAGTACACACAGAGACTTATATTACTTATAAAATGTATGGCTGTGGCAGGCTTCCTGTTATCTACTTCTTATATCTTAAATTAACCAATTTCTATTAGTCTATAAGTTGCCAGGTGGCTCGTGGCTTACCGGTACCTTACATCTCACTTTTCATGGCAGCTGCTGGCAGCATCTCTCTCACTCAGCCTTCCACTTCCCAGAATTCTCCTCTCTCCTTGTCCTGCCTATACTTCCTGCCTGGCTCCTGGCCAATCAGTGTTTTATTTATTAACCAATCAGAGCAACACATTTAACATACAGAACATCCCACAGCAAAGCCTAGTGTCAGAAATAGGTCACATCTCTTACAGTTGTTGGCCACTGGGATACTGTAGACCTACACATACCACAGGCTATTGTCACTGCTCTTGGTTACCACCAGAACCTGATCGTAAGACCCATTTGATGAAGACACCATATACTTGAGTTGTAGAAAGTGGAGAAATCAAACTAGTACTCACCTGAAATCTTCATCACTACTGCCAGCTTTCATGACTCCAAAAGAAACTATGTATGCTCCTGTAGCACAACATTTATCTTCAATCATATTCAGCTGTGAAGCCTGGGAGCCACACAATGAGTGCCTGGAAAAATATGACCCCTGGTCACTAGTGGCAGAATCTATCACTTCCCACTTAGAGGAAGCAGGAATAAAATCACATATGTTGTCTACAAGGTCCTGCAACAAGTGGAAGAGCCCAAACCTAAAGCCTGGGGACCTGGGGTGGGGCATCCCATCACAACATACACAGCACTCAAGGAATAGAGAAGGAAGTTGCAGAGATAACCTTGAGTGTGGGGCTTCCAGTAAGGCCTTCACCACAGAGGACTCAATGTGGGAGGAGTGGGCACATATGGGTGTGACTTGGTGGGGAGGACCCAGATTGTCTTTTCTGTTTGGTTTGTGTGGCCCTTGGTCTCTCCATCAAGGTTAGTTCCCCTTGAGTACTGAGATTCTTCTGTGACCCAGCAGCACACACCTTACCTGGAATAAGGCAAGGCTCTGGGCCACTCCTGAAATACGCTGTACAAACAAGCATCCTCTCTCCCTGCATTCCAATATTCACTGTGCTAATAAGTGTTCTCCACCCCCTTTCAGATGTCATAGTAAACTCAAAATTCGGTAATAACTTTCAGACATATTAACTTGAAAAAATAGGTGAGAAAAGCAGTCACATTGCATTTCACCTGACAGGAAGGTTTGGCCTCACAGAAGGAACTCAATATGATTGTCATTTGTGTTCTCCAATGACCATATACAACCTCCTTTGTCTGCCCACCACAGAAAACCGGACAAAGGATAATTACGGTTGTGCCTCAAAAAACAAAGCACAAATAACAAAAGCACTCTGCACTAGAGACGTGGTGACCAAAGAACCCATTAGCACGCATTGTCTCCTAAAAGACATTCCAAACCTATATTCTCCTCCATAGATTAAATGTGGTTAAAGGAGCTTCCAAATGCCTATGAAGTTCTTGGCTCATTCAGACTTTCAAAAGACAGAGAATACAGTTAAAATCAGAGGTTAGGATTTAATTTTTTCCCTATTTTCTTCTTAATTGAATTTTTTTCTTTTGAAAATGTCAGTCAAGTCACACTCCTTCTTTAATGGAAATGAAGTGGTTCCTGCAGCTCACAGCCTGGATGTTTCCTAAATGCAGCTTCCACACTAGTGTCTGTCTCCTGAGCCTCAGGTTACAGCCAGCTTCCTGTACTCCCATCATTTCTGCCCACCGCAAGTCTGGTTTGGTTTGCTTAAGTTTTCATTAAGCAGACATTTTCCATTTGGTCTTTTGGACTACACCAGACACCTCAGGATCTCCAATTGTGACTTCCCTGATAGCCATACAGAGTGGATTCTAGGACAGCCTGTGGACACCACAATCCTTGGATGCTTGAGGCCAAAGAGACAGTTCAGTGCTGAAGAACACATACTGCTCTTAGAGAGGTCCTCAGTCTGGATATCAGCATCCAAGTCAAGCTCTAAGACTCTCAGGGATCAAGCGTCCTCTTCTGTACTCCACTGATCCCCACAAGCATACCCCCAGGTATACACACACACACACACACACACAAACACACACACACACACACAAATTAAAAGTAAAATAAATCCGTTTTTACAAAGAAAGTAAATAAAGTATTTGTAAATAACCATGTAGGATATCCTCTAGCATCTTTAGTGCACCTCAAACACATGATAAAATATGAATACTAAGTAGTTTTTAGACTATAATGTTTAGTGGACAATAACAAGAAAAGCCACTCTATACATAGTTTAGGATGAAGTCTAGCTGACTTTCCCATAGTTCAGGAAGGAAATTGAAAAGCTAATCCTGGGTAGTGCAATAATGGAAGAGATGAATAGAACTGGAAAAAATTCAAATGACATGATTTGTGAATGGCACACTAGAGTAAAAAACAAGCCAGTCTGTTCAGTTATCATTGGAACTGTAATTTAAGTCTAGCCAAGTTGCTAGATGGATGGGTAAGATAGAAAATCATTAATTAATTCTATTATCAGCAATGATTCATTAGAAAAGAAAACTGTCAAAGGATACTATTTATAGTGGCACCAAAAAACACTAAAATATTACAAATAAATATTATAAAATGTATGAGAGTTTTCTCTGCCAAAATAATGCTATAAACCAGTATTCAGGGAAATGAAGAAAACCCAAGTAAAGAGGGGAATGTATGACACTCCTGAGTTGGCCGTCCCGGGTTTATCTACAGAGTCAGCAGCATTCCCATCAAAAACACAGCAGACATTCTTGTGTGAGTTAAAAAGTTGTATCTGGAATTTATTTGAGCTGTTTACTTCTGCAAATGAAAAAGCAAATTGTCAAGATAATCTTGTGAAATGGGGATAAGTTGTCAGTCCAGCATATTGGGACTCATTATAAAGCCAATGATTACAAGGATGTTGGTTTGGAGGTAAATCTTGAGTGAACCAGAATATCCATAAATAGAAAGGATATTTTCAATTAATGACTAATCAAATACTTATGAAAAAAGATGCTCACTTATGTCATATATTTAAAAAAACATAATTCTGAGTGCATTGTACAGCTAAACAAAAAAGATAAAACAATACAATGTTAAGAAGATGTGAGAAATGATCTTTTGGGGGTGGATAAGCACATATGGCACTAGCCATATTTTTTTAAAAAGACCCATAAGTTGCAGTTTGTTAATATTAGGTGCATGTGTTCTGTTCAAATGTGCTGTTATTCAAGACTATGCTATAATATTAACTACACACAGAACTCGGAGAACTTAAGAACTCTTTTAAAGTAGCATGGAAAGATACCATAAGAGTGTAAGTAGCAAACGGCTTTGAAGAAACTCTACAACAACCTCAGTCACCAACAAATTAAAACCACTGGGAAAAACCTGTACACACACAGCAGGTCAGAGCCTGAAAATACTAGTGCAGAGGCTGAGCAAACAGAATCCAGCATCACACAGAAGGCAAAACCAGACCAAGTACCACAAACAGTAGAAAGGATAAATAACTGCCAGGTTCATGCAACAAAATATTTTGAAGGAATAAAAATGAACAAACTGCTACATAACAGCTCTAGCAGCCAATGAGTCACAGGAACATGGTGTTGGGGGAGCTGAAACTGGAAAATAAGAAAGAAACATTTGGTGAGCATCCAATGTCCCATGACAAAGCAAGCCATGCTGTTAGCAAGCAGCTTCTCCCAGGAGAAGGGTCTTCCCTGAGGAATATGGTCACTGGTTCAAGGCTGTATATCTATAGTTTCCTATATGCACACTATGATCTAGATGAACGTTCACTAACTTAAATCAGCAGGTCCCTATCCACTCTAGAAGTGGTTGGGTAGCCTGTACTCCATTGCCCAGGAACTGGAAGGTGGTGCTGAAGTGCGGATTCTGAATAGCTGAAGAAGTGCAAAGGAATTCTGTTCCTGGTGTTCTTGAAAAATATTGGGTCAGTCACAACTGACTAAAGACACTGCCATCAGAACTATAAAATAGTGAAGTGTGTTTACTCAGACACAAAGTGATATAGACACTTAAGGCAACCCTATCTTACCTCAATTTGAAAAATACCCCTCATAAATCTTTGTAATGGTGCTGTGACATAGCTCCATGCCATGCTATTACCAAAGCCATCATAAGAGTTCTTTCCAGTGACCTCTACCCAGGCAAAACCAACTGTGGCTTTGATGAAAAAGAATTCCAGGGTAAATCAGTGTGAAGCAGAACTGAATTTATTGAAAACAGGAAAAAGGTCTTCTGAGATACTAAGTTGTACTCAACAGCAAGGGTGTGGGCTCCTAAGGGAGAGTCAGAGCAGACTTCACAATGGGTACATATGTAGAATTTGTAGCTTTCTAAGCTACATAGTCTAATGAGTGTGATTTATGCTCAAATTTAAAGACTAGAGATTTTCCTTAGTAATCAGAGTTGTAAAAGAGATTTATGAGTATTTTTCAAATTTTGATAAGACGGGGAAGCCTTAAATTGTCTACATCATTTTGTGTCTGAGTAAACACGCTCCACTCTGACATCTCTGATTAGAATGTCTTTAGAATAGCATGCATCATTTCATCCCAACATAAGCACAGTCTGAATGCCT
The DNA here is from genome assembly GCF_049852395.1 of Peromyscus maniculatus bairdii. Classification (NCBI taxonomy): domain Eukaryota; kingdom Metazoa; phylum Chordata; class Mammalia; order Rodentia; family Cricetidae; genus Peromyscus; species Peromyscus maniculatus. The sequence continues at coordinate 71,178,883 of NC_134852.1, read as the reverse complement.
TTGACGTCTTTTTAAAAAATCTGTAGAAAACACAGAGTTTCAGTGGGTGATGTTGGTTTTGTCAGTAGAACCTGAGGTGTCCTGACTGTAGTGGGACAGTGAGAACCCCTGGGATTGTGACAATTTCTCTTCCCTGTACCCTATGCTATAGGCTGGAATCCATGGTCTTTTAGTGTCTGAATTAGATCTTTCCAGGACCTTCGGGGGTTCAAAATCTCCATTGAGAAGTTAAGTGTTATTCTGATGGGTTTGCCTTTATAAGTCACTTGGCCATTTTCCTTTGCTGCTCTTAATATTCTTTCTTTATTCTGTACGTTTAGTTGTTTAATTATTATGTGGTGAGGGGACTTTTTTGGGGGGTCTAGTCTGTCTGGTGTTCTATAGGCTTCTTGTTACATCATAGGTAATACTTTAAGTTGGAAAAGTTTTCTTCTATAATTTTGTTGAATATGTTTTCTGTGCCTTTGAGTCGGTATTCTTCTCCTTCTTGTATCCCTATTATTATAATTATTATTATTATTATTATTATTATTATTATTATTATTATTATTTTGGTTTTTCGAGACAGGGTTTCTCTGTGTAGCTTTGAGCCTTTCCTGGAACTCGTTTTGGAGACCAGGCTGGCCTTGAACTCACAGAGATCCGCCTGGCTGTGCCTCCCGCATGCTGGGATTAAAGGTGTGCACCACCACTACCCGGGGTTTATCCCTATTACTCTTAGGTTTGGCCTTTTCATGGTGTCCCAGGATTCCTGGACATTTTGTGTTATAATTTTTTTGGCTTTGGTGCTTCCTTTAACTGACAAATCTATTTCCTCTATTGTGTCCTATACACTAGAAATTCTATCTTCCATCTCTTGTATTCTGTTGGTTATGCTTGCATCTGTGTTTTCTGTTCCTTTACTCAGATTCTATATTTCCAACATTCCCTCGGTTTGTGTCTTCTTTGTTGTTTCTATTTCAATTTTCAGATCTTGAACTGTTTCCTTCACACATTGAACTGCTTTCTCATGGTTTTCTTGGCTTTCTTTAAGGGATTTATCTATTTCCTCTAATTTTTTGTTTGCCTTTTCCTCAATTTCTTTATTGATTTCTTCCAATTTTTGTTTATCTTTTCCTCAATTTCTTTAAGAGAAATTTTCATTTTTCTTTAAAGGCCTCTAGCATCTTCATGAAGCTATTTTTAAAGTCACTTTCTTCTGCTTTTTCTACATTGTAATGTTCAGATCTTACTATTGGAGCAGGACTAGGTTCTGATGACAGCATATTGCTCTTCATGTTGCTGTATGTATTTTTGCATTGATGTCTGCCCATATCTTCCTCTAATAGGTGCAAGTGGTACCTGTGTCTCAGCGAGCTATTATAGGTCCACTCTCTATTTGTTGTGTCTGTGTCTCAGAGGGACCCTTTTGGTCCAATTTTAATAGTTCTTGGTCTAATTGGAACTGCACTTGACCCAATCCAAGCTAGCTAGGGAGTCACTCTTAGTCTTATGAGGGCTCTTGGTCCAATCAGAGCTGGTGGATTCTGTGTCTCAGGCAGCGTTTCTTGGTCCAGTGAGAGCTGGCATAATTCTGTGTCTCAGGAAGCCACTCTTGGTCCAACGAGAGCTCACAGATTCCTTGTCTAAGGAAGTTACTGGGGTTGCAGGCAGATGGGTAATGGGGTATATATAAATGATAAATGGGCTGAGAAAGAAATCAGAGAAGCTGGGTGATGGTGGCACAAGCCTTAAATCCTAGCACTTGGGAGGCAGAGCCAGGTGGATCTCTATGAGTTTGAGCTAGATTGGTCTGCAGAGTGAGATCCAGGACAGGCACCAAAACTACACGGAGAAACTCAGTTTCTAAAAACCAAAAAAGAAAAAAGAAATAGAAAAGAAACCAGAGAAACATCGCCCTTTACAAAAGCCACAAACAATATAAAATACCTTGAGGTAACTTTAACTGAGCAAGTGAAAGACCTGTATGATGAAAACTTTAAATCTCTGAAGAAAGAAACTGAAGAAGGTATCAGAAAATGGAAAGATCTTCCATGCTCATGGATAGAAAGGATATCATTCACCTCTATAGAGCTATATTATTAAAAACAACTTGATATTGGAATAAAATCCCACATGTGGGCAATGGAATCCAATTGAAGACGCTGACATTAATCCACACACATATAAACACCTGATTTTTGACAAAGAAGTAAAAACTGTACAATTGGAAACAGAAAGCTTCTCTAACAAATGATACTGGAATAACTGGATGTCAACATGTAGAACATGGCAAATATATCCATATCTATTGCCAAGCACAAAATTCAAGTCCAAGAGGATCAATGACCTCAATATAAAACCAGTTACACTGAACCTGATAGAAGAGAAATTAGGAAATAATCTTGAACCCATTAGCATAGGAGACCACTTCCTAAATATAGCACCAGTAGCATAGACACTGAGAACAACAATTAATAAATGAAACCTCCTGAAATTTAGAAGCTTTTTAGGGCAAAGGTTACAGTCAATAAGACATAATGACAGTCTACAGAAAAGGAAAAGATTTTTTATCAACGCAAATCCAACAGAGGGCTGATCTCCAAAATATATATAAAAAAAAAACACAAGAAAATAGATATCAAAATAACAAACAATCCAATTAAAAATGGGCTACAGAGATAAACGGAGAATTCTCAAAGGAAGAATTTCAAATGGCCAAAAGACATTTAAGGAATTGCTCAGCATCCTTAATTATCAGGGAGATGCATTCAAAATGACTCTGAGATACCATCTTGCACCTTGCAGAATGTCTAAGATCTAAAGCACCACAGACAGCTTATGTTGAAGATGATGTGGAGCAAGGGGAACACTCTTCCACTATTGCTGGGAGTGCAAACTTGTATAGCCACTTTGGAAATCAGTATGGTGGTTTCTCAGAAAATTAGAAATTAATCTACCTCAAGACCCAGCTATACCATTCTTGGGCATATATCAAAGGAATACTCAATCATACCACAAGGACACATGCTCAACTATATTCATATCAGCATTATTAGTAATAGCCAGAACTAGAAACTACCTAGATGCCCCTCAACAGAAGAATGGATTAAGAAAATGTGGTCCATGTACATAATGGTCCACATACACAATACTCAGCAGAGACAGCCAATGACATCATGAAATTTGCAGGCAAATTGATGGAACTAGAAAATATCATCCTAAGGTAACCCATACTCAGAAGTACAAACATGGTATGTACCTACTCATAAGAGGATACTAGATATAAAGCCAAGGGTAATCATGCCAGAAACCAGAGCTCCAGAGAAGCTAACTAACAGGGAAGACCCAAAGAGGGACACATGGTCTTCCCTGGGAAGGGCAAACAGATGAGATCTCCATGAGTAAACTGGGGCTAAGGGGTGGGCAATGGAAGGTAGGGGATAGGGGATAAGAGCATAAGGGAATGGGATGGTTGAAATGGAACAGGGAGGGAGGGTTAATGCACTGAAGGAGATACCATAATAGAGAGCTAGAGATACCATATCATGGGGATAGAGAAAAACCCAGAGCTAGGGAAGTTGACAGGGATCCCCAAGAATGACCCCAGCCTGGATTACTAGAAACAGTGGAGAATTTGCCTGAACTGAACTAGCTTGTCACAGAGATCAGACTGCTGAATACCCTGTTATCACAGAACTTTTCTCCAATGACTGGTGGAAGCAGATACAGAGATCCACAGACAATCACTAGACAGAGCTCCAAGAGTCCAGTCAAAGAGAGAGAATAGGGATTCTTTGAGAAAGTGCATCATGATGAGAATGGGGCAATATGCAGGGATGACCAAACCAAGCTAGAGGGAACTCAGGAATGTTGGATCAATGGCTGTGGAGCCTACATGGAATTGGATTGCATGGTGAGACAGTTGTATAGCTTGACCTGCTTGGGAGGCCCCCTGGAGGTAGGATCAGAATCCATCTCTGGTACATGAGTGGGCTTTGTGGAGCCCACTACCTATGATGGGATGCTTCGTGCAGGTTTGAAGAAGGGGGAAGGGCTTGGATTTGCCTCTGCCAAACGTGCCTCTTCATGGGAGGCCTTGCCTTCTTGTGGGAGTGTGGGATGGGTTGCAAAGGGAGGAGGGGGTTTGGGTGGAAAGAAGAGGGTTATCTTTACTTACTTTCATCTTGGCTTAAATGTCAACAAAACTAGGTCCCTTTGATAATCTTGGTACTTGGGGATTTTTCCATGTTTTCTGAAAGATTTCTGAACAATTAATCATAATGTTGATTCTTTTGAGTCTTTCCTGGTTTGAAGTTTGAGTAGCCCTTACAGACAACTAAAGTAGTTATTTTCAGTTTTTTATTGTTTTTGTTGTTTTGTTTTGTTTTGTTTGGTGTTTTCGAGACCTGGTTTCACTGTGTAGCCCTGGCTGTCCTGAAATGCACTTTGTAGACCAAGCTGGCCTCAAATCCAGAGACCCACCTGCCTTTATCTCCCAGGTGCTGTATTTAAAGCTAGGTACCATCATCACCCAGCTTTAGTAGATTGTGTTTTGTTTTCTTTTGTATGCTTTGGTTTCCTCATCATCAAAATCATCTTTATCATCATCATCATCATCATCATCATCATCATCATCATGTCCTTACAACAAATTTTATATTTTGCAGTTTGACCTTCCTCTCTCCTCTATGGTCACATCACTTTCCATATATTTGCATCCTCCCCATTTCATTCTACTGACTTTCCTTTTCCCCCCACAGCTACTAGTGAACAGCTACCAGGAGCTTCTTTCCACTAATATGTGCAGGTTCTGAACAAAATTTCAACCTGAAGACAGCAGGTAGGGAAACGTCAAAGAGCCCAAGTGAAAAATTATTTTACAGACATTTTAATATTTGCAGGTGTTACTGTAATTGAACTGCCTTCGCAATTCATTGTCTCTGCTTCAACAATATGTAATTCATCTTTTTCCCTATCCCTTAAACTGATCATTCCTAAGAATAAATGGTACTCTCATCAGGAAGTGGTGTCAAATGCTTTTAATCCTGGCAATCAGGAGGCAGGAGAAGGTGGATCTCTGTGAGTTGGAGGAGAGTCTGATCCACAACAAGAGTTCCAGGACAGGCTCCAAAGTTACAAAGAAAAATCTGCTGTCATACATACATACATACATACATACATACATACATACATACATACAGTGGGGCATTTACATACGAAACCCCACAGTTTCCCAGAGTTTTCTTGAGTGCAAGTAGCAGGAAATATTAGATAGGAGAATTTAGATTGTGGAGATAAACAGATAGAAAATACAGGATAGCCTCGAGTGGGCCTGGAACCTATTCCAACTGGCCCAACTGTCTCTGCCCCAGGGTATTTATAGACGTGGCAAGGGGTGGAGCAAAAAACCTCCCCCCAGTACAACCAAGTGCAGACCATCTCAGACACATGCATTCAGGCCCATGGTCCTAATCATCTTCTCTATGCGCTAAAACCACAAGAAACATGAAAATGGGCTCCCACAGCATATATACATACATACATGCATACATACATGCATACATGCATACATACATACATACATACATACATACATACATACATACATAAATGGTACTCATTGTCATTATTTTCACATAAAGTGATCTTTGCTGTCCTTTAATTCCAAATGAAAGAGTTTTACTTTCTGTGGTGTCATATCCCTTTCCATCCAGATTTCCCTGAGGTGCAGGCAGCAACTTCAGTTTGAGAGTAGCATGAAAGAGGTAACTTCCAATCACTCTTCAAAACAGACATACAGTACAGATTCACAGAAGTAATTTGGACTACCCAAGTTAGTAGCCAGCCTAGGCTGCATTTTCACAGTCTGTATTAAAAATAAACAAAAGAATTGAGAGGCACTGATGAGATGAATGGACCAAGAAACAAAAATGTTTGATTTAACTGAGATGCTGGTAGGGTGATAATTATAGGAAAAGTTCAGATTTTAGGTTTTATCAAAATGACAGTAAAAATCAGAACAGATTATTATCATTGTTATCACAATTATTAAAGCATATGTGTATAGCCCAATGGTATCATATGAGCCCAGTATGCCAGAAGTCCTGTGTTCAAGGCCATGTAAATTTTATTCTTTTCAAAGGTCTTAAGGCATATGGGTGTAGCTCATGATAGCATGAATGCTGAGTATGTTGGAGCTCATGCACTCAAACACCAGCATTATAGTAAAAAATAATTTGTAGCACAAGCAAGATGACTCAGTAGGTAAAGTGATTTAGAGCCAAGGCAAGCTGACAATCAGAGTTTCATCCCAGAAAGCCTCATGATAGAGAGAATTGATTTCCACAAGTTTTACTTGAACCAATGAAAATGCCTCACCCTAGAAATAAATCAATTGAACTTTAATGCCTTAAGATGAATGTACATGAAACCATCATTTGATTATTACTTGTTTACAAGAAAGACTTTGCAAACAATATATCCTAATCATGCCCCAGATCCATGTCACCTGCACAAACATCTAAGAGGAACTCTCCTCCACTGCTGGTGGAAATGCAAGTTTGTACAACCACTTTAGAAATCAATATGGTGCTTTCTTAGAAAATTAGGAATCAATCTCCCCCAAGATCCAGCTATACCACTCTTTGGCATATACCCAAGAAATGCTCAATAATACCACAAGCGCACTTGCTCAGCGGTGTTCATAGCAGCATTGTTTGTAATAGCCAAAACCTGGAAGCAACCTAGATGGCCTTCAACTGAAGAATGGATAAATAAATTGTGGCACATATACACAATGGAATACTACTCAGCAGAGAAAAACAATGACATCATGAGGTTTGCAGGCAAATAGATGGACCTAGAAAAATCATCCTGAGTGAGGTAACCCAGACTCAGAAAGACAAATATGGTATGTACGCACTCATAGGAGGATACTAGATGTGGAACAAGGATGACTAGAATGCTACTCACATCACCAGTGAGGCTACCTAGAAAATAGGACCCCAAGAAAGACATGAGGATTGCCCAATGGCGGAGAAATGATTGAGATCTTCATGAACAACCTGGACATGAGTAGGAGCAATGAAGGGCGAGGGTCGAGGGAAAGAGAGTGGGAGATCCCAGCTGGATCAAGAAAAGAGAGGGAGAACAAGGAATAGGAGACCATGGTAAATGAAGACCACATGAGAAAAGGAAGGAACAAAGTGCTAAAGAGGCCCACAGAAATCCACAAAGATACCCCCACAAAAGACTGCTGGCAATGGCCGAGAGACAGCCGGGACTGACCTACTCTGGTGATGGGATGGCCAAACACCCTAATAGTTGTGCCAGAAACACCATCCAAGTACTGAGGAATCCAGATGCAGACATCCATGGCTCGGCACCCAGTGGAGTGCCAGGAGTCTAATTAGCAAGAAAGAGGAGGGTTTATATGAGTGAGAATTGTTGAAACCAAGGTTGGATAAAGCACAGGGACAAATAGCCAAATGAATGGAAACACATGAACTATGAACCAAAGTGTGAGGGGCCCCCAACTGGATCAGGCCCTCTGAATAGGTGAGACATTTGTTTGGCTTGATCTGTTTGGGAAGCATCTAGGCAGTGGTACCAGATCCTGGGCTCATTGCATGAGTTAGCTGTTTGAAACCTGGGACTTATGCAGGGACGCTTGGCTCAATCTTGGAGGAGGGGACTGGACCTGCCTGGACTGAGCCTACCAGGTCGATCTCAGTCCTCAGGGCAGGCTTTGCCCTGGAGGAGGTGGGAATGGGGGGTGGGCTCGGGGGAAGAGGAGGGAAGCGGGAAGGGGGAGAACAAGGGAATCTGTGGCTGTTATGTAGAACTGAATGGTATTGTAAAATAAAATAGAATAAAATTTTAAAAAAAGAAAATATAGTCGTAAGTCAAAAAAATAATAGAACAAAATCAAGAAACAGAAAAAAAGAGATTGCGAGAGATAGATATAGAGACAGAGACAAAGAACATGAGAACCACATAGAAACACAGGGAAACATGCCCTCACACAAAACCCATAAAAACACAAATTTGGAAATCACAATACATAAGCAAATTACCAATAAAGTAAAACAAACACAGACAGAACATTGAGTCAAAGAATTACTTTCAAAATAGCATGAGTCCATATGAGTTAATTGTCTACTACTTGGCATGATGCTTCCATCTGAATGGGTTTTATATGCCAGTGAGCCTCCACTGGAGTAAACTAATTTTTCCCTTGGGAGCAGTTGTCAATTGGAGATAACTTCCTGGTTAGAAATAAGAGATTAGGTCCACTTCCTCATCTTAGTGATGAGACCCCAATTTACTTGGATCTGTGCAGACTTTGTGCATGCGGTCACTCTGAGTTCATAGGAGAGTCGGTCCTGCTTTTGTATGAAAAGCATTGTTTCCTTGGTTACATTCCTTCAAGCCTCAAAGGGTCTTAGAATCTTTGTACCTTCTCTTCTGCAGTTTCATGAGCAATAAAGGGAGAATTGAGATGGAGACATCTCATTTATGACTGAATGATTCAAGGTCTCTCATTCTCTACACATTGTTCAGTAGAGGATCTCAGTATTTGTTCCCATTTACTGCAGATGGTAGCTTCTCTGATGATGACTGAACAAGACATTGCTTATGGGTAAAACACAGTGTCATTGGGGATCATTATATTGCTATGTATTTTAGAAAACAACAGCATCTGGTTTTCCCCTAGGTCCATGGCATACTTAGTGCCAGGAACTTAGATACATGAGCAACATCAGAAATGTGGTTTTTTTTTTCCTCACAGAGTGGGCCTTAAATCCAATCAAACAGTGTTTTTTTTTTACTTCCACAATATGTTTTGGGGGCCTCTACATTTTCTTTCTTTTTTTGAGATTTTTTTTCTTTTTATTAAAAGATTTTTCCATTCGTTTTATGTATCAACCATGGATTCCCCTGTCCTCCCTTCTCCCACTCCCCAGCCATGCCCCCCAACCTCTACCTCACACCTCTTCCAAGGCAATGTCTCCCCTGTGGAGTAAGCAGAGTCTGGTACTTTCAGTTGAGGCAGGTCCAATACCCTCCTCCCTGCACCAATGCTGTGCAAAGTGTCTCAGCATAGACACTAGGTTCCAAAAAAGCCAGCTAATGCACTAGGGACAGGTCCCAGTCTCAGCCTGGGGGCCTCCTTAACAGTTCAAGCTAAACAACTGTCTCACCTATCCATAATGCCTAGTCCAGTTCCATAGGGGCTCCTCAACTATTGTTCCACAGTTCATATGTTTCCACTAGTTTGGCTAGTTGTCTCTGTACTTTTTCCAATCATGGTCTCCATATCTTATATAATCCCTCTTCTCTCTTGTCAATTGGACTCCTGGAGCTCCACCTGGGGCTTGGCAGTGGATCTCTGCATCTGCTTCCATCAGTTACTGGATGAGGGTTCTACTGTGATAGTTAGGGTGTTCAGCCATCAGATCACCAGATTAGGTCAGCTCAGGTACCCTCTCCACTATTGACAGTAGTCTATAGTGGATTCTTCTTTGTGGATTCCTGGGGACATCACTAGCACTCTGCTTCTTCCTATTCCCATGGGGCTTCATTTATCATGGTATCTCTTTTCTTATTCTCCCACTCTGTTCCTCATCCAGCTATGATCTCCCACTCCCCTAAGCTCTCTTTCCCCTGACCCTTTCCCTCCATTGTCCCCCTCAACCCCAGTTTGTTCATATAGATCTCATTTCTTCATCGCTGGTGATCCCTGTGTCTTTCCTAGGGTCCTCTTTACTAGCTAGCCTACCTGGAGCTGTGAGTTGCAGTCTGGTTATCCTTTGCTTTACATCTAGTATCCACATATGAGTGAGTATATACCATGTTTGTCTTTCTGAGTCTGGGTTACCTCACTTAAGATAATATTTTTCTAGTTCCATCCATTTACCTGCAAACGCCATGAGGTCATTTTTTTTTCTGCTGAGTAGTACTCCATTATGTATATGTACCACATTTTATTTATCCATTCTTCAGTTGAAGGCCGTCTAAGTTGTATCCAGGTTCTGGCTATTACAAATAATGCTACTATGAACATAGTTGAGCACGTGTCCTTGTGGTATGATTGAGCATTCCTTGGGTATATGCTCAAGAGTGGTATAGCTGGATCCTGAGGGAAATTCATTCCCAATTTTCTGAGAAAGTACCATACTGATTTCCAAAATGGCTGTACAAGTTTACATTCCTACCAACAGTGTAAGAGTATTCCCCTTGCTCCACATCCTCTCCAAAATAAGCTGTCTTCAGTGTTTTTGATCTTAGCCATTCTGAGAGGTGTAAGATGGTATCTCAGAGTCATTTTGATTTGCATTTCCCTCATGATCAAGGATGTTGAGCAATTCCTTAAATGTCTTTCAGCCCTTTGAACTTCTTTTGTTGAGAATTCTATGTTTAGCTCTACAGTTCATTATTAATTGCACTCTTAGGTATTTTGATGTCTAGTTTCTTGAATTCTTTATATATTCTCGATATCAGCCCTCTGTCAGATATGGGGTTGGAGATATTTTCCCATTCTGTAGGCTGTCGTTTTATCTTATTGAACATGTCCTTTGCCCTACAAAAGCTTCTTTTTTTTTAATAGGTCCCATTAATTAAATGTTGCTCTCAGTGTCTTAATTAAATGTTGCTCTCAGTGTCTGTGCTACTGGTGTTATATTTAGGAAGTGACCTCCAGTGCCAATGCATTCCTACTTCCTACTTTCTGTTCTATCAGGTTCAGAGTAACTGGATTTATGTTGAGATCTTTGGTCCACTTGGACTTAAGTTTTCTGCACAGTTACAGGTATGTATCTATTTGCAATCATCAAAATGCTGGCATCCAGTTATCCCAGCACCATTTGTTGAAGTAGCTTTCTTCTTTCCATTGTTCAATTTTGGCTTCTTTGTCAAAAATTAGGTGTTCATACAAATGTGGATTAATGTTGGGATCTTCAGGTCGGTTCCATTGGTCCACATATCAGTTTTTAAGCCAGTACCATGCTGTTTTTTATTATTGTAGCTATATAATAGAGCTTGAAGTCAGGGATCATGATGCATCCAGAGGTTGCTTTATTGTACAGGATTCTTTTGGCTAGACTTCTTTTTCCATATGAAGTTGAGTATTTTTTCCAGGTTTGTAGAACAAACAGCTTAGAGCTGGACTTATGTTAAAACTTCTCACCAGGAAGCATGCTGAAAATCTTCCAGTACCATCATTACTATTCAGTAGGTGTGAAGGCTTCAGTTAGGCACATGCTCAACTTCTCTGTATTCAATGAGATATATAGGTGTTGTTTTCAGCAATAGGGCTATGCTATCAGTTTGTGTAGAGCAACCAATTTCATGAGCAATGGACTCACTTTTGGGAGTGTTTGCACGGAGATTCTTTTTCCAAGAAATCAATTAGATATAACCCATACCTGATATTTGAGATTTTATTTGGTTGTAAGAGAAATGTGGTTGGGCTTTCTCTTCCAATAACATGGACATTTGGTTGATATTCCTTTATTTATATATTATTTATTAAGAATTCTACTATTGTAGGTTTCTATAACACATTCTAGATGTTCCATAGATTTACTTGTTCCTCTCAACATTCCATCCATTACCCCATCTTTCTTTTCCATATCCCTTTAATATTCCCATTCCAGTATAAGCCCCCAAGTGTCTTAATTATTACAAATGGATTTGTCCTTTCTTTAAAATCCTTCCCTCCCCCATATTCCCTTACTCTACATACTACCTTTGTGGATTTATGGATTCTTGAATGTCTTTATAAAGTTTAAAACTTAACATCCAGCTACAAAGGAATATATACCATATTAGCCTTTGCAGTACTAGAGATCTCATTCAGGATGATTTTTTTCTATTTCCATCCATTTACCTGTGAATTCTATGATTTGGTTTTTTTCTTAAGTTTTTTGGTTTTTTTTTTACTTGTTTGTTTGTTTGTTTTGTTTTTTGAGCCAGGGTCACGGAACTCAGTCTGTAGAACTGGCTGGTCTCGAACTGACAGAGATCCACTTGGCTCTGCCTCCCAAGTGCTGGGATTAAAGGCATGCACCACCACCATTCAGCTTGATTTCATTTTAAATAGCTGATTTATATTCCATTGTGTAAATGATGACATTTTCATTATTGGTTCACTTGTTTTTGAATATTTACTATTTCTGACTAATACAAACAGTGCAGCAATGAACGTGGGTGAGCAAGTTTCTCTGTAATAGGATAAAGAGTGTTTTGGGTATATGCCCAAGGGTGTTACAACTGGATTATGAGGCAGATCCATTCCCAGTTTCCCAAGGAACCTGCACAATGATTTCAAATATGCCTGTACAAGTTCTTATTTCCACCATCAGTGGATAAGTATCCTCTTTTTCTACATCCTCACCAGCATGTGCTGTAATTTTTTTATTGATCTTACACATCCTGATTAGTGTAAAATTACATTTCAAAGAGATTTTGATATGCATATCCCTGATAACCAAGGTTGTTGATCATTTCTTTAAGTGAAACCAGCATTTGAATGGTCACTGTGGATCATTAGAGGAAGCAATTTATAACTGAATATTCACAGATAAGTAGGTGTAATCCATGAACACTAGAGCTAAGGACGACAATGGAAGGATTACTATTCAGAGAGAAACCATACCAGACAAAGCAGCCAATTCTTTGAGACAATCATTACAAGGGAATACTAAACAATTATTTTGCTCTCAGTGTGTATAATTGTTATACAGTTTTGTGCTTCCATCATACAAAAGTAATGTATTCCAGTTTAGGAAAGTACATTTTAAGTGAATTTAAGGAACTTATGCAGTTTATTGGTGGGGGATGGTAAAACATGTAATTTAAAGTCAGGTTTAGATAGGGATTGTAAAAAATATGAGGGTAGATAAAGGAAAGTGACTACAGAACTATAGCACAGGAAAATGGTACAAAAATGCATTCTCAACGTAGAATCTCATTGTGGTCTTCATAGATCTCACATTAAAGTTAATAGAAGGTGACAAGTCATTTTAAGCACAGATTGCAATAATGCCCTTAAAAGCACAAGGCAAGCTAGACTTGATAGAGCAATGACCACTGTGCTCACAGTGCCATCTAGTGTTCAACAAAACATGAAGGTGGATGGAAACCATTACAAAAAGTTCTGAAAAAAAATGAACAGAAGACATAGAATATGAAATTACTGTGCTTATTTCAACAGGATTTAAATAGTCATCTCCAGTCCAAAACTAATGCCTAACTTCTAAAGGGGACATCTAATGTATGTTTCCCTTCAGAAACACAGAGTGTACTGATGCAGGACCCCGTTTGTTGTCACATCATACACAACTAGCACAATGATTGAAGATGAATTAAAGTCCTTCAAGGCTGACTGACTAAAAAATGGATGTAGAGAAACATTTTACTATGGCACACATAGATTGAAATTTGAATGTAAAACTAATTTAACTGAACATTGAGTATGTAATAGTTATCCTTGATTCTGTATGCATTCATTTTCTGCACTTACACAACAATTCACTTACACTATAATTTATGTAATAAACAACATTTAATTGGATGAAGCTTTGAAACTGGTTAATCTTTAAAACATTCCTTCAGGATGAGATTGTTTATTTGCCTCAGACTCCAAGTCTCCTAGTGCTTTTGGCAGTCTTAGATGCAGATGCCTCCCAGGATGATGGCCATTAGCACTTCCAGATTGCCCCAGGAAATGTGCTACTTTTCTCCAGGGAGGCCAATCTAGCTCTCTACTACAGGAAGATCCTGTGAAAGGTAGGAGGACACTTGGTCCAACAAGTAGAACCTGTTTGCCTCTTAATATCCATAGTGCTGAGAAGTAAACATGCAGACTGGACCTCCCTCCCTATATTTGTTACATTCTGTACTTTGGACAAATATTTTCCTCCTTAAAGCAACCCCTGAAGACTCCTCAGAAAGTGATTGTAATATTGTAATCCACCATTAAAATACACATTAAGCTTGTGTATGGATGTTGACATTTTGCTCTGTAAGTTTCTATTAACCACAGATACACTATGCTTTTCGTAGAATAAAGATAGTTCTCTTTCTAAAGTATCCTTTTTCCTCTCATACATACTTATATAGAGTGTAGGCTAAAGCTGGATTTTGAATTCTTCCTCTCCAGCATTAGTGGATTTTACTTCTTTGATTTTCATTGAAGATTTTCTAATCTTTTCCATTCAGTTTTTGAAAAATCACTATTGTCTTAAACCTTTACACTCCTTACATTTAAATAATGAGTTTCTATTCATTTTCACTACTCCAACTTTCATTATTTGACAGGAAAACACAGCTTTCCCCTCAGTAATATAAGAGACAGTTTATTCTGGAACCTCCTATGGTTATCCTATCCTGGAAATATCCCAAATTCTTATGTAGAATCAGTTTTGTGCTGTTCATAATGTAACAGAACAAATTCATACATATATCAGCATATTTTTCAAATATTTTCATTGCAATATCAGAGAAAGTTATTTAAGGAAATAAATATTTTTCAATTATAAATTGTAAATTTTTTTGCATTTTAATAGTGATGATGGCATTACTTACTAGCTCTCCTATATAAAGGTATTTTAGGAGGGGAGGGATGTGTTAGTGGGTAAGGGTTGCCATGAATGCATTAATTTCTCAACGTGATCCCCAGCACTGAGCTGTGTACAATGGTGCATGCTTGTATTTCTAAGGATATATGTCTATCATCCCATATCTTTGGAGAAATATACATGGGGATTCATGGGGCAAACTGGACAGCTAGCCTAGATGAATCAGTGATATTACACTCAGATAAAACTGTCTCAATAATAAGGTGGAAAGATTGAGGAACATGTTTAATGTTGATGTCTGATTTTCATACACACATAAAAAAAACAAGGTTTTATACAGTGTTTACCAGGATCTGAAGAATTTGGAACTCAAAAAGACTTGGGATTGTTCGCTTACACTGGAAATGTCAGGCAATTTTGATGTTAAAGTGCTATTTGCCAGAGATATTCTTCACTTATCACCTGGAACAGGGGAAGACAAAGTGTGATATAAAATTTAATTGGGCAGTTGATTCTGCTTTCTGCTGTGGGATCTAGTTTGAGAGTTGCATCCTGTCACTGTGAACTCCCACTCAGAAGAGCTTAAGTGGAGAGTGGAAAGGGTAGATAATCACGGGCTATTTTCTCTTAAAAAAATTTCACAACAAAGAATGACTAATTTTTTTCAGTTCATGAAGTTACTACTTAACAACAGACAATTTGGGTCATTGAATATGCATGTATGCATCAAAATTTACATGTGTGTGGAAATATAGGTCAATAGTAGATATCCTTGCTTAAGTGAAATTATGACTCTATCCCTAAGATGTGACAAAAGGATTCATGGTGTTGTTTTTCTTTATAGAACAATTTTATTTTCTGCATGTACTAAGTAGAATGTTTAATTGTGATGGAGTTAAATTGTAAAGCAGTTGTTGAGACAGGGTTTCTCTGTGTAGTTTTGGTGCCTGTCCTGGGACTCAATCTGTAGACCAAACTGGCCTCAAAATCACAGAGATCTTCCTGGCTCTGTCTCCTTTGTACTGGAATTAGTGTGCTCCACCACCGCCCATCTGAAGCACTATTTCTTAAAGGGTGAAGCATGTGTTAATTTTGCAATATATGTTAAGAAATTATAAAGGTCTTAAACTTACATTGAAATTTCAAAATAAGTTAACTTCATTGAAAATTATCTTGTTATATATTATATACCATATTTTTCCTCCATCAGTGACAACTACATTTTGAAAGAGTTCTCTATGGTAGATGATATTTTTCATTGACTTTAGAATTTTAATGTTAGTCTTTTCCATCACTAGGCATTGACTTAGAAGCACAACAATTTAAGAAAAATGTTTCCTATTCAGTACCTGCTGTTGAAAACCAACATTACAGCTGATTACGTTCCTTCCCTTTCAGTACCCTTCAACTTCCCTAAAAGGCAATTGCAGTGTCCTGCTCCTGTCTGATACAGAGTCAACAGGATGTACATCATAATTCCTTGCTGTAAAACTTCCTAGGTTTTACTGGAAGATGAGATGAAAACACAGATACAGGAGTTCTTACCATTTTGAAACTTCCCCCAGTGGCAGATAAAGATTCAACAACTGTGGTTTAAGTTTCTGTGATCTCAGGAGCATGACCTTGAGTGCATTTTCTCTTCTATTTTCAGATTTATTATTTCATTGTTTGAGTCAGGACTTTGTAATCATATGGATTTTACTACATCCACCTTTTCTTTTAAGTTTGTTTTCTTTAGACATGACTTTGCAAATGCATCATGAAGAGTTTTGCTTTTATTAAGAAGTGAATAGCACAGCATTAATTTTGTAGTCATTGAAGTCATCACATCTATCACTCTGCCTTCTGTATTCAAAACAAATATTTTACTGTATTTTTCAGCAGACATGAAAGCATTTTTTGCTTTTATTTTTTCAGTACTATATCTTTTTACCAAAATATGTCTAAACAGATTACTTAGATACAAAGTGTTATAGGAGATATTTGATTAAGTGTTACATAATTAATCAAGTATCCCATTTAAATATATATATATATATATATATATATATATATATATATATATATATATATATACATATATGAATTTGTGTGAACATGAGTGTCTATATGTCTCATTTATTTGAGTATTTGAGTGTTATATTTAAAGTTATCTAATACTCTTGTTAAAACTATCCACAGTAAAGTATTCAATTATGATAGGAAAAAAAATTCAACATAGTATTCTTGTTGGGAGACTACAGTTAAAATAGAGTACACAAATAGGTTCTTGGCAATTTATAGCCAAAGAACCTGTGAAAGATCAGTGGATGGGAAATTATTAAGCACACAGCGAGGCTCTAGCTTAAGAATGATCAGAATGATAAAACGTCATCTTAAAATTGTAATGAATGAGAAATATAGTCAAACGTGCAAGCTGATAGATTCTTGTTCAAAGAAGAATATGTCTGGTAAAATATATTTTTATATGAGAGTGTACGGATATCCTGAAAAAACGTTTCTAATCCAAAATGAAATTTGATCAAGGAAATTGTAAAATGTCATTTTTAGGATGCTTAAGTTTTTAGATTTATTCTTTGCTTGTTTTATGGTTTTCCCTAATATTTTCAGGGATAAAACACATGCTTTCCAAGTGTTCTACTGTTATTTCACAGTCTGACTGATATAATCCCACTCTTCATTATTATTTTAATAAAATCTTTCCCTTTCCATACATTTTTCAATCAACAACAGCACATTTTATAGATTCTAAAATCAAA
This sequence comes from Peromyscus maniculatus bairdii, assembly GCF_049852395.1. NCBI lineage: Eukaryota > Metazoa > Chordata > Mammalia > Rodentia > Cricetidae > Peromyscus > Peromyscus maniculatus. The sequence goes on along the minus strand of NC_134852.1, from coordinate 71,161,560 downwards.
TGTGAGTTTTGTACACTCTGGTATGCTTTATTCTGAATCTCAGCATCAGCATATCAAACTGGAAATTAGAGTTCAAAAACCTTTCAACAATCTCTTTCACTTCAATTTTTAAAACAGAGTTTTAGGAATGAGAAAATTTCATGCTGAATTTCAATATGTGGAAAGATTTAATAATCACCAGGGAAAAGTCGGGGAAAAGAACAATGTCCCAGTTGTCATTACACAGACTGACAGCTAACTCTCTATCTTCATATGCCATATTTTATTTTCATATTTTCTATAAATTATAACACCGCTTATAAACAATGAGAATAATAAAAGGCCCTCACCATTTGTGTGAAAATGTGTAAGCAAATTCATTTTGTCATTTTTGTTGGTATACTATGTTGATCGTTATGCTGTCAGGAATTTACAACTAGAGACAAGACTTATACAACCTGGTTCAGAAAACATGTTTACATAGACTTGTGTCACTGTCAACAGATGATTAAAGTCCTTCTCTTATCTAAAGAGAAATATCTGACATCTCTGTCTTCTTGTACTTTATCAACAGGCTGTGAACATAACTGTTTATTTTTCAACATCCTTAGTCTATTATAGAGACATTAGAACTTTATTTCATGCTAAAAAAAGTTCCAATTGAGCCTGAATATTTGTGAGCCTGCTAATATTGGTGATTAAGATTAGCATTTAAAAAACTGTCTTGTAAGATGACATAACTGCTCTTAGAAGTTGAAAGCACAGACTGCTCTTCTAAGAAACCCCAGTGTAATTCTAAGAACGCACATTGCTGCTCATAACCATCTCTGATTCTAGTCCCATAGGACCTAAGGGATTCAACTGACCTTGTTAAGTCTGTCAGACATATGCTTGCATGGACATATGTTCAGGTAAACACTAATACAAAATCACTTGAAACACACATCCTAAAATTTTCTTTTATTGTAATTGGCCTGTTTAAGGGAAATTGGGTGTAGTTGGGATTATTCCTCCCAAGAAAAGTTGATTAAGATTTTGAGATTTCTGCATCCAGATTCCTCAGACCTTCCTTGGATGGGGTTTATGGCACAACTAACAGGGTGTCTGGCCATCCCATCACCGGAGTAGGTCAGTTCCTGCCGTCTCTTGACCATTGCCAGCAGTCTTTTGTGGGGGTATCTTTGTGGATCTCTGTGGGCCTCCCTAGCTCTCTGCTTCCTCCCCTTCTCATGTGGTCTTCATTTACCATGGTCTCCTATTCGTCGTTCACCCTCTCTTTTCTTGATCCAGCTAGGATCTCCTACTCTCTTTCCCTCGACCGTCGCCCTTCATTGTTCCCACTCATGACCAGGCTGTTCATGTAGATCTCATCCATTTCTCCGTGTCTTTTTTGGGGTCCCGTTTTCCAGGTAGCCTCACTGGTGATGTGAGTAGCAGTCCAGTCATCCTTGTTCCACATCTAGCATCTTCCTATGAGTGAGTACATACCATATTTGTCTTTCTGAGTCTGGGTCACCTCACTCAGGATGATTTTTTCTAGCTCGATCCATTTGTCTGCAAACCGTATGATGTCATTGTTTTTCTCTGCTGAGTAGTATTCCATTGTGTATATGTGCCACAATTTATTTATCCATTCTTCAGTTGAAGGGCATCTAGGTTGTTTCCAGGATTTGGCTATTACAAACAATGCTGATATGAACACGGCTGGGCCCCTGGTGGAGCACTGGGAGTCTAATTAGTGAGAAAGAAGAGGGTTTATATGAACGAGAATTGTTGAAGCCAGGGTTGGATAAAGCACAGGGACAAATAACCAAATGAATGGAAGCACAGGATCTATGAACCAAAGGCTGAGGGGCCCCCAACTGGATCAGGCCCCCTGAACAGGTGAGACAGTCATTTGGCTTGATCTGTTTGGGAGGCAGCTGTGTGTTGGTGCCGGGTCCTGGGCTTGTTGCATGAGTTGGCTGTTTGAATCCTGGGACCTATGCAGGGACGCTTGGCTCGGTCTGGGAGGTGGGGACTGGACCTGGCTGGACTGAGTCTACCAGGTCGATCCCAGTCCTCGGGGGAGACCTTGATCTGGAGGAGGTGGGAATGGGGGGTGGAGTGGGGGGAGGGGGAGGGGGGTGAGAGAGGGAGAACAGGGGAATCTGTGGCTATTATGTTGAACTAAATGATGTTGTAAAATAAATTTACTAAAATAAAAAAAAAGTAAAAAAAAAAAGATTTTGAGATTTATTGTCATTCAATAAACTATGAGATTGTGGAAAGTTATAAACATAAATATCAATGATTTTAGTATGTTTATGGAATAGAAGAATTACTGATTATAAATGCTCTCACCTGTTTTGTATTGACCTCCCCTACTTTGAGGAAATAAATTCTGCTTTGGCTTTGAAATAGCAATAACCTTCCTTGAAGATGTGTTGCTGGTCTTCAGGATATCCTGTGAACACATATCTGTGTTTCTAGACCAGCAAAAAGACTCAATTCACTATAAGATCATATACATGAGGTATACAGTTTTAACTCATGAGGATTCATACTATGCTCATAATGAAGTGGTGCAATTTTCTAATTCCTGTAAGCAAGGGTCTGGGGAATAGATGTGAGCCTGGATTTTAAGAGAATAATATGGTCTTGGAAAGGATAGAACATTGGATCCTCCTAATTGTATTAATATAGGTTCATTGAGTGGGTATTCTGGATTCATTGTGACAAATTACACATACTTTAAAAGGGAGCATATGCTTATTTTATTTATTGGCTATCAATAAGATCAAAAAGTGTCCAAATTATCTGAACTAGAGATGCCATTCTATGAGAGCAAGACCAGCATGACTCCAGGCTTGTAGTCACTGGCCTCTGTCACTGTTCAATGTAACAGCACCAAGATGTATTCTACGATCCTATCATTCTGTGCATCTGGTTAAGCTGTGTGATGGAAATCCCAGGGTTCTCTAAAAGATGTTCAGCTTTTTCTTGGACATGTTAACAAAAAGTTTTGGTTAGAAGACCAAAGCCAGTGTCATCATCAGACTCCTCTGTCACTTCCCGCTTTCTTTCTACTTTCTTCTTACCTGGGGTCAGTGCTTGTGCAACCTGCTGGTGCAGTTCCAAGTGCTGCAGCATGCTCACCACCCCTTCACTGCAGCCAGGACTTGCAATGGAGACACTAGGCAGGGCTACTGAAAACAAACCAAGGGCAGAAACATCCAACATTGACATCAGACACCTCAATATGGATATTGATCTTATCCTCTGTAACCATCACCTTCTCTCTCACACTGTCATAGTGCAGGATTAGCACTGAATAGACAAAGTGTATAGATCAGGCTGCTGGCATAGTGTTATTTGATGGATAAAATGAAGACCTAACACATAAGCAGCCTTAGTATATTCTGGGAAGCATGGAGTACCTTGGTGGCATCAGGTGAAAGGATTAACATCTGAATTAGTCTCCTTCCTTTGCCTATGCTATATGACCTAGAGTCTAGGGTCTTCCATTTTCCTTTGCCAGTGTCCATGAGCTCTGTCAAAGCAATCTCTGGCTTTCTTTTGGGCTGAACATTGTTATTCTCATCTCTTTGCTGTGTTCCAATCTCATTATCTTAAATCTCTCCTTCCTTCCTACTGATCTTGTCATGGACACATTAGGGGCTGGTACTTGATATCCTGAATATTAACTGGAACTGATGTCAGGGGAAGGTTTCTCATGCTTGGCCACAGCTCACTCACATTTATTTCCTTGGCCTTCCCTGTATCTGTGTCACAAAACCCCATGAGACCATTAAGGAGCCCATTTCTGATGCAAGCACACGAGGGTCTTTTTATTTTCAGATTCCAACCTGGATCATCACCCTATGTTCTAATGCAGCAGATGGAGGGAAATATGGCAGTGGCAGCTATGAAACTATTGGGTTAAACTTTTGGCACAGAACTACAACCTGTTGACAGGATATCTGGTTATCTGCAAGGGCCATAAACTGTGGACAGGATGTCTGCAGAAGCATCAGGATCTTGTTAAACTTTACTTCTCTGTTTTTTAAACTAGATGCTTCTAGGGTATCTGTTCACGTAGTCATGGCACATTTCTGAGGTTCTTCTGTGAACTGATTACAGTCTCGGGTCATCAAGTAGTCTAAGGTGGTGGCCCTTCTCTAAGATGGAGTCTGTAACTCAAGTCTAGGCCTTCATGTTGCATTCACACAATTTAAATATTAGAAATGAGCGTTAATACATATAAGCAATTGACAAATGGCTAAAATAAATAAATTTCTCTCTTGAGAGGAGAGTCACAGAGATAGACAACACAAATAAAATAAGAATGGGATTTCTATCAGGAGCTATTAATACCAAATATTAGTAAGGAACATTGATTTTTAAAGTTCACAGGCATGCAACCAGCATTTAAAAGTCATGAAATGTTATTCGGTGTAAGTGATTTTGTATACAAGAAAAAGTAGCTATAACATGCTAATTAGAGATGTAAAAGACCAAGAAAGGATTCATAATTAGATAAAAGCAAGAGGATGTGAAGAAGACTAAACAAGATAGCAATTAACAAGGAAAATATATGGATTTTCTTCATGAACGTTGGTGAAAATGTTATATTGTGTGTGTGTGTGTGTGTGTGTGTGTGTGTGTGTGTGTGTGTGTGCGCGCATGCATGGGTGTTGTTTTCTGTAACTAAATATGCCCATGCAAAAAAAGAAAAACTGATGAACTCGTGAATTTGGACTTTGGAGATTAAAAAATTGGGGGAAAGGGTAAGGCAGCACTACATGAAGATCCTGTAAAAGGAAAGAAAATGTGTGCAATAGAATAAATGCAATACCCTAAGACCATGGAGAAATGACCAGAAAAATAATATGATTTCAGGACTTAAACTTCTTTTGATTTACCTGTGTTTTCTGTGACAGATTCTAAGATCGACCATAAACTCTCCTTCTGAAGGAGACAATTTTGGTTGAAGTTCAGATTTCTTCCTTAGCTTAAAGCAATGATTCTCTGTGTGCTGAGACCCATTTGGCACAGCATATCAGATATTTAGATTACCATTCATAACAGTAGCAAAGGGAGAGTTAGAGAGTAAAACAATAAAGTTTTGTGGTTGGGGGTCACCATAGAGTGAGGAGCTCTTAAAGGAATGCAGATTAGGAAGGCTGGAAACCACTATCTTAAAGGCACATGTCAGATTTCCAGGGCTCATTGTGTGTTGGGGAGTCAGTGATTCCCTTGCTCACAGCGCCACCTACCGTCCTACAAAATGAAGGTGTCTAAGAAAAGGTCATTTGAAAGTTCTGAAAAGAAAGCTGGAGGCTGGAGAACAAATTACTTTGTTCAGTTTAGGGGAACTCTTATTTCAATATTGAAATGTAACAAATAATTATCAAAGTAGATGGATATTTAATGCTTCCTTGTAAAGAAATAAGGAATTCTGGCCCATGGCATGTTCTCCTGCCACTTCCTATGCATACTATTATTGCTGATAGTCAAAGTGAATATTATAAGAGTGTCCATAATTTTATTTACAAACATGGAGGAACAAGAATATATTGGCATGTGCACACACATTGTTCACATTTGACTCTCAAATTTATTCTGTTGACCTTGTATTGTGATATTTAATCTTGACTGACTGTATGTAGTATATTTCCATAAAATTTTTGTCTATACTTGTTCTATGTTTCATAACCCCAGAAGAATCCCTAAAGTAAATCTCTCATGCATTTTGGCAGTGTGATAAATGTGGTAGAGTGGTCTATGTATTTGGTGCAGTCTCCAGGTGGTGTTCTGTCTCCTGACACCCTACTGACATCAGTTTCACTGGATGTCTATAGCCCAGGGAAGCACCATTCTTTTCATTGTGACTGGTAGACTTGCTAGGGTGCAGAGTTCCTGTGCCTGGTGGCTGGGACATAAAGACCAACTGAAGTTTCACTCCTTTGTTCTCTATTGTGACTGCTTGATGTGAAAAAAGTGTGGTGATCCTCTCCCTCTGTTTTCCTTTGTCTCTGTTTAAATCTATTTAATCCAGCTGTTGGAAAGTTTAATACAGGTCTAATACACAGCCAATTCTTTCACCATGCAGCCCACAATGAAAATGTTTGCTATTTTCTCTTCCTGTCAGTTTTGATTCTTGCTCCTTATTTTTTTCTTAATTTTAGATTGATTAGTTTTTTTCCTTCTAAAAAATAGGTAATATTTTGTGTTTAAAGTATATTTAATTCATGTAGAAGTATTAACATCCTGAAATGAAGTTCTGTCCTTCCTCTTCGTTATTGTGGATTATTGTTTCTCTATATTGTATTAATCTGAAACCTTTAATCATAATAAGTGATGTCACTGATACATTTGGAATCTGGTGTATTGCATTTGTTTTTTAATTTTCTAATGATTATCTTTTATTTCGAAATTTTCCAGAAAATTAATTTTAACATGAGATTTGTTGATACAATGTCAAACATTCTTCATATTGTTGAGCATCTATTATAAAATAATATTTAAAAATTATCCAAGTGTCAACGAACTTTTTCTTCTTTGTTTTAAAACAAGTACAGGTGTCACAATAGTTCCCATCCTCACTTAATACAATCTATCACTTGGTAATTTCTCCCTAACTGGCCCTTTAACTTTGATACCTCCTTTTCATTCAAATTTGTCAATTTTTTTTTCTCAAAAAAATTTGAACCAAAGTTAATAACTCAGAGTTCATCACTTTGTTTCTGTTCCAAAGAATCACTTAGTAAATAATTAAAATCTTGTGAGACATTGATCTTTATTGTAGGGCAGGAAAACTATGATAGAACACATGTGAATTGAGTAGACTTATGGGGCTCTTCCATTAAAGAGCTGTTTGCCAAGGGAGGTTTTGAAGAAGAAAATTAATACTTAATCCTTTAGACATTCCTCATAGAAAAACATGGTAGAACATCCACAAAGTAACGACTATCGTCAATTTTATACTTTAGGATGGAAAAGTTAGTGCAACATTTGAGAAGGTAAGAGAAAGGACAAAAATTCACACGTAAATCACTAACAGTTGTTACCCTGATTTTTGATCTATCATTTTTTCTATAAATTTTTACATAGTTTCGTATATTAACTATCTTATCTCCTCAAGATAAGGATATGGTTATGGTGATAAAAATGAAAGAAAGGGGAAAAGAAATTGTAGTAGAAAGTCTCCCTTGTTTCTATAATCCATGCCATTGAAATGTCAATGCATTAGCTACATTAGATTTCTGCTGCTTCATTTCACATGTATAATTATATGATCATTTTCATATCTGAACACAATTATTACCAGGAGCTGTAGAACAACCCATATCTTTGCAAAACAAGCAAAGTGTGGAACTCCACCCTTAAAAATGTAATGGGACTATTTGAGACAACATTGTAGACATTATGATCTGGACAGCATTTATTAAAGACAGTGAATACTCTTATTTTTCATTGGAGGAAGGACAACCACATATCCACTGTTGAAGAAATGAAAAAAGGAGAATATCTTAACATATCCAAACAAATTTCTTTTCTATAAACTTTCTTAGAGTTATTTATTTTATGTTTCTTGGGTGTGTGTTTGGCCTGCAGGTATGTTTGTTCATCACATGTAAGCCTGATGCCCAAGGAGTTTAAAGAGGGTGTTGGATCCTTGTAAGGGGAGCTACAGACTGTTGTAAACCTAGGTTTGGGTGATGGTAATCAAACACAGGTCCTCTGCAGGAAGAACAATTTCTCTTAACTAATAAGCCATGGATTTTGAACATAACTGGATGTCAACATGTAGAAGATTGCAAATAGATCCGAATCTATCACCATGCACAAAATTCAAGCCCAATTCGATCAAAGACCTCAGTATAAAACCAGTTACACTGAATCTGATAGAAGAGAAAGTAGGAAATATCTTAAAATGCATTGGCACAGGAGACCACTTCCTAAATACAACACCAGTAGAACAGACACTGAAAACAACAATTAATAAATTGGACCTCCTGAATCTGAGAAGCTTCTATAAGGCAAAGAACACAGTAAATAAGACAAAAAATGACAGAATACAATGTGGGAAAATATTTACACCAACCCCACATCTGACAGAGGGCTGATTTCCAAAATATATAAAGAAACCAAGAAACAAGACATCAAAATAACAAACAATCCAATTAAAAAGTGGAATATAGAGCTAAGCAGATAATTCTCAGAGGAAAAATTTCAAATGGCCAAAAGACATTTAAGGAATTTCTCAGCAGCCTTAATTATCAGGGAAAAGCAAATCAAAATAACTCTCAGATACCATCTTACACCTCTCAGAATGGCTAAGATGGAAAGCACTGCAGACAGCTTATGTTGGAGAGAATGTGGAGCAAGAGGAACACTTCTACACTGTTGGTGGGAATGCAAACTCGTACAGCTACTTTGGAAATCATTGTGGTGTTTTCTCAGAAAATTGGGAGTGATTACACCCAAAGAACCAGCTACACCACTCTTGAGCATATACCCAAAAATACTCAATCATATCACAAAGATACATGCTCAACTAAGTTCATAGCAGCATTGTTCATAATAGTGAGAACTGGAAACAACTTAGATGCCCTTCAACTGAAGAATCGATTAAGAAAATGTGGTGCATATATACAATAGATTACTACTCAGCAGAGAAAAACAATGGCATCATGAAATTTGCAGGTAAAGGGGTGGAACTATGAAATATCATCCTGAGTGAGGTAACCCAGACTCAGAAGGACAAACATGGTATGTACTCACTCATAAGTGGATACTAGACATAAAGCAAAGGGTACTCAGGCAACAACCCACAACTCCAGAAAAGCTAACTAACAGAGAAGAACCAAAGAGGGAAGCATGGACCACCCTGGGATGGGAAATAGATGAGATCTCTATGAGTAAATTGGGGATGAGGGGTGGGAAATGGAGGGTTGAGGATAGAGGATGAGAACATAAGGGAAGGATATTTTGGAATTTCTCAGCAGCCTTAATTATCAGAGAAAAGCAAATCAAAATAATTCTCAGATACCATCTGAGATATTTTGGGCTGAACCAGGGAGCGAGGGGATAGCAACAAAAGAGATACCATGATAGAGAGAGATATCATGGGATAAAGAGAAACCCAATGCTAGGGAAACTGCAAGAAATCTCAAAGGATGGCCCCAACCTGGACTAGTGGAATAGTGGAGAGTATGCCTGAACTGAACTGGCTTCCCACAGAGATCAGACCAGTGAATACCCTAATTGTCATCACAGAGCTTTTCTCCAGTGACTGATGGAAGCATATGCAGAGATCCACTGCCAATCACCAGACAGTGCACCAGAAGTCTAGTCAAGGAGAGAAAAGAGGGATTCTATTAGCAAGTGCATCAGGATCACGATGGGGAAAACATGTAGGGATGACCAAACCAAACCAGAGAGAACTCATGAAAGTCGGATCAATGGCTGTGGAGCCTACATGGAACTGGACTAGGCCCTTTGCATGGTGAGAATGTTGTGTAGCTTTATCTACTTGGGAGGCCCTCTGAAGGTAGGATCAAATCCATCTCTGGTGCATGAGCAGGAACTGTGGAGCCCATTACCTATGATGAGACACCTCATGAAGCCTTGAGGCAGGGGGAAGGGCTTGGACTTGCCTCTACTGGATGTGCCTTCCCATGGTAGGGCTTGCCTTCTTGTGGGTAGGAGTAGGGGGAGTAGAATGAAAGGAGAAGGCTGGGGGGTGAGAGGAAGGAAGAGGGGGGAATCTTTGATTGGAGTGTGAAATGAACGAAAAAGTTTCTTTATAAAAATAATTTTTTAAAAAGGTCATATATTTTCAACATATAATGGAAAAGAATATTCATTACCATTCCAAAACATAGGGAATAGAGCATAGTAAGGAAATACAGGATGAAAGCAAACTGAAACACAGCTGGGCAAACTCCAAACTGCATCTCCATGTCTGATGTCAAAACGCTCTTCAGATCTTCAAGTACTTTAAACTCTGTTGACTGCAATGTCCATCTTTATCTTAGGCTGTTTCCACTCCCTATTAGTGGCTTTCATTGTCAGGGATTCCAGAGCTCTATCATCTCCACTATCTCGATTTCTCCAAGGCAATCCAGGCTTCAGCTTCATAGCTTCATGCAATGTGAAGGGATACCTTGACAAATGTCTGAGTTTAATGGCTTTTCTGAATGTCTTTGGGAAAAATTCCACAAGCCCATTCTTCAGTCCTTCACTCAAGAACCACATGGCTGAAGCTCCAAGTTCTGTAGCTTACTAGGGATGGAAAATGGCCCCTTGTCCAATTTAAACTTCACCAATGTTCTATACTTCACTGCCTAATCTGGCTACCCCGAAATTGTACCTCAATACTAGTCTGGTCTCAAATTCAGAAACCAGCCAGCCTGTGTCTTTCAAATACTAGGAATAAAGTGCCCCAGCACACCTGGCTTTTAATTCCTTTTCACAAGTTGGAAACTTAGGTGGGTTGTTTTTTCCATTGAGGTAACCATTTTAAAATCTGTTTACCACCTTGAACATAGGACTTAATTGCATTCCTCTTCCTGTTGCTCTTTCCCCCTCAAATTGTACATTTTGTATTTTCCCTTGCTCAACATGCTCCTTTCATTATAAATCTTTATGAGAGTTAAAACTAGTAACTTCACAACAGAGTCTATACTAGCTTGTTTTGAGGTGCCATTTGCCAATAGAATTAATACAAATATCTTTATTTTAGCCTTAGGCAGACTCTTTAGACAAGAGCGAGTTGCAGACGCTTTCCTTACCAAAGTATCCTCTGCTTTCTTAACCTAACATAATAAATTATAAATCCTCAAATCAAAACATGATTAGAACTATCACAGCAATACTCCAATCCCTGTAAACAACTTTTGTCTTACTTAGGGTTTCTCTTGCTGTGAAGAGATACCATGATCATAACAACTTATATAAAGGAAAGCATTCAATTTGGTGGGATACTCTTTCAGAGATTTTATCCATTATCATCATGGTGTGACATGGCTACATGCAGGCAGACAAGATGCTGCAGGAGCTGAGAGTGGAGAAGGAGCTGCATCTTATTCCAAAGGCAAAGGGAAGTATACTGAGGTTACAGTCAGTAAAACTTGAGCAAAGGAGACCTCAAAGCCTACCCCCACAGTGACACATTTCCTCCAACAATGCCACACCTACTCTATGCAAAGCCACACCTCCTTAAAGCACAACTCCTTTTGAGCTCATGGGGGCCAATTACATTCAAACTACCACAGAAAACAACCTCGAAGTTGCCTAGATTTTGTTCCTCCCTCAAACCATAACATTTTTAGATGAATCTACTATTTCCAAGAATATTAGTTTTCCCTGTGAATTTTTATCATGTGAAACCCCAAACACTCTTGAAATCATTATGGGCATTACTGTTATTCATGATTGCTCATGAGAACTGAATGGTATGACCCTAATTTAAAATAAAACACAAAATACATGCAGGGCACTTGGAAATCAAACTAGAGTCAATCTGAAAGCTTTAACTGCTGTGGATAGTGTTTGTAGTGCCATCAGTTGCTAAACATGCTGCTGCAATAGAAATTTCAACAGCCTTACCTAGATATGCTACAGTACTGCATGAAATAATACTGACCAACCAAAAGAGATAAGTCCATTGATTGAATAGTGGCATTGCTGTTTGAGACTAGGATAACTTTTTCATGGAAAAATGTCTACACAGAAAAGGAATCTCCAAAGATACAAAGGATTTCATTTTGGGAGGACAATCAAAATCTTGGTATGCAGTTGAAGTAAGTGCATTTTGCATTATTATATGGATATAAGCCCTTGGGGGGGCAAGGAGGGGAATATGGTGGTTTGAATAAGAATGTCTCCCATAGGCTCATATATTTGAATGCTTAGTCACCAGAGAATGGCACTATTTAAAGGGTTGAGATTAAGCAGTATGGCCTTGTTAGTGAAAGTGTGGCCTTCTTTAAAAAACTGTGTTGCTAGGTCTAGCTGTCTTTCTGTGCTGGTGAAAGAGGTTATAACTCTAAATTTTTTTATTATTATTAAGAAATTTATTATTATTAAGAAATTTTCTATTTAGTTTACATATCAACCACAGATCCCTCCCTCTACTGTCTTCCTACCCTCCAGATCCCCCCGCAACCCACCCCGCATCCCCACATTTTCCAAGTCAAGTCTCCCATTTGGAGTCAGCTGATCCTGGCACACTCAACTGAGGCAGGTCCAGGCCCCCACCCACCCCCACCCCACCCCCCTGAACCAAGGCTATGTAAGGTGTCACACCCTAGGCACTGGGCTCCAAAAACCCTGCCCATACAACAAGGATAGATCCCGATCCCCTGCCTGGGGTCCCCTCAAACAGTTCTAGCTAAACAACTCTCTCACTTATCCAGAGGGCCTAGTCTAGCCCTATGGGTGCTCCACAGCTACTTCTCCGCAATTAATGGGACCTATTAAAAAAAAGAAGCTTTTGTAGGGCAAAGGACATGTTCAATAAGATAAAACGACAGCCTACAGAATGGGAAAATATCTCCAACCCCATATCTGACAGAGGGCTGATATCGAGAATATATAAAGAATTCAAGAAACTAGACATCAAAATACCTAAGAGTGCAATTAATAATGAACTGTAGAGCTAAACATAGAATTCTCAACAAAAGAAGTTCAAAGGGCTGAAAGACATTTAAGGAATTGCTCAACATCCTTGATCATGAGGGAAATGCAAATCAAAATGACTCTGAGATACCATCTTACACCTGTCACAATGGCTATGATCAAAAACACTGAAGACAGCTTATATTGGAGAGGATGTGGAGCATGGCGAACACTCCTCCACTGTTGGTGGAAATACAAACTTGTACAGCCACTTTGGAAATCAGTATGGCAGTTGCTCAGAAAATTCAAATCAATCTACTTCAGGACCCAGCTATACCACTCTTGTGCATATACCCAAGGAATGCTCAATCTAAATTAACTCTCTAGTACCATTCCTCCCATGACTGCTGCCATGCTCTCCACCATGATGAAAATGAACTAAATCTCTGAAACTGCAAGCAAGACCCCAGTTAAATTCTTTCTTTTCTAAGAGGTGCCTTGGTCATGGTATCTTCAAAGCAATGGAAAAATGACTAAGATGCCCACCATTTAAATTGTCTGTCTACCTTGCCTGTGAATGTTGAACTTTTGTTTAGTAACTTTTTCTTTACCTCTAGTAGACTATGCTGTTTTTAAAAAATATTTATCTCTTTATAATGTATTGTTTTTTATATACTCACATAAATTGTATCATAAAACCATAATTTTGAATTCTTCCTCTTCAATATTGATGGTTTTCACTTCTGTTATTTAACATTTGTTTAAGATTTTCTCCCATTTTTGTCATTATGTTTCACTATTTACCTTACATTTCTCTTAATGGTGCTCTAGTTGTTCTTACTTTTCCAGCTTTCATTTTTTGATAGATTAAACACAACATTCACAACAAAGGGGTAAGAGAAAATTTGTTTTGGAATTACATGTGGTTACCATGTCCTGGAAAGGTTCCATCTTGAAATGTGGAAGCAATTTCAAGAAGTTAATGTTATAGCATAGCAAACAAAGTCATACAGATATCAGGGCTCTTTTCAAATACTTTGCTTGCATCAACATGATGGTGTTTACTGGACTAAAGACTATTTATGATAAAATGTAAAAAGGTGTATCAGCAGAAGCATTCCAATCTCTGTACATCACTGAAGTTCTAATCAATCAGCCTTTTCAGAAACAACCCTTTTTCAATAAAGATTTTTGGTTACATATTTGACATGAATTTTAGAGAATTCATAGTCAAGTAGTCAAACGTTTTTAGAATCCTCAATAGTCCAAAATAAAGTACTACTTTTCAGTTTTTAAGAGTGCCTAAGGCTGAACTAAGTGCTTGAAATATGTTCATGTTTCTTCTGAATTCAGTTCTCAGAGATAAAATCTGAACCTTAAAACTCATTATTTTTGCAAGATCATTTTTTGAAATGGTCCTCTAATGTTTTCTATTATGCCCAACAAATTTATTGGTTTTCATAGAAAAATACCCCAGATATGGTGCTGCTCTATGCATTTTAATTAGTTATATATTAAAGGCAAATAACTGGAGATTTTCTAACCAGTTGAAGCTAAGACAGTTGGTGGGCCTTTAGCTAGAACATGGAACCCGTCTTAGAACCTGAATGCAAGAGTCCAGTTAAGCATTGTTTATAAAATGGAAATGTGAAACAGCTATTTCCCAAGATTGTAGCCTAGTACATAACTCATAGGAGATGAAACTAGATTTTACATAACCCCTAAATTCAATTTCAACATCTTTTTTGTTATTATTTTTTTTATTTTACCTGTATTTCATGCTGTAGAGTAATATAAGAGGAAGTCTGAGAAAGAATGGTTACCACCACAGAAAGAAACCTTGGTATTCAAAACAGATTATTTCCAGTATGACTTGTTTTTCTGTATCATTTTATAAATTTCATTATTGTAGGGTTTCTTCTTTAAGTGAATGTACAAAGATGGTAAAAGAAAGTAAGAAAGAAGAGAAAACAGAAGTTTCATATTGTACATTGGTACTAGGAATTGAGAATGATGATGTGTCACCCACATTGAATTACTCTTCTCCTTTCTTCAACAAGGTCATAAAAATGATTAATTTTTATCATTATGTTTGTTCTTTGTGCATTGTCTAAATTACATAGTGATCATAAATGCATGGAAAGAAATGTCCCAGAGGTACATAGAATTTATTGGCTATTCTGTGTTTGCTATTATCCAGTATTTTTTACACAGAAACATTCAAATATATCTATGTCCAAAAATTAACATTTATGAATTTGTTTAGTATGACCAAAAATTTGTCTTTTCCAATTCCACAAAAGTAACTAACCTAGGCACTTGATGCATATCTAAGGGCATGGATATAAACTATTAGGAGTTAGTTAAAAACTATGACCACAATACTACTAGTGAATTCTCTCTTAAGGTGCAGAGTCTGTGTTGCCATTGCTTCCTGGCCCCAGTAACAGTACCATGTATGAATTTTATCTTATGGAATGGGCTTTAAATCCTATTAGAAAACTGTTCTTTAATCCTATTATAACCATGTTATTATTATATCAGTTGGCATTTTTACAGGACAGTCATTATAATCACTGGAATTCAAAGCTTGGTAGGATTTGTGATTTCTTCCCTGCCTCTGTTAGCATGCATGCAACCTCCAAGCACTTTGAAAGCTATTCAGTATGGATCGTTCTTACAGGTTAATACTATGTTGATTTCTCACTGTTTTATGACTTAAATGTTTGATGTCTTCACCAATAGGGTCTTTGTTTTAAAATTCCAGAGTGTAACCAATAATGGTAATGAAACCCTGTAATGAGTGAGATATCACTGGAAAACAACACCAAAGAGATAATACATTTCTGGCATTGGACTTTGTTTTGTTAGTCTATAGTGTTCAGGAAAGAAATTGTTGCCCTGTTATCTGCTGACCCTATTTTTAAACTGGTTATATGTGTACATTTTTATAGCAGTAGGTTTCCATATGTCTTATTCAAAATGACTCATTTTTATTTATCCTTCAGCATATTTCCTCCTTTGCCTGGCTCTTCCATTCCCGTCAACTTTTAACCTGCCATGCAACATGATTTTCCCTTGGTCTTTTTTACCATTATATCCTAAATTCATTGCTCCCTTTAAATAAACTCCAATGTTCCCTTACTAGTTTGCTGAACTAATAGTCATCCCAAGTAGAACACACATATAGGAAAA
This sequence comes from Peromyscus maniculatus bairdii, assembly GCF_049852395.1. Lineage (NCBI taxonomy): Eukaryota > Metazoa > Chordata > Mammalia > Rodentia > Cricetidae > Peromyscus > Peromyscus maniculatus. The sequence continues at coordinate 71,145,777 of NC_134852.1, read as the reverse complement.
TCAGTTGTTTGTTTTACCTCTAAATAATTTTCTTTTGTAGCATGAGGTTTCACAAATTTTGATCCTTGAAGATGCTCTGTGATGCAGACAAGCCTAGAAAATGCATTGTTATTTCCTCATCCTCCAATGTATCCAAGATTGCAATCTTGCATTGCCAGGTGCCGTTGAGAATTTAGCTTTCAGAATTGTATGCAATCATCATTGAGTGGAGAATAGTGGGATTTGAAGAAATTGTGAAGGTAAGGGATAACAGGAAATGTCATAAAGCTCCTTCTGATTCATTGGTCATGTAACCCAAAGGTAAGAAAATGGGACAAGTGCCATGTCCTCAGTTAAGTTCCCAGTAACAGGAACTAAAAACTGATGTCTCCTGAAATTTTTAGAGATGGTCTAGTAGCATTCTGTTTCACACACTCTCATATGCAAACATTTACAATGTATTGGTAATCTTGGAATAAAGCGACTAGTTTTTCCCATAAAAATAATAATTAATTAATTCATAACCAAGACTACCCAATGCTAAACAATCCATGCAGTTACTACTTAGCAACATACAAAATCTGGTATCTGCATCCAATTCTAAAATGTAAAACCTGCATGTGTGTGAAAATAAAGTTCCATAATAGACCATTTCCTTAGATTGAGTGAAGCCATGATTCTATCTGTAACAGGAGAGAGAGAACCATGTTTATTTTTCTTTCTAAGCTTCAATTTGTTTTCTGCATTACTATGTAGAATCTACAACTGTTAGAGGATTAAATCACATAGAAGTATTTTTTTAAAGGGTGAGGTATGTGCTAAGGTTTTTGTATTTGTTAAGAATATATAAGGTCTTAAATTTATATTAAAATATAAGTAAACTTCATTGGAAAATGTGGCATTGTATTTTATGTATAGTAATTTTCATCCATTGGTAACTTAATTGCCCCTGGATAAACTATATCTTAAAAGGGTGTGTTGCATTGCAAAAATCAGAGAGACAGAGACAGAGAGAAACTTTGGTCCCTGTGTCTTTCATCATCTTTCCTCTTCATTCTCGTACTGTCTACTGCGCAGGGCTGTGATGCTCTTTATGGCCATATGCTCCTTCGTTATTACAATTCCTTTTAAAATATATTCCTAGACTATTCTGAGGCATGGATTTAGAAACACCGAATTCGTGAAAAATGCTTCCTAGTCAGTACCGACTGTTGAAAACCCACATTAAAGTTGCCTATTTCCTTTACTTTTCAATACCCTACAAATATACTAAAAGCTTATTGCGGTACAGGTACTTCTCTGGAAGAATCGCTACAGGAAGTGCGTCAAAATCTGGTGCAGTGGACTGGACCAGGCTGCAGAGGAAAGATGAGGAAACCATAGGAACCAAGTTTCTCTTTCCTTGCGATTTCCTCCCGGAGCAGTAAATACAGTCGTACTTCCGGGTTGCAGCCGACTATCCTTCAGCGCGGAATTTCATTGTTTAAATTTAAGTTTTTCTGTATTTCTTTATATTTCCGATTCCCCTTTTCCCATTCCCTGAGCAGCAAGCACAGTCGCACTTCCAGGTTGAAGGAGACTGGCTTGAACGGGGGATTTCGTTGTTTAAATAAAAGTATCTGTATTTGCGATTTTCCCTGAGCAACAAACAGATGCACTTCCAGGACTCATTAGAGTGGCATTAGGCGTGTTTCTTCTTCCATTTTCAGTTTGTTTTCCATTGCTTAAATTAAGTTCTAAATCATTTAAATCGTGAAATTGCGATCATACATATTTTACAAGACACGACTTTTTCTGTAGAGCCTTTTTTTCTGTAGACGTACCTTTTAAATGAGTCCTAAACACAATTTTGCTTTTTCACTCCAGTGTTAATCTGGGGGGTGGGGGGTGGGGGGTGGGGGGTGGAGTCATCTCATGAATCAATCTGCCCTTTTTTTTGAAAATGAAATTTTTGCATTGAATTGTCAGCAAGTTTGAGGCTTTAAAATTACTTTGGATTTGAATTCTTAAATACAATGTGGATGTTTAGCACACAATTTGCACATAATTCTACCATTTTTTTTCTACCAATATATTTCAAAACAGGAATATCAGAGATAAAGTTTTATAGGGGACATTTGTTGCCCTATAATTCACTCTCAAGTGTCATGGCACATAATACATCTTAAATAATATACCACCAAAACAATGTGTGTGTTCTCATTTATTTTGAGCGTGTGTGTGTGTGTGTGTGTGTGTGTGTGTGTGTGTGTGTTTGTTTCAATTATTCAGTACTCTTGTTAGAGGTGGAAATAAAGATAAAAACTTCATACATACTTTCTTGTTAGGGAGATGGAGGTTATATCAGAGTATACCATATGTACTTAGGAATTTATAATCAAAGAACCTTGGACCAATGGATGCAAAATTATTCAACATTGAGGGAAACTCTGGCTCAAAAAGGTCAGAGTGATAAGACATCATCTAGAAAATAGTAAGGGATTAGAAACATACTCTGATGTACAGGGTAGGAGATTTTCCCTCACTTAAAAATGGTTCAGGTTAAAATGAAATTTTATATGGAAGACTACAGATATCCTTAAAATGGTTCTAAATACTAAATGAAACTGGAATAAGGAATGACAGAATGTTAATTTTAAGATTTTTTCCCTTTTATTGAAAATAGATTATTTTCTCACACAATATATTCTGATTACAGATTCCCCTCCCTCTACTCCTCCCAATTTCTCCCCATCCTTCCTCCACTCCAGAACCCCTCCCTCCTGTCTCTCATCAGAAAGGAGCAGGCTTCTAAGAGATAATAATCAAACATGTCAAATGAATTTGTTATATTTCTCAGATTCTCAACCTCTCCATAGCAAAATGGAACCCAGACATCAAAATTTCTTCAACAACCTCTTTCATTGTGATTTCTGAAACGGAAGTTCTAGGGATGAGAAAGATTTCTGCCCAGGTTAAATTAATGGTCATACTTAAGAGTCAGGAATTCAGGAGCCACGGGAAAGAACCAGGTCCAAGTCCTAATAACTTGGGCTGACAACTATGTCACTCTATTTATATTCCATAACTTATCTTCATGTTTTCTATAAATTATAACATGATTATACACAAGGTTTAGAATTTCTCACCATGTCTGTGAAATATTTCAGTAAATTGATTTTGACATATCTGTTGTTCTTTCTTCATACCATTCAGAATTTGGGCCTAGAGCTGAGACCTGTATGACCTGGCTCAGATATTATGTTTCCATAGTTTTGTGTCACTGTCACCAGATGATGAAAATGCTTCCCTTTTCTAAGTAGACATATTACATATCTCTGTCCTCTTGCATTTTTCCCTCCACATTTGGAGACCACTGTTCAGTCTCCAGGATCCTCTGCCTGTGATAAAGACATTCAAACCTTTTATTCTGCATGGTGCAGTTTCTTAAGCCCATAGGCACATGTGCAGGGGAATCAACAGGAAGCAAATCATAAACTCCTCTCCCTCCTTCTACTCCACCCCCTCTGGAAACATGTCTTCCACAGGTCTGGTCATGCTCTCTTCTATTCGCTCCTTCTCCTAATAAAGCTCTGACAGTGGGTTTTCTTGTGCCCAGTGGCCTTTCTCGCACAGTAACAGCACCACTTAATGAATAACACAGCGCCACCATATTAACACCAACAGATAGTTCTGTCCTACTTTGGCTTTAATAAAAGAGTTCTCTTGTGGCTTCTGCCACAGCTCTGTGTCATGCTCTTCTAGACCATTTTTATTTTATTGTTGTCTTATATTTATCCTATATTTAGCATTTGAACTATTTGAAGTCAATTCTAGTTTTACTCTGATATCTGAGTAAAATCTATGTGAGGACATCTACTTCTATAACTATTGCTGTGAAGGGGAAAAAACGTTTTAAAAACCATTGTTTAGGTAATATTGCAAAATCAATTGATCAGACATTATAATATTTATTTTAGAAAAATTTAATATTACACTTATTGTTGTCAGTCTTCATACAAGTACCACAACCTTCTGAAGCTATTACTTTCAATACATTTTGGAACAGTTTCTTAAGATTGTGTTGAGATTTCTAGAGATCACATTTCCAATTAAATTATCCTATTAGTCAATTATCCCTAATGCTAATGACAAAACAGCAACATGGATTTCCTTGACACATATCATAACAATAAACCTTTATTCAGTGATTACATCTACTAAACATTATATATGAAAAGACATGGTATTTTCACTCAGAGAGTAGCTACTATGTGAAAACTCTTCTGCGGCTTTTTTTTAGGGTCATGAGAATATTTTCTTCCTCATGAATGATGCAAAAATAAAAAAATGTGACATCCTTGGTCATGAGTCCTAGAGTGAGTGGAACAACTGACTTTCCCCACAATTTTCACTTTTATGTCTGCAATGATAAGAAGCATGGACATAACATATAACATAACATAATTTTTTCAGACTAGAAAGTGCTTATTAATGTCTGTGTAATTCCAGAAACCTATTTAACCTGCTATGCTCAGTCTTCAATCACTGAGGGGAAAAAAGCTTACTTCTTTTTTTTCTGCAGATATTGAAGATTATGCCATAATAAGTGAAAATGAATTAGGCCTATGCTCTCTTGTAGAAAGGGAGATGGTGGAACCTATGTAAGACATAATAAATACTAACCTGTGCATACTTCATGCTTTTTATGTTTTAAAATATAGTATAAAGTGTATATTCCACTGGTATTAGTGTGCACATTTTTACACCCAGTAAACAAGATTTGTATTATATTTGTCATTGTGAAGTTTGTGTAATGCAGTCACAAATCAGTTGTCCTTGTCCATACATGCATTAACTTGATTTAAAAGCTTGCCTTTGGCCAGGCAGTAGTGGTGCACGCCTTTAATCCCAGCACGCTGGAGGCAGAACCAGGTGGATCTCTCTGAATTCAAAGCCAGCTTGGTCTACAGAGTGAGACCCAAGACAGGCACCAAAACTACATGGAGAAACCCTGTCTCAAAAAATCAAAAGAAAAAAATATATCCTCAGGAAGCATGCAGAATGCCTTCCAGTACCATCATTACTATTCAGTAGGTGTGAAGGTTTCAGTTAGGCACATGCTCAACTTCTCTGTGTTCAATGAGATATACAGGTGTTGTTTTCAGCAATAGTGCCATGCGATCAGTTTGTGTAGAGCAACCAATTTCCTGAGCAATAGCCTCACTTTTGGGAGTGTTAGCATAGAGAGTCTGTTCAAGAAATCAATTAGATATAAACCATGACTGATATTGAAGATTTTATTTGGTGGTGAGAGAAATGTGGTTGGGCTTTCACTTCCAGTTACTTGGTGATTTGGTTGATAAGTATTGATATAGTATTTTATTAAGAACACTACTCTAGTAGGTTTCTATAACACATTTTAGATGGTCCATAGATTTACTTGTTCCTCTAAGCATTCCATCCATTACCCCATCTTTCTATTCCCTGTCCATTTAATATTTCCATTCCAGTATAAGCCCCCAAGTGTCTTAATTATTGCATATGGTATTTCTTCTCCCTTTGGAAATTCTTCCCTCACGCATATTCCCTTACTAATATGTTCCCTTTGTGGATTTATGGATTCTTGAATGTCTTTGTAAAGTTTAAAACAGCTGGGTAGTGGTAGTGCACACCTTTAATCCCAGCACTCAGGAGGCAGAGGCAGGCAGAGCTCTGTGAGTTTGGGCCCTGCCTGGGCTACAGAATGAGTTTCAGGAAAGGCATAAAGCTACACAAAAAAAGCCTTCTCTAAAAATAAACAAAAACAAAAACAAAACAAAACAAAACAAAAAAAAACCCTTAACATCCAGATACAAGGGAATATATACCATATTTGCCTTTTCAGTACTAGGGACCTTGTTCAGGATGATTTTATTTTCTATTTCCATCCATTTACCTGTGAGTTCTATGATTTCATTTTTTCTTTGTCTTGCTTTTTTTTGGTTTTTAAAGACAGGATCACTCTGTGTAGCCTTGGCTGTCCTGGAACTCAGTCTGTAGACCTGGCTGGTCTCTAACTGACAGAGATACACATGCCTCTGCCTCCCAAGTGCTGGGATTAAAGGCATGAGCCATGACCACCCAGCTTGATTTCATTTTTTAACAGTTGATTTATATTCCATTGTGTAAATGATGACATGTTCATTATCCATTCACTTGTTTTTGGATATCAAAGATATTTAGTATTTCTGACTAATATGAACAAAGCAGCAACAAATGTGGGTGAGCAAGTTTCTCTGTAATAAGATAAAGAGTCCTTTGGGTATATGCCCAAGAGCAGCACAGCTGGGTCTTGAGGCAGATCCATTCCCAGTTTCCCAAGGAACCTGCACAATGATTTCAAATGTGCTTGTACAAGTTCTTATTTCCACCATCAATAGATAAGGATCCTCCTTTTTCTACATCCTCACTAGCATGTTTGTTGACCTTATCCATCCTGATTATTGTAAAATGGCATCTCAAAGTGGTTTTGATATGCACATCACTGATGACCAAGATTGTTGATTTTTTCTTTAAGTGAAACCAGCATTTGAATGGTCACTGTGGGTCATTAGAGGAAGGAATTTATATTGAATACTCACAGATAAGAAAGGGAAAGCCATGGAAACCAGAGCTAAGGAAGACAATGGAAGGATTACTATTCAGAGAGAAACCATAGCAGACAAAGCAGCTAATTCTTTGAGACATGCAGTACAAGGGAACACTCAACAATTATTTTCCTGTCAGTGAGTATAAATATTATACAATTTTGTGCTTCCATCATAAAAATTTTGCAATCCAGCTTAAGAATGGTACATTTTAAATGAATTTAAACAAGTTATATAGTTTATGAGTCGGGGATGGTAAACCATGCAATTTAAGGTCAGATTTTAGATAGGGAAAGTAAGGTATATGAAAGTAGACAAAGGAAAGACACTACAGAACTATAGAACAGGAAAATGGTAAGAAAAATGCATTCTCAGTGTAGAATCTCATCTTTGTCTTCATTGATCTCACGTTAAAGTTAACAGAAGGCGACAAGTCATTTTAAGCACACATTGCATTTCTGCCTTTAAAACCACATTCCAAGCTAGACTTGATGGAGCAATGAAGCAATGAACACTGTGCTTACAGTGCCATTTATTGTTCAACAAGACAGGAAAGTGGATGGAAACTGCTATAAAAAGTTCTGAAAAAAAATGAACAGGAGATATACAATATGTGCTTATTTCAACAGGATTTAAATAGTCATATCAAAACCAAACCCTAATGCTTAATTTCTAAATGGGATATCTAATGTATGTTACCCTTCAGAAACACACAGTGTACTCATGCAGGAACCTGGTTGTTGTCACATCATAAACAAAAAACACAATGCTTAAATATGAATTAAATTCCTTCAAGGCTGATTGACTAAAAAATGGATCTAGAGAAACACTTTGCCATGGCACACATAGAGTGCAGATTTGAACATAAAACTAATTCAATTGACCATTGAGTATTTAAAAGTTATCCTTGATTCTGTATGCATGCATTTTCTGCACATACACTTCAGTTACAGTAGAATTCATGTAATAAACAACATTAAATTAGCTGAAGTTTTGAAACTGGATAGTCTTTAAAACATTCCTTCAGTGTGACAGTGTTTATTTGCTTCAGACTCCAAGTCTCCTAGTGCTCCTGGCAGTCTTAGATGCAGATGCCTCCCAGGATGTTGGCCATTAGCACTTCCAGATTGCCCCCAGGAAATGTGCTACTTTTCACTAGGGATGCCAATCTAGCTCTGTACTACAGGGAGATCCTGTGAAAGGTAGGAGGATACTTGGTCCAGCAGGTAAAACCTGCTTGCCTCTGAATATAGATAGGGCTGAGAAGTCAACAGGCAGACAGGACTTCCCTCCCTATATTTCTTTCATTCTGTACTTTGGACAAATATGTTCCTCCTCAAAGTAACACCTGAAGACTCCTTTAAAGGTGATTGTATTGTAAGCCAGCATTAAAAGTGGTCTGTTAAGCTTGTCTATGGATGTTGAAATTTTGCTCTCTACATTTCTATTAACCACAGATATGCTATGCTTTTCCTAGAATAAAAATAGTTCTCTTTCTGAAGTATCCTTTATCCTCTCATATATACTTACATAGAGTGTAGGCTGAAACAGAATTTTGAATTCTTCCTCTTCAGCATTAGTAGTTTTCACTTCTTTTATATTCATTGAAGATTTTCTAAACTTTTCCATTCAGTTTTTAAAAATTGCTACTGTTTTAAACATTTACTCTCCTTACATTTGAATAATGAGTCTCTATCATTTCCAATACTCCAATTTTCATAATTTTACATGAAAACACAGCTTTCACCTCAGTAATATAAGAGACAGTTTATTCTGGAACTTCCTATGGTTACCATATCCTGGAAATATCCCAAATTTCTATGTAGAATCAGTTTTGTGCTGTTCATAATGTAACAGAACAAATTCATACATATATCAGCATATCTTTTTCAAAAATTTTCATTGTAATATCAGAGAAGGTATTTAAGGAAATAAACATTTTCAATGATTAATTGTAAAATTTTGGTATCTTTATGGCACTGAGAATGACTGCATTACTTACTAGCTCTTTTATGTAAAGGTATTTTCAGAGGGGGAGGAATGGCTTCGTGGGTAAAGTGCATACCATAAATGCATTAATTTCTGAGCTTGATCCTCAGCACTGAGCTGTGCACAATGGTGTGTGCTTGTATTTCTAAGATTATATGTCTATCATCCCAGAACTTTGGAGACAGAGACATGGGGACTCAGGGAGCACATTGAACAGCTAATCCAGATGCATCAGTGATATACAGGCTCAGATAAAACTCTCTCAAAAAAATAAGATGGAAAGATATTGAGGGACATACTTAATATTGACATCTGATTTTCAAATACACACACACACACACACACACACACACACGATGTTTTATGCAGTGTTTACTTGGCACTGAAGGATGCAGGACTCAAGACTGGGACTTGGGATTGTTATCTTACACTAGAAATGTTGGGCAATTTTGATGGCCAAGTGCTATTTGCCAGAGAGATTCTTCACTTATCTCCTGGAACAGGATAAGATAAAGTGTAGTATAAAATTTAATTGGGCAGTTAATTCTTCTTTCTGCTGTGGAATCTAGCTTGAGAGTTACATCTTGTCACTGTGAACTCCCACTCAGAAGAGCTTAGGTGGAGAGTGGAAAGGGTAGATGATCACAGGCTAGTTTCTCTAAAAAATAATAATTCATAACAAAGACTACCTAACTTATTCAATTTATGAAGTTACCACTTAACAACATATAATTTGGGTCTTTGAATACACATGTATACATCAAAATTTACATATGTGTGGAAATATAGTAGTAGACATGTTGCCTTGCTTAAGTGAAGTTATGACGCTAAGATGTGAGAAAAGGATTCATGGTGGGTTTTTTCTTTATAGAATCATTTTATTTCCTGCAGGTACTAAGTAGGATGTTTAATTGTGATGGAATTAAATTGTAAATCAGTTTTTGAGACAGGGTTTCTTTATGTAGTTTTGATGTCTGTCCTTTGATCTCACTCTGGACCAGGCTGGCCTCAAACTCACAGACATGCCTGGCTCTGCCTTTTGAGTGCTGGGATTAAAGGCATGCTCCACTGCTGCACAGTTGAAGCAGTGCTTTTTAAAGGGTGAAGCATGTGTTAATTTTGCAATATATATTAAGAAATTATAAAGGTCTTAAACTTACATTAAAATTGCAAAATAAGTTAACTTCATTGAAAATTATTGTGTTATATACTATATATCACATTTTTCCTCCATCAGTGACAATTACTTTTTGAAAGAGTTCTTTATGGTAGATGACACTTTTCATTGTTACAATAACTTTAGACTCTTAATCCTAGACTCTTTCATCACTAGGCATGGATTTATAAGCACAGCAATTCAAGAAAATGTTTCCTATCTAGTACCTAATGTTGAAAACCAACATTATGCCGGGCGGTGGTGGCGCACGCCTTTAATCCCAGCACTCGGGAGGCAGAGGCAGGCGGATCTTTGTGAGTTCGAGGCCAGCCTGGGCTACCAAGTGAGTTCCAGGAAAGGCGCAAAGCTACACAGAGAAACCCTGTCTCGAAAAACCAAAAAAAAAAAAAAAAAAAAAAAAAAGAAAACCAACATTACAACTGAGTACATTCCTTCACTTTCAATACCTTTCAACTTCCCTAAAAGGCAATTGCAGGATCCTGCTCCTGTCTGATACAGAGTCAACAGAATGTATATCATAATCCCTTGCTTCAGAACTTCCTTGGTTTTACTGGAAGATGATAAAAACAAAGATACAGCAGCTCCTACCATTTTGCAACTTCCTCCAGTGACAAATAAAGATTCAACAACTGTGGTTTAAGTTTCTGTGATCTTGGGAGCATGTTCTTGAGTGCATTTTCTCTTCTGTTTTCAGGTTTATTATTTCATTTTTTGAGTCAGGACTTTGCAACCATATGGATTTCACTACATCCACCATTTCTTTTAACTTTGTTTTCTTTAGACATGACTTTGGTAATACGTCCTGAAGAGCTTTGCTTTTATAAAGAAATGAAAAGCACAGCATTAATATTGTGGTTATTGAAGTCATCATATCCATCAGTATGCCTTCTGTATTCAAAACAAAAATTTTATTGCATTTTTCATCAAGCATGAAAATTTTTTTTAAAAAATAAAATAAAGAGAACATGGTTTTCTAAATAAAATATAGATGTCTAACATTCATTTTGCTTTTAGTTTTACCATACTATATCTTTTTACCAAAATATGTCTAAGCAGATAACTTAGATACAAACTGTTATAGGAGATATATTATTAAGTGCTACATAATTAATCATCAAGTATCCCATTAAAAACACACACACACACACACACACACACACATATATATATATATATATATATATATATATATATATGTACATATATATGAATTTGTGTGAACATGAGTGTCTATATGTCTCATTTATTTGAGCATTTGAGTGTTATTTTTTAAGTTATTTAATACTCTTGTTAAAACTATCCACAGTAAAGTATTCAATTATGATAGAAAAAGAAAATTCAACATTGTCTTCTTGTTGGGAGACTAAGGTTAAAATAGAGTACACAAATAGGTTCTTGGCAATATAGCCAAAGAACCTATGAAAGAACAGTGGATGGGAAATTATTAAGCACGCAGTGAGGCTCTAGCTTAAGAATGATCAGAATGATAAAAAACATCATCTTAAAATGGTAATGAATGAGAAATATAGTCAAATGTGCATGCTGATAGATTCTTATTCAAAGAAGAATGTGTCTGTTTAAAATAAATTTTTATATGAGAGTGTATAGATATCCAGAAAGAAAGTTTCTAATCCAAAATGAAATTTGATCAAAGAAATTTTAAAATGTCATTTTTAGGATGCTTAAGTTTTTAGATTTTTTTATTTGCCTGTTTTATGGTTTTCCATAATATTTTCAGGGACAAAACACATGCTTCCCAAGTGTTCGACTGTTATTTCAGCCTGATTGTTATAATTCCCCTCTTTATCATTATTTTAATAAGATATTCCCTTTCCAGCTATTTATTCCTTTTTCAATCAACAACAGCACATTTCATAAATTCTAAAATCAAACGTGAGTTTTGTAAACTCTTGTTTGCTTTATTCTGAATCTCAACATCAGCATAGCAAAATGGGAATTAGAGTATATATTCCTTTTCCAATCAACAACAACACCTTTCCTGAATTCTAAAATCAAATGTGAGTTTTGTAAACTCTGGTTTGCTTTATTCTGAATCTCAGCATCAGCATACCAAAATGAAAATTAGAGTTCAAAAACCTTTCAACAATCTCTTTCACTTCAATTTTTAAAATAGGTTTTAGGGATGAGGAGGTTTCATGCTGAAATTCAATAAGTGGACAGATTTAAGAGTTATGGAGTTGGGGACCCAGGGGAAAGAACAATGTCCCAGTCTTCATAACATGGACTGACAGCTAACTCTCTCTATTTATATGCCATAATTTATCTTTGTATTTTCTATAAATTATATTGCATATAGACAATGAGAATAATTAAAATTCCTCACCAATTGTGTGAAAAAAGTGTAAATAAATTCATTTTGACTTTTTTGTCTGTATACTATGTTGTTCTTTATGCTGTCAGGAATTTGCACTTAGAGCCAAGACTTACACGACCTAGTTCAGAAAACATGTTTACATAGAGTTGTGTCACTGTGAATAGATGATTATAATCCTTCTCTTGTCTAAAGAGAAATATCACAGACCTCTGCCTTCCTGTACTTTATCAACAAGTAGTGAACATAACTGTTTATTTTTCAACATCCATAGTTTGTAATAGAGGCGTTCGAACCTTTTCATGCTCAAAAAATAAGTCCCAATTGAGCCTGAATTGTGGTGAGGCTGCTAATATTGGTGAGATAGATTAGCCTTTAACAAACAAACAAAAAACTGTCTGATGGCATGACAGAACTACTTTCAGCAGACTACTAAAAGCACAGACTACTCTTCTAAGGAACCCAGGTATAATTCTAAGCACGCACATTGCTGCTCATAACCTTCTCTGATTCTAGTCCCATGGGACCTGAGGGATTCTTCTGGCCTTGTTAGGTCTGTCAGACATGTGCTGCATGGACATATGTTCAGGTAAACACTAATACAAAAACACTTGAAACACACAATCTAAAATTTTTCTTCATTGTAATTGGCCTCTTTTTAAGGGAAATTGGGTCTAGTTGGGAATATTCCTCCCAAGGAAACTTGATAAAGATTTTGGAATTTATTGTCTTTCAATAAACTATGAGATTGGGGAAAGTTATATACATGTCTATCTATGATTTTAGTGTAATATATTTATGGAATAGAAGAATTACAGATTATATATAAATGCTCTCCTCAGTTTTGTATTAACCTACCACGTAAGCAGCCTGAGTATATTCTGGGAAGCATGAAGTACCTTTGAGGCATCAGATGAAAAAGATTAACATCTGATTTAGGCTCCTTCCTTTGCCTATGCTCTATGACCTAGAGTCTAGGGTCTTCCATTTCCCTTTGCCACTGTCCAAGGGCTCTGTCAAAGCAACCTCCTACTTTCTTTTGGGCTGAACATTGTTATTCTCATCTCTTTGCTGTGTTCTAATCTCATTGTCTTAAATTCTTCCTTCCTAATTACTGAACTTGTCATGGACACATTAGGGGCTGGTACTTGATATCCTGAATATTAACTGGAATTGATGCCAGGGGAAGGTTTGTCAGACATGGGCATGGCTCACTCACTTTTATTTCCTTGGCCTTCCCTGCAATTGTACCAGTGTCACAAAATCCCAAGAGACCACCAAGGAGCCAGTTTCCACTGCAAGCACACAAGAATCTTTTTATTTTCAGCTTTGAATCTGGACCACCACCCTATGGTCTGATATAGCAGATGGAGGTAAATGTGGCAGTGGCAGTGGGTTCAGGAGTAGGAGGGTTTTTAAAGGAAAAAAAAAACACAAGCCAGAAATTAAAATCCTTAGAATTTTTGAGTACTGGGTGAAATGGATATGGAGCATGGTGCTTTTTTTGAAACTACTGGTCTAGACTTTTGGTGTGAAACCACATTTGAGACTATTGAGTTAAACTTTTAGCACAGAACCACAACCTGCTGATAGGATATCTGGATATCTGCAAGTGCCATAAACTGTAGACAGGATGTCTGCAGGAACATCTGTATCTTGTTAAACTTTACTGCCCTGTTTCTTAATTAGCTGTTTCTAGGTTATCTCTGTGCGTAGTCATGGCACATTCCTGACGTTTTTCCTGGAACTGAGTACAGCCCTCAGTCACCAAGTGGTCTAAGATTGTGGCCCTTCCCTTAGATGGAGTTTGTAAGTCAAGTCTAGGCCTTCATTTTGCCTTCTCACAATCATGCAATGAAGACTTCTTGCTTTCAGTCATTTATGCTAGACTGAATTCACCTTCTAGATTTCTTGATTGAAAATTTTTGTGGCTGTTGATTTTGTTTCCAGTGTAGTTTCCTAAAGCCCTCCTAACCATCTGCTTTGAAACTGAAAGGTTCCCTGCCCTCAGTAGCCTTCTGGATTTTGTTTGTTTGTTCATTCATTCGTTTGTTTGTTTTGACCAACAAAGTCTTTGATCACTAATTTGGATGAGTCAAAAATCTGTGGTGATACCCCTGTTCCTCAGAGTAATCTTTTTTTTGTAGAAGTGGGATGACAAGATTAAAGGAAGATAGGTACCTGATCCAAATTTCTTCTTTTTTGGCCCCTTGTTAGTTCTGTTTTCTCAGTTGATCTTTCTTTCTAGCAGCTAGAGTATGAGGCTCCATTTCTTTTGATTTAGCTAGTTTTCAGCACTATCCAGAATAGAGGGATCTAGTTCATGCTTCCATGTAAAAATAAGGAATTCTGGCCCATGCCGTGTTTCCTGCTGCTTCTTATGCATACAGTTACTGCTGGCAGTCAAAGTGGATATTATAAGGTTGTTTGTTATTTTATTTACAAACATGGAGGAACAAGAATGTATTTGCATATGCACACACATTGTTTATATTTGGCTCTTAAATTTATTCAGTTGACCTTGTGTTGTCATATTTGATCTTGACTAACTGTATGTAGTATATTTCCATAAATATTTTTTATACTTGGGTCTATGGTTCACAAGCCTAGAAGAATCCCTTTAAGTTAAAACTCTCATGGATTTTAGCAGTGTCAATGTATTTTATGCAGTCTCCAGGTGGTGTTCAGGCCCCTGACACACTGCTGACATCAGTTTCACTGGATGCCTGTAGCCCAGCGAAGCACCATTGTTTTCTATGTGACTGGCAGACTTACTGGGAATGCAGAGTTCCTGTGCCTGGTGGCTAGGACCTAAAGACCAATGGAAGGTTCACTTTTTTGTTCTATGTTGTGATTTCTTGGTGTGAAAAAGGGTGGTGATCCTCTCCCTGTGTTTTCCTTTGTCTCTGTTTAAATCTATTTAATCCAGCTGTTGGAAATTTACCACAGGTCCTAATACACTTGGCATTCTTTCAACATGAATCCCACAGTGAAAACGTTTACTATTTTCTCTTCCTGTCAGTTTTGATTCTTGTTCCTTAATATTTTCTTAATTTTAGATTGATTAGTTATTTTCTCCTGAAAAAATAGGTAGTCTTTTGTTTGTAAAGTACATTTAATTTATGTAGAATTATTAACATCCTGAAATTGGTCCTTTCACTTAGACACCTCCATTTTATTCAAAGTTTTGGAGTTTTTTTTCTCCCTGAGGAACATTTGAACCAAACTTTATAATTCAGAGTTTAGCACTTTGCTTCTGTTCCAAAGAGTCACATATTAAATAAATAAAATCTTGTGAGACATGGGTCTTTATTTGTTAGAGCAGGAAAACAATGATAGACCACATATGAATTGAGTAGACTTAAGGAGCTCCCCCATTAAAGAACTGCTTACCAAGGGAGTCTTTGAAGAAGAAAATTAATAATAATGAAACCTTCCGACCTTCCTCATAGTAAAACCACGGTAGAATACCCCTAAACTAATGACTATAGTCATTAAGTTGTTAAATATTTTGTTTTAACTCAATTTTATTCTTTAAGATGGAAATGTTAGTACAACATTTGAGAAGGTAAAAAATGACAGAAATTCATACACAAATCACTACGAGTTGCTACTCTGATTTTTTGATCTATCATTTCTTTATAAATTATTACACTTTTGCTACTATAACTATCTAACCACTTTAAGATAAGCATATGGATATGATGATAAAAAAGAAAGAAAAGGGAAACGAAATCGTAATAGAAACTCTCCCTTATACCTATAATTCCTGCCATTGTAAAATCAGTGATTTATCTATGTTAGATTTGTGCTGCTTCATTTCACATTTATAATTGTATGATCATTTTCATATCTGACCACAATTACCATGGGTTACATAAAATTACATATATTTGCAAAACAAGCAAAGTGTGAAACTTGACTCTTAAAAAGAAAATATTAGAAATCACATTCTAGGCAATAGATCCTGGACAGCATTTTTCACAGACAATGGTGAATACTCTCATTTTGCATTACAGGAAGGACAACCACATATTCACTGTTGAAGAAATGAAGGAAGCAGACTATTTTAACATATCCAAACAAATTTCTTTTCTATAAACTTTCTTAGATTCATTTATTTTGTGGTTTTTGTGTGTTTGACTTGAAAGTACGTTTGTTCACCACATAAAAGCCTGGTGCCTAAGGAAGTCAGAAGAGGGTGTTTGATCCCTGTAATGGGAGCTGTGGAATGTTGTAAACCATGATTTGGTTGATGGGAATCAAACACAGGTTCTCTCTTAACTACTGAGCCATGGGTTTTGAACATGGATTTTCCATGTTAATTGAAAGATTCTTAAAATGTTCATCCTAATGTTGATGGCTATAAGTCTTTTCTGATTTAATACTGGAGTTTATCATATTTATTATTCTTCAGTGGTGTTTTTACTTCAGTTTTCTCATCATCAAAATTATCATCTCCATCCTCATCATATCTGTCATAATCATTTTCATATTCATAATGATCTTCTCCACCATCACTCATAATCTTCAGCTTGCTTGGCATTTTTCAGTTGAACCATTTTGTCTTTTCTTGGGACACATAAATTTCAAGATATATTTAAGAGTTCTACACTCTCCTCATCTTAGTCTGTTAATTATTCATTTTCTTCCACAGCTGCTAGGTGCCATCTAATAATATGCATAGGCCCTAACCATGTCAACATGAATGTGGCAGGTAGTGTAATATCGATGCAGCCTGTGGAAACTTAAGTGTACAAACACATTCATATTTGCAAGGGTTAGAATAATTGGACAGCCTTCATAATCCATTGTCTTTGCCTCAACAATCAATGTATAAGTCATCTTTCCCACAGGCCTGGAATTGATTCTCAGTTCTTAAAATTAAGGTTATCATTACTATCACTTAAAAGTCATAATTTTTGCTATCCTATAATTTATGATAAAAAATATCTTTGTTTCATGGGATCATGCCCATGCCCACCTAGTCTAATGAGAGGTGGAGGCACAATGTCACTATGAGAGAAGCATGAAGGATATTAACTGCCAGCTGCTCTTCAGAACAGATACGCAGGAGAGATTCATAGAATGTTTTTTATGGTATTTTAAAAATCATGTATTGATACAGAAAAAAATAATGAGATCATCAAGATATCAGAAACCTGATAATCATACATTCTCGATGTATTATTATACTTCAAAAATGTTTACTCACTGTTTTATTTATCACTTAGGGTGTGCAAAGATTAAATACTTAACTAAAGTAATAACAAAGTTGAAATATTTATTCTTTGAATACTAATGGTTATTATGTTTACTCCCTTAAGATATAATATTAAATTTTTCTTACATTTATTTATTCATTTGTTATTGTTGGTGTGTGGTATGCATTTCATAACACATATATAGAGAATAGGAGAAACTTGATGGACTCAGTATTTTCCTTCCTCCATGTAAGTTCTGGGAATTGAACTGGGGTCATTTGAAGAGAGGTGCTTCAGAGCTCAGAAGCAAGCCCCTTGACTTCCTGAACCATCTTATTACTGTAGTTTGAGATGTTTAAATGTCAGTTATAGTCCTAGTGTGTGTGTGTGTGTGTGTGTGTGTGTGTGTGTGTGTGTGTACATATGGGAGTGTGGGTGTGTGTATTTTCTAGTCAGGCATTTAGGGCATTTATTAGGAATCTAAATAGGCACTTATTATTATTTCCTTTATTAGTATTTTTAAATTTTAATTTAACTTATACAAATATATCAAGTATTCATACTTATTGGGTAATGAAATAAGTAATTTTTAGAGGACAGAATACAACATGGTCTAGTGGAAATTTTAGCCAAGATTGCCTTGGGTATTAGGGCATTATAACTTACCAAAAGGTTGCACCAGGAAGCTAAACAGAATTTGCTCATGCTATTTTAGCTGCAATGAAGGTGATCACCATTACTTTCAAAAATGAGAGAAAAGGAGGAGAAACTTCATTTTCACTGGTGAAGGCAGAAGATTAGTTGACTGTCAAGTCTGGGGTTATTAATGAGTATGATGTGTAGCTAGAGTTTTCTCCAGTCCTGTCGGGCCCATGGTCAGGACAAATCTCTCTCACCCGCCAGTCCTACAGCTGCTCAGACCTAACCAAGTAAACACACAGAGACTTATATTACTTATAAACTGTGTGGCCATGGCGGGCTTCTAGCTAGCTGTTCTTATATCTTAATTTAATCCATTTCTATTAATCTATAAGTTGCCATGTGGCTCATGGCTTACTGGTACCTCACATTTTGCTTTTCATGGCAGCGGCTGGCAGTGTCTCTCTGACTCAGCCTTCCACTTCCCACCCAGAATTTTCTTCTCTGCGTGTCCCACCTATACTTCCTGCCTGGCTACTGGCCAATCAGTATTTTATTTATACAGAGTGATATCCATAGCAGTGATGTTAATGATATCTATTCATTAGTGATTGTATTATGTGTTATTCTATGGAAGACAAACTTGGGCAGAAACTGGGTCTCTATCAATCCTCCTAGTGCTGTCATATTGAATAAATATTTTTCTGCTTTTCATGATTAGTTAGGCTCTTTTAATTGGCCTATTTAGTAAGTGGCTGTGTCTGGCTTATTGTAACAAAGGCTACAACCAATCGCTCTACAACCCTACAACCAACAACTAGGTCTACAAATAATATGAGAATTTTAAAGAAATAAAAAGCCATAGTTTGGTGTGAGTGCCCACAGCCAGGTTTGAATTTTATGTTACAATACTAATTATTAAAGAAGTAGTCCATGGACTTTGGAAGGAACAGGAGAAGGAGGAGTGGAAATAATCTCAACATAGTAGCTATATAATGAGAAAAATGAAATATTTAATTAATATAAATTGTTGTGAATGACAAAATAATCTACAAAGTGTTTTATGAATGTAGTCGTTCTGTAGATGGGGAAAGAAAGGTGAGATTGTCTTCATAGTCATAAATTTCCAATCTGTGGTTAGTTTGGTTAAGGGCTTGTCTATCTTATTGTTTTCCTCAAAGAACCAACTCTTTGTTTCATTAATTCTTTTGTATTATTCTCTTAGTTTCTATTTTATTAATTTCACCTCTCACTTTGAAAATTTCCTTGTGCTTCTTCTTCTAGAGCTTTCAGGTGTGCTGTTAAGTCACTAGTGTGAGATTTCTCCAACTTCTTTATGTGGGCATTTAGGGCTATGAATTTCCCTCTTATCACTGCTTTCATAGTGTCCCATAAGTTTGGGTATGTGGTGTCTTCATTTTCGTAGATCTCTAGGAAGTCTTTAATTTCTTTCTTTATTTCTTCCATAACCCATTGGTGATTCAGTTGAGCATTATTCAGTTTCCATGAGATTGTAGGTTTTCTGTAGTTTTTGTTGATGTTGAAATCTAACTTTAAACCATGGTGGTCTGACAGAACACAGAAGGTTATTCCAATTGTTTTGTATCTGTTGAGATTTGCTTTGTGGCCAAGTATGTGGTCGATTTTAGAGAAAGTTCCATGGGGTGCTGAGAAGAAGGTATATTCTTTTTTGTTAGGATGGAATGTTCTGTAGATATCTATTAGGTCCAATTGGGTCATGACATCAATTAAGTCCTTTATTTCTCTGTTAAGTTTCGATTTGGGAGATCTGTCCAGTGGTGAAAGTGGGGTGTTGAGATCTCCCAACAAAGAGTTGGTTCTTTCAGAAAATCAACATGATAGACAAGCCCTTATCCAAACTAACCAAAAGACACAGAGAGAGAGAATCCAAATCAACAAAATCAGAAATGAAAAGGGGGACATAACAACAGACATTGAGGAAATCCAGAGAATTATAAGGTCATATTTCAAAAACCTCTACTCCACAAAACTTGAAAACATAAAAGAAATGGATAATTTTCTGCATAGGTAACACATACCTAAGTTAAATCAAGACCAGATAAACTATTTAAATAGTCCAATAACCCCTAAGGAAATAGAAACAGTCATTAAAGGTCTCCCAACCAAAAAAAAAAAAGCCCAGGACCAGATGGTTTCAGCGCAGAATTCTACCAGATCTTCAAAGAAGAGTTAATACCAATACTCTCTAAATTGTTCCACATAATAGAAACAGAAGGAACATTACCAAAATCCTTCTATGAGGCTACAATTATGCTGATTCCTAAAGCAAACAAGGATACATCAAAGAAAGAGAACTACAGACTGATCTCCCTCATGAACATTGATGCAAAAATACTCAATAAAATACTGGCAAACAGACTCCAAGAACATATCAGAACAATTATCCACCACGAGCAAGCAGGCTTCATTGCAGGGATGCAAGGGTGGTTCAACATACAAAAGTCTGTCAATGTCATATACCATATAAACAAACTCAAAGGAAAAAACCACATGATCATCTCACAAGACCCAGAAAAGGTATTTGACAAAATCCAACACCCCTTCATGATAAAGGTCTTGGAGTGATCAGGAATACAGGGAACATACCTAAACATAATAAAGGCAATTTATAGCAAGCCAACATCCAACATCAAATTAAATGGAGAGAAACTCAAAGCAATTCCACTAAAATCAGGAACGAGTTAAGGCTGTCCGCTCTCCCCATACTTATTCAATATAGTACTTGAAGTTCTAGCCAGTGCAATAAGACAACATAAGGAGAATAAGGGGATGCGAATTAGAAAGGAAGAAGTCAAGCTTTCCCTATTTGGAGATGACATGATAGTATACTTGAGTGACCCAAAGATTCCACCCAGGAACTGATACAGCTTATAAACACCTTCAGCAACATAGCAGGATACAAGATCAACTCAAAAAGTCAGTAGCCCTCCTATATGCAATTGATAAACAGGCTGAGAAGGAAATCAGAGGTATATCACCCTTTACAATAGCCACAAATGACATAAAATACCTTGGGGTAATACTAACAAAGCAAGTGAAGGACTGATATGACAAGAACTTTAAGTCCCTGAAAAAAGAAATTGAAGAAGATGTCAGAAAATGAAGAAGATCTCTGATGCTCATGGATAGGCAGGACCAACATAGTAAAAATGGCAATTTTACCAAAAGCAACCTACAGATTCAATGCAATCCCCATCAAAATACAAACACAATTCTTCACAGACCTGGAAAGAGTAATATGCAACTTAATATGGAAAAACAAAAAACCCAAGATAGCCAAAAGAATCCTGTACAATAAAACAACCTCTGGAGGCATCACAATCCCTGACTTCAAGCTATACTATAGAGTTACAGTAAAAAATTACACAAAAATCAAAACAAAAAAAACCCCAGCTTGGTATTGGCATAAAAACCGACATGTGTATCAATGGAATCGTATTGAAGACCCTGATATTAACCCACACACCTATAAATATATAATTTTTGACAAAGAAGCCAAAAGTGTACAATGGAAAAAACAAAGCATCTTCAACAAATGTGCTGGCATAACTGGATATCAACGTGTAGAAGGCTGCAAATAGATCCATATCTGTCACCATGCACAAAACTTAAGTCCAAGTGGATCAAGCACCTCAACATAAATCCAGGTACTCTGAGCCTGCTAGAAGAGAAAGTCAGAAGTAGTCTTGAACACATTGGCATGGGAGATCACTTGCTAAATATAAGACCAGTAGCACAGACACTGAGACAAACAATCAATCAATGGGACCTCTTGAAACTGAGAAGCTTTTGTAGAGCAAAGGATACAGTCAACAAGGCAAAGTGACAGCCTACAGAATTGGAAAATATTTTCACCAATCCCACATCTGACAGAGGATTGATATCCAGAATATATAAGGAACTCAAGAAAGTAGACATCAAAATGACCAACAGTCCAATTAAGAAATGGGCTATAGAACTAAACACAGAATTCTCAACAGAGGAAACTCAAATGGCTGAAAGATATTTAAGGAATTGCTCAACATTCCTAATCATCAGGGAAATGCAAATCAAAACAACTCTGAGATATCACCTTACACCTGTCAGAATGGCTAAGATCAAAAACACTGAAGACACTTTATGCTGAAGAGGATGTGGAACGAGGAGAACTCTCCTCCACTGCTGGTGGGAATGTATGCTTGTACAACCACTTTGGAAATCAATATGGCACTTTCTTAGAAAATTGGGAATCAATCTCCCCCTAAATCCAGCTATACCACTCTTGGGCATATACCCAAGAAATGCTCAATCATACCAAAAGAGCACTTGCTCAGCTATGTTCATATCAGAATTGTTTGTAATAGCCAAAACCTGGAAACAACCTAGATGCCCTTCAACTGAAGAATGGATAAATAAATTTTGGCACATATATACAATGGAATACTACTCAGCAGAGAAAAACAATGACATCATGAGGTTTACAGGCACATGGATGGATCTAGAAAAAATTATCCTGAATGAGGTAATCCAGACTCAGAAATACAAATATGGTATGTACTCACTCATAGGAGGATACTAGATGTGGAACAAGGATGACTGGACTGTTACTCACATCACCAGTGAGGCTACCTAGAAAACAGGACCCCAAGAAGGACACGAGGATCGCCCAATGATGGAGAAATGGCTGAGATCTACATAAACAACCTGGACATGAGTGGGAGCAATGAAGGGCGAGGGTCAAGGGAAAAAGAGTGGGAGATCTCAGTTGGATCAAGAACAGAGAGGGAGAACAAGGAATAGGAGACCATTGTAAATGAAGACCACATGAGAAAAGGAAGAAACAATGTGCTAAAGAGGCCCACAGAAATCCACAAAGATACCCCCACAAAAGACTGCTGGCAATGGCCGAGAGACAGCTGGGACTGACCTACTCTGGTGATGGGATGGCCAAACACCCTAATAGTTGTGCCAGAAACCCCATCCAAGGACTGAGGAATCTGGATGCAGACATCCACCGCTAGGCCAGGAGTCCAATTAGTGAGAAAGAGGAGGGTTTATATGAGCGAGAATTGTTGAAACCAAGGTTGGATAAAGCACAGGGACAAATAGCCAAATGAATGGAAACACATGAACTATGAAACAAAGGCTGAGGGGCCCCCAACTGGATCAGGCTCTCTGAATAGGTGAGACATTTGATTGGCTTGATCTGTTTGGGAGGCATCTAGGCAGTGGTACTAGTTCCTGGGCTCATTGCATGAGTTAGCTGTTTGAAACCTGGGACTTATGCAGGGACGCTTGGCTCAATCTGGGAGGAGGGGATTGGACCTGCCTGGACTGAGTCTATCAAATTGATCTCAGTCCTCGGGAGAGGAGTTGCTCTAGAGGAGGTGGGAATTCGGGCAGGGCTTGGGGGGAAGGGGAGGGCACAGGAAGGGGGAGAACAAGGGAATCTGTGGCTGTTATGTAGAACTGAATGGTATTGTAAAATAAAAGAAAAGAAAAAAAATTTCCAATCTGTGTTGCAGTGTGAGCACAAAACCACTCTTCTGCCTGAGGAGATAATTTGTTTCACTTTACAAAGGGATGAAAAACATCACTTCCTCTTTCCTGTTTGCTAAGGCAATGGAGCCATGTTATGTGTATTCAGGTTGATCTCTTGTTTTATAATAAACTTTTAAGTTAGCACATTACAACTCTTAATTCATTTCCCGGATGGTAGCCTCATTGCTGCACTTGCAAACCCAAGAGTTTGCAGCTAAATGAATGACCTATGATGCAAAATTCTTCTCTGTAGATGTAACCATCCATCTTATTAAATAAGAAACATAGAACCGATGCAAAGAAGAAAGCCAAGAGGTCAGAGTTAAGAGCTAAAACCTTACCCTTCCTCCTGCAGTAGTCCTACATCTCCGAACCAGAGCTACAAAATGTGTGTCTGTCTAAATGTGTGTCTGTCTTTTTATAGTGTTTCTGTTCTGCCTTCTCATTGGTTGTAAACCCAACTACATGGCTGCCTGATCACAGCCTGTCTGTATAGACCTCCACGTTTTCTATGATTGGTATTGAGATTAAAGGCATGTGTATGTGTATCCAATACTTGCTGTATCCCTGAACACACAAAGACTTACCTAGCTCTGCCTAACAAGTGCTGGGATTATAAGTGTATGCCACCACTGCCCTGCTTTCCTATGGCTTGCTAATAGCTCTGACCCCAGGCAACTTTATTTATTAACATACAAATAACATTTTAATACAAATTAAATATCACCATATTTTCCCTTTTCTATTTTAAAAAAAAAGAAAAAAAGGAAAAAGGTTATAACATAAGTAAAACTATATACAAAAGTATAATAACTATATACAATATATACAAGTAATAAATACCTAAACAATGTCTAGTCCATTTGTATTTGACAAATTCAGAGAAAATAATTCCATTATCTATCCTATTTTGGTAAGTCCAAAATGTACCTAATTCACTTTCTATCCTAACTAGTCTTCAACTATAACTAACTAATCTTCAACTATAACTAACTAATCTTCAACTCCCTCAGAGACCCAACAAGGAAATAATATTACCTAACAAAAATAAAAACAGGACGGGCATGCAAGCAACTTCCAAAAAATTTGTGAGTTGACAGAAACAACCAGCCTGCTGGACAGTCACCTGAGGTTTCTCCGCAGTGTTGGGGCATCATCTTCAGCCTATAGGCTTAGCGTATCTGACAGACTCATTTGTGAAGTAGGATGTACACAAGGTCAACAGTTCAATCTCACATTGGATGAGAGCAGTCTATATAGCAGAAACACCTGAATTCCACTAGTGTCATGTCATGATTCAGGATTTTAAATTCAGGAAATTGTTGATGTTTTTTGAATTCAGGTGTCCATTCTTCTCAGCTATGTGTGTATGTGGCTTCATCTCAGCATCCCATTCTTCTCCACATCCCTCTATTAAATGCCATTCTACTATTGAGAGGCATGAGCTTAATTACTCTTCAAGAATAACTGTTTCATCTGCTGTTCAATTGCACATCAGAAGCCATCAGCCCACTGCCTATTAAGCTGCCTTCGAAGAAAAGGGCACTGTACCTTTTCCAGATTGTGAAGGACACTTCAGGGATTGTGCCATATTGTCCTGGCCTCAGAAGATACCTTTTGATAAAGCCATAACCACACTTGTTTTGGCAAGAATCAGTAGTCCTTTGTTTCATGTCCTGTCTGTCCTGTTTGTCAGCAGTTGATTCAAGGATACTTTGTTGTCCAGTGGCTAACTTTTGCCACAATGAAGGTTATCTCTCCAATTGCAATTTTTTCAATGCCCATATTTTCTCTGAAGTAGATTGGTACTGCCAGGAGCCGACATGTCTCATAGTCATGACAAAAAAGAAAAAAATTTCTAAGTTATTAAAAAATTTTAAATGCCATATTCTCTAGATCTCTGAAGGGTTTGAAGATAACCTGTCTATCTAAAATATATCTATTCAATCTAGAAAACATACCTAATATGACAACAAATTATATTATAATGTCTAACTAGTAACTTTCATTTCTTTATATCCTAATAGTTGGTAATAACAGCATTCAAGGATCAGAAAGTTGCATTGCATTGTTAAATGAATGGTATAAGTACAATTAGAAATATACATATAACATTTTCTAACAATATCAATTTCAATATATATATATATAATTTGTATACAATATAAAACAATTCAATCCAATGTAAAGTATTAACATTTTCCTTATCTTTTCTTTCTTTTTTTGAACAAGAAACTTAAATCTAATCTCCTTTGCTTAGCCCTTTTCCTAACCCTTGACAACAACTTGTAACCAACCCCCCAATCCATGAAAATTACCCCAGACCCAAAACCCATTAAAAGGAAAAAAAACCCACCTGCCCCACACCACCTCTTTGGGAATGTGGGCGTCGAATTCTTGAAATTGCTTCCTGCTGGGTATGGGTGAAGTTTTCTTTATCCTGAAAGAAAAATTTTAGGTTAATTGTCAAATTCTAGAAAAGGTAACTATATCCTTCATTATCCAGTCTGTGTATAATGCCAAAGTTCAGGGTTTATCTCAAATCCTTATTCAAGTACTCGTTAAGACTGAATCATCTCAGCTAGCTCTCTCAAAATTGCTCTGAGCACTTTGTAGTTCAAAGCTGATCTGTAGATGATGTTTGTCAGCTTAGTGATATTATTATTGTCCAAACGGAATTGTTGTTGTTGTGGGATTCCATCTTCTTCCTGGAGACTTCAGTTAATGTTAGGCCTGGTTGTGAATTCCTGCAGAAAACTGATAAGAGACTCGAAAACAAAAACATATATATGGAGCTAATTGAAGCCTTTTTTCTTTCTAGAATTAGTTAGTACTCTATATGACCATTCATATCTTAACAAAGTTTAAAATGTGTGTGTGTGTATAAATTTTGTAAAATTGTAAATTTTGATGTAAAATTTATGCTTTTAGATAAGTTTAAAGAATCAGAATAGAATCAAAGAGTTGAGATTATTAATAGAATAGTCCCTTAATTAATTTGGCTTTTCTCCTGTCCCATAACACTTCTCTGTCCTGTTCACCATCCAAGATTCAATCTGGAATTCAGTCTCACAGTTCTGTATTCATTATTCTATTCCATAACACTTCTCTGTCCTGTTCACCATCCAAGATTCAATCTGGAATTCAGTCTCACAGTTCTGTATTCATTATTCTATTTGTGACAATAACCACACCTGAAAATTGAAACCAGTTGAAAATGTGAGTGTATAAATATTTTCAAGGATCTCATTGAAAAAAATTAAAAAAAACAACTTTCCATAACTTCCCAGTATTATCCATTTCACTTTCATTCCTTTTACTCTCCTCTGGTCAATATTTACAACAATAATAATGATGGTTAATAATAATTATTATTCATTTTTATTATTATTAATATAATTGAATAATTATTAATATTTGTTATTATTGTTATTATTATAATTATAGAAGGAAAGTAGGGAGGGCAGACAAGGAGAAAACTTGTAGATATCTATGACAGTTTGGAGGTGAAGCTTCTTAACAATGTGACTGCTTTGCATTGACAGAGTGAAGCACACAATTCAGTCCTTCGCCCACATGCAGCAGGCATGTACACACACACATGCAGGCCTGCACACATTCACAAATATCAGAAAAATTAGACCCACTGCCTTGGACATACAATTACAATTTGCAAGAAAAATTTGCCTACTGGATTCTGAGAGTTCCTTTAATTATAACTATCTCCATGGCAAATGGCCTGAGTGTTTCAGTTGGAGGGATTAGAGGAAAGAAAAGAAGGAAGGAAGGAGGAAAGAAAGGAAAGAATAAGGAAGGAAGACAAAGAGAGAGGAAAGAACGAAGGAAGGAAGGATGGAAGGAAAGAGCGAGGAAGGGAAGGAGAGAGGGAGGGAGGGAGGAAGGAAGGAAGGAAGGAAGGAAGGAAGGAAGGAAGGAAGGAAGGAAGGAAGGAAGGAAGGAAAGAAAGAAAAGAAAGGATTAGTCCGAACTCCCTGAGTTCACTTTTCAATATACATACTATCATTGGAGGACTTCTGGAGATCTTCCTCTCTACTACACTAATCATTTCTGGGTTGTCCTAGATTTTCATCAACAACTCAATAGTACTTGACAATGTTCTTCTTTGCTATTATGTTTGCTATTACATTTTGCTATTATGTTACTTTAAAATTATTCATATAGCTGTCCCACATTTTTACAAACCTTTTAACTACAATCAGTGACAAGAATTTGTAAGCAGACTTTCTTTGGATCTCCAGCACCCAAATAATGACATGGAGGATTCTTGTTAATTTTGAAAGTTTGGCCTTAGCTTAGGCTTGTTCCCAACTACCTTTTAGAACTTAAATTAACCTGTTGATGTTGGTCTACATTTTTCAATGTGACTCATTACCTCTCCTTTGTACCAAATGTCTGACTTGCTCCATGGCTTGCTTGCAAATTCCCTGCCTCTCTGATTTTTCCCTGAGTTCTTATCCCTGCCTGGAAGTCCCACCTATACTCTGCTGGCTAGTTATTGGCCATTCAGCTCTTTATTAAACTAATCAGAATTCCCTTGGCAGAGATACATCTTCATAGTGTACAAAAAGATTATCCCACAACAAGAATTGGCACTATTTTGCTTCCTAATGTGGCAGTAAAATACTCCCAAAATAAGCATGGGAGTTAAGGGTTAATTTCTTCATCCACTTTCAAGTAAGAGTCCATACCTCAGGAGAAGAGACAGGAACCATAGAAGGAAAAATATTTATGCATTTGTCCTCTCTAGTTTTCACTTGTTTCTTTGTTATGCATCCCAGGCTTACCTGCCCAAGAATGGTTCCATCCACATAATACTGGACACTTGCACATTAATCATCATTGAAGACAATTCCACAGACATACCCAAAAGACAGTCTAGTGGACGGGATACTTAGCAGATGGTCCTCCAGATCATAGGTATTTTTTTCTTGGTTGTGTCTAGTTAACAGTAACATCTGACCAGTCTATTTTCCTAAAAAGGAAACTCAAGAAGCAACATGCACTTTTTCTTTAATTTTGTTGAGTCCAAAATTAATCTATACTTATAAATTCATGCTTTAATTTTTAAAATTGTTTCAATCCAAGATGATCACTTAATATTTGTCACTTTCAGTCATTTTATGCTGAAAAAAAAGAAAATTTACTTATTATAATGACTGGTGGTTTCAATAAAAATGACCCCCAGTAGGTTAATAGGTAGTGGCAATGTTAGGAGCTGTGGCCTTGTTGGTGTAGGTATGGCCTTAGTGGAGGAAGTCTGTCATTAGGGATAGGCTTTGATGTTTCAAAAGCACAAATCAGCCCAGTGCTTCACTCTCCCTCTTCCTACTGCCAGCTAAGCCAAATGTAGAACTCTGGACTTCTTCTCTAGCAACATGTCTGCCTGCATGCTGCCATGCTTCCTGCCATGATGATATTGGACTAAAACTAAACCCGTGGCAGTTAAATGTTTTCGTTTATAAAAGTTGTCATGGTCATGGTACCTCTTCATAATAATAGAAGCCCTACCTAAGAGAATGACATTTGATATGACATTTTTTTACTTGAACAAGAATGCCCTTTTTAATATGAAATATGGTACATATTTTAGTAAACATTTTCTTTTCCAGTGCATCCATAATTATCCATGTAACAAATCTACTTGTTATGATAGGCCGACAGTTTTGCTATGAATTCATGACATATTTAAAATTTCCATGAAGTTTTAATTATTTAATTTTTTCATTATTATTTGAAAATATACTCTTTTATATACAAAACTTCAATAATATAATTAAATAATAGTCAATGTCAATGTTTCTGAGGGGACTTGCAGAGATATCTTGAGCATAATAGACATTTAAGATATCAAGGATCACCAAAATCTGAGTTTCACTATACTCCATATGTGTTCCTTTTTAGATGTATTTATTTTATGTTGTATGTGCATGATTGTTCTGCCTGTATTTGTGTACCATGTATGAAAGTCCTCTATGGCCCCTTTCTAAAGATCTGTTTTTATACATTCCATCATGTGAGGACAAATTTTTATTGATCTTTTCCCTCATTACATTAGATGTAGTATTATAATGCTTTCTTCAGGAAACTGTTCTAATGTACAATAAAATTAATTTTGTATTATATCTTTGGTTGCAGCAATCATTTATGAGGCAACATGTTTATATGTATTGACTTTGAATTATTAGTTTGGTTGTTTTTATTTGAAAAGCTTTTCAACATTTTTGATGCTCATTTGTTTCCAGTTTCAGTTAGTGTTAATTTTAAACACTGGCACTTTTTAAACAATTATGAACATTTGGTACATAACTTCTAATTGTGTAATTAAAGTCTCTATAATGACAGAAGCAGGAGAAGAATAGATTTCTACACAGTCCGTGGATACCGTGCACATAATTGACCATAAACAATCATATGGACTTTTCATAATGTACCATAAAATAGCAATTAATTTTAGTTTCTGAATTGAATGTGTGTTATTACTTAGGAACTCAATGAAAATTTTCAAGCCTGGTGGATGTGGGTGTCGGAATATGCAGAGTATTTATTATAGGCAGATAGATCTAGGGATAATTTGTTCACACTGTGTAAAGAATATGTAGATTCAGAAGATGCTACATGTGCTTCATGTCAAAGCTCCTTTCAGGACTTAGCTGACTAGAATCAAATTCTTCCTTTCAAGAACATTCAAAGCTGGTGGCAATGACAGACAGAGATCACAACAAGGTTGAACATATGGAGGAGATTAGGCATAACTAGGCAAGAAGTAACTTACAACAAGGACTAGGATAGAGGTTTCAATGAATGGAAAATTATTAACCAATGAGGAAGACAGGCTAGAAATAGTTCAAGATGGTCAGATATCCATGCATCCTTCTTAGGGTTTTCCTTGTTACCTAGCTTCTCTGGTGCTGTGGATTGTGGTATGGTTATCCTTTGCTTTATATATAATATCCACATATAAGTGAATACATACCGTGTTTGTCTTTCTGGGTCTGGATTATCTCACTCAGCATGATTTTTTTTCTAGTTCAATCCATTTGCCTGGAAATTTCATGATGTCATTATTTTTACAGCTATTGTCACTGTTTTTACATACTCTATTGTATAAATTACCACATTTACTTTGTCCAGCTTTCCATTTTTTACTTTCTTGCTTTGTAAATTTTATTTTCATTTTTTCCTTATATACTTACTTGTTTTTTCTTTTTTCCTTTTGGATATATAATTGAGTTTTAGCAGAGGTGTCTATACTGATATGTAGAGATTTACAAATATTTCACAGTAACAATTTGGTAGTTACAGTGCGTTCTTATGGTGATATTTTATTTGTACTGAAATGTGATTTTAATTTTATGTTAATAAATAAAGTTGCCCTGGGGTCAGAACTATTAGAGCCATAGCAGGAGTGTGGTGGTTAGAAGAGCTAGGTAGATTTCTGTGTGTTCAGGGATACAGCCAGTATTGGAGACATACGCCTTTAAGACCTGGAGGGCGGTACTTACAGGCAGTGATGAGGCAGTCATGTGGTTGGGTTTACAACCAATGAGAAGGCAGAACAGAAAGACTTTTTAAACACAGACAAACAGGAAGTAGCTCTCTCTCGGGGAAGTTAGGAGCACTGCAGGAGGTAAGATTTTATCTCTGAGCTCTGACCTCTCGGCTTTCTCTTTTACATTGGCTCTGTGTTTCTTATTTTAATAAGACGATTGGTTACATCTACAAAAGATTAATATATATATATATATATATATATATATATGTTAAACTTTGTTAAGATATGAATGGTCATATAGAGTACTAACTAATTCTAGAAAAAAGGCTTCAATTAGCTGCATATATATGTCTTTGTGTTCGAGTCTCTTATCAGTTTTCTGCAGGAAATCATGGCCAGGCCTAACATCAACTGAAGTATCCGGGAAGAAGATGGGGCCCCACAACAACAACAATTCCACGTGGACAATAATAATATCACTAAGCTGACAAACATCATCTACAGATCAGCTTTGAACTACAAGGTGCTCAGAGCAATTTTGAGATGACTAGCTGAGATGATCCAGTCTCAAAGACTACTTGAATAAGGACTTGAGATAAACCCTGAACTTT
The DNA here is from genome assembly GCF_049852395.1 of Peromyscus maniculatus bairdii. Classification (NCBI taxonomy): domain Eukaryota; kingdom Metazoa; phylum Chordata; class Mammalia; order Rodentia; family Cricetidae; genus Peromyscus; species Peromyscus maniculatus. The sequence goes on along the minus strand of NC_134852.1, from coordinate 71,114,163 downwards.
GGCTTTATACACAGACTGGATAATAATGAAGGATATAGTTACCTTTCCTAGAATTTGACAATTAACCTAAATTTTTCTTTCAGGATAAAGATAACTTTGCCCATACCCAGCAGGAAGCAATTTTAAGAATATGACGCCCACATTCCCAAAGAAGTGGTGTGGGGCGTGAGATTTTTTGGTTCTTTTAATGGGTTTTTGGTCTGGGATAATTTTCATTGTTTAGGGGGGTTGGTTACACATTGTCAAGGGTTAGGAAAAAGGCTAAGCAAAGGAGATTAGATTTAAGGTTCTTGTTTAAAAAAAAAGAAAGAAAGAAAAGAAAAGTAAAAGACAATTACTAGTTTTAAACACTTTACATTATTACCAACTACTAGGATATAAAGAAATGAAAGTTAGTAGTTAGACATTACAATAGAAATTGCAGTCATATTAGATATGTTTTAAAAATTGAGCAGATATATTTTAGACAGGTCATCTTCAAACCCTTCAGAGATCTACCGAATATGGCATTTAAAATGTTTTAATAACTTAGAAATTTTTCTTTTTTGAGACATGTTGGCTCCTGGCAGTACCAATCTACTTCAGAGAAAATATGGGCATTGAAGAAACTGCATATGGAGTTAATTTTCATTGTGGCAAAAGTTAGCCACTGGACAACAAAGTATCCTTGAATCAACAGGAAAAAATGGACAGACAGAACATGAAACAAAGGACTACTGATTCCTGCCAAAACAAGTGTGGTTATGGCTTTATCAAAAGGCATCTTCTGAGGCCAGGTCAATAGGGCACCATCCCTGAAGTGGCCTTCACAATCCAGAAAAGGTACAGTGCCTTTTTCTTCGAAGGCAGCTGAACAGGCAGTGGGCCGATGGCTTCTGTAGTGCAATGGAACAGCAACTGAAAGCTCACGCCTCTCAATAGTAGACTGGCATTTAATAGAGGGATGTGGAGAAGAAAGGGATGCTGAGATGAAGCCATATATACACAGCCAAGAAGAATGGACAGCTGAATTAAAAAACCATCAACAATTTCCAGAATTTAAAATCCTGAATCATGACATGTCACTAGTGGAATTCAGGTGTTTCTGGTACATGGACTGCTCTCACCCAATGTGAGGTTGAACTGTTGACCTTGTGTACAACCTACTTCACAAATGAGTCTGTCAGATACGATAAGCCTATAGGCTGAAGATAATGCCCCAGTACTGCGGAGAAAACTCAGGTGACTGTCCAGGCAGCTGGCTGTTTCTGTCAACTCACAAAATTTTTGGAATTTGCTTTTGTGCACTTCCTGTTTTTATTTTTATTAGCTAATATTATTTCCTTCTTGGGTCTCTGAGGGAGTTGAAGATTAGTTAGTTATAGTTGAAGATTAATTAGGATAGAAAGTGAATTAGATACATTTTGGACTTACTAAAATAGGATATATAAGGGAATTATTTTCTCTGATTTGTCAAATACAAATGGACTAGACATCATTTAGGTATTTGTTACTTGTATATAGTGTATATAGTTATTGTACTTTTGTATATAGTTTTTCTTTTGTTAGTTATAACCTTTTGCCTTTTTTCTTTTTATTAAAATAGAAAAGGGGAAATATGGTGATATTTTATTTGTACTGAAATGTGATTTTAATTTTATGTTAATAAATAAAGTTGCCCTGGGGTCAGAACTATTAGAGCCATAGCAAGAGTGTGGTGGTTAGAAGAGCTAGGTAGATTTCTGTGTGTTCAGGGATACAGCCAGTATTGGAGACATACGCCTTTAAGACCTGGAGGGCAGTACTTACAGGCAGTGATGAGGCAGTCATGTGGTTGGGTTTACAACCAATGAGAAGGCAGAACAGAAAGACATTTAAACACAGACAAACAGGAAGTAGCTCTCTCGGGGAAGTTAGGAGCACTGCAGGGGGTAAGATTTTATCTCTGAGCTCTGACCTCTCGGCTTTCTCTTTTACATTGGCTCTGTGTTTCTTATTTTAATAAGATGATTGGTTACATCTACACGTTCCCTTAGCTGCAATTTATCTTTGAAACTTATTTAAATTCTCTTGTATGATAGAGGCTGGATTTTTGTGTGTTTGTTTTATGCTGTTTTTTTAAGCAATGCTAAACATTAGATTTTTCAAAACAATAGGAATCTATTAAAAATCCTACATTATGAATTATGAAGTAATAAAATAGATGTGATTTTTGAAGAGAAAAATGGTCAGATATCACAAGTGAAATGGAGGAGGATAAGAATGCTAATCTTACATTTAAAAAATATGTAGGGAAGTTTTATTAAATCAGGTTTCCAATGTTCTTACTAATATTTTGATTTATAAGAAAGTATGTGATAGAGAATTGTGATATTTTCCTCTTGATAAAGCACTTGTATAGGATGCACAAAGATTTGAATTTGAATCTCACATAAACACAATAGTGATGGTGCACACTAGTTACTAGTGCATTCAGACAATAGAAACAAAAGAATATTAAGCTAACATTCATCTTCATAATTATCTAAGCCAGCCTGAGACTATTTCAAAAGAAAGGTAGTGCTCTGTCCCATTTTATGTTGGAAATATATAATTTGCTTTTGATTTTATAGGGGGTTACATTTAATTATTGCCTAAAGTCGGGAGAGACTTTAGACTTTTAAACAGTATTTATTCCATGAAAGATTATGGGGACATATGAAGTTGAATAAAATATATTTAGCATCATGATATGGCAATGAAACTATGGCAGACAGAGATTGGAGAGTGGTTGTCTGAATGAGATGCCCCCTATTAGTCTTTAGTATTTGAATATTTGGTCCCCAGTATGATATTTGGGGAAGATTAGGAGGAGTGCATTGTTGGACAACGAATATCACTGGGGATAGGCTTTGATCACTAAAAAAATAAATAAATAAAATAAATAAAAATAAAAAAAAAACAACTCATATTTCAAGTTAGGACTGTCAGCTTCCTCATTGTGTTTTGAGATGTAAGTTGTTGGTCCAGCCACCTGCTACTTGCTGCCTGCTCACTTCCATCATGAATGTGAACTGTCTGGAGACGTTTCTTCTATAATTTACCATGGTCAGCTTCCAACCTAAGAATTTTAAATTTAAAAGTCAGATTTTATTTTCTTGGTATCAGCTTTATTGCACATAATTTTCAACAAATCTCTGAGCACTTGCGATCCTCTGATTCATGTTTGGAAGTTGATGGCAAATACCTGGGAACATTCTGGGGTTTTTTGTTGTTGTTGTTGTTGTTGTTTTGTTTTTTGTTTTTTGTTTTTGTTTTTTGTTTTTTGGTTTTTTTTTTTTTTTTTTGAGACAGGATTTCTCTGTGTAGCTTTGGTGCCTTTCCTGGAACTCACTCTGTAGCCCAGGCTAGCTTAAAACTCACAGAGCTACACCTGCTTCTGACTCCCGAGTGCTGGGATTAAAGGTGTGCACCATCACCGTCTGACAGGAACATCATTGATAGGTATGTGTTGTAATACCTGCAGCAACTACTGAGACTGTAAACACACAACAATTGTATTTGTCCAGGAGTCTATATCTACCTCATCTTTCCCTTGTACTAGTAAGTGTTTACCAAGCTGTGTTACTCTAGAAAGAGATTCAAAATAGTTTCAACATCTGTGACCATGTGAATGAGATGTCCCTCCTAGTCTTGGCCATTTAAATTCCATGTACCCAGTTCACATTGCTATTGAGAGCCGAGGAAAAGCCCAAGAGATGTAAAATGGCATTCACATGTAAACTAGAATCCTGTGCAATGAAAAGGAGGAATTTAGGAAAAACTGTGGATTCACAAATAAGACTTCCATCAAGAAGAATGAGAAAACAGTAAGTAAATCATCCTTGATATTCCCAGATAGTGCATCCCTGAATCCTTTGGTTGCATTTTAAGATCCAGGAATTCTATAGTTCTGGGACTAATACAAATATGGATATTAACTCACTTACCTTGAATAGGTCCACATAATTGGCCTTCTATTTACAGATATGGTAAGCAGTACACAGGAAGTTATAGCACTTCCCCAGGTAACATCATTGTCAATGCTGGAATTTTAATCAAAGGCTCACATTAAAAAGGCACGGATTTCAACAGTAGTGCATCATGGTGTAGATTCCTGCAGATATATCATACAGGTAAATTCATCCTCAGATTACTATTGTGATATTTATTCACTATTTTCAAATTGTGAGATCCAGAATCACCTGGTAAACCAGTCTGCCATGCTTGAGCAGGATCATCTTAATTAGTTTAGTTGAGGTGGCAAGACCTGTACTCTGGAGGTGGCACCATCACCTGATTTTATTCCAAGACTTTAAAAAATGGAGAAGACAGCTGAACTCTAGCATTCATTTAACTCGGCTTCTTGATCAGGATTGCAACTTGAGCACTTACCCCAAATTTCTGCCACTGTGACTTTGCCACAATGATGGGAGGTGTGAACCAAAATAAACCATGCCTACCTAAATGGCAGGGTATTTTATCACATCAAAGCATGTGTCTTCAATGAAAATTTAACTAAGACCTCTTTACACTTACCATATGAGAATAAAGTTTCCATTACACTATACATATCTGTAAAAACAAACTATTATACATTGAAAAAACATTGGAAAGCAAAACTGCAATATTCTAGACTTTTTTGCAGTGTTGCCAATCAGTAGTAGAGGATGCTACACTAAACTCAGAGCTTTCTGTGCTTAGGGAAGCACTCAACAAGCCAGTACCTCTAAAGCACATATATTGACAATTTTACAAATTTTACCACTACTAGTCATTACTTGTACCATCAGAATTTATTTTGTTTACAAATTCAGGTATTTCTTTAGGTGTTTTCAAAGTTCTAATGCCACCTGCCCTACAAAATATTGGTGGTTGCAAAAAAAATATTGACTTGGTTTTCTTGTTTAGCTAACCCCTGTTTCCTTGACTTTGTGACTTGTGTAAAATCTGTAAATCAGGCTAGTGATGACACTACAATCTTCTAGGCCAATGAAAGGAGACAGAAGCAGATGGAACTCTGTGACTTCAAGGACAGCTTACTATACAGAATAAGTTCCAGGAGAGCCAGAGATAAATGAAACCCTGCCTTCAAAGTAAATAATAAAGCAGTTAATTCATATGGAGAACTTTCCAGGCATCCTGATAGTTGTGCCAAAGAAAGTCCCAACTGCACTGTTTCACTGATGTTCCTGCTGTTAGGAATCAAGATATGAAAGGTATCTTGAGAAACTATGAGGGCACCAGTATCTTGTCAGCCTGTTTTAAAGTTCTCCAAAGATGGCAGAAACTGCAGAGGGACTTGTCTGCAGGAGTATTGAAGGTTTCAGGATGGTCACCACCTCCTCACAGTATTATACAAGTTGAGATATAAACGTACTTATCTGCTCATTCCCACATTGCAGCAAATTCAGCCACACCAGGATAGCTTAGAAGTGCTGCATGGAATTGCTGTAGGCCGCAGCAGTTCCCATTTTTTCATTTAGTTAAAAAAATGTTTTTATTCTCTCTAGGACAGTGAATATGTAGATAAACTTAAATATGGAGGTGACTGAAAGATGATAAGTAATGATTAATTAATGTTGATATTTAATCAATATTGGACCATATATATATATATATATATATATATATATATATATATATATATATATATATATAATCAATAGTCTATATAGATGGCAGGCTGAGGATTAGTTTAACCATCTAATAAGTATAGTTGTATATAGTTAGAATATGTCTGTCTCAAAAAGGGAGCAGAGGAGTAACAATAAAATTTATCATATTATGGTCAAAAGTGTCTGAATACTGTGATTATGACTTATCAAAAAGAAATGGTTAGTTTGGAATATTAACTCCAACTATTACTTTTTGGTTAGTGGTATTAATTTGGTTAACGTGTGTTGTGGGATGGTCTGTATGTCAAATCTGTTGCTCTGATTGGTCAATAAATAAAACACTGATTGGCCAGTGGCCAGGAAGGAAATATAGGCAGGACTAAAGAGAGGAGAATTGAGAGAACAGGAAGGTGCGAGGAGACACTGCCAGCAGCCACCATGACAAGCAGCATGAGAAGATGCCGGTAAGCCATGAGCCATGTGGCAAGGTATAGATTTATAGAAATGGATTAATTTAAGATACTAGAACAGTTAGCAAGAAGCCTGCCATGGCCATACAGTTTATAAGCAATATAAGTCTCTGTGTTTACTTGGTTGGGTCTGAGCGGCTGTGGAACTGGCAGGTGACAGAGATTTGTCCTGACTGTAGGCCAGGCAGGAAAACTCTAGCTACAAATGGCACCCAAAATGTTGGCAAGAGTTTCCACCTAAAACCTGAGTGAAAAGATTCTAAAATGGAGCTAATAACAGTTCCTAGTTGTCTCTTTCAAGCTAGCGGCAGCCTGTGTGTTTGAGCTACTATGGCGGGTTCCTGGCATGTGCAATCGACCTGCAGTATGGTGGGAATGAGGCCTCTACAAGTGGCATATTAAGCTGCCTGGTGGATTTAGCCTTTGCTAGTACAAAACAAAAGAGGTTTCTGGGCTGCATGCTGCTTTGATAGAAGCATATACCCACTATTTCTGAGAGTTGATGGCTCCCAGAGCTAGTGTACCACCTCCTTGTTGGGAAGCTGAAGTGGGTGGAGCCAGAAGCCACAGCACCGTTTCAGTTTTGGAATGCTAGTGTTTAAAGCAATAGGCTCAAGGTAATATAATAAACCACATAAAGATGGCTATCACACAAAGAATCTGGATTATGTTCTCTTTGATATTTGTAACTGATGAAACACATTTGATTGTAAAAGCTGTTGAGTTATGCCAAAATGTGTATTTTAAAGGTACCTTGACTTCAAAATTTGGATATAAATATATGTTGCTTTTCAAAAGAGGCTCGGCTTTTGTTTCCACAGAAAGCCAGAGGCTATGGATTTGTTCCAGATTAAGATACATCAGGTTTGACCAGCCAAGAACCCCTGAAAGGTCTCTGATGATATCATGGCCCAGATAATCCAACATCCAGATCGGATTCAAGGCAACTGGCTTAGACGATACACCCTCACGGACTACTCCATAATCCTAAAATTTTCTTTGTGTCCCCATAAGATACAGCACACCCCCTCCAGCAGGAAGTAGTAAGAGAAGCTACGTCCAAATTCCCAAATATACCAAGCTGGCTTTAGAGATGTGTAAAAGTTAAAAACCTTCCTTTAAAAGGGGGGGGGTGCTGTGGGATGGTCTGTATGTCAAATCTGTTGCTCTGATGGGTCAATAAATAAAACACTGATTGGCCAGTGGCCAGGAAGGAAGTATAGGCAGGACTAACAGAGAGGAGAATTGAGAGAACAGGAAGGTGGGAGGAGACACTGCCAGCCTCTGCCATGTCAAGCAGCATGTGAAGATGCCGGTAAGCCAAGAGCCATGTGGCAAGGTATAGATTTATAGAAATGGATTAATTTAAGATATAAGAACAGTTAGCAAGAAGCCTGCCACGGCCGTACAGTTTATAAGCAATATAAGTCTCTGTGTTTACTTGGTTGGGTCTGAGTGGCTGTGGGACTGGCAGGTGACAGAGATTTGTCCTGACTGTGGGCCAAGCAGGAAAATTCTAGCTACAAACCTGTATTTTAGGGGGCATAGTTAAAGAGTTACCTGAGTCATGAGCACCTGTGGGACCAAGGCTACAGCTGAAGCTTGCCTACTTTAAATTTGTAATCAATGCAATATTAAACTAATAGCTATGAGAAAACAGTAATAACCTGTGTCAGGGTATACATAGCAAGACTTACATACAGAACAATTGTCATAGTACATGAGGAGAATATCTGATACTACATATAATTCAGGATCATGGACATAACTTATACAGTGAATAACAGAGCATTTTTTAAGGGCAGTCCAGCCCCAGGGCTGGAGAGTTCAGTTCAGAAAGAAGAGTACGGGTACGTGACAAAGGGACTGTAGAATTCATCCATGGTTGCTTCTTGCTGAGATGGGGGGGTGAAGCTGCAGGTCTTGAAGGCTGGAATGCAGTGGAAACCCAGGAAGTATAGGCTGTTTCAGGCTCTGTGAGATACGTGTAGCAGGCTTTCTTGTCTCATGGGCTGGAGGGCATGTTGCTGGGCTGAGCTAGACAGCACATCCGTGTGGGCTGGAGGGTGGGATGTAGATATGCAGCTAGATAGCATGTCCATGGTCCAGAGGATGAAAACATGTAACTCTTTAAATGATTAGAATTTCGGCTGGAAACAAATATATGTATTAGTGGTAGAACATGCAGCTGAGGAGTTTTAAAGACGAGGAGTTTTAAAGAGGAGAATTTTCTATTAGGTGAAGCTATGGAATATTTAATGTATGGTTAGCAGATGAGAGAAGGGGATATCAGACCAGGAAGAGGGAAGGCTCCTCCCCCCCTCCCCAGAGAAGAAAAAGAAATTTTTTTTTTTTTGATTTTTTGAGACAGGGTTTCTCTGTGTAGTTTTGCGCCTTTCCTGGGACTCACTTGGTAGCCCAGGCTGGCCTCGAACTCACAGAGATCCGCCTGCCTCTGCCTCCCGAGTGCTGGGATTAAAGGCGTGCGCCACCACCGCCCGGCCGAAAAAGAAATTTTTTAAGTGGGAGATAAAAACTGTAGTTAGGTTGCATTCCTCCCGGTCCTTCTTGGCTTATGAGTGTTGGCAAATTTTGATCTGCTAGAGCTTATAAGAACCTTCTTAATAGACAAAATCTTAGACATGTTAGCAACATAATGGTAAATTTTTTCAGAGCAAAATTATGAATCCTTGAAGCCTCAACAAAACATCAGGATAGCCAGAGAATGAAATCTGAAATATGTCATTTATATATCTCTCAAGTCTCATTTATCTTTTGATAAAAATTAATAAATATTTAGAACAGAATTATCGATTTTAATCATATTTCTATAAGTTTTATATCATTGATGAACAGTTTATCAAAAGGATCTGAAATTGTATCAATTTATTTATATTTAAAACTTAATATTTAATAATCTAGAGGTAAATAACAGCCTGTATACAGACTGGCAGCTTTAGAGCGCCTTAATGCTGCAGTGGCCTAGTATATGGTATGACCAGGCAATTCAAGATTCATAAAGGTGGGTCAATGTCGTGTGAAGACATGTAAGCATATCCTCTTCCTGACATTATGAAAACATCAGGACCTTTTCAAATACCAGTAAGAAGATCATAGCGGCTTAGCTGTAACTTTGTGTCTTGGCCTGGGGGTAATAAAGAATGCCTGTAGTGGGAGATATGAAAAATTAAGCACCAATTCTTAAGAACTCTTGAAGTATATGTAAGGCTGTTATCTATATATGAGCTTTAGGCATTTCTAAAATTTAAAAGCAGTGAAATAAATGGTGTATTACTTCTCATTTCATAACCATAAATCATAATGATGTAAGTCTCGTGGGTGAGCTTCCATAGGGAGAGAATTTGTAATTGTTGGACAGACATATGAAAAGGTGCCAGTATATCCTGTACAGCTATCTGCCAAGCTATAGACACATAAGTTTTATAGTTTGATATAAATATAATATCATCTGTGCAATAAATGTATTGTAAGATATATATATTATTAGGTTGGGGATTGTGAAGAAGCTATAATTGACAGTTAGTTCTGATACTTAATCTGTATATGTAAAATGAGGAACTCTGCTCAGTAAATGAGTCCTGCATAAACAGAACTTGAATTTCCTGCTCTGTATGTCAGCTTTGGCCTCCATCATGGTAGGGTGAGTAGGCAAGTTAAAAGCAAAATGCTGACAATCTTTAGGTTGAGGAGGTATGGTGAAGAAGCAATCTTGCACATCTATAAGGATTATTTTTTGGTTTCTGGGGATGGACGGCAAGCCAGGCTGTCAGATTCCCCTTGGCTTTAATGAATTTTACTTAATTTCTTAAGGTCTTGTAACAGTCTATAAGCCTGATTTTCATTAAATAACAAATGTTGGGGATACTCAAGGGCTGGTGGGGGGCTTTATATGCCCAATATTTAGAATATGCCATAAGTTTATACTTGGCCAATCTTTTCCTGAAATATAAGAAACATCAGTGCTTATGTCTAGCAAGCCAATTATTTTCTTTCCCTGTATTTTAAGTGTTTAGTTGGTCTGTAATATTTAATTTCTGAACCCAGAAAGCCATATCCCTAGAATCCAAACTGGCAGCTCCCTAAGGTGCTGCCCTGTATGAATCTGAATTGTTTTTGTGGGGGGTTGTACAATAATCTTAGTTTCTTCAGTAAAGTCAGGATCAACCTTCCCTGGGGCAGTTTTTATACCTTATACAGCAAAGGAGTTACGGCCTATAATTAGCCCCAGTGTGCCTTCTGGGGAGGTCCATAGACTCTTGTATTAAGACATACATAAGTTCATTCTTAAAGCTTATATATCTATCTCAGACCTCAATAAAAACTTTATCTATAGATCTAATTTAGGCATACATCCTCAGTATCTCTAGGTTATTTACTGAGTTTCATGTATCATTTATAACATATCTAGATGTTCATATCTTATATTTCTCTATCTCAATGACTTGCACTACATATATATTAAACTATTTTTTAATGTTCTTAAACATTTTTTTTATATCTAATTCTTCATATCCTTATAAAAACTTTACATCTAAAAACATTTTGTATTGAATTCATCAGGAGATATAGGTGATTGATTATTGGGAATAGCCAATGTAAAGTGAATTTCTTTTAATAAAGAAACAGTAAAAGGTCACTTTGAAATCTGTGAGGTGAGCTATCTTTTATATGAAGTTAGATAGCAAGGCAAATTATCTTTTAGGCCTGGTAAATGGGGATATAATCTAAATTGTCTCAAAGCATAGTTTGGACAAAACCCTGGCAATAAGAGGTGTACAGTGATCTTAATCTCTTTAGTAAGGTCAGGATCAACCTTTCCTGAGACAATTTTTATGGCATTTAAACCCTAAATATTATAAATGCTAGGGGGCTAAGTAATGAACTGGTTATATGAAATTTAGCATACTTAGCATGTATACAAATATGATTTTGCATACATTAGAGAATTTGATAATTCATAAGATGATCAAGTTTTAATTTGTATCCTAATAATTATCTCTAATAGTTTTTAGCTTATGTACAACTTATCCTTGACAGTTTACAGTTCAGGTCGGCCAATCAATCAATAAGTTTTATTTTTTAATTATCTTTAATTAAAGTAAACTCATTTTTTAACAATTTATAAGTTAGTTGTCTTTATAAGCTTAGAACTTGGGCTTTATACCCGTCAGGTTTAGCCTTAAAATTATTAAGTTTGTACTGAAGTTATTTTAATAAGGAAACAGGAACTCTTATTCAAAAATATAGTATATGAGGAGAGAAACAATTTAATAAATCCTTTAAGGAATAGCATGAAATGAGATAAGCACAGTAAAAATCTAAAACAGAGGATTTTTTTTTAGCAGCTGCAGCCAGTTAGTCCAGTCTTTATCAAGCCAGATAGCCACCGGGAATGGCAAGGTGAGGAGAAGGGTGGAGATGACTCACAGGCAGAAGTGAGCTGAGATGCAGATAGCAGATAGTTAGGTTCAGAGAGAAGGCAGCAGATGTTTAGGATTCCAACCCCCAAACGTCTTCAGGGGTCTGATGAATCCATATGGGTCATAGTAGGGCGTCCCCTAACCAGGACCTGTTTTTTTTTTTTTTTTAATGGGTTAACTGAAATTCTTCTACTTGGCCAAGGTTTTTGTAAATTACCAAGAATGGAATAGGGAGCAGTATATGTAAGCACAGGAAATAAGATAACTGCCCTCCAGATATAAGTGAAGGTTTATGGGGTTGTGCAACTCTGACTTAGAAGGATAGCAGCTGTTCTTTACTTGGCTTCCACAGAAGCTACTTTTTCTCACTCACAATTCCCACAGATACCACATAAAGAGGTTCTTAGAGGCTCCTT